>NC_138203.1:17873342-18487842 GCF_964194415.1 Vipera berus | reverse complement strand
ATCCAGTCTGAATATCTGGCTGACTGTGTGACAAAGCATACTAATAACAACAAGGAAACATGAAAAATGCTACATAGAATGAATGGGCTCTTAATCTTGTGTCACTTCTAGGTAGAACATCTATAAAAATGAAATAGCTGGAAAATGGGAACAATTTCCTTTCTCTCATAGGATAGAGAGAAGATTTTCTCCTGAAATAGCAACAAGGCTGAGTAGTCATAGAATATTACTTATTGCACATGGTTGCCCAGTAATTGCTAATAAAGATGAGCTTAATTCTTCCTAATCCAATATTCTTCATTGGTGGAACCTGCTAACTTGTTTCCTCACATCTACTGAGATTTAATGACGAAAGCAGTCTGAAGCCACTACAAACTTTCAGTCACCTATTTTTACCCTTAGGTTCTCCCACTGGGAAAGAAATATAAAGCTGGATGCAGAACTTGCCCTAAATGGGACCAAACAATTTACAGTATTTGGGAAAAGCTTCCTACAACTATCTTCTCCAATCCAGTGCCCGTTGTACTGCGTTACTGCACCGGGTGTTGATACAGGATGTTGTGAGTGTATTTGGAATACAACCCTCCATGGTGCATCTCACAACTCAAGTGTATTTTCCATAAGCAAGACCTTTCTCCACTTTTTTGGACCCAGTTTAATGCAGAGAGTATAAAGGATCATTTGTAAACCAGGGAAGAAACAACCACCTTGGGTAAAGGAAATAAAGGTCACAATATACAGTTTGAACTATTGGAGAAGTAACACTCTCACTGGGCATAAAAGAAGTAACTTTAAAATGTTAAATTCCCTATCCTACATTTGAACAACTGTGGAGTTCTCCAGAGTAACCATTCAGCAATATAACTACTCCAATTTAGCAATGAATTCTCAGTTAATTCAGTTAATCTCCATTGGTTCAAATTTATTTTAAAAAAAGCCAAAAAAAAGTATCATTTGTGGTTCTTTTCAAACCAAAACCTGAAATACTGTTAATTTTACCACGTCTGTATTAGCTTAAGACAATAATACATTCTGATTATTGCAAAGTTTGGACTCCTTTGTGCTCTGAGGATTTCCTTTCCTACCCCCACTCCAACTGTTTCATAACCATTGGAAGGTTCCACACATAATCCTCCCAAAACCAGGGCGGGAGCAGATGACTCAGCCGTATGGCACAGATCCATTTAAAAGCTCCACTCTAATCATAAAATATGCAATGTAGTGTGGCCTCAAGAGACAAGAAAGGCGTCAGACATATGTGACATGCACAAGTATTCCTGGAAGCCAACTGCTTAGCTATTTTTACAATTTTTTTTTGCAAAAGACACATACTACATTATAAAGACATACTAAAACCCAAAACAAACGTTCTGAAGACTGTTCTTGGAATCTATATAAATGACTTTTCTTTAAAGCAAACTTAAAAGCAATTCTGCCTCAAATGTAAATATTACAAATGAATTAGCATTTTGTACCACATCTATCATTTTACTGTTCCCTGGCAGCATTCTCCCCATACTAAGGGGTATTTCTCCAAAATACCTCACAACAGTCAAAATGTTACCTCAAAATGCATACGAATCTGCAGGAGGAAACTTTTTTGAAATGGCACACAAATGTCCTTCTGCAGGCATATTCTCCCCTGGGCCAACAATTATACACACCCTCAAAACTACAAGGTGGGAAGACCGAATAGGAGAGAAGAAAATGCTAAGTTACTCTGAAAATGATAAGGTTGCAATTCATTTCTTGTTTTGCCCAACCAATAAATTAATTTTAAGATGAAAATAAACAACATTCTCCATTTATCCTTTCTTACAATATTACATAAATCTTTATTTAGATTGTGCTTTAGATTAGGCACCAAGGCCCAATACTGATGTGAAATCACAGCATTAGTTAAATCTTGGCAAGCAACATGGTTACTGCAGTTAAATTTTGACTCACCGCCCTGAGTCCTTCGGGAGAAGGGCGGTATACAAATACAATAAATAAGAAATAAGAATAATAAGATTGTCCCATAATCTAATACAGAGCACAAAATACAAGACTGAGCAGCAGAAGGCTTAACATGTTCCTCACACAATACTTTTTATCTAATTCTAGTCCAATCAAGATTGCAGAAATTAATAAAACTTTTTGCTGGTTTCCTCGAAAAGTGAAAACACTGCAGGTGCAAAAGGACACCTTATTTCAGTGCTTATTGACCTTCACATATTTAAAATATATGGACTTTGCTGACTACAGAATTCTGAGAATTGAAGCCCACAAGCCTCACTAAGATTGAAAAATACTGCCTTCATTCAATTTGACTACCACTTCCCATCACCTTCAGTCAGCATAGCCATTGGCCTCCAGGAATGATAGGAAGATGAGTCCAACCCATTCAAAATATGCCAGCTCAAGCTACTGGCAAATGAATGCTGACACACATGCCCTGAGATTAAACTAAGTGGCATGGGAAAATGCATGATGTGATAGTAAACCTAACGACAAACAGTTTGAACATCTTTAACAAGAAGATGTATAAGGAGAAGGCATTCTTGTCCAGGCAGTCATAATTTTGAGCCAGGAATAAATGTCACATTCTCAACATTTATTACTTTAGGGTACACCTACCACGTGAACGCCACTGCAAAAAAGGGGCCATGTGTCAAGACCACACATTAAGGATGACTACAATTCTGGGTTGGATCCAGATGTCATCATGCTTTAAAACTGACCTACTGATGATTGTCATGTTAGGTACTACTGTCTAATGCAGGGGTCTTCAAACTTGGCCCTTTTGTGCCTAGCTGAGGAATTCTGGGAGTTGAAGTCCACAAGTCATAAAAGGGCCAAGTTTGAAGACTCCTGGTCTAATGTAAACTGCATTAATTTCACTGGTCTACTCTGCACGTGACCAAGTTTGATACCAAGCTAGAATTTGAATAGCAAAATGGAAAGTTGGTTTGAAGTGAGAATGCAGTCTCTACTGCAATGCCGTAAGATCCAGTGCATGATTTTTGTTGCGACTTTTAAAAAGAATAGCAAGACTGTACTATAGCTATAACTCACAACACAACCCCTTCCTGTCTTATCTGTCTTAATAATGACCCACCTCTCCTTAACTCACTCCAGCTTAGTACCCTGTCCAAAAATAAAAACCCAAGGAAGGGAGAAACCAAGGTTCAGGAAAGGAGAAAGAAGCAGAAGACTATGTAAGAGCTACAGGTTAGAGGTAAAATTTGTTAATAAATTCCAGGTTTGTAGCTTCCTACCCTTAGCAAATCATGAATCCTTCCTTTTAAACACATAATAACTACAAGGTTGAAGCTAGAATGTTCAAGAACATTGAAATCTTTTGCAACTGATTCCTCTGTGTTCTCATAATTGAGATTCAATTTGTACCCATCTCTTCTACAGGCAGAGGCTGTTCCATCTGGTTCATATAAAGGGGCACTGAAGGTAAATTACACCTTTGTAGTGAGAGAACCAGTAACCCCAAAGTATATCCTGCAGCCAGCATTTTCCAGATGTTTTGAATGAGAACTCCCATAATGCCAAGCCACACCATCCTCTTTTGCGCAGTGCTCAAGCAAATATTGCCTAGTTCATAAATCACACAAGCATAAACCCTGCTTTAGTTAATACATCACAAGCGGCTGGGTTTGTGCTCTAGGTTAACCACAAACTGGTTTTAGCCACAATGATTTAGTTCACACATCACATTAAGTGAAAACAAACCACATCATCTTTTGAATTGATGTGTGAAGCCAGCCACTTAATGAAAAGTTCCATCAATGTTTGTTTACCCTTGAATCAATGTCAGTGAGAACTGTACCACATCATTAATAACCACCACTACGCATAGCCACTATTACCTGTAAGCACAGCCAAGAAGTTAAAAAAAAAACAATTTACCTACGGAAAGGGACAAAGCATCTCACTACCAGAACAGACCTGGTTTATTTTATCTGTTTGCAAGATGTCCTGAGGCGTTTCTTGCTTCCCCGAGCCGTTTCGGGCCGCCCTTAACATCTTCGGGCTGCCTTTGGTTGCCGAGAGAGACGCCTGCGGGTCCGGCTTGGCGGCGGCGATGGCGGCGACGGCGTGGGCGTTGGCGTTGCCGCTGGTAGCGGCGTCTCCTGGGGCCGCATTCGACGGCAGAGATGGCCTGCATCCGGCGACGACGACGACGGCAGCAGTGGGCTCTGGCCGTTCTCAGCGACCAGCACTATGCGGTGGCATTCCTGGGGCCTCCTGGCCCGAGTGGCAACACTGGACCTGTTTTTGGGCCACTTCGGCGGCATCAGTGTTTTCTGGCCTATTTGGGCCGCTTGTGGAGGCCAGTGACTGGCTGCGATGTTTCTCGGGCTCTTGGCCCCTCTCGTCGGCGGTGGTGCTTCCATCTTACCCCAGACTGCATCAGGCTGCTTTTAGTGACGCTATCGTCCTCGGGCCGTTCTGGCGGCGGAGAGGGCGACTGAGAGTTATCCTAGCGGCGATGATGTTTCCTGTGCTGCCTCGGACCGCTTGTGTTGGCAACGGCGTCTTTGGACCGCTTCAATGGAGCAACAGGCGGTCTTTATACCACCTTTGGACCGTTCTAACGGCGGTGACGCTTTTAGACCATTTCGCCCATTTTGGCCCGTCTACTCTTTTGCCTGAATATATAACTTTGTCTGCCTCCCCCTCTCCCCTTTGGATTTGGTCGGTCCTGGGTATCAGCCATGGTGGGAGAGTGGCTGACTTTTACATCTGCAGCCCCATAGAGGTGGGAGCTCTATGGGGCATGCCTACCCAGAGTATATCTTTGACCATCCCCAGGTACAGAGTTGCAACTTGCCGTGAGAGGGCGGGGGGGACCTGTTTACTGGGGCACCCAGCTAAGTGGCAGTGCAGCTGGGTGTGGATCCAGATATTTTCTTTTCCGGCCTTCGACCCTCCTATGGACTTGATCATCTCCAGGACTACCTATTCTGGACTTGCTGGACTAACATGCGACAATATACCAGCACGGACTTGCTCGCCCTCAGGGGTGCCCCCCTCGCCTGGGTGCGACCCGCCTCTTTAAATTCTAACCTCGATGAAGGGCCCGAGTTTTGGGTCTCTGAGAGATGGCTGGGCAGGGGTAGGGGCCGTCAACATAAATGTAATAAGAGGCCCCTGATTTTGTTTTTATCAAAATTTTTTACGGGGTTGGGGAGGGGGGTGGGAGATAGGGGTTGTCTGGCTTTGGGGGGCGGCCAATCAACCATAGTTCAGGCCAGACTTGGGTCTGACCGCGCGGGGGGAGAACGAGGGGTCGTTGTCTCCGGGGCTCATGAGCGGGTCGTGGGATTACCAATTCCCACGACGGGGAATGGCAGCAGGCGGATAGACAGGGGGCCATATCGTTACCGGGAGCGCCGTCTCCGCTATTTGCAAGCGGTGGGGCGCTCCGACCCTCTGCCTCTTTCCCGAGGTTCCGGGAGCGATGATGTGCAGCCTCCTGAGCTCCGGCTGGTGTACTTGAATGCCAGGTCCGTGGTCAACAAGGCTCCCCTTATTAGGGATTTAGTTGAGGGTGAGCATGCGGACCTGGCTTGCATCACGGAGACTTGGTTGGGCCCAGAGGGTGGGGTCCCTTTGGTTGATCTTTGCCCACCAGGCTTCCGGGTGCTGCACCAGCCTCGAGCTCAGGGTAGGGGTGGGGGTGTGGCGGTGATCGTTAGGGAGACCTTATGTCCGCGGGAGACCACCGTTCCTCAGATAGTCGGGTGTGAGTCTCTCTTCATGAGATTTGGCTCTGGGGCGCAGTTGGGCTTGCTGCTCGTGTACATTTCGCCTAGTCGCGTAGCGGCAGCCCTGCCCGAGCTGCTCGATGTCCTCTCAGGGTTGGTGGTTGAGTTCCCCAAACTTATAGTTTTGGGAGACGTCAACCTACCATCCCTGGGAGGTTCATCTGAGCTTGCTCGGGAGTTCATGGCTTCCATGACGGCCATGGACCTGACGCAGGTAATTTCTGAGCCAACTCATGAGGGAGGCCACACCCTTGACCTGATTTTCTTATCTGGACGGTGGTTGGATGATCTTGGTGGGGGCTTTCCATTTATTATGCCCCTGTCATGGACCGATCATCACCTCCTGCGGCTGGTCTTCCATTTTGCCACCCCCCGCCGTGGAGGTACGGAGCCAACTAGATGGTACCGCCCCAGACGCCTAATGGATCCTGAGAGATTCCAAGCGGCGCTGGGGTCTCCACCTGCCTCCATTGCTCACAGCTCGGCGGATGCCTTAGTGGAAGCCTGGGAAAGGGCAGCCACTGAGGCACTCGACCGGGTTGTACCTTTGCGGCCCCTGACCCGACGCAGATCCCAGCGAGCTCCATGGTTCTCCGCGGAGCTCCGGGAGATGAAGCGTCGGAAACGGGGCCTAGAGAGCTGCTGGAGGTCCAGCCGATCTGAACCCGACCGATTGCGGTTAAGAACCTACATTAGGTCTTATCTCGCTGCGATGAGGGAGGCGAGGTGTAATTACTTCTCCACCCTCATCGCGTCCGCAGATAATCGCCCGGCCGCCTTGTTTAGGGTGACTCGCTCCCTTCTCAATCAGGAGGTGAGGGAGGATCCCTTGCAGGGTCGTGCCGAGGAGTTTGGTCAACATCTGTCGGATAAAATCGCTCGGATTCGGACCGGTTTGGACTCCAGCTGGGCAGAGTCTGACGATCAGGACACGGGCGGTCTTGTCAATGTTATCTGGGAGGAGTTTGATTCTGTGACCCCTGATGAAGTGGACAGGATTATGGGGAAGCTGAGTTCCACCACATGTTTATTGGACCCGTGCCCTTCTTGGCTGGTTTATGCAGCTAGGGAGAGGACACGAGGCTGGCTCCAGGCGGTTATATCTGCTTCTTTGAGTGAGGGTTGTTTCCCCACCATCTTGAAGGAGGCGGTGGTGAGACCTCTCCTCAAGAAGCCTGCCTTGGACCCAGCTGTATTGAACAACTTTCGTCCAGTCTCCAACCTTCGCTTTCTTGCGAAGGTTGTTGAGAGTGTGGTGGCGCATCAGCTCCCTCTGGTCCTGGATGAAGCGGATTATCTGGACCCTTACCAATCGGGTTTCAGGCCCGGGCACAGCACGGAGACGGCATTGGTCGCTCTGGTGAATGATCTCTGGAGGGCTCGGGATAGGGGGTATTCCTCTGTCCTAGTCCTATTAGACCTCTCGGCGGCTTTCGATACCATCGACCATGGTATCCTGCTGCAGCGTCTCAGGGGATTGGGAGTGGGAGGCACGGTTTTTCAGTGGTTCTCCTCCTATCTCCTGGGACGCTCGCAGTCGGTGTTGGCAGGGGGGCAGAGGTCGACCCCTAGGACTCTCGCTTGTGGAGTTCCTCAGGGGTCGGTCCTCTCGCCTCTCCTGTTCAACATCTATATGAAACCGCTGGGTGAGATCATTCGTGGTTTTGGAGTTGGGTATCATCAATATGCTGATGATACCCAACTTTTTATTTCGACCCCAAACCACCCCAGTGATGCCCTCGCTGTGATGTCCCGTTGCCTGGAGGCGGTTCGGGTCTGGATGGGGAGGAACAGACTTCAACTCAACCCTGACAAGACTGAGTGGCTGTACATTCCGGCTTCCCGAGACACCTGGGATGTTCCACCTCTTTCTATGGGGGGTGAGCTTTTACCCCCTGTGGATAGGGCTCGCAACTTGGGAGTCCTCCTAGATTCACGACTCACTTTGGAGGATCACATAGTGGCCGTGACTAGGGGGGCTTTTGCCCAGGTTCGCCTGGTGCGCCAGTTGCGGCCCTATCTGGACCGGGAGGCCTTGTGTACGGTCACTCATGCGCTCGTGACCTCTCGCCTAGACTACTGTAACGCTCTCTACATGGGACTTCCCTTGAAGACTACTCGGAGGCTCCAACTGGTACAGAATGCGGCCGCGAGAGTTGTCTTGGGAGTTTCCCGGTACTCCCATGTTACACCTTTGCTCCGTGAGCTGCATTGGTTACCAGTTGTCTTCCGGGTGAGGTTCAAGGTTTTGGTTATGATCTTTAAGTCCCTACATGGCATGGGTCCGCGATACCTCGAGGACCACCTGCTGCCGGCGTCGACTCCCCTCCGCCCTGTGCGCGCCCACAGAGAGGGCCTCCTCAGGGTGCCTCCTGTCAAGGAATGTCGACTGGTGGCCCCCAGGGGGAGGGCCTTCTCTGTGGGTGCTCCGGCGTTATGGAACCAACTGCCGGTTGAGCTCCGGATGGCATCAGACCTCCGATCCTTCCGTCGCGGGTTGAAGACCCATTTATTCGAACTAGCGGGTCTGGCCTGATGGGGGTACTTGGGTTTTTTATAGGTTTGTTTTATTATTCTGGTTTTAACTTGGGCATTAATTTAATTATCTTTTAATGTTTGTACTGTTGTTTATATTTATGCCCTGTGAACCGCCCTGAGTCCCTTTGGGAGAAGGGCGGTATAAAAATCTCAATAAATCTTAAATCTTAAATATTCCAGAAGATATCAACACTGCTGATATACTAATAACTGAAATACAGTGATAAGTATCGTGCAGTTGTAGTTTATGAAAGCTTCTGTCTTTAAATAACATTTTTTTACTTGGAAAAAGGGCTACTAGTCTCCTTATTTTTTTGCTACCATGCCACTAATTTAGATCTGGTACTGCACTATGCAGTAGCCATTTTAGTTTAATCTAGTCGTTGAGGCACAAGGCTAAAAATGGGGAGACTGTGAGTTCTAGTCCCACCATAGCATGAAAGTTGCCTGAGTGACTTTGGGTCAATCTCTCTCAACTTACCGCACCTATTGTGGGTAAATCAGGAGGAGGAAAGGTATTAGATAAGTTTGTCAGCTTGAGTTGAAGTTCAAGTTGAGCTTCAAGTACACTGGCCTAAGGGATTGCATTCCCATGTTGAACTAGGATTTTTTTTTAAATCCCATTTATATCCCACCCTTCTCCGAAGACTCAGGGCAGCTTACAATCTAAGCACAATCAATGTGCTTAGCAATAGCCTTCATTCTATGTATATGCCTGCTTATTAGGGCTTTCCCCCCCCCCCCAAGCGGCATTATTACAAAGTCAGCTTATTGCCCCCAACAATCTGGGTCCTCATTTTACCTACCTCGGAAGGATAGAAGGCTGAGTCAACCAATCATGATTTACTTTTTTTTTTGACAGTTGTGACTGCCCTATGAATCATTACCGTAAAACTTTGCAGAGAAACTGTTCAGGCATTCTCCACAGCAGTACCTCCAATTGTATTTCTCTAGCGTCTGACAAATCATAGGATCTATGATTATTTTCTAACATGGCTTTCTCCATTTTTATGCCGACTACATATCTCAAGTGTGCCATACTGTGGACAGATGCCATAATTTATCAAATGTTTTTAAATAAACTTAAAGCAAAGCAAAGTTATAAATAAGAAACATTTCCCGAGAACCACATAGCTTAATAGCTTTAGTTTTCTTTTATATTCGAAACACACATATGCACACTCCTTTGAAGAATTATTATTTTCCCTAAACAGTTAATGTCAAAACAGGAAGATTCAAGTGAAAGAGGGATGCAAGCCAGTCTTAACAGCATTATCAACTCTCCGTATACATCCTGACATTATGCAAGATGATATTCTTAAAAATACAACAAGCAAAGTCAATGGTAGGTAGAGCTGAGGTCTAAGTGAGCAGAATGTTAAGTAGGAACGGTGGTCTAAATCAAATAAATTACAGAGTTTAAATAATGAGTTTGAAAACAACATCTGTGCTAAGAAGATGTTCAGGGAAAGCATCAAATAAACTCACCTCATAAATTCAAACAGGCTTACAGTCTGCTTTTCCTTCACTAGGCTGTAACAATTTTGCTTGAGTTTGTAAATACTGGGAGTTGAAGTCCATGAGTCATAAAAGAGCCAAGGTTGCCTACCCCTGCCCTATACCATTTCAGTCAAAGGGCCATTCACTCTCTTCTTAAAAACCTCCAGTGATGGAGAACTCACAACTTCTGCAGGCAAGCCAGCCCACTGATTTAATTGTTCCCATTGTCAGGAAATTTCTCCTTAGTTCTAGGTTGATTCTCTACTTGAATAGTTTCCATCCATTGTTTTCTGGCCTTCAAATGCTTTGGAGAATAGGTTGAAACCCACCCACCCCTTCTTTGTGGCAGCCCCTCAAATATTAGAACACTGCTGTCATGTCACCCCTAGTCCTTCTTGTCACTTTACTGCAGGGCTTTTCAACCTTTTCACCCACTGTACCACTTTTAGGATATGGCAACATCCAAGTAGCACCAGTCGCCTAGCAAGGTGTCAAAAACTTGATGACCAAAAAAAAAAAAAAGGAAAAAAGTGATGAAGTACAGGTAGTCCTCGACTTACAACAGTTCGCTTAGTGACTGTTTGAAGTTACAATGGCACTGAAAAAAATGCCCCCCAAGCCACAGCCGAGCAAGACATCTGCCTGCCCGCCCAGCAGCACTCTTCCTCCTGTCCGAGGTTTTCATTGTTGTGAGCATTTCTGTTGAGGATTGGCAGCAGGGGTGGGGTGGGGTGGGGGGTAGGGTATTTGGTTTTTATTTCTCCCCCCCCCCCTCTGCTGGGTGGTTGCAGCAGGTTTTGGTCACTTCACATGACCCTGGGACACTGTGACCCATCATAAATATGAATCAGTTGCCAAGCATCTGAATGTAAATCACAAGACCCTGGGGATGCTGCAACATTCCAGCTGATCGGCGCTTCTTCTGGGCTCAGCAGAAGCGCCAGGATGAGCGCCGAGCTCCAGCTGGAGCCTGGCGCTGATCCTGGCGCTTCCACTGAGCCCTGACAGCCCCAAAGAAGTGCTGATCCTGGTACTTCCGCTGAGCCCTGACAGCCCTGCAGCTCCAGCCATCTCTCGCTCAGGCTTGTGCATGCAGTGCTGCCACCAGTTCAGCTCATTCCCCTCCCCCGCTACCACTTTTCTAGGATGGCCGCGTACCACCTGCCAGGTGCCAATGTAGCACAGGTAGTATCCGTACCACTGGTTGAAAAGGCCTGCTTTACTAGGCATACCCAATCCTGCAACCGTTGCTCATATGTTTTAGCCTCTAGTACCCTAAGTATCTTTGCTCTTCTATGCATGTTTTCTAGACAATAGTATTTTTTTAAAAAACAAAACAAAACACAAATCATAGCATTTTTCAACACTCTGAGTAGCTTACATGACAATAACAGCAAACCTGTCAACATAACTGAAAAAAAAATGCTTTCATCAAGGACTGGAAAAGTACTTTGAGAGAACATTGCCAAAAGCCAAATTTCTGGATAGACATCATTAGCTTAATCTGACATGTATTAGCTTTTCCAAGAAAATTTCTACCTTTGTCAAGGAGGGAGGAAAGGTTATGAGAATAAATTTCAAGTGAATTTGGGATGGGAGAAAAATAAATAAATCAGGGGTGCTTTTTTGACACATAAACAGTTTTATCCACAATAATATTGTTAAGAACAGAAATGGCCATGTTCTTCTTACAAGAAGAAAAGGGTGAATTGCAGCAAAAATCAAAAATCAAAACACAGTTTATTCTTTCACTCCTCATAGAAGTGAGGACTGGAACATTTAGATCCACCAGGGAGTATGGGCAAACTCAGAAAAATGTGCTGTTGAAAATTCTCTTGGGGGTAAGTAACATAAATCTCGACCAGTGTTCATAAATCCTTCCATTCCCCAGCTGAGGATCAATAAGCCAGAGGACATGGGGTCATGAAGAGCTAAATGGTGCTCTACATAAAAGGTCACATATGTACTTCATTCCACATGCATAAACAACCAATGTGCAAAGATAAGAGCAAAGGGCATCAGACCAGTGCTGGCTGGTTTGTAAAACTAGTATAACTTCAGGGCCCTTGCTTTCCACAGGCTATAATGGGGCTTTTTTAGACATGTCACTGGATTATGGCCAAAGTACTTAATGCTTTTCAATTAAAAGACAAAAATTGTTATTGAAAATTGCATAATAATAATAAAACAGGCATTGTTTGCCATTATATGGACAATTACAGATTCTTATTAGAACCATACAAAGGTTTCTATGATTTTTGTAATGGAATCTATGCCATTAGTTCATACTTCCTGCCAGAAGCACATTCCTGCATAGAAGGAATTCATGAACAGACTTGACCACAATATATACTCAGCAGTATAATGCATTACTTAGGACCCTATTCTCCCCACCACAAATCCCCCAAGATTTCCTTTAGTGAAACAAAAGTCCATTGAAATTGCTCCAGACAACTAGAAACATCAGACATGGTCATTCTCATTCAGACATTTGTGTTTGACCAAACCCTTGGAAGTGTGGATGAAAGCAATGAATGGAAACTAATCAAGGAGAGAGAACCATCCTAGAACTAAGGAGAAATTTCCCAGAATTTGGAACTATTAATCAGTTTGCTTCCAGACGTTTTGGGTGCGCCATCACTGGAGGTTTTTAAGAAGAGATTGGACAACCATTTGCCTGAAATGGTACAGGGGACTAGAAGCCTCCAAGGTCCTTTCCAACTTATTCTATGTGGGGACAGGATTCTTGTCCTACACAAGTTTCTTATCCATTTGCTTTTAAAGATTAGCTAAGGATGGTGGTGAGATGCCAAAGAAACTTCATCACCAGTTGCGAGTTTGTCTAACAAACTTCTAATTTTACAAAATGTTCATTTCATAAAATCATGGAAAGAGGGCTATTTAGGCTGCCAACTCCTTGTTCAGTTGAAAAATCCAAATGAAAGCATTACATTTATGATCCGAATTACTCAGTGGAGAATTAAACTATTTGAAATCGGCTTCCCTGTATCTTAACTCCATTATTTTCTGGAACAGAAGAGAACAAGTCCTGAGCCCCTGTATTATATTATTTCTGTATTCGAAGAGTTGGATATCTATCAATCTTATCTTCTTAGGGTTAAATATTCTGAACATCTTAAATCTATCTTTTTTGGTCTTAGTTTCTAATCCCCTGCTCATCCTTGCTCCCTTTTCCTGAACCCATTTTAGTTTTTCTGAATCCTTCTTAAAATATAGAGTTGCAGACTGACTCAATACTCAACATGGAATTGACTACAGGTAGTCCTTGAATTACCACAATTGAGCCCAAAATTTCTGTTGGTAAGCAAGACAATTGTTACATTTTGCCCCTTTTATGACCTTTTTGCCACAGTTGTTAAGTCAACCATTGCAATTGTTAAGTGAATCATGTGGTCATTAAGCGAATCTGGCTTCCCGCGTTGATTTTGCTTGTCAGAAGCAAGTTGGGAAGATTACAAATGGTGCAACAGGGCACTGCAACAAGTCAGTTGTCAAACGTTTCAATTTTGATCACATGATTATGGCGATGCTGCAACAGTCTCAAGTGTCAAAAACGGTCATAAGTCACTTTTTGCAATGCCGCTGTAACTTTGAATGGTTGTAAGTCGAGGACTACCTCTGTTGCAGAATAAAGTGGAAGCATGACATGTTATGATTTAGAAATTGTACTTTTACTGATGAGCATAAAATGCAGCCACATTAAAAACTGAATTCAACACTACAATCAACTACTAATCCAAGACTTTATTTTACAAATATAATTATCAAGGTCATTCCATACTTGTTTACTTTAAATGTGTACAAATACAGATTAGATCCAACGGTAGAAGAATGGGTGTTTAAAGTTTCTAATCTTGCAGAAATGTCCAAGATTTCTGCTTATTTAAAGGATCACTCACAGGAGAGATATATTTCAGTTTGGAGGAGATGGATAAATTATATTGAAAACAAATATGGGACCAAAAAGTTCCATTTAGCTTATGAGTAGAATTTAGTGGGATATTGTTATTGTTAGTAGTTATGCTAAGAGAGAGTTAAAGCGCAGTACGAATTTGGTTGATTGTATATTGTGTAAATTTTTGTTTAGAATATGATTGTTGTAACTATAATCCTGTATTTAGCTCTGGGAAGTGGGGGGGGGGGAAGTGGGGGGGTTGGGGTGGGAGGGATTTGGGGATATATTGTAAAATATTGTAAAACTCTTTAATAAATAAAACATAAAAAAATATAAAAGAAAAAAAAAAGATCCAACTGCTTGACCAATAGTTTACTAAGCCTTCACATTCAATGTTTTCTTTTGTTCTCTTAGAACAGGGGTGTCAAACTGCCAGCCCGCGGGCCGGATACGTCATCCAGAAGCCACGTACACCCCATTGCCGGTAATGGCGAAAAGGCTCCAATACGTTGTGCAATGTCACGTGATGTCACGAGTTTGACATGTCTGTCTTAGAACAAACCATGTTGTGGCTTTTGGAACAATGAAGAACCCCTTAACTTTCACAAAACACCCATTTGTATTTTCACTCACAAATAAATAAACCATTAGTTTAGTGATTGTCTGAAGTTACAACAGCACTGGGAAAAGTGACTTATGACTTATTTTTCACTTATGATTGTTGCAGCATCCTCATGATCACATTATCAAAATTCAGACACTCGACAACTGACTCATACTGATGACAGTTGCAGTATCCTAGGGTCATGTGATCACCTTTTAGTGACCTTCTGACAAGCAAAGTTAATAGGGAAGCCAGATTCACTTAACAATCATGTTACTAACAACAACTGCAGTGATTCACTTAACAACTGTGACAAGAAAGACCATAAGATGGGGCAAAACTCACTTAACACTTAGCAACAGAAATTTTGGGCTCAATTGTAGTTGTAAGTCGAAGACTAACTGTATGTTACTGCATTACACTGACCATGAGAAGCCAAAGTCATCCACCTTGTATTAGAATTGCAGAGGTAAATAATTTACAGTAACAGAAGCTGGAAGTGACTTTGGAGGTCCATCTAGTTCTGACAAATGGCTGTGCAGTCTCTTCTGAAAAGCCTTCAGTGATAGAACTTGGCACAGGATTAGGGTACTGATCTCCAGGGCTTTTTTTCTCACAGAATGCTCAGAATGGAGTTCCGGCACCTTTTTTGGATGGAACCTTGTAGGGTAGGCAAGGCGGGTTGTATGACGTGTGTGAGTTCCGGCACCTTTTTCTTTCACAAAAAAAAGCACTGCTGATCTCCAATCTCTCCATTCCAACCCTAGGAAAATTTCTGGAATTTGTTCAACTGCCGATCTGCCTCCCCAGCTAACAAGCAACACAAAAATGGGTACAGGTTTCAATGAAAAAAGGTCTTATTCTGGTAAGTCTATGAAGCTGAATAAACCAAATGTGCGTGACAATTCCCATTCCTGAGATGGGATGTTCTGGTTTTCTCTTGGATCATGCCGATCCAAACTTAATGTAAATCATTTGGAACAAAAAGTGGTTTGTAGCATAGTGGACACAAAATTGCTTGCATTCATATGCACTAAAGGATCCGCAGTACTATTCTACAATACTCTAAAAGAATGTACTTGTTAATTGCTTCTTCTGACTAAAAAGTTGCTGACTGAACTGCAAGTGATTTCTGACATGCACAAAAGCTCACCTTTTTAAATAAAGCAGTTTCCACCTGCACAAAAGGCCATTTAAAAAATCTAAAACGTTCCAGGCTCACTGCAAACAGTCCCAATCTTTGGCTCCTGGCCAGAGTACCATTGCCAAAATCTTTTGTAAATTTGAAAGCAAATAGAGCAATTATTGGATTGTCCTGAAATTGCCTATCTCCTGCCATGACCCTCAAGTTCTTTCTTCCTAATCAATCCCTGTACAACATTCCTGAATTCTTCCAGCCACATGTTTCTCATCTCAGGTTTTCTCAATTAGTAATATTAAAACAATTTAAAGGTCCATGTTATCATGAAGGAAGCATCTTAACTGCAATCTACCCAAAGTATAACATGTTACTAAAAGTCAAGCAATCTTTAGTACTTTAAGTATTGGATTTCAAATTTTCCTCTACCCATAATTTCTGTACCCAAGCTCTTTTTTCCCCTGTAAACACATTTGTTTGACTTGCTCAATGATCTCTGAAAGTCCCTAAAATGAATTCTTCATCCCCATCATATTTTCCCCTCAAATACTAGAAACAAATAGCGGCAAAGCTGTTTGCAAGACTAAATATTAAGTATTTTAGTTCTCACAATGTAATCTACATCAGTGTCCATGCTTCACAGTATTTTTTTAGATAATGACTAGATTCCTACCTCTTGTTGAGCTATAATGTAGTTAACCTGGTTTGGACTTAAGAGTGCTGTACTCAAAGGATTGATAAATAAAACCTTGTTTTACAACAGTAAATCACAGTTAGAAACCATGACTAAATGTTAGCTTGCTAACTGCCATTGTGGCATAGAATGATATAGGAATATATGCATATTGATAGTCATGTTACGTAGCATGTTTGTAATTTGATTTTTGTGCCCCACTCAAACTGATTTATAAAGATGCAAAATAAGAGAAATCAGAAACAAACCGTCTACTTTGCTTATCTATAAGTTTGACTCTGGTTTGCTCAATAATTAAAACAAAAGAAAATCATAATTTAGGAAGTTTCTCATCTCTCTGCTCCACTTTTTTTCAGAGGTTAAAATCAGATCATGTTTCATATTTAGATCAGGAAACCAGATACAGAGTAAGCTAGAATTAGTTTGCAAATCTTTGAAATGTTAAGTTCTCTAGTTTCAGAACCTTTGCCTCATGTGAGACTTTAGTTCCTGAATAACTAGAGAAGTCTAGTCTTTTCTCCCACTTGATCAATATATTGTTTTTCTTATGTTTTGAGCTCACCTTCAAATGACTCTCTTGGAGACCTAAGTAAAGATTCATCTAAGGAACTCAAGGACTGAAGGCAACCGATTACTCAATGCTCTAATACAGCCATCATAAAGATCAAATATTCATGAATAGGCCTTATTCAAGAATTCCTAGCCTCTGTAGCCAAAAGCTGTAGTAATCAGGATTGATAGGAGTTATGATATGACAATCTGTTAGGGAAGACTTACAGGTAGTCCTTGCTTAACAACAGGTTGCTTAGTGCCTGTTAAAGTTACAACAAACCTCCCAGAGCTACTTAGGCCCAGTTTTCAGAGTTTCAGCAGCCACACTCATGTATTGCAAATCATCTTTTGGGCACTTCATAACTGCCTGAAGCATTCTGTGCTTATGTGATCGCAATTTCCCCCGGTTTCCAGTGTTTATTTCTAGTTTATGGTGAAAAAGGCCTATTGGGGAAAATGGACTGATTTAACTTCATGATGTTTGCTTAACTCAGGGATCTGCAACCTTGACAAGTTTAAGACTTGTGGACTTCAGCATACAGAATTCTGGGAGCTGAAGTCCACAAGTCTTAAAGTTCTCAAGGTTGCAGACTCCTGTTTCAACTGATGCTAAAGAGTTTGTAAAATCAGGTGTGCTCATGTGGTGAGACTGTTTAACAACCGCCAAGAGTTTTGAACTGTAATTCTGGGCTCAATTACAGTTGTAAGTTGAGGACTGCTTGTATCCTAAAAGGTTGGCAAAGGGGAAAAAGTCAGAGATGCCCAATTCAATAGCCTCCCATAAAACTGTTGTAAGGAACTAGAAGACATGAACAATAGAATATCTTGGTGCTGCCACTTTGGGGGCAGAATTTCTGAAGAAACTTAAGTGCCTTCTTACCAGAACCCCAACCCTAACAGATTACAGACGCTATCCTCCTACAGGGTCCAGGTGCAGCCTCAGACCAACTATGCATTTACCTTGGAAAAGTGTTGTTATTTCTTCATAGCAGATCTATTCATAATTCTTATTTGAGCTCTGACAGCAACAGTCAGGATTTCAAAATTCTTGAAACTCGGATGTCTTTTTTCCACAGGAATGTTTCCTTTCATGATATTTGGAAATCCTGAGGAAAACCCATAATACAGACCACAGGCTGTATATTAATAGAATCCTGACACTACACCAAAATATTTTAAGTTAAAGCACACTCTGCAAACAAAAGCTGTTATACAATTCCTGTAATTTTTAGCCTCTCAAATTTGGCATGCAAATGTGCAAGCAGCTTTTCAAATTCCCAGAATTTAAAGTTTAGTCTCCCTTTTGTGTTAAATGGATCTTCTTTTGTACAAATTCTCTGGTTATTCTTTGAAGAGGCTAGTTGCACTTGCTTTTAAAAAGGCAGAGAAAAAAATCATACTGAAATATAAACCACCAGTTCTGCTACATAACTGTGACCCCAGTAAATGTGCTGAAATAAATGTGGATTAATTCTAAATTCTGATTAATAGTTTATTTGGTTAATACCATGTTCTACTAATAAATTAGGAACAACAAAAAAACAACCCTTAAAAATTCTTTCTTGTTCATAGCACTGGCCTGTTCATACAATTACTTTGAAAAGCCACCCAAATTATCCCTGAAAGTGGAGTTCACAAAGTCGCTGCCGCAATGTTTTCGCTTTGTCAAGCAACACTTTTCAGTCCCCACAATATTAAAGATGGCTGATTCCTAGTTTGCATACTAGAGTATTCTCAGGACTAAGTGGGCCAGAGTACTTGATATAAGATAGTCCTCAACTTACATCCACAACTGGGACAAGAATTTCCATTGCTAAGCAAGGCAGATGTTAAGTGAGATGGCTGCACATGACCCCAGGACATTGCAACTGTTGTAAATGTATGCTGGTTGCCAAGCACCTGAATTTTGATCACATAACCATGGGGATGCTGCAGTGATTGTGCAGACCAGGTGTCAGTCACTTTTTTTAGTGCCACTCTTAACTCTGAACCTTGCTAAATGAATGGTTGTAAGTTGAATACTATGTATAAACTCAGTTAGATACATATTTCAATGTTTACCTTTACTTAAAAAGAGGAGGGAAAAGGGTGATCATTCTAGCACAGGGGTTCCCAACTGGGGTGCAACATGATACTCCTGGGGGTGCGAAAACTTGGGTTTAGAAGTTTCAAAATTATAGTGTATCTAGCTGGAAAATTCTACTACTGTAATATTATTGAGATGTACTTAGAACAACCCCTAAAAACAAACTCCTAACCCACTGACATACTGCCCTGAGCATCTGAATGAAAGACAGGACATAAAATCAAATAAATAAGGGATATTTTAAAAAAATCTTCTCCTCTTTGCTGAACAACGCCTAAACTTCCAGTCAGGAATTTCAGATCCATTTGCTTGCTTGAAAGATGCACTTCACTTCTCCTGCTGCAGGCATACTAACTACAAACAATATCTTACATCTGACTTTTTCCATCCAAGGAGACTGATCTTGAAGTGAAAAGGGGGAAGTTAATAGGAGTTCTAATTTTTCCCCAGAGACCAGGTCACAGGCTAGGTCATTTCCTGCTTGCGGCAAGGCTGTACACATCTGTCGACATGTGTCTTCTGAAAAGGAATTGATTGATCTCAAAGATAGGGCCACTACAATTGCTAGACCACAGCCAGATAACACACTTCTCCTTCCACTTTTGGTCTGATTTGGTTACAATATTATTTAGAAAACTTATATTTTGGAGGAGTTTTCAGCAGTTGAAGACTTACTCTATCAGATGTTGAAAAGACTATTTTACAAGCTTGGGCCAGCTCTGACAACGCAGCAATGGGAAGTAAATTTCAGCATTCCGGATTGCTTTGAACACATTATATGCCCTTCTACACAAAGAACCAAGATGTGTTCATCTTGCATAGTATCTTTGGGCTTGAATAATGTAAGCAAGTTATTGCAAGGACAAAACACATTCCTTGAATATGAAATATGGTAGGCCACAGGAATTTCTACTCTGTGAGCCAGTTTCATTCTGAAGACAACCTCTGAATAGCAAGATGTACAGAAAGCACCAAAAGTGGCTATATAAGGAAGTCTCATATTGAGAAGTTAATATTGTATGTACATGAATTCCTTGTTGGAGAAGACAAAGATCTCCCCTCAGGGCAATTACTGGAAGACCATTCCTACTTCTAGACAATGGAAGCCTTGCTGGGATGTAGGGTAACAAAATCTGAACAATACCTTGGTGGTGAAGCAGGAAGTACCTGATTACTAAGTGTTTAGAGCTACTTGGACTCCCTCTATTCCAAGATCTCTCAACCCCACAGACATCAGCCAGAAATTTGAGGAAATTTATGAACATATCAAGTCCAATACTCAACAAATTTCAGATTAGACCTTTGTTCTCAGGCGAAGAATGCTATCTGCAATATTAAGGCTTTTTTGACATATAGTTTGCATGTGCACATACTGTATATGTCCTGGAAGCACTTACAGACATATTCTGAAATATTATACAGGTAGTCCTCAACTTATGACCATAACTGGGATCAGAATTTCTGTTGCTAAGTAAGGCAGTTGTTAAATGAGTCATGCCTGATTTTAAAACCTTTTGCCATGGTTGTAAAGTAAATAATGTGGTCATTAAGCAAATCTGGATCCCCCATTGGTTTTGCTTGTCAGAAGCTAGCTGGGAAGTTTGCAAATGGTGATGGTGATCACATGACCCTAGGATGCTACAACCTTCATAAATAGATACTGATTGACAGGTGTCCAAATTTTGATTATGTCATCTTGGTGTGTAGCAATAAGCTTAAGTGCAAGGACTGGTTGTAAGTTACTTTTTTTCAGTGCTGTTGTAATTTTGAACAAATACTAAACAAATGGCTATAACACGAAGACTAGCTCTGCTTAACTACCAAATTTCTAGTCCTTTGGAGGGCAGGACTATATAAAAATAAATGGGAGGAGCCTGCCACATGTATAAAATGGAAAGTGAAATTGAAAAGTGAAAGGTGTGGTTGAGAATTAGGAAAAATAACAAGTTCTGTACAGGGAAAGGCTGTATTTGTATATTTTATTAGCCATTATTAGCATAGGGGGGTGAGGTGTTACCCCCCATTGATAGGGCTCGCAACTTGGGCGTCCTCCTTGACTCCCGGCTCAATTTTGAAGACCACATAGGAGCCGTGACCAGGGGGGCTTTTGCTCAGGTTCGCCTGGTGTGCCAGTTGCGACCCTACCTGGACCGAGATGCCCTACGTACAGTCACTCATACGCTCGTGACCTCCCATTTAGACTACTGCAACGCTCTCTACATGGGGCTGCCCTTGAGGACCACTCGGAGGCTTCAGCTAGTGCAGAATGCGGCCCCGCGAGTTGTGATGGGGGTTTCCCGATACTCCAATGTAACACCTCTACTCCGCGAGCTGCATTGGCTTCCGGTTGCCCTCCGGGTAAGATTCAAGGTGCTGGTAATGACCCAGAAAGCCCTAAATGGCTTGGGTCCGGGATATCTGAGGGAACACCTGCTGCCGGCATCAAGCTCCCTTCGTCCAGTGCGCTCCCACAGGGAGGGACTTCTCAGGGTGCCGCCGGTAAAAGATTGCCGGCGGGTAACACCAAGGGGGAGGGCCTTCTCAGTGGGTGCGCCTGCCCTCTGGAACCAGCTGCCCGTGGAGCTTAGGACTGCCCCCGACCTCCGTTCATTCCGCCGGGACCTGAAGACCTGGCTCTTCGAGCTCTCTGGCCCAGGCTGAGAATTTTAATTTTAATTACCGTAATTGGGGTTTTTTACTTTTTCAGGGACTGTTGTAATTATTTTTAATTGTTTTTAACTTTTGTATTTCTTGTTTTAAATACCCTGTAAACCGCCCTGAGTCCTGCGGGAAAGGGTGGGTATATAAATCCAAATAAATAAATAAATAAATAAATAAATAAATAAATAAATAAATAAATAAATAAATAAATAAATAAATAAATAAATAAATATGTTTATTTACAACTGGCTAAGTTCCCCATTGTGCTAATCATTAAACCTAATGGCTGGGTCCAAACAATAGGTATTTTTGCACTATGCAAAAAACTAATAATTGTATATTGTGGTGAATGAAGCCAGTATATTTCACCTCCTTTTATACACCTACCAACTAATTGATAAAACATAGATTTAATGCAACACTTTGTAATCTGCTCCCAAATCAGAATTTTATTAAGAATATTCCAAGTCTGGTCTAGCTGTTATTAAATAACAAATGGGAGCTGACACAAAAAAAATACAGGACAGGATAAACAGTGTAGTATGCCCAATTTGGCTTTTAGAAAATTGAAGAAGTATTGCATTGCATGGCAACTGTGAAAAAAGCACCCTGGGAGAGGTTTCATAAAATACAGTAACTGTTATAGAACCTGATTTCAACTTTTGCATGGAAATTCAACAGCTTATTTAGAATTCACTGCAGAAGTTTACTATACAAGTAGATGAGCCTTTAAGTAAGAAACAGAACGTTCAGCTCAACACAATGGCACAATTTGGAGAAGAATCTTTCTGAAGACAATGTTGGGGGTGGGAGGGATGGGCGAGACAACTAATATTTAAAGGGTAACTATAAGACAAAGTCAAGTAGTATGAGTCATTCTTAAGGCTGAGACACACACAGAGATGCAATATGAAACTATTCTTAAGCTTCCTTCCATGGAAATTGCCTGGTATGCAGAGGAAAAATCCATAATGGCTGAACAATTGCATTCCTATGTTATAAAAAAAGGGGGGGAGGAGACAAATGCCAAAATTTCCAGGCCAAGCTAAGTTTTTTTTTTAAAAAAAGCTGAAAAAATTGTGGTGGTGGGGGGCTACCAATGCCTGCAAAACTATGCTTTGTTCAGAAAACTCTCCAGCCCTAGTAAAAAATCACAGATAAGTTAAAGTGATAGGGGGTTGGAAGATGAGATCAATAATTATTCTCATCAAGAGGCTAAACTGGTATTTTGTGATTACTTGTGTCCACAATGGCAACAATTGCTATCTAGGCCTCCAATTATATCTCTCTTGTGAGAGCATTCAGAACAATTGTCTTCGTTAGTTCTCCGAGACTGATCATGCTAGCTGGGCAATTGTGAAAGTTCAAGTCCACATATCCTAAAGTTGCCAGATTTGAAAAACACTGAGATACTGTAGATGGTAGCAAGGTATTGTTAAAAAGGAAGTAATACACAAAGTAATGCAGACAAAAGGAGTGTAGTTGAGGAGCATAACTAGAATGGCTATCCTAGTCTCTCCAATTTATAGTACTCCAGATGTTTTGGATTACAACGTTCATCACTCCAACCCGGTGTCTGTTGAAATACAGTACATCTGGAAGGAAAAGTTTGGGGAGATGGAATTGTACCCAGGAAAAGAATGGAAAATCAATTAGGAGTGATGACTGCAAGATATGAAGTTATTTAAAGCTACTTCTCCTGGCATTGTCCTTCAAAACCAAGAGTCACTCAGAATGGAGCTGTATAACAAAGATATGAGCATTTCACCTCCCAATGACCCTCACCTGATGTAACCTCCCCATCACAAGACTCCCACTGATGACTCACACCTGATCCATTACAAGACCAACACTTGAGACACGCATATCTGACCCATCATAAGACCTATTGAACACACAAAGCCCTTATAAACAGAACACTGACACTGACATTCCCCTAAACCAGGGGTAGGCAACCTTGGCTCTTTTATGACTCCTAGACTTCAACTCCCAGAATTCCATGCTGGCTCAGGAATTCTGCGAGTTGAAGTCCAGGAGTCATAAAAGAGCCAAGGTTGCCTACCCCTACCCTAAACTAAGCATGTCAAACTGCCGGCCCGTGGGCCAGTGGGGAAAAAGTCCCAATATGTCATGTGAGGTCATGAGTTTGACATGCCTGCCATAAATTCTGCTGAAGATGTTACCTACCCTGGTAACAAAATGTTCAGAAACCAAACCACAACCTTGGAAAATGAACCTTCACCCTCATGAGGAAGTTAAGTGTAAAACTCTCTCCTTTGGAACAAAACTCATTCAACCAGAGCAAGCCCCCACCCATCTAGTCCAGGCTTTCCCCAACCAGCTGCTTCCAAATATTTTGGACTAACTTTGGGCAGCATGTCTAATGACTATGTTGATTGAAGCTGTGGTCCAAATAAACTGGAGGGTAATTATGTAGGGAAGGCTCATCCATTGCAACATTTGAATTTAGAGCTCTGAAGCAGGAACCAAGAATAAGCTAAAGGCTCTATTTCCCTTATCACCCTCCAAGTCTTATAGCAAATTGCTTTTGAACGACTTCCAAAGCTATTTCAGATACAACATATGAATCAGCAGCTTAGTCCTAGCATTCGACTAAATTACCCCAAGTCTCAGGAGTGGGATCCAGGTGAGTGAGAAATCTTACCCATTAAACACTAACTCAGGGACTCGAAATAGAAGTCTCCTGCTTAGATAACTTTGGCATCAAACTGTAATCTAAGAAGCACTGCTGCTCTCCATTGGCATAATCAGGTCAGTAAAGACATGTGTGGGAATGGAAAGGAGTAACTGAACATAAAGTTAAACCTGAAACTATCCCATAATTCTGCAAATCTCTTTAATTCTGGTAAATAGCACCCTATCCCTTTTCGAATGGTTTCTTTGTTGAAACAAGGTACAATGAAGAAAAATGATAATATAGAAAAAGAAAAATGATCCTACTCAGAATTTCTTTGAATTCGTATCCTTTGAATTCAGTTACTTGTTCACCAACTGAACTTATGAAAGTGCTGAAAAAGGAGATTTATCACTGCTCCTTGAAATTACGACAGCATCCCCTAGTCAGAAGATTGTTAACTAGTGTGTTTGGTTACCAGTGTGCATTTATAATAGTTGCAGAGTTCTGTGGCCAAGTGATTACCATTTGCAAACTTCATTCACAGTCAAGCAGTCAATGGGGAAGTTGGCAGGACATTACATGAAATAAGGGGTGTCAAACTGCCGGCCTGCGGGCCAGATACATCATGCCGAAACCGCACCCACCCCATTGTCAGCAATGGGGGGGAAAAGTCACGATACGTCGCGACATGTCCCGTGACGTTGCGAGTTTGATATCCCTGCGCTAAATGATCTGTGGTGATTCACTTAACAGCTGGAACTGATGTTGTAAGTCAAGCACAGTCAGGTGATGTTTCACTTCACAACTGTGTTGCTTAGTGATGGAGCTGCTGGTCCCCACTGCGGTTGTTAAGTGACAATTACCTGTACTAGTTGTTTAACACAAAGTATATAGAGGGGAAAATATTTTGTGTAGAGAAGTAGTGTCTTGATGCTAAACCATATTTATTAGTGTTGCATGCTAAGAAACTATTAACTTAATAACCTTGTCTTCTTCTACCTCGACTTCTCTTTCAATGGTTGTTATTTTGGAATCTCCTATCACTTTATTTCTCAGCTTCTGGACTTCCATCAGCTGCATGAACATTACAAAGAGAAAATTTTAAAAGCAAACATGTGGCCTATCCTAATGCTGAACCTAGGAGCTAAACCAAAACAAAGAGGCTGTTCAGGAACAATCACAAGCTTGTTCAGTGCTACCTGTCATAAGCAAGAATTCTAGTAGTGAAGAAACTATGTAGGTTTCCATTTAAAGGCACGACTGTAAATAACTTAGCAATCCAGATACCTACGTGCAAGCTGTGTTTTAAAACTGTGGAGAAACTAAAGAAATTTGCTTTCTGACTCTGCTGTTTTTGAGAAGGAAAAAGGAATCACATTGCAACTAGATGCTTTGCAGCTATAAACTGCCAGAAAGTTGTCACTGTGCTGGTCTGCCAAGTGAATAGGCTGTAATGACTTCTTGACAATCCCAGCCTGCAAAATATACACTCAACAATAAGGGTCATTTCAGAGGAAAATAAAACTGAAGGGAATACATGTAATTTTTTTTAAAAGAAAATCTGCCCTAGCAGATGTGTTTCAATCTGGTATTTGTAATTTTTTGCCAATCAGTCAAAGTATAATTATGGCAAATGAATGTGCATTTTCCAAGGTCAAAGCACAGCTGGTTCAGCGTTCACTCCCACAGGAATCTGAACACTGCATCCCAACTCTACATCCCTTTAGCCTATCAGCAAGGTGCAATGGATTCCTTTTATGTTGGCTGATACACATGGTTAAGAAAAGGGAAGGTAAAACATATGCTTCGCACAGAGAGAAAGTAAGTTAAGTGAAAAAGAACTAACCATCTAAAAGTGATTCAGAGTTCCTTACAAGGAAGATGTTAGAGATATGACATATTTCTAATAAGTAGCATAAATTATTAAAAATGGTAGCACAATACACTGCTGCTGTTTATAAAACAGGTTGAAGAAATGACTGTGTAGGGTGGGGAGAAGAACATACCAAACATTATCTTTCTACATTAGTTTTTCTCAACTTTGGCAACTTTAAAATGAGTGGACTTCAATTCCCAGAATTCTCTGGCCAGCATGGAAAATTCTGGGAGTTGAAGTCCATGCATCTTAAAGTTGCCAAGGTTGAGAAACACTGTTTAAGCGTTCAGAACTAAACACTGATACTTGCAGCTATTCTTTCAAAAGCTCTCATTTCTACTGCCTCATTTCCCATTGAAAAAAGGATTTGTGAATTTCTATTCTAATCCAAGACGCATTTCAGCCTTGGCTGCTTCCTCCTAGTAACTGCTTATAGCAGTTACTAATTGATACCACCACCTCCTAGAGCAGGCATGTCAAACTTGCGACATCACGTGACGTCGCGTGACATATCAGGACTTTTCCCCGACTGCTGACAATGGGGTGGGTGCAGTTCCAGTATGATGCATCTGGCCCGTGGGCCGGCAGTTTGACTTGCCTGTCCTAGAGTTTTCACCACCAGAGAAAAGCGTATTGGAAAATGTGTTGCTGACATACAGCATATTTTTAGACAAAGACCGACAATATTTTACATCTGTGAGCTGTGTTCAGACTGCTTTATCTCTAAGCAATAGATTTGTGGATGAGTCAGCACATAGCTGTAGACAAAGATAATAATGCTTCAATAGATAATTCTCCTTGGACTTTACGCTGCTGACTATCATTTTATTTAGAAGTGAAAACTCTACAGCATTTCATCAGTCTCAACTACTGTTGGCCTAATATAGATAGTCCTCATCTTACAACAGTTCATTTAGTGACCATTCAAAGGTACAATGGCACTGGAAAAAGTGACTGATGATGGTTTTTTACACGTATGACAGTTGCAGCATCCCATGGTCAAAATTTGGATGCTTGGCAACTGACTCATATTTATGATGGTTACAGGGTCCCAGAGTCATGTGATCACCTTTTGTGACTTTCTGATAGAGTCAATGGGGAAGCCAGATTCACTTAACAACTGTGTTACTAACTGAACAACTGCATTCACGTAACAATTGTGGCAACAAAAATCGTAAAATGGGTCAAAATTCACTTAACAACTTTTTGCTTAATAATAGAAATTTTGAGTTCAATTGTGGTCATAAGTCAAGGATTACCTGTAGAAAGGATCACATGCTGGAAGCAACCAGTTACAAACATCATTAAGCCAAAACAGGTATTTGGGACCTATAATTTCTCACATTAAAAACCATTGTTCCCACCCACCATTTTAAGACAAATATGCAAAATCAAATGATTTGTTATATGGCCCTCTTTTATAGGCATTTTGTTGAGAATCAGGCTTCCACACAAAGACAAAAGAGGAAACATCATAAGTTCAATTCAGATATTTACTCGGCCTAATATCTCTTGATGATGGAAATAAGCACATAGGCATCACCATATTGCTAACATAATATTAATACCCAAACTTTGTCAGGCCTCTTCTGGCAAGCGAGATGAGAAAAACCAAATGGTATCCACAGATGCAACAATTTCAGGCAAGAAGGCTTACCATATAAAAGCTAATGAAGCCAAAATAATTTCAGTAGCTGCTGTATAATTTTTTAAAAAGGAATCCCTGCGGATTTTACTCCACTAGTTTTTGTCGACTAAAGGATGCAGTGCTCATCTCCAGGTTAAGGCCATTGAGCCAAATGCTATCCAAAGTCAAGTAGTACAGCTAGTCTTTGACTTATGGACATCAATTTAATAACAGTTCAGTGTTATGACAGCCTTGGAAAAAGTGACTTATGACCTGGACTTGCACTTATGACCATTATACCATCCCTGTGGTCACATGATCCAGTTTAGTTAATTAGCAACTGGCTTGTGTTTATGTGATCATGGTTTGCAGCTACTTTTTGGCTGATTTCTGCAAAAAAAAATCATCACTGGGGAAATTGGATTTGCTTAACAGCTGCATTATTCTCTTAATGACTGGTAATAATTGTCATAAAATTGAGTCTGGCTCAACTTACAACTGCAATGACGTACAATGGAAATTCTGGTCCCAATTGTGGTTGTAAGTTAAGGACTATATGAAGAGGGTGGGAGTTGTTCAATTTCCTATCTACTTTTAGGATTCAACTTGTCCCTTTGTAAAAAAAAAAAAAAGTTGGAAAAGCCAGTTAGATATAAACTTTAAGTGCTAATCAAGCTAACGTTAGTGTACAGAGAACAAATTGATGGTATCTTGTTCTTCTAGAACAAGAAGCAAAATGCTTTGGGCTAACTCTGCGCTGCAGCTCTGAGCATTTAGCTTTCTAGTTTAAGCAGTACATTTTGGTTGATCCCATGTAGCAAGCCTTTGCCTCTAATAGCAACAGAAAGCTACATATTTATATGAATTCCACTGTATTTTTAGAAAGGAATTATGTTCCTTTTGCAAATTCATACACCAAGTTATAATAGCACTGACTTTTAACTTGTTTCTGGAGGAGTTTTAATGACACTGCTTAGATGCTACAGTACCAGCCTCAAAGATAAATGATGAATGGAAGGTTGCCCCAATGCAACCTTTTGTATGAGTGTTGAGATGTGGAATACATGTACAAAACAGGAAGAACTTGCATCCGGATACTGCTTCCATCAAGCTCATGAAAGTGACGGTTCCTACTTCTGTTCAGATATCTTTGAAGTGAGATTTCACAAAACAGATCCAGGAGGCCTAAAATTTTAACATCAGCCCCATTTCATATGTCTCTTCCACCAACCCAGCCACTGTCCCTCTTGAGACATATCAGAAGACAGTGATGTGACAGGAAAAGTACTGTCGTTGCCTAGAGTCACTCCCCGAGGAAGGCAGGTATTTCAGAAATGTAAAATATAAATAAATAATAAAAGTTTAGCCGCATCCCCACCAGCATTTCCCAAGCTTGGTTTTATTTGCTTTTTTTCAATAAATATTTCATCATCTCATCTTACCATTACATATATGAAGCTATGTGCAAAATGAATCGCTTCCAAACTATTAGCCATGATCATTCTAATCCAACATCGCAAAACACAGCAAAAAGCACATTATGAATTGCTAGTTATTTTCTGAGGGAAAGGCTCCTTTGAAAGCTTAAAAGATCCAAACACAAATATAATGGCTATAGTAAGATTCACCTACACCAATATGGTGGTATGGAATTTGCTTACTATTAATGTATTTCCTTTGCTATCATATATTTTACCTATCTGCAGACTTCTGTTAATTATATCTTCAGAGCCCATCAGGTCCTCCTGCCCCCACCTCTAGGACAATTAGATCATTCAGGTCAAGTTTATAGTGGAATAAAAGGTAGGAGACTCAGCTTGTAAAGCGTTGACTGGAAGATGAGCTGTCTGTCTCCAACCTTTGAGTAAATAGCTCTTAAGAGCCATTAAGAGAACTCACGTCCCAGCTTGAGTTTCCTAATAGTTTTGACAGATGTGTGTTACTCCTGAACTATTCCACGATTCCAACTGAAATTCCCATATTCCATGCATCCACCACTTATAGAGCATTAATTATATCATGTTCTATGATAATATGATACAGAAGTGATAACATTCAAACAATTCTCAAAAACAACTACAACAATCCCAATTTTGGGGAATCTGTGTGTACTTTAAAATGTGCCCTATGCTTAGGGTGACTGCTGAAAAGTCTATATTACATGTTTCAATGGAAGCCTGCTACAACCCAATTTGATTCACTAGACTCGGGGTCCCCAACCCCGGGTCCGTGGACTGGTACCGGGCTGCAGCATGCCAACAACCGGTCCGCACAAACAAGCAAAGCCCCATCTGTGGGATGCAGGCAGCACACAAAACCATGCCCTCTCTGGTACGTGGAAAAACCTTTCTCCACAGGACCGGTGTCTGGTGCCCAAAAGGTTCGGGACCTCTGCACTAGACCACAATTGTCAAACTCGATTGCGTCACATGACATATCGTGACATAGCATGTTTTTTGCCTTTGCAGAGCTGAGGTGGGCGTGGCCTGCGCGTGATGCATCTGGCCCACGGGCCACCAGTTTGACACTCCTGCACTAGACTAATGATTTGTTTTCCTTGCATTTTCTTATTTTCTGTCCACCACCAGAACTTTGTATTTCTCAAACATAATCAGCTTCCTTTATATACCAGATTGGGACTATTTTGCCTCCATAATATTGGAATCTTTTAAGGCCAGGAGCTGTTTTAATAAATCAAGCCCAAACTTCAGTAAATAAAAACCAAGAAATTTATTCTGGCTGGATTAAAAGGAAGTCTTTTATAAGAGGTGTCGATAAGATCAGAGCCAGCTGTCTTTCAGACTCTTGCTCTCAAATCAAGCGGGGGTGGGAGGGGAGATTTGTTTCTCCTGTTAAACAAAGAACATTTTTCTTCTTTATTTCTCCTACTCTTCAGTTAAGACTACTCATTGAAAATTACATACTAGAAACAGATTTCCATGTTCTTGGCCTGAGCATGGCTCTTTTTTGTCTGCTACTTTTCTGAAAGTGTACTGTAGAACAAAATAGGCTCTGTGATTACATTTGGCCCTCCAAGTGAAGTGCTTACTTCAAAGGGATATGAGAATGATGTGTAAATAAAAAACAGTACCGCTGGATTCAACATGTAAGTATCTACTGCTAGCCCTCCATTTACAACCACAACTGGAATTGGAATTTCCATTGTAAGTCACTACATGTTGGACCTGATTTTACAACAATTATGGTGGTTGTTAAGCAAATCATGTGGTTAAATGAATTCCTCTTTCCCAATGCTAAGCTTGTAAGCCGCCCTGAGTCTTCGGAGAAGGGCGGGATATAAATGGAATTTTTTAAAAAATGCACGTTTTGTTGGAAATCAGCAAAAAATGTCATAAACTGTAATCATGTGACTGCAAATGGTGCAACCAGTTGTAAATGCTAGCCAGTTGCCAAGCATCTGAATTAAGATCACATGACCAAGAGGGTGGTGTGACAGTCATAAATGCGAGTACAGGCTGTCAGTCTTTTTTCCCCAAGGTTGTCATAACTTTTAACCATAGTTAAATGAACAGTTGTATGTCAAGGACTACCTGCAATGGCAAATAAGCACATTGTTCATATAGTAGATACATAGGTGCCATATAATTGGCTGAGTTCACCCATAATATTTAACATACTATCAGTATCCTGTTAAAGCAGCATTGTACATTTCTAACTTGATCTTAAAGTGTACAACTGGAGTGGCATACTAGTCAGTAGTAGTTCACAGACTTTCTCCAACCATGAACCACTAAATAAATATTCAGAAAATGCAGGGTGATGCAATTAACCCAACATTCCTTGCTCTCACCCAATTTCCATCTTTAGATTCATATGTTTCAGGAAAAGATAGGAACCATTTATTTAGCAATCTTCTAATCCAATGCCATTCATTGCAGGATCTGCTAAAGTAGTTTGGATGGATAGCTATCCAGTCTCTCTTCAAGAGTTCTAATGAAGTAGAATGTACTAAAGCAAGCTATTCCACTGGTTGGCAGCTTTTACTGTCAGGAAATTCCTCCTAATACCTACCTTGAATATACTTCCCTATGGTTTGGGTCTATTAGTTTGTACAAGTTCACTTCCTCATTTAAATAAAAATTCTGATCATAATAATAAACAATTTGCTGGTCAAGAACATTCATCAATAGAAATATCTTGAATACAAAGGGACTAGAAACAATTGGATCTCCTGTTCAACTGAGTTTCATTTTTTAATATTCATAATTGTACTTCCTAATTACAGTTTTCCTTTGGTGTTGCCGGTGTAAAATTATATACTTCTATTTGTACAATGGTATGTCAGAATAATCTTAGAAGACTAGGCCCAGAGACGCTTTGTAGGGAACTGATATTAGCTTTACCAGGTAGACTAAACAGGTCCAAGAAATTAGAGGGTCTTTTTGAGCCCCTTACTTCACATACTATCCAGCTGCAAACTATGCTGTCTCATATCTGACCATTCTCTAAGCAGCCTCTTTGGCCCAGTCTTCAGCCCAGCATTCCAAGGTCATTCTGGCATACCATTAGAACTTAGCAAAGTTTGTGACCTCAAAGTTAGTAACAGCATCTGAGATTTGTTCATAAATGTTTTCAGAATTTTAGTAACACACTCACATTGCTACCCATATTATCAAATGTATACATGTCAATGTACAAGTTTTCAGCCACTAATCTATTTTCCTGAACTATTACCAACAACTGCAGGCTTTCTTCTGCCTAGTTGATGGATGTGAGAAAGAGGGAGGTTGAGTTGCTGAATGATTTTGTCCAGCTAGATCATACATTTGGACAGAAGGGAGAAATGAGCAGATTGTTTAGCTGATGCAGGTAGAGAGACTGCAGCAGACCAGATGGTGGTCTCAAATCACAGTGTCACTATCACTGCTGTAGAGCAACAAATTATGGTAACTCAATTCCAAATGCAAAAACTCTGTTTTTATTCTTAAGTTAATGGATAAGAAAGACCACACACGTAGATGACTCAACCTCTCACTGAGCTAGAAAACATATAAAACTCCAGAAAAGACCTAACTACTTTTATCACTCTCCAGACTTATATGTCTGACGACCTTCCTTCAGAAGAGTGATTTTGTCTAGCAGAGACAGATGACATTCTCTAACAGAAGAAAAACAATCTTTATATAGAAATATGACTAAAACACAAGAAAATTTCACAACTGAGCATCTATTAAAACAATATTTGAACCCTTGGGATTCTCCCAAAGACAAAGCAACCAAGCTTCTATAAATTCATCACCCAGAATGAACTTAATAGAGTTTGAAACAAGAAGCTTATGACAAAACAGTACATGGTGAATGAAATATATAAATGTTTTACTACTGCTTAAAGCAATAGCACTACCTCCATTCAAAGGTAGCTGAAAGAAGCTCAAATATTTGCTATTGGCATTATTCCAAGTCTACAATATATCACAGATTTTAAAAGCCAATGATAATAACTTAGTCTCTACTATCTAAGTTCAAAAGTGTCTCAAATATTTAAAAAACAGAGCTTGGGCTAGCTTCAGAGTCTGCTTGGATAGCTCTGTGGTTAACCTCAAAGTTATGCAGCTTTCTCTGGCTGTTCCTTGAAACAATGTGCAAAAAGATTATGCAAAAGCACGATCTTGCACTTTAGATAATACCACTAAAGAGTGAAAAAATGAGTGCAAGGAAAAATCAGCCTGAATGTTCAGCAGTATAAATTTTACCTTCTCTATCCTATTTCTTATTAGTACCTATATCACAGGTGTCAAACTTGCCACGTCACATAAAGCGACGTATCGCGACTCTTTTTGCATTGCCGGCAATGGGATGGGTGCGGTTTCGGTTTGATGAACCCGGTCTGTGGGCCGGCAGTTTGACACCCCTGACCTATATCATTAACTCTAGAGCAGGGGTGTCAAACTGCCGGCCCACGGGTCAGTTTCATCATACTGAAGCCGTGCCCACCACACTGCCGGCAATGCAAAAAGAGTCGCGATACATCATGACACATCACATGACGTGGCGGCTTTGACATCCGTGCTCTAAAGCAAGAGGTATTGTGACATATTGAGAATATAGTGTGGTTTTTGGTTACCTGAAGCATCTGGTTGTACATAGATGGAATAAAATGCTAGATAAGGCATTCTTCTACAAACTGTTGAACTTGAGATGAATTAAGGCCACAATTCCAAGCTTCTTCTATGTTAGCCTGAAATTTGGGAAATTATAGTCCTAATACATCTTGAAAGCACCACACTGAAGAGGATTAAGATAGGACTATTCACCTGATCTGGTGTTCCTAATTTCTATCTGATCGGATTCCCATGTAGCACTAATCATTTGCCTAAGTATGGTTACTGAATGGGCTGTCTTGAACAATATACTAAACCCAAACAAGCCAATTTTATTATGATTTAAAAGCAATATATGAACTCAGCCTTTCCCACCCCTCTCAGTTTCAGTCCAAATGATTTTCACTGAAATTAATCCTGCTGTTTCATGCAAATCCAAGTAAATAATAAGAACTCAACTAGATTCTAATAATGCCACTGCAATTACGTATGTAAAAATCTGTAACACTGACTTTTATTTACAACCTTTAAACCTTGTCTTTCACTCAAAGGGTAAATGTAACAGGTTCCTTCTCAAAAAGCTTGTTGATAAGCCATAACTTTACCTTTACCAGTGTGTATAAGATTTTCACTAAGATTCATTTGCAAAGATTCCTTTTAGATGAAAATGTCAGGGAATGATAGATCACATTATTTCCCCCCCAAGATGTTTATACATAGGGTAGACAAATTTATGAATTATAGTAGATTTGGAATTATGTTAGCCTATTGAGAGCACAGTCACAAATGGTTGTCATGGAGATGGACCTACTCACAAAATGGGAGCCATTATAAGCATGTATAACAGTATGAGGAAATGATTTTGGGAGACAAAAAGAAGAGCCCAGAGGCTGAAAAACAAGCATATAAAAATATCTCCACCCACAGAAAGAGGGAAACGTTTCAGAAGGGACTCTCCCTAGTTTTCTGGAAAGCAAAAGGAAAAGAGAAAAGAAATACTTTTAGTTTTGCAAGAATGTGTTAATGGACCCTTACAATAAAGTTAAGAGTTAGCGAGGATTTCCGGTTGAGGAAAATTGAGGACTAAGACACCTCTGAATGAGCATAGATGACTTTGTGGCAGTCACAGCAGCAGGGTGATAAAACCCACCGGCAAGAGGGTCCTTTCTGAAATGTTTCCCAAGGTCATTCCCACATCCCATTATAGCATGACCAGTCCCAAGAGAGAAGGTCACTTACCACATTGACCACACATTATTCACCAGAGGGAAAATAGTCCTAGTTGCTTTCTTCTATCCCAGTGAAAGCTCTACACAATCCTGAGGCATTTGAGCAAATAGAGATGCTACGGTTGCCCTCCGGGTGAGATTCAAGGTGCTGGTAATGACCTATAAAGCTCTGAATGGCTTGGGTCCGGATTATCTAAGGGAACACCTGCTGCCGGCATCAACTTCCCATTGTCCTGTGCGCTCCCACAGGGAGGGCCTTCTCAGGGTGCCGACGGTTAAGGAGTGCCGGCGGGTGATCCCCAGGGGGAGGGCATTCTCTGTGGGCGCGCCTGCCCTTTGGAATGATTTACCGGTGGAACTTCGGACCGCCCCCGATCTGCGTACATTTCGCCGGGATCTGAAAACTTGGTTTTTTGATCTATCAGGCCTGGACTGAAGGGGTTTTAGCTTTTAATATTGTTTTAATTGTTGGGCTTATGTAATTTAATCTATTTTAATTTATACTATTTTTATATCATATTTTATGTTGCCCTGTAAACCGCCCTGAGTCCTTCGGGAATAGGGCGGTATAAAAATTTATTTAAATAAATAAATAAATAAATAAATACAGAAAGCCAGCATGCAACGTGCTTCTATTCAATACAAATTTTTCCTATTAGTTTAGTTTCATTTAGTTTAAAGAAACCAGAGGTGGAATAAGAATCCATTGAGATTTGGGGGGGTACCCTGGTGGCTGGGTGCCAAATTACTACCCTGACATATGCTAATGTTATTCATTTCCATAATATATGTTATCTACTTTCTTTAGGACCAGAGATAAGGAGAAAGAACTCTTTTTCAAGGACTTTACAACCTAAAAAAAACAACAACTTGGAAACTATATGCAGATGTTTCAATTTAGGCCAGATTACAAGCAGATATGAAAATGAGCAGGTTATATGCCAAGGATTCAGGAAAAGATCAACTAAGAAGAGGAATTAGAAAGAAGCTGGAAAAATAGCAACAGATAACTGTGGGAGTGTCTTTCATAGGATATTAAAATGCTTTATTTTTTAAAAAACAGACTACATTATCCAGACTGATATATTTCCCTAATTCTTTTCCTTTCAACTTAGAAACCACAAAATTTTACAAATACCAGGCATGGGAACAGACCAGAAAATACCCTTTTGTTTGTTAAAAGCTTCTTCTCCAGACATTTCAAAGAAAGCAAACAATTACAAGTTAGTTTAAAGGAATCAATGGGTTTTGACTTTTCCTTCAACCAAGAAAATAGCATCCCAAAAATTATTTACAAAAAAATGGTGCCAGAACGGCATCCCAACCAGCCTGAAATACTTTGAAGAAGCAGGTTTGCATGGGTCCATGGTTTCATTATGTACACTACTTAGCAGGAATAACAAATAATAGGGATTTCTATTCATTGGTTGTTTAGCACTGCACCCAAGCTAGAATCACCGGATTGCTGCTTTTTTAATAAGCCAACAAGAAAAAAAAGTAGATGGTAATGGAAACCCTGACTTTGAAGAACTTTGGCTGATTCTTAAGAGCTAGACAGTGTTTGGCAGGGATGAATGCCAAAGATCTGCAAGGAAGCATCAATCTGTGACACAAGGGAAAAAACAGCCTATATTATCACTAAACAGTCTTCCTGCAGACCCAAGACATTCTCTTTTCTCTTTAGCTATAAAAAAACTGTCATCCAGACAGTCCAGAAAAGTGTTGCTCATACTCAAAATTAAAAAAAGCTAAAAGTTACACAATGCCTGAAATGCGTAGCAACAATTTGGAAGGCAACTTTTGTCATAGCCCTAGCAGCACATATGGCTCATCAGTTTCCTTTTACAAAGGACCACCCAATAAACTGCAGTTATAGCGATCTAAAGGAGTCTGATGATCCAGCAAAACTTCAACACAACCTGTCAATGCTTGGCCTAAGAGGGTGGCTGCTTCCTGACAAGCTGAGGCAGATTGCTAGGACAAAGACATTAACACAGTGATGAGGTACAATGCAGAGAAATGAATATGACATGTAGAAGATGAAACACCAGGAACTGTCAAAACTGAGTCTTCCAGATATGAAAGAGAGCCGATCATGGACATTATCTTCTGCAACAAGAAAGGTTGATTCCTACCAGTTGTTCTTAAAAGGATAAACACAAGAAAAACCCTGGCCAACAGAGACATGGTCTTCAACCAATATAGTTTTTTCTGCAGAACTTTTAAATATGTAACTCCTGCTCTTCATTTAAGATAAGCCAGAGAAGGCTAATAGGAATGATCCTGTTACAAATGAATTCAGAAACTAAGATAAGCTATTGTCTGCTGCACTCGGTTTGGACTGAGAATTATCCATCATGATCTGTACACCATGAATTATGAGTAAGCAAGATGTGGAGACCCAATTGTGGGCTGCTGAAATGCAGCAATTTTTCAGGGATTCAAATGGAAGACTTTCTCCCTGAATCTAGTGCATGTGCATTATACAATCTACATATTATAGACTGTACATAGGGAAGGGCTATATAATCCTTCCCGAAACATGCAGTCCTCAATAGTTAAAACTATATCCTGGTGTGATGGATAGCAAAGTTCAGCTGAGCAATAGTAGCTTTTTTCAGATAAACTGATGGAAGTGGATTAGTTTAAACAGAAGTTTGCTGAGCTATTCAAGCCAACACATATACATCTATTTCACACCTCAAGATGAATGTAATTTATGCACTCTCCAATAAAAGTCTCCTTCATATCAAGTTTAATTCTTGGTAGATATAGGGTTTTTTTGGCAACAATATAGAAACTGCTGCTTTCTTCAAGGACATTTTCTTGACTTCCTAATCCTGCTCAGTCCTGTGTTTCTTTGGTTGCTTCCATGTTAGCTAAGTCTCCTGTTCAAGAATTACCCAGGTATGATGCAGCTAAGCTTTTTGAGATCAACTAAAGTTGGCTAGGTGAACCATGATTTCACCTTAGCAATTAATTCATAATATTTGTCTAGAACAGAAGCAATTTGTCATCCTATTACTCCTTTCAGTCTCCTTTTACAAGCTTTGCCACTCCTGCTCTTATAGTTTATTAACCTTCGGTTTTATCATCTTGGAAGCAAAAGAATGTGGAATGGAAGTGAAAACAGATGAGAGTTAGCCAAACTGAGCCACTGAATACTTACATCACTCTTCCTGAACTTGGCTTTCAAACTCTTCATGTTTTTTCCATTCAAACCTTACACGTTTTCAGCACCTATGTAAGGAGGAAAAACAGAGATGTAAAGGATATGTATGTTTCCAGCTACATTTGGTTGAAATTTAATAAGCATTAGCTTCATTTTCTTAAATGGAGTATAACATTAGTTTAGGCAAAATGATACTCAAATTTATTGTTCAATTTTACCTGCTATATTAAATAGCATGTGTGTGTGTGTGTGTGCGCGCGTACACACACACACACACACACACACACACAGTGACTTTTCTGTGCAACAATGGAAAAAAGGATCTACTTTTACATGTGCATTTTCAAAGTACTTATAGCAATGCTGAATAAGTATGACATAATCTCCCATCTGAGGACCCAGATTGTTGGGGGCAATAAGCTGACTTTGTAATAATGCCGCTTGGGGTGTGTGTGAAAGCCCTAATAAGCAGGCATATACATAGAATGAAGGCTACTGCTAAGCTTGTAAGCCGCCGAGTCTTCAGAGAAGGGCGGGATATAAATGGAAATAAAATAAAATAAAAATAAATAAATTTTGATCTAGCCATATTTTTTTAATCCAGCAAGAAAAATGCACAATCTTCTTTTGTGATTATAACCCCATGGCATTGTTCTCCAAAGCAGTAAAGAATATACCTTCTGTATAAAAAAATGAAATCTCTAAAAGAATGGTTTTCTATATCTCCATCAAAGTGCAATACATTTAATAACATGCCTGGTAAAGTATTCATTGGTTTTATAGACCATGCTATAAAGGGTTAGTTGCCTACACTGATTCATCCAACAGCAAGGCCTGCCTTTTCTTATCTTGTTCAATTGAAGCAGAATGTACTGTACAACACCCAACTTGGCTGTTTCCTTGTCAGCTAAGTTTATGTCATTTGCAGCTACAACTTAGCGTGGCCAAGGCTTTTCTCTCTTAACAGCATTTCCTGGGCACCACTTGATAATAAAACTTTCTCATTTAAACAAAACCTCCAGCACATTTCTGCCCAATCTAATGCCTTCCACAAATACTAGTACCACCAGCTCCCAGAATTCCCCAGCAAGGCACATACTCTGCATTCTAAAAGCTGCTGAGATTGCCAATTGGGGAAAGCTGTTCTAGTAAAATAGAGAAGATAAGAAGGTAAAGTCATAAGTAACTGTACTATGAGTAACTGAAGAACATATTGCCTGTCTACCTAGGCAGCTCCATCTATGAATATGTCACCTGTACTGGATGGAATTACTATGCATTCAAAAGCTCTAGGCTGAAACAGATGAGACTTATGACTTGAGAAACATGAAGAGTATTTTACAGCAGATCAGAAAACATTTGGTATTCTGAAGTTAAGATTCCCAAAATGGAAACCTAGGCTCTAGGTACCCGCTGAACAATAATTGTTGTTGTAAGGTTCGCTGCTCTGAAATGCATAGCTCTCAAGCAGGAGTCCCTTTTCCCAATCATTTTTCATTTTAGAGTATAGGAAATAACACATATTTGTGCCTTGAGAAATACTAACTTCTGCTTACATAGACAGTTTAATTCATCTAGACATTTTATATTTGGGCTTTCTTAGCTGATTTTAATGTATTAGGACTAGACTTTACATGGCCTTTTTGAACCGAATGTCTCATTTTGAAATATACTACCCTGAAATCTCTCTTTGGATGAAGGCAAGATCTTTAAATCTGTACGACTGCACAGTAACAGATAATAATACAAGAGAATTAAGTATTGTATAGTTCTCCAACTTCTTTTATTAATAGGCTTTCTGAGTTTGGGATAGGTTCTCATAGTGCACAAAGCTAAACTTCCATCCCTCTGAATAAGCATGTCAAATATGGCAATTTTGAGTATACATAGGATGAATGTTTGCAGAGACACCTCTACTGAATAAAGTGATACCGGAAGTAGGAAACCTGTGACTTGCCAAAAATCCCCTCCCCCATTCTCCCCTGCGAAATCAGAGCCATTTTCTATTTTTTTTTTAAATATGGAAGCTGTAAAATGTATAAAACCCTCCAAAAAAAAACCTGCCTATCCCCCTCAAAAGAAAAAAAAAGTACTTTAGAAATCATTTTAAAATTGACCTATTAGCAACAATTTGCCCTGAACAATTGGCATGAACATTGAAATGTTGTGAAATTTCAGCCAAGTTTTAGAAAATTTACAATTTACACGCAATCCGGCAGATGCCATCTAGTGTGGCAAGGGGTCCCTCCTTTATACTTAAAAAAAAAAAGCAAAACATTGTCCACCCCTGCAGAAGGGTGAAATATATCCAGTGGTTTGGGAGATAATATAGGCTCTATTTGTATTAATCATACGGGTAGTCCTGGACTTACAACCATAGAGCCATGGGGGTGCAGTGGTTAGAATGCAGTACTGCAGGCTACTTCTGCTGACTGCCAGCTGCCAGCAGTTCGGTAGTTCAATTCTCATCGGCTCAAGGTTGACTCAGCCTTCCATCCTTCCAAGATTGATAAAATGAGTACCCAGATTGTTGGGGGCAATATGCTGACTCTATAAACTGCTTAGCGAGGGCTGTAAAGCACTCTGAAGCAGTATATAAATTTAAGTGCTACTGCTATTCATTTAGTGACCATCTGAAGTTACGGCGGCACTGGAAAAGTAACTTATGACCGTTTTTCACACTTACGACACTGCAATATTCATACGATCAGAATTCAGACACTTGATAACTGGCATGTATTTATTACACTTGCAGTGTCCCAGAGTCATGTGATCATCTTTTGTGATCTTCTGACAAGCAAAGACAATGGGGAAGCCAGATTCACTTAACAACCATGTTACTAACGTAACAACTGCAGTGATTCACTTAGCAACTATGACAAGGTTGTAAAATGGGGCAAAACTCACTTAATAACTGTCTTGCTTAGCAACTGAAATTTTGGGCTCAATTGTGATCACGGATTAACTGTATTTCACACCTGCACTTTACTTAAAAATTATGGAAGTAAATACCACTTTAGCTCCAAAACCAAGGAGTATAGAACAGTAGACTTGTGCTGTCTATTCACCAACAGGAATAAAATCTGGGATCACAGTGCAATTTTGCAGAGCTGAATGTGTATAGGCAAGCTGCAAAAAAATACAAATAGAAGTAACATGACACAAGCGGTGTGTCAAAACAACTGATTTGTTCATTGCACAATCATTGCAAATGCCTTTAGCCAGAGGTTAGTCCTGTTCTTCTCTCAAAAACATAAAATAAAATCCTGCATTGTTAAACACACCAAACCAGTCAAGTGCTACTTGGCAAGAAAAACATTTATTCATGAATTGCAAAACCAACAAGGATAATTCGGTGAAACTAAAAACCTTGTAAGCTTTTTTGTGTGTGGGCACCAAGTGACCTCTAAGAGAAGGAAAGAACACTTGCAAACAGGTCCTGGAACTTTGTGGATTTTTAATACATCAAGAAATGAATATTTGCAAGCAGATTCAGTTGTTTTACAGAACAAATACATACTGTATTCTCAAAGTTGGTTTATATTTGCATGTGCATAATTGCAGCAGTCTGTACTTTATGAGTGGTACCTGAATAGTCCTTGACTTATGACCAGAATGGAACCTCTAAGCAGTGATGGTCGTAAGGTGGGTTACCCATGAATGACCCAATTTTATTATCTTTTTTTCAGTCATTAAGTGAATGCCACACTTTTTTTTTTGCTGAAAACTAGCTATGAATGCCGGTTTTCAGCAAAAATGTCATAAAATGCAGTCTTGTCAAAACAGGGTGCTACGAATGGCTGTAAATGCAGGACAAAGATGCAGTCATGTGATGAGGGTGGTCAGAACTTCGGAACCAGATCATGTATCCCAGGAGCGTGTTGTAACTTTGAATAGTTGCTAACTAAGCAAGGACTATTTTATGGAAGAAGAAATGATAATGGAAGTAGTGGAATACCTGCACTGTTCCGCAAATCCTTTTTTAGCTGACATCAAGCAGTAAACATATGTCCAGTGCAGCATGTCTCAACCTTGTCTGTGAAGGAATTTTGGGAGCAGAAGTCCTTGCATCTTAAAGTTGCAAGATTGAGAAACAATGATCTAGTGACTTTCATGTAGGAGAGTGAAAAAGGTAGAGGAGATGTGCAGATCCCTCTATACCTCCCATGAAGCCCCTCTTTGTTATCATGCTGGATAATTATCTACCTATGTGGTCCGATATTTTACGTGGACTGACAGGACTCTCTAGAGATCTTTTTTGACCTGTTCCCAGACAGCTTTTCTAACCAAGAACATTAGTTGATTCAGGGAGCTAGGCAGAAAAACATGCTCCGCAACTAAAACAACAAATTTTCAAACAACAGCCAAAAACATGCCTGGCCTCCTCTGCCTTCTTAGCAGAGGGGAAAAAGCAAATGCTCCTTGATGGATTTACTGCAAAGTTAGACATTTGCGTGGATCAGCATGTTTAGCCAATAGAAAGAAAAAAAATCAATCTGGCTGGAGATCTTTCCCCATTCTTTGGAGATTTTATTAAGTCATAGGCAGAAGCCTGCACTTAGCATTCACGGCTCCCATGAAACAAGGTGCCTGCTGATCATGAGCTATGCTAAAAAGGGTAACCAAATAGTTCTCCTTAAGATTTTGAGGAAAGACACAGGGTTCTTCCAACAAGCAGAAGGCAAAATGTTGAGTTCTGCACATTTCAGGTTTGACAAAATTGCTTTACTTTGAAATGAAAATCCAACCGTGCTTTAAGTATTTTAAACTTCAACAAGCTATGCTGAAGTCAAAACATTTCCAAAATGCTGGAAGAAATTTAAAAACAGTTGATGTTGCTATTTTAGGTGATGCAATTGTAGAGGATGCAAAAAAAAAGGGGGCTTGGGAGCAACAGGCAGTTGTTGCGAGCTGTTCCAGAAATAAATAATAAAGACAGGAGCTTCTTAGTAGCTTAACAGCCCCCGGACATAGGAACCAGATTTACGCAACACCTCCTTCATCTTCCCCATATAAATTAACTGTGAGTGTTCTGACAAGTAAAATGTAAATTTAGATGATTTGCAGGAAGGGTAAAACTAAGATCCAACAATAGATAATTGAGCAGGGAGGGCTTGCAGTATTTGTCTGTGTATAGGTAGTCCTCAAGTTCACAATTATAATGGAGCCTGCTGATTGTAAGTCATAACTGTAAAATGGGTGATCACACACACTTTTACATTTTTGTGGTGGTCATAAAACGAACATGGGGGCTGTAAGCACAAACAGCGGGGTTAAGTGAACCCACTGATGATTATGAAATGGTTTTACCAAAAACTGGAAGCGCCAATTTTCAACAAAACCATTGTAAAATGCAATTACGTGACCATGGGACGCTGTAAACGGCCTTAAGTGCAGCTGTGTTTCTAAGCACCAGAAGTGCAGTCAGTGACTGCTGGTGTTGGGATGGTGCAACTGTTGGAATTTCTGATCCAGGTGGTAAGTCTCTTTTTTCAGGTAAGTCGTAAGTCATGAACTACCTCTACAAATGGAGGACACACCCTGAGTGTACACCGAAACCTGTGTTTTTGCAATGCATGTGATGTGCCCATCATAAGAGGGATTTCTTAATCAACTGGAAGAATACCAGATTTCCAAGCTAGTGGAATACAGGTAGTCCTTGACTTATAATCATTCATTCAGTGACCACTCAAAATTACAACAGCATGGAAAAAAGTGGTTTTCACACTTCTGACCATTGCAGCATCCCTATAGTCACGTGGGCAAAAGTCACTTAACTGTCTTGTTTGGCAACAGAAATGTTGGCTCAATTGTGGTCATAAGTCAAGGACTACCTGTATAACAAAGATTGACCTGCACAATTCCATACCTTCCCAGTGCAGAGACAAGAACATTAGTGTGCTTCACAATTCCCATGATCCTCTTGCTATAGAAAAAGCCTTTTTAAAACAATAAGAGGGTAGATTTTTCTGTGTGTATAAGGGAGCGGCTTTTAAAGAATTCAGTTCTGGCAGTATTTGTGGAGATGGGATCAGGGTATGAGTTGTGCTGAAGCAGGGCAAATGTGCATTTGCCAAAGAAAATGAAATATTGTAATCCTTAGCATTCGAGAACAACCAAGCATGAAAAAGCTGATTACATTAGAACTATTCATCAATGGTATTGCTATAGACTTGAGCCCTTAAAATCCTAGCACCAGTATCATTACATTACAGAATAATGAAAATACAAGACTTTTCCAATTAAAGGGAAAAGCAAGCTATTCTTACCATCTACCCAAATTCAAATAAACCTTCTTTTAAAATGAAGTAATACAGCCAATCTGAAACTAGGTTCCTTAAAGTAGATAAAATCAATCTTTCTGAACCTGGCACCTTCCAAAGACAATGGATATCAGCTCCTAAAATTATAATATAAGCTCATTTGCAAACTGCCTCTAGAAAATCTTGTTTTTTGAAAGGTGGCATACACAAATTAGCAATAAAAATAACAATCCTGTACCAGCACAACCACTGATCATGCCACTTAAGAGCTTATCAGAGGTGATAGTCCAAAATATTTGGAAAATGCCAAGTTAGGAAAGGTCAGATTAAGATGCATCTCCAAGTCATATTAGTTAATTCCTGGGTGATCATGCAGTTATTGTGCTTTCAGAAAGAAAATTCCTCCCACAGAAAAATCTATCAGCACTGCACATCATAACATTGTCAGACAACTGACAGGTTACAACTCATGCAAATGACATAATTCTCATCATTTGAGCGATTATATGATATCATTGTGACTTATTGTGGATACCTATCTGGACTGACTCAGAAGTCTAGTAAACACACATCATAAAGTTGTTGCACATCGTTCCTTCACAGAAATGCACACAAGGCATAAGAAGCACATAAAGAAATTAGAGACACAGAAACTTAGTAACAAATTAACATTTTAAAATTCAGATCCAAAATATGAAACAGCCTTGTGAACACTGGAAACGGAGAACTGGGGAAGATGTATGAAACTTAAACGTAACTACATAACCAGGAACAAGAGCAAATATCCAATTAAGCTCTGATGCAATTGTTCCTCTGTCTATCTGAGGAAAGCACAGAAAGTCATAAAATCATTATTTTAAAAAAATTCTTAGTGATTTACACATAACTTCCACAACATTATTCCTGGGGCCTGCAAAACAGGAGTTCAGACTCAACATGATGCATCAGGGATACATGACACAACATTGTATTTCCTTCATTTCAGTATACCGGTAGTCTTTGATTTATGATGTTTTGTTTAGCAAGTGTTTGAAGTTACAATAGCAATGAAAAAAGTGACTTAGGACTGTCCTGTGGTCGAAATTTGGGCGCCTGGAAAATGGCAAGCATTTACAATGGTAGCAGTGTCCCAGGGTCACATGATCGCCATTTTCAACCTTTCCAGCCAACTTCCAAAAAAGTCAATGGGGCAAGCTGGAGTCACTTAATGACTGCTTGATTCATTTAACACTAATGATTCTCTTAACAAACATGGTAAAAAAGGCTGTAAAATTGGATACAACTCACTTAACAACCACATTGCTTAGCAATGGAAATTCTGGTCCCAACTGTGGTTGTAAGTTGAGGACTACCTGTATACTATTTCAAGGCTTTCTACATATCCCCTCCTGCAACTACTGACCATCAGGACCTAAACAGCTTTGAAAGCTAATGTGCTTTTTTTTGTCATCTAAAATGCAACTCATCTGTGAGTTCAATTCCCAGTAGAGGGTTTGAATCCATAGAATAACATCTGGCTACTGACATCTGATGAATCCCAGAGGATGAAGTTGGTCACATGATGCCTGCCTCCTGGTGGTCAATATAACATCCTCCCCTGATGTGACCCAGAGATTTTTTTCCCTGCACATTATAATAAGGGTAGCCAGTGGCAGCATTAAGTTGAGGAAGATTATTATTAAACATTTTTATCCTCCTCATCAGCCACAAAAAGAGGAAGAATTCCCAGAGCCTTACAAGGTCAATAACAAGTCTATAAACCCAAGAGTAGGGATTATCTGGAAGACAAAAGGTAAAGAACTCAGTGGGAGGAAAAAGCAGATTAATTGCAGAGGTCTTATGATCTGCTGAAATATTCCAGAAGAGGAGGAGCTGAAATCTGATGATCGTGCAATAAAATGCCCGAGTTTACTATATTTTTCTCTGCTACATTACTGGAACTATATTTTGAAACTAGTAGGACATGCTTTCCTGGCCACATCTAAACATGTTCATATCTCAAGACCATTGTTTAGAACAGTTACAGAACGTATTTTAAATTCCCATTATAGTTAACCCATTCAATATCATGTAAAAGTCATGTGCTTTCTTTCCATTATTGACAGAGGCAGCATCATGGCAGACCCACCCATGTTCAAATTCCCATCTCTCAGTCTAACGTTCATCACAAGATTGTTGCAAGAATAAAGCGAATTGGGCAAAGCCACTTAACAGAACCACAGCTCCTGGTAGGTTCAAGGTACAGTAGATATGATATCAGTCTAAGAAATAACATTCTAAACAAGCAACTTCACTCCACGTATATAAACACACGATTACCTGTATAAAAGATCCGAATATAGAATAAGCCAAAATATTTTCCCTACCTCCAATACTGGTTTCACTTTGAGTTGATATTAAAGGATAATTCTTGTAATGAGTCTTAAACCAGTTAAGATCTGCTGCCAGTGGGTGGTTCCATCAATTCGCCCTAGGCTTGTTCTTGCGCTAACATGGTCTCTTGCCAACCTAAATTTTCAAGAGTGTTAAATATAACATGCAGCACCAAATTCTCTCCAACGCCTACTCTTCATGTGGACCATATAAGTTGGGCAGTGTTCATTTTCAATCAGATGTTTCCCTGCTTAAGGGGGGTGGGGGATGGGGAAGAGATCTTTAAGCCAGAATTCTGTAACCTAGAAATATACTGGACTTTAATTCCCAGCATGAGAGATGAGCATTCTACTATCTGGAATGCAGAAACTCATAGGAAGCAACTGTGACCATTTCCAGAGGCCATAAGATTGGGCATCTATCTTAGTGTAACTGTATAATAGTGAGCAACTTAAACTGCCCTAAACAGTGACAGATTCTCCATTCTGGAAACTTTTCAATGACAAGCAATATCTGTAAGACAGATATAATCCTTGTTATTAATAAAATAATTTGAGCTTCTGATGTTCTTCTCAATACACAGTATAAACACAGTCAAGGCTAATGAAAAAACATTAATTAGTCTACATTAATTGGATTAAAAAGCCTGCAAGGCCTATGGGTAAAGCTTCTACTGAATTTAAGTCATCTCCAAAGAATACATGGATGTAGCCATACTGTATTTTTGATAGTAAAAATGCAATTTGCTGCTATCCTCTTCCAGAATTTACTTTCTTTATATACACTTCCAGCTTGTCATCCAAGTACTAATGAGGTCTTCTCCTGCTTAACTTTTTCACATCAGCTAAAGCTGATAAGTAAATAACTACAAATAAATAAAAATATAGTAAAGATCAATAAAAACCCAACTTCTACAATTCCTTGAACAGGACAATTGGGAACTAATGGCCTGGGAAAGGGCAATGATTCCAGCTAAGCAGGTTTCTTTTCTGTAGAAGTCGTAGGTTACTTTCTTTCAATCAGAGAAAAATAAATACGTATTCAAAGTCTGGAAATAAAAGAATTGTCCAAGGGATTTCTTTTACATCAGCACTGTCAAAATGAACACAATTCTTTTGTAAGTACAGAAGCCCCACTGACATCTACTCAAAAACATTATAAGGGCTTCTTTGCTTCTTTGTAATTCAGAAAAATATGAAAATTAGTTTTATGGAAGATCAGGTATTAAACTGGAACTAGGAAACACAGGTCCAAGTCCACATTCAGTTCACATGTGACAATGTAACTAAGTCACACTTTTCAAAATTGTGGTCTTCTGATAAAATCATAATTGGTTACACTGACACACCTTGCAAAGTCAAAACCAAAAAAACCACACATTGGTTTAGATGCAATCTCTTGTACAACCTGTCTCAAAAACTGTTGTTGTGGGGAATAATATTAGAAGAGACAACTATCCTGAAGCTCTGGGAGGAAAAGCAGGTTGTTTATCTAATGAGTAAATGAAATGTAACCAAATAAGATAAAGCTGCACCAACTTAAAATGGTTAGGTTTAACAGGTTCATTCATACACTATATTTCTGTAATTTCTTTTCAGTCAATTTGCATTTGTTTTAAACCAGTTTTCAATGATAATGGTTGAGTCAAATGATAGCAAAAGGAGACTCATTCAAACTACGGTAACTCCTACAATTTTAGCCTCTCTTAAAAAGGCAATATTCCTGAACCTATTCATTTACAAACTTTGTATGCCATTTCATAGACCAGGGGTAGGCAACCTTGGCTCTTTTATGACTCATAGACTTCAACGCCCAGAATTCTTGAGCCAGCATGGCTCAGCTTGGAAAACTCTCTCTTTCCCCTCAGCATGGCTGGCTCAGGAATTCTGGGAGTTGAAGTCCACGAGTCAAAAAAGAGCCAAGGTTGCCTACCCCTGTCATAGACAAAACAGATGGTCCTCATTTAATGACTGATCGCTTAGTGATATTCAAAGTTACCACACCTCTCCCCTAAAGGTACTTATTTCCTAGTTCCAGAGTGCCGTTTGGTGGCAAACCCCTCCCCCCATAGTCACATGGCTGCATTTGGGTCAGTTGTAGCACATGATGCAAATTACATTGTTTTTGAACTGAAATGCCCATAGGAATGCACTGACTCAGTAACAATGGTATTTGCTGCAAAAACTGGATCAGCCACATAGGTGCCTTGACATATGACCATCATGACTTATGAGGGAGATCCTGGGCTTCATAACCTTGTTAAGTCAAGAACTACCTGTACAGCTTCCAAAGCAATTAAAAATGCTTTGCCAATTACAGAGTAGCAACAATATCAGAAAAGCTGCTTTTAATGCACAATGAATCATATTTCCAACCACCTTTTGGCATTAATAGATGTAGATTTTTTTAATCAGAAAAACTTAGTTTATTAGAAGGTTCAACACACATTAACATTTAGATACTCCAGTCACTTGAGCAATAATTCAGTAAATAATCGGAAAGGAAATGCAAGTTAGGGAGAAAAGCACCCCTTCTCCTCAAAATGGATAAAGCCTACTTTAAAAAAAAAGTGAGAATAAATACAATCACCAATTGTCCTCTGGTCCACTATGGATGGGTGTGTTCCAACTTCAACAGTTACCATTAGAAGCTCTGTATTTTGAAAAACACTCTTTCAAACAAGCTCCCTTTTAGCTTCACTGTCACTTTGAGCTACTGTATTTGCCAGTCATGAAATGCAAAATGAAAGGATGGTTGGAAGTGATGCAATTGTGTCCTCAATTAACACAGCAATCTTCAAGAATTTGCTTTACAGAGACATACCAGCATCTCCATTGGCATTTAACAGCAAAGTGAAAGACTGGAGATATTTCTCCTACCTCAATGACTTGGAATAAAAGAAAATGGTTGGATTTACACATCGTTTCTAGTGTGGCTTCCAGGTTTTGTGAATCCAGCTGTGTGGTTTATTCCACAAATCAAAACATATATCTCAACTTATGACTGGTTGCTTAGCAACCATTCAACATTCTGATGCCCCCTCCAAGGGACTTAAGGCCTGCTTTCATTGCTCTCCCAGTCATGGTGACTGCATTTTGGGTCCTCATCCTGCATTTATGCCCATTCGCAGTGCCCTATGATCAGAATTTACAACACCGTTTAGCCAGAAGCTGGTATTTACTTCCAGTTTCTGGCAAAAACTGCACATAGTGAACAATTGGTTCAGTGAACGACAAGGTCTTAAAAACAGGTCTGGTCACATGGTAACCCGCTTTGCAACCATAATTGTCAGGCTCAATTACAACTGTAAGTCAAGGATTACCTGTATAAGGAACCACTTTATAGTTCCTTGTAAACATTTGGACATAGCAAGGGAATGTGAAAAACATTCTGAAAAAGATATATGCATATCATACAAAGCATGGTTAAATAGGTTATGACTCTCCTGCTTACAAGCCAAGATTACCTCTCTGCAGGGTAAGAAATCAGAACTGCCCAAGATTAGAGAAGGGACACTGAACAAAATTACTGCTTCTCCTCAAAGTTATTGAAGTCTTAATGTAGTGAGGCCCTGTATGAAAGCCTGAATCAGCACAAATCTCATGCAATCACTGCTGATTTATAAAAGTATATCAGACAGGCAAAGCTATCTCCCGTCTACCAACAATTTGCAGAAATGCCTGCATTTCTTATTTTAAGATTTCTAATGCTCAAGCAGTAGAAGGAAAGATGGGGGATTCTTCTGCCTTACCACCAGGAAACTTTGTAGGACTTACAGATATACTTTTCATCCTAGTTTCAATAAGCAGAATCAATTAAGAACCAGCAACAGTGGGAAAAGAAACACCCTGAAAAAAAAGTTTGAACAGAAATCATTAAAATGGCAGGAATTTAGACCTGGGATTCATAAACCATCCACTTAGGCTGCCCCACACATTAAATCAAAGATCTGAGGCTGCCTTAGCCCACCCTGAGATGCTAAATCTCAGGAGGGGGGGATCTAGTTTTGGTCACCACATTACAAAAAAAGATGTTGAGACTTTGGAAAAAGCGCAGAGAAGAGAAACTAGGATGATTGAAGGACTGGAGACTAAAGCGTAAGAAGAATGGTTGTAGGGACTGGGTATGGCTAGTTTAGAGAAAAGAAGGGCTAGGGATGACACCGATAGCAGTATTCCAGTATTTGAGGGGCTGCCACAAAGAAGAGGGGGTCAAGTTATTTTCTAAGCACCTGAAGGCAAGAAACAGTGGATGGAAAACTAATCAAGGAGATAAGCAACCTGCAATTAAGCAGAAACTTTCTGACAGTGAAAACAATCAATCAGTGGAACAACTTGCCTTCAGAAGTTGTGGGTACTTCATCACTGGATTTTTTAAGAGACTGGACGGCACTTGCCTGTAATGGTACAGGGCAGGGGTAGGCAACCTCGGCTCTTTTATGACTCATGGACTTCAACTCCCAGAATTCCTGAGCCAGGGTTGCCTACCCCTGGTATAGGGTCTGCTGTTTGAGCAGAGGGTTGGACTAGGGGTCTTCAAACTTGGCTCTTTTATGACTTGTGGACTTCAACTCCCAGAATTCCTCAGACAGCATGCCTGGCTGAGGAATTCTGGGAGTTGAAGTCCACAAGTCACAAAAGGGCCAAGTTTGAACATTCCCTGGACTAGAAGACCTCCACGGTCCCTTCCAGCTCTATTCTGATTGACTGAATTTCCCTGCGAGTTCTCCAAGCTTTCTCCGAAAGGGAGGCTCAGCTAATCTCAATCTACGCAGAGTTGTACTTTTGACAGTAAAGGTTCATTTCATCTGACTCAAGTGGAAGCGGCCGAGCTGTCAACTTTCCCCGCCCCGGGCTCGCCTTCCCTGAGGAAAGTTAAACCGAAAAAGTGGCCCGGAGTCACCCGGGAGGCTTTCTCCGGCAGGCGAGGCTCCCCTTGGTGGGTGGGGGAGCAGGGAGGTGGAAGCAGCGCGAGGAAAACTGGCGACCTCCCTTCCCGCCGAGCAACTTTTCCCCGCTCCCGGCTAAGCGCCCAGCGGATTCGGAAGGTTGTCTCGACTCCCGACAGAACAAAAGGGCGAGAGCGCGCGCCTTTCAAGCCGAGGTGCTCGCGGGGGGCCTTTCGCCCTAAACCAGGGGTAGGCAACCTTGGCTCTTTTATGACTCGTGGACTTCAACTCCCAGAATTCCTGAGCCAGCTTGGCTGGCTCAGGAATTCTGGGAGTTGAAGTCCACGAGTCATAAAAGAGCCAAGGTTGCCTACCCCTGCCCTAGACCGACGTCGCCCCCTCCCCGGCAAAGGGAAGAAGCGCTCCCATTTGCAAGTACCTATCAGACACGACGGGGTTATATATACCCAGCTGTCTTCCCGGCCATTCGGGTCTTCTTTCCCCGGCCACCGTACGCCTATCCTAAGTGCTGGACCGCAATTGCCATCGTTGCGGTCCAGGGAGAATGGAACTTGTAGTCCAAGCTAGAGCAAAGAGCATCTCCCGAGCTCATATTCCTGGTCAAAGAAATCCCCGGGCCAATTGCACCGGCTCAGATTATCTTTCTCCTTTCTGCCCCTCCGTCCCAGCCACTTTCAGTCTTTCTCGAGGACGGGCGAGACAAAGCAGCCATTCATAAGCCTCGCTCGCTCCTTCTCGGGGCGTCAAGGTTTCCCCCCCAGCCCTCCCAAATAAAGATTCCCAACTACAAAAGAGAGAATGAAGAGAATGCAAAGAGAGCGGGCGGAGATGACCGAAGAGTTGCGCCAAATCCTCCGCGAGGGAGAGCAAAGCTCGTCCAAAAGTTCCCACAAGCGCTACTCACCTCGGAGAAGCTTTGCTGCACCCTGTTGCTAGTAGTTGATGCCGGTTCCGGCTTGCAGCGCCGCCAGCTGCCGAGCGGCGCTTTCGGACCCGGGAGGCGGATTTGTCGCTTTGCAAAATGTAGGATTCACGTTGCTTCTCCTCTTTCCCCTCCCCACCCCCGGCGCTTGCTCCCGCCACAGGGCGGCTGCTGCTACTCCTCGCTCGCTTGCCCGCTTGCTTGCGAGCTGCTCGCCCGTTCGCTCCGAGCCACGCGCGCGCGCCCATATGCCGAGCTTCGAAAATTACTCCTCGGCGTTCTAAATGCCCCGGAGTGGGCGGGGGAATGATGTCACGGCGGAACCACGTGACTCAGCGAAAGGCGCCGCCACCGCTGCTCCGCCTCGGGTGAACCGCGTGGCGCCGGGTCTGGGGCGCGCGCCTAACTGACTGGAGGTCGGTCACGTGGTTCGCGCTGTCTCTCAATCTCGGCCCCGCTTCTTTTATTCCTGATGAACTTGGTGGCTCGGTGGCCGTCGGGGTTGGGTTTTATCGCTTCCGGCGGCGATAGCGGCACCTCAGGTGTTGGGACTTGGGTTTCTGCTGGTAGGGGAAGAACCCCTCAAAAACCCCACGTTCCTCTGCTTTGGACTTCAGCGGATAAAACGCCCAGGAGCGCCTGGGTTGGTGCCTCCTGAAAGGGTAGCGAAGTAGGTCATCATGCACCGAGGTCGCCTTAAATCCTTGTGTGTCCAATCACGCTTCGCCAATAAAGAATTTCTCTTCTCTTCATCTGAAGCTGTTCTGATTATTGATTGATCATGTGTCATCGTTTTCGACGATCTATCTCTAACATGCCCCCCCAACAGTGCACTTGCCATCACTATAATTAATAATAATAATAAGTTGGAAGGGACCTTGGAGGTCATCTAGTCCAACCCCCTGCTAAGGCAGGAAACCCTATACCATTTCAGACAAATGGCTGTCCAGTCTCTTCTTAAAAACTTCCAGTGTTGGAGCATTCACCACTTCTGGAGGCAGGTTGTTCCACTGGTTAGTTGTTCTAACTGTCAGGAAGTTTCTCCTTAGTTCTAGGTTGCTTCTCTCCTTGACTAGTTTCCATCCGTTGCTTCTTGTCCTGCTTTCAGGTGCTTTGGAGAATAGCTTGGCTCCCTCTTCTTTGTGGCAGCCCCTGAGATATTGGAACACTGCTATCATGTCACCCCTTGTCCTTCTCTTCATTAAACTACACATACCCAATTCCAGCAACCGTTCCCTATATGTTTTAGCCTCCAGTCCCCCAATCATCTTTGTTGCTCTTCTCTGTACTCTTTCTAGAGTCTCAACATCTTTTTTACATCGTGGTGACCAAAATTGAGGGCCATCCACCATGCCACTGGTCATCTCTTTCCTTCTACCTTTCTTAGCACTGGAGTCTTGTCCAGAGAGTTGGGTCCTTGGGTAATGTGTCTGAAGTAGGATCATCTGAACTTGAGCATTTATGCTTTGAGTGAGAACTCAAGTCGATTTGTTCAATGATCCATTGGTTTGTTTTCTTGGCTCTCCTGGGTATTCTCAGGAGTCTCTTCCAACACCAATGATAAACAAAAAAAATGGCAATATATTTTCTATCCTGCTGCTTTAAACTTCAGCTTCTGTTTCCAGAGAGTCATGGGGAATATCTTAGCTTGCAGATGCTGATCTTTCTGGGGTTAGGGTTCAAGGCATTTGAATATCTTCAAAACCTTCATGGCTGCTCTACCAAGTGTTATCTGTAAAGTATTTCTTGACTGCTTGTTCCTTTATTGTTGATGGTTGATCCTAAAAGGCAAAAGATATACACCACTTTGATATTTTCATTATCATTTCTAAGACTGCTTATTCTTCCTGTTCAGGTGTGTTGGAATTAATTTTCAATTAGGCTTCTGCCTAATTCCTCTTCTGAGTCTACCCTGATTGATAGATTTCACTTTGGACGAACTGGGAGCTATTGCGTGAGACAGCTAGTTCAGGATGCCATAAGGTGCTGCACCAGAATCCTGGAGTTCCAGATTCAAGTCCATGCTCAGTCATGGAAGCTCCCCAGATGAGTTTAGGACAGGTCAAGCACATGTTAGTTCTACTTACCTCACAAGATTGTTGCGAGGATAACTTTGAATAGGGTACCCCCATGCACTCCAATCCCCTGCTTTGAAGGAAAGCTGGAATTGAAACTAATGAATGATTAAACCAGAATAATAAATGGCTGCAAATAAATTACAACGCTTCTTTGGTAGTACTTCCTATTTAAATCAGTAGGGATTAATTCTAAGTAAACATACATAAAACCAGGCTGCAAAAATTACAAAAGCGGCTGAGGCCATAATAAACATTGAAATAAGAGTTCTTTGAAATTGTTTGGAATTATAAACATTGAAATAAGAGTTCTTTGAAATTGTTTGGAATGACACACAAGTGCTGATTCATCTGCAAAATTTTTATTTTAAATCTGATTTATGCGTTAGCTTGGAATTACAGAGAGTTGCAGAAGACTGATGGATTTAGATCAGGGAACCAATAAAGGAGAATATTTATAGCTCAGTGTTGAAGTGATGGGTCCTTAGTGCTCTCTGAGCTTGCTTGTTGTCTTGCAGGACACTGATAGTGTATCCTAATTTGGAAAATGAAATGTCTGCAAGAAAACAGCCAAGCTCAGGAAGCACTATGGACCCCTCAGATTAGTGCTTTCAAAGTTGGCAACTTTAGGATATATGCACTTCAATTCCCAGAGTTCCTCAGTCAGCATGTACGGTATTAGATTAACATGCTTGCAGGTAGCCCCATTTGGCTGGACTCACACACTGTAGAAAGCTTCTTGTCAATTATATTCACAGTTCAATCCCCCCAAAAGCTCAAGAACATTTCAGCTGAGCAGCTTTTGCGAATCCAGCTTATTTCTTTTAAAAAAAATTGTTGGGTAGTCATTGTTGGCTCTTGTGGTTTTTAGAATTTGTTTTCAGACTTGTGGTGTTGGTATCTTTGCATTCATGGTTCTTTTTATAATGCTACTACAACTGCTCATTGGCAGAAAAATGCATTTTATAAGCATTTGAATAGATTATTTTTTTTTAGGCATTGGGCTGCATGGCCCAAATCTCTCTGAAATTAGTGTGTGGGATTAGGATAAACCATATGGAATTGTTTTTAGAAATTTTAGGACTAATGTTTCATAACATTGCCCTACATACAATAGCTTCTACATTATTATATCCAGCCATTAAATTTAAATTTTTCATATATGCTAATAGTATTCATTTTGTTATAGATGGAAAAGACGGAGCAAGTGATATTTTTTCAAGTAGTTCAATCCACTCAGTCTTCTTAAACCATTTTTTGCAACTGAAAAGTTTTTCCAAATACTTAGTAAAATGAAATCTATAATTTCTTTTTTAACCCAGTTCCTGTTCCAAGAAGATCACAAAGAGGTTGGCTATTATAGACTAACTACATAATATAGAAGAGATTAACATAACTCTGCTGCTACTTGGTTGGAAAAAATAACTTGTTTGATTTTTTTTCTTTTGTTTTCCTCTCTAGAAAGATTCCTAAACTTGGTTCACACACTGTGCTGAACCATCAATTAGCCAGCCACATCTTAGCTAATTTTTCTTCTTAGCAGGCAATTAAGAAGCCAGATGGGTATTTGTAAGGCTTAATAGAGCTATCCCCCAACACCTGCTAAACATTTGGTCTCTCCCAATCTGATGACATCATGGGCAAGCTTTCTATAGTCTTCAGAGACCACATTGAAGAAGAAAGGGGGGGGGGTGTCCCACCACAAGGAAGTTGTGCATTGCTTTATCTGGGCAGTAGCCAGTGTGGGATTCAGCCAGTTCGCACCACTTTGGCAGAACCGATAGCTTTTTGTTGCCCAGGCCCAAAATGGACTTCCGGAAACGGCATCCACACAGACAACCAGTTGTTCACATATATGAATCCCACCACTGGCAGTAGCTGAGTCCACTCTGTTCCTTCAAGACAGAAATTCAGACCTGTTGTGGAAAATCAGATGCAAAACAGAAGAATGAAATTTAATTGCATTTTTTTCATGCAAAAAACAAAAAATCAAATGCTCAGATAGTTTAATGGTCGACTTGGTAATGATTCTTGTGAAAGAGGGTTTGGAATAGTGATTTCAAACTGTATATGAACCAAAAGTGTGATGTAGTTGCAAAGCTGGCAAATGCTACCTTAGAATGCATTGATTAAAAATAATAAAGGTCATGGAAAGTAATCAGGCTAGTTTGCTGTGGTCAGACCATCTCGTGAATACTGTGTCTTGGTCTGGAAACCTCACCACACTTTAATTAAGGATTCAGTGAAATAGGAATGGGTAGCCAATCAGGGGACCAAAAGCAAAGGCCTATAAAAGACTGAAGGAGGGGGGATCTATTTAGCCTTGAGAAAGGCAACTGAGGAGGCTTGCAATCATTACTTTTCAGATATTGAACAAATGTCATACAGAAGCAAGTCAGAATCTCTTCTTCTAGGATATAAAACATGGGGATTTTGATCTTATCATTCCTCTGTTCCCAGATCCACCAGAAATGTTGTTTCACACTAGATGCATATGCATAAAAAAAAAACCTTCTCTCAACCTGCTTCCCTCCAGATATATTGGATTTCAGTCCCCATAATCCCAATCTACTATGGCCCACACTTCTGGAGGTCGTCAGGTGGAGAAAAGTTGACCTATACATATTGCATCTTCCTCCTCATTTCAGAAATGACAACAAGCCTTCCTTTACCTTTGTTTACTTGGAAACCCTAAGCTTGTCAACACTCTGCACCAGGAGCCTTGATGCCTCTCCATTTGTTTCTCTAGTCTGCTTTCAGCCTAATCAGAGGAATGAGAACTTCCTCCAGACACCCATGTGTCAATTAGAAAAACCACAACCATTCCACAACTACAACCACACTCTGGTACAAGGGGAAATGCATCTACCTACACATACAATTTCAGTATTGCACAGCAACTTTTTTTCAAGATCACAGGAATGCCATCTGCTAATTGTAGTCTGCCATTTTATGGCTGATGGGTGTGGGGTGTTCCTTTAAATAAAATCAACTCATTTAATTTTTATTCTGATGCCTCAGCATATTAATGTCCCCATTATATTATTTTCTATCCACTAACACATACAAGATCAGTACAGCCAACAAACAAATTAACTGGGTGGGGCTGATGTAATATTAAACAGTCATTAAGCAGCAGATGCTAGAAAATATTGGTGGAAAGAGCTACTGTGTATGGCATAGATCTTGTCCCACAGTTCCTAACTCAACTGTTGCCTTCATATGAAGGTAGCATTAGAACAGGAGGAAAAATCATTAGTGAAGTTATGTACATGAAATCAGTGTTGTTCCCTTATTCTTCATGAAATCTCAGACCAATCTGGGACAACTGTTTTTTGCCCATGATTTAAGACCAACATCTCCATTTGTCTTGCTGTGAGAACAAAAATGGCGAGCAAGAAGACAGTTATAAATCTTTCATATCTTACCCGGTACTATTTCTGTTCTGATCATGGTCAGTGGGATCAAGTTAACGGCATTGCTGTGGCTTTACCCAATGGTAACTGTCCAATGGTAGAATGGTTTCCTCCTTATCCTGTTCCAAAACTCTTCTTTTAGTCTGCATTTACTCCTCTAGTTCTTTTAGTCCAGAGGTCTCCAACATTTTCAGGCTTGCGGACTGGAGGGAAGAAGAGCAGCTTCAAAATTGGTGCGCGTGTGCACTGGGCCACGCACAGTGGCGTGGCACTAGCGGCCCCATTCATGCATGCATGCAGCATGTACTGGTGCCGTGTGCATGCAAGAACAGCCGTGCACCCCTTGTGGTGGCTAGCGGCCGCGTTTGCACATGTGCAAATGGGCCGCACCACCCACCCAGGCTAGTGGCTCTGTTCATTCATGCACAAACGGGCTGCGGACACCCACCCTGCACTAATGTGCCTGTTTGTGCCCATGCACATGCTCAAACGGGGCCACGGGTGCTAGCATGAGTGGGAGGAATGCACGCCCATGCATGCATGCACCAGCCAGCCATTTCCACAGCCCGCTGGCCAAGAGCCCACAGCCCAGTCCCGGGCCACCGCCCATAGGTTGGGGGACCTCTGTTTTAGTCTATTCCCCACATGCCTACCATCAATTGTCCAGCTCATTGTAATGTCTGTAATCATCCACACTGCTATTGTTCAGACACCTCAGCAGATTTGCCCGTCAGTAACTGCTATGTTGAGCCTGAGCTTCTACTTGTATCATCAATAATTGTATCTAACCTTCTTGTTTGCTGTTCACTCCTTTTTCAGTTGCCTTGATTTTCCCCCCCATGCAGCAGTGACTCTTACCTTCACATTATATATCCAAAATATTCAAGCTTTAGTTTTGTGATTAACACTTCTGGCGACGGTCTGGTTTTACTTCACCGGGTTTGAGACCCGAGTACCATGGAACGGGGTAAGCTCCTGTTCCTTTCTCCAGCTCCTGCCCACCTAGCAGTTTGAAAGCATGCAAATGCCAGTAGATTAATAGCTACACTTCGGTGGGAAAGTAACAGCATTCCATGCACCTTTGGCGTATAGCCATGCTGGCCACTTTAGAAAACACTGGCTGCCTCAACCAAGAAGCAAGAGATGAGCACCATACGCTAGTATTACCTTAGTCTTAAACTATATTTGTTTTTTGGTGATCCAAGATAGCTTCAGCGAGTCTATCCAGTGACACATTTAAAAGGCATCAGTTTTGCTTAATTCAGGTTTTCTGATGGTCCAATTGTCCCTGTCAGATAACTGGGAAAACCCTGGCCTTGACAGTATATATCTTTGTTGTCAATCATCTAAGATTTTTTGCAGCCAATTAATTTCTACTTAGCCTGAGTTCAGCCTGATCTGAAGAAATCCCCAGCTTCTCTGTAAGGTTCAGCCTCAACTGAAAGGTATAACCTCTAAGCATTATCTAGCCAGTAAAAACAGCTGAAAATGGTATTTTTCGTGATTCATTAGCCTCTCCTCCCATTAGCACTTCCTTTGAGCTAAAAAGACCTCTGTTTGCATTTCTACAGGATGGTGAGTCAATTCCCTTTGCCTGCTCTTGCTATGAAACAATAAGCTGCCTCTTGAATGAGAGTTCAGGCAGGGTCTCCTAAGAGCAGGATTCTTCTTGATTTCATTTCCTGATTAATGCTAGACAGATAAACTTCCAGGAGAGTTTTCTGATATGTACATTCCAATGGGAGACGGCAAGAAGACATCCTTTCTGCGTGAGATGGGCAGTCTCATAAGTTTGATATATAAATAAAGTAATAAATACATAAATCCTACCGCATGAGCAGATTTCCATTTATTTTATTTTAATTTTAATTTTAATCCCATTTATATCCCGCCCTTCTCCGAAGACTCGGGGCGGCTTACAATCTAAACACAAATCAAATTTGGTATGTCCCAAATGTTTAAACATGAAAAACCATTCCCTTCCCTCATTACCTTTTTCGGCAAGACTTTGCATAGAAGACTAGAAATCCCTACTATTTAAATTTTGCTACAAAATCCAGCTTTAGCATCCCGGGATCTTCAGAACGTAAGCAGTGCCTTGCTGGATCAGAGCCCTGGCCCATCTAACCCAGCAGTTTGGTCTCACAGTGGTCAATCAATGAGGGGCCTTGGTACCCAAACTATGTAACATCATCTGTGCTCATTATGATGTCACCTAGTTTGAGTACTGTAATGAAATGCCTTGTTGTTAGTTGTGAAGTCGTGTCCGACCCATCGCGACCCCATGGACAACGTTCCTCCAGGCCTTCCTGTCTACCATCTTCTGGAGTCCATTTAAGCTCACACCTACTGCTTCAGCGACTCCATCCAGCCACCTCATTCTCTGTCATCCCCTTCTTCTCTTGCCCTCAACCTTTCCCAGCATTAGGCTCTTCTCCAGTGAGTCCTTCCTTCTCATTAGGTGGCCAAAGTATTTGAGTTTCAACTTCAGGATCTGGCCTTCTAAAGAGCAGTCAGGGTTGATCTCCTCTAGGACTGACCGGTTTGATCGCCTTGCAGTCCAAGCGACTCGCATGAGTCTTTTCCAGCACCATAGTTCAAAGGCTTCAATTCTTTGGTGCTCAGCCTTTCTTATGGTCCAACTTTCACAGCCATACATTGCAACTGGGAAGACCATAGCCTTGACTATACGTTGAAATGCCTACAAGAAACCAACCAAGCTCAGAGAGCACCAAGGAGCACCTCATTTCAACCCTGAGCTAAAATGTTCTCCTTTGTTGGTCAGTCAATGGTCCAAGGAAGCCCACCAGTATCCCAGCAAATGGCCCTTACACTGCCAGTAAGGCTGATAGCCGCTCACTTCATGATTGGTCCAGTCCTTTTTTTTTAAGCCAGCACCACATCTTGTGGTAGCACATTCCAAAGTTTAATTACACATTGTGCAAAAAAACCCCTCACACAACAATTATATCTCTACACTTTGGATAGCAAAAAAAGAGGGCATGGGCCATGCTTTGTGAAAAAAGAGGAAGCAGATTCTCTCCCCTCCACCCTAAGCTGAGAACAACATGGTACATGGAGCTTTTGTTCCCTTCCTACGATCCTCAGAAGCAGCTTAGCCACTGTTTGTTCCTGGGACTTCTTGGGAATCAAATGGGACTTACTTTTGCACAGAGCCCTAAGATCACATTCCATAGTTTCATAAATGCATAGAATTAGCACATTTGTGAACATTTGTTTTATTGGTACAATAGTCATACTTGGGTTGGCAGGTGGCTACTCTAGGCACAGAATTTGGGTTACTCCAGTGCAGAAGTCTGGATATAGTTAGTTCTGACAGATCTGGCTATTAGCTTCAGTGAAGAAAACAATCCAGGATGCAGAAGAATCCATATGAATTTACATGGAAAGAATTTGCTAATATTTACAATTTCATTAAAAGACCTAATTCTGCATTAGGTCTTTTATAGACTCTGTTCATAGACTCTGATACCAACTGGCCAATTTATGAGATGAAGAGGAATGTCAGATGACAAATCAATTTACCCTTGGGTATCTTGGAAAAAGGTAAAAATGATAGTTGATTGAGATTCAGATATTGCATGGGGGAGGTTGTGTGGGAAAAGCTCCTAGGAAGACAGGAAGCTAAGGGACAATGAACCCAGGAAGAAAGAGACCACAGGAAGGGTGTAGTAAAACAACAGAGAAAAAACTGAATCTAAATGAAAAATAGCAAATGAGGCTTAAGGTTTCCTACTTGTCAGAGGAGATGGGAAGTGAAGGAAAGGTTAATTAGAGAGCATGCTCTTAAGTTCCTTAAGAGTATTGAAGGCCAAGAGGTGGTTGTTGTTAGCCACCCAGAATCATATATGAGATAGATGGCTGTATGAGGGAGGGAGGGAGGAAGGAAGGAAGGAAGGTGTTCTGTATGTACCTGTCCAGCCTCCTGATTGGCTAATCCGGCCGGCGGGAATTCCTGGACATCGGGTTGGGTGTCTGAGGCAAGGCGGGAGATTGCAGCCAGGGGGTTGGCTAGCGTCCGGCAGTTGCCGGACATATAAGAGTTAACGGGGCATGCAAGGTGAGTTCAGCCACGTGTATTGGAATAAACAGAATAACCCCATACCAGTCTCTGAGTCATCTGTCGCAGCACCGAACACAACAGAAGGAAGGAAGGAAGGAAGGAAGGAAGAAAGGAGGGAAGGAAGGAAGGAAGGAAGGAAGGAAGGAAGGAAGGAAGGAAGGAAGGAGTTTAGGGGATTGCCTCCAAACCCAAAAGTCCAGAAAGGGGATAAAAGCCATATTCAGGCATTTCCCAATATTTGGGAATGTTAAATAGTTGGGATTGTATTAGTAAAAGCCCAGCCTTGTTGGATTTATATTTTCCTTTCCTCCAAAAACTCAGTGTAGCACCCCTTCTTCCATTGTTCTCCACAATAAGAGCTCTGTGAGGTAGGTTGAGCTGAAACAGAATGGCCAGAGGTCATCTGGTGAGTGTTTGAGGATGGACCTGAATTTGAGCTCTTCCCATCCTTCTCTAATCCTTTGACTACTACAGCCCACGGCTCTCTTAAGCCAGTAGGATGTTAGTCCCCCATTTAATAAAGCCAACTCCACGTATGCACAAAACCATCATTTATCACAGTCAGCCCACAATAACGGAACTGAGGAACCACAACATTATCTAACCTTTCAATATATTTTGACAGTTCCTTGAACAAGTGCAGTTAGCAGGATAAATCATTGTCCAATTGTCTCTAATAATATCTGAACTAATTTCCTCAAAGGATGGAAGTCCCAGGGAAGAAAGTTTGGTGATTTTAGTCATCCAAGCAGCAATGAAAAGGCTGAAGATCGAGGCATCTTTAAATATATATATATATTTATATCCATTTCTTGTGTTTAGAAAGCAAAACTCAAAAACAAGAGTACTTCACAATAAAGAGACAACAGCTTATTTCTGCATAAAGAACCACGTCAGCCTATTTGCGTAAAAGTAACAATTAAAGAGGACATTTAAAGAAAATGGCTATTATTTTTAACCAATGGCATATTTGAACATTACAAACGTCAGGGTAATCAAAGAACTGCCAGTGCATCCCTTTGAAAAAACAATGGAATGCAAGAATTCTTTTGTGTTGCTTTCTGGACATTCTGTGCAAATGCTGGATAATTATTTTTTTTCTTTTCTAATGAATGGGGCCTGTTGCCAGCCTTAGATTTGCCTTCTTGCTCTTCTAGGGTATAAGCCTTAATTAAGCTTTTTGACTGAAATTTTTGGCAATGTAGCATCTTTACAACTGTGTCCTCAGAACAGTGGCTCAGACAAAATATCACACTGAGGTCAACAATATGCTTGATACTGTCATGTCCTCTTGATGATTCATCCACTGTCATTTGGCTTTACCATTGTTTTAAAAACAACATTTTTGAGTGTTGTTAACATAGTACTTATAAAAATTGTATACCTAAAGCAGGAAAGAACACAGGGAAAAGCAAAGAAAAAGAAGAAACGAAAAACTATGAAGGGGACAAGACAATTGGGTACATGTTAAAAAGGTAAAGGTTCCCCCGCACATGTGTGCTAGTCGTTTCCAACTCTAGGGGCCGGTGCTCATCTCCGTTTGAAACCCGAAGAGCCAGCGCTTGTCCGAGGATGTCTCCGTGGTCATGTGGCCAGCATGACTAGATGCCAAAGGTGCACGGAGTGCTGTTACCTTCCCACCGTGGTGGTCTCTATTTTTCTACTTGCATTTTTACATGCTTTCGAACTGCTAGGTTGGCAGAAGCTGGGCCGAGTAACAGGCGCTCACTCTGCTACGCAGCACTCGGGATTCGACCCGCCAAACTGCCGATCTTCTGATCAACAAGCTCAGCGTCCTAACCCGCTGAGCCACCACTTCCCTGGGTACGTTAGTTTATTTTAAATTCATTTTATTTGCTCAAATTAAACTGAGATCATATGGGAACTTATCTTCATATCTTGCCTCACTTAAAATGAGTTAAAAGGCTGAGAGATAAATTTAATTTAGCCAACCATTGATAATGACACAATTTCACAAGAATAGCTAATCACTTTTTAACAACAGTTTAAGCACAATACTGGACAAGTAGTCCTTGGTTAACAAAGGTAATTAGAACTAGAATTTCCATCACTGAGCTATGTGGTTGTAAAGTGCAACATCACGTGTCTGTGCTGCTTAGCAACAGAAATTCCATCACTTCCAGTTGTTAAGTGAACCCCACATCATCAATAAAGTGATCTCATATAGTTGTTATTTGCAACCTCCTGGAAACTTTCCCATTGACTTTGATTGTCAGGAGCTGGCAGTGAAAAGCATCAATCACATGACCATGGGGACATCGTGATAGCTAGAATGTCAGTCATAATTATCATTCATTCAGAGTTGTCATAAGTTCAAACAGTCACCGAACGGGTGAACATTAAGTGACGACCACCCGTATATCCAAGGTTCTTAGATTGACAAATTTCTGTTTGGGGAATATGATTTAACAAAAATACTAATAAGTTTAAAACTTGCATTCCTTTCACAAATTTGGTTGATGATTATAATAGTATCCAGTCAAACTGGAAGCACCAGTGGACATGACCAAAGCACTATGGTGGCTCGGTGGTTAGAATGCAGTACTGAAGGCTAATTCTGCTGACGGCCAGCTGACGGCTCCAGGTTAACTCAGCCTTCCATCCTTCCAAGGTCGGTAAAATGAGGACCCAGATTGTTGGGGCAATAGGCTGACTCTGTAAACGGCTTAGAGAGGGCTGCAAAACACTGTGGTATATAAGGCTAAGTGCTAAGTGCTATTGCTATATGAGGTGGGGTTCTTTCAAATGTGTTATATCCAACATACAATGGTAAATAGCCCACCTTTCTTAAACATTTACTATGCAGTCCAATAACCTGGAAAAAAAATGCTGGACTAATCTGATTTTTAAGTCATAGAGGACATACTTGACATTGTGTCCAACGATCCCACTGATTTTATATTCTAGGTAGGATATTCCAGGAAAAAGGAAAAAATATAGGAGAATCATACTATATGATATCTAATTATCTGTTCCAAATTGTGTACATTGCTCAAACTCAGTTCTTATTTTTAAATGGTTGAGAGAATTGAATTGTAAATTTTTCCTCTGTAAAAAGCTCCTCTGATACATTCAAAGCCACAGAGGTGGCTAAAGCATCCAGAGCAAACACAGAACATGTTTTTAAAATTTTATCTACAGTTTAGTGTGGGTAATGAACTCCATGAAATGGTCGCTTTATTCAAATTTGTGCTATTCAAAGTGATATCTCTATGGGGAAATAGAGTAATTGCTTCCATCTCGATGGGAATGGGCAATTAAAATTTTGAAATGTAATTTTATATATTTATCAATGAAATATTTTTGTGACAGTAAAAGAGAGTCAACTCCTATCCAAAGCACATCTGCTATTTCCCATATTTTGCTGTAGTTCTTTCTTGAGCTTTGCTCAGATTCCTTTTCTCCATTTTGCACAAACGATGATTAGTGCACATGCTACCTTATTTATTAGTGCACATGCTACTGTATTTAATTCTCTTTTAACTTTTGTACTTTGTATTTTATATGTGCCCTGTTCACCGCCCTGAGTCCTTCGGGAGAAGGGCGGTATACAAATATAATAAACTATAAACTAACTATAACTCCCTGAATTTTGGGTCACATTAAACGCGACCTGGTATCAACTTATAAATTACACTAGATCAAATTTCAGAGTACAAGTAGTCCTCAAATTATGACAATTGGGACCGAAACCTCCATTGCTGAGTGAGGTGGTTGTTAAGTGAGTCACGCTCATGTTTCTTACCACAGTTGCTGAGTGAATCACTGCAATTGTTAAGGGAATCACATGGTTGTTAAGCAAATCCGGCTTTCCCCATTAACTTTGCTTATTGGAAGCTTATCTGGGAAGCGTGCTAATGATGATCGTGTGCCCCCTCCCCCCCCCCAGGATGCTGCAACTATCATACTATATGCTGGTTGCCAAGTGTCCAAATTTTGATCAAATAATTGTGGGGATGCTACGATGGTCACACTGCGAGGACCGATGGTAAGTTAATTTTTTCCGTGCCGTGGTAACTTTGTATGGTCCCTAAACAAATGGTTATAAGTCAGGGACTAGCTGTATTTGAACTTGCACGAATTGTGATGGACTTGCATTGCCTTTCAGCTTTCTGCATTGTGCTTCTTTTCTGTCCAAGAGGAAGAGTGATTGAATTTTAAAATATCTACTTAAAGATATTACAGATACTTGCAGATAGAGAATTCAGTTCACTTCTCTGATTCTATTATAAAACCAAGAATAGATATATTGTCTTGCTGTTATGATTGACATTGGGGTTTTTTTATTTTTTATTTTTTTTTTTGGCAATTGCTCAGAAGACAGAAAAGTGACCTTGGTTAATATCCAAGGTATAATTTGAGATGTATATTTTTTCCTCTGGAGTTTTTATCTAGCTCTTGGGCCTTGGTAACTAATATCCTTCTTTTGCAGCTGTTGACCTAATGATACATACTTTTAAATATTTCATTCCTAAATTATTTTCAGAGCAGATCCATCTGTAGGGAAATATAAGATAATAGCAGGCGTTCTCCTAGAAATACCTTAAATCTAAATCTTCATTAGATCCATTTTGAGAGAAGGGAAAAAAGGGAAATGAAAAGTATATACATCCCCTTATGTATTAAAAAAATGTCCTAAATATTGGCTTCACGTGCTGCAATTATCTTATTATTACTTAGGGTAATTCACTCAACAAGAGGCTACAAGATAAATTAAATATAGAAACATGTATTAAATCATTACATTCTGATATACTAGGAACTTCTAATCAAATATTTATAGCCCGAATATTATTTTCCCAAACAAGATTTAAAGCAGTAAAATGCTAATTTGGATACAGAAAATGAGATGAACTCTTCAGAACTATTGTTATAATTAACTGTAAGGAATGATCTTCCCACCTTGTAGTATAAATCTTTCTGTGATTGTAAAAGCATGCAATGTTCATTTCTACATGTGGTCCTCAACTTACAACAGTTCCTTTAGGGACCATTCAAAGTTACAGTGGCAGTGAAAAAAGTGACTTATGACATTTTTCATACTTACAACTGTTGGTCCCGTGATCAGAATTCAGACGCTTGGCAACTGACTCATATTTACGACAATTACAATATCTTGGGGTGATGTGATCACCTTTTGTGACATGTCAAGGAAAGTCAACAGGGAAGGCAGATTCACTTAACAAATGCATTGTTAACTTAACTGCAGTGATTCACTTAACAACTGTGGCAAGAAAGGTCATAAAATAGGGCAAAATTCACTTAACAAATGTCTCACTTAGAAACAGGAATTTTGGGCTCAGTTGTGGTTGAAAGTCGAGAACTACCTGTATTGTTGTCAGGCTTCAGAAACCAAGAAAGAAACGTGATTCTTCCAAGGAGATTTTTTTTTTATTGCTCCTCACCCATAGGCAGAATTGTGCCATACTAATGCAAAATACTATCCCTATAAAGCATATATTCTGGCAACTATAAGGGAGGAGCCATCTTCATCCTCTTCCTCTCACACAAAGTATCTGAACTGAATTGTCTCTTGTTCCTCTGGAATGTTCTCCCTCCCTGCTGGGAAACCAGACTACATTCCATCACAATTGTCCTCCTCCTATTTTTTTTACTCTGCTGGTATCATATAAATATACACCAGACCCACCTTAGGTATGAAACATTAATGTGAACATCCTGAGGTCAAATTGCTTACAAGTGTCAAAGCCATCATGATATTCGGGAACATTTTTTTTTGAGAGAGTTATACTCAACCAGGAAGTTATGCCAGATACAGTATGAAGTTCTCTCCAAAGCCAAGATGCCAATGACTTCACAAGTAGTTCCAACCTTCTCTAGATCATATACTCCATAGCCATGTCATTTCCCATACATAATTTATTCAGACAGTGTCCATAGAATATCATAATCAAGTGGAACACCAATGGCTGTGATTGTGAGATTCTTCTGACTGTAGCATTATGTAGAAATAGATTTACTGTATGCTTATGTTACAAATGCTCAGAAATAGATTCAGCCTCTTTGGATTTCCCACATCATCCCCACAAATCCATATCTAGACTGGATATAATCTTGATGAAAACCAAATCAAACAAAAATGCAGACTTGGGGGGAAAAGGGGGTCACAAGTAACAATGGTAATAATTAGAATTTAAACTCAGAAGGAAGAATTCTGGAAAGAATCTATCACAATGAAGAAAGTCTTTTACTATCAGTGTAAAACCCCCACACACAATTATGTAACATACAGTAACATAAATCTGGAAAATGAAAGGGAGCAAAGAAATTTGAGGGGAGAGCCCACTATTTTCTTCCATATTTCCTGTGAGTTATCCAGTTTGCTGGAAATGAATAAATGGATAGAACTGAATATCTAACAGATGATGATGATGATGATGATGATGATGATTATTATTATAATATTTATATACCGCCCTTTCCCGAAGGACTCAGGGCAGTTTACAGGGCATTATAAAATCATACCAATACAAAATACAAAGTTAAAAGACAAATAAAAGATTAAATTATCCCTGAAAATAAAACCCCAGTTAAAATTCTCAGCCTGGGCCAGAGAACTCAAAGAGCCAAGTCTTCAGGTCTCGGCGGAATGAACGTAGGTCAGGGGTAGTCCTGAGCTCCATGGGCAGCTGGTTCCAGAGGGCAGGCGCACCCACAGAAAAGGCCCTCCCCCTGGGTGTTATCCGCCGGCAATCTTTTACTGGCGGCACCCTGAGAAGACCCTCCCTCTGCGAGCGCACTGGACGAAGGGAACTTGATGCTGGCAGCAGGTGTTCCCTCAAATATCCCCGACCCAAGCCATTTAGGGCTTTATAGGTCATTACCAGCACCTTGAATCTCACCCGGAGGGCAACCGGAAGCCAATCACGGCAACTTTCTTGCAGCTTAATCAGAGTTTTATAGATGACTTGTGGTGCAAACATTCCCATTTCTATTTCTTTTGAATTCTTAAGCAGAATGTTCCTCATCCTTTTTTTAAAAAAAATCTCCCCCAAAATAAAGTTCAAAAAAATCTAATATGCCTTTTAAATTATTCCAGTATTTTCAAACCAGGATTTTGCTTTTAAACACCTCCTCCATACCTCTGCATCAAGGGCTTATCCAAATAAGAATTTGAAAAAACCCAGTCCCCACCCCACCCCCATTGTAGACCATACTGCTTCTTTTCATTATAAGACAAAGAGATGTAAAGAAGCTGGTCTTTGTTTCAGCTAAACTGAGAACCACATTCTTTTTATTTTCTAGGAAGAGATAATCTATATCGCATGTCCCAAAGCATTAGAGGGAAATATCAAAGGGATGGAAAGCAGGATGCTGTCCAAGATTTAGTTTTTGTGATTTAAAGTAGGACCTGGGGGATATCTGCACTTTGGGTGAGGACAGATATAAACCTTGTGTAATCCTTCTCCATCCAAGAGGCATTAAGACCGATGTAATTACATACAGTTGCACTGAAAGGAAAACAAAAGTTTTGAGTATGCTTCTCATATAGACAGAGAATCCTGAGCAGGGATGATGCTGGGATCCTTTTTATGCATGATAGTTTTCTAAGACACAATTGTTCTCAGTAGGCATGTTATAATACAGGTAGTCCTCAACGTATGACCACAATTGGGATAAGAATTTCTGTTGGTAAACAAGACAATTGTTAAGTGTGTCATGCCTGATTTTATAACCTTTCTTGATTTGGTTGTTAAGTGACTCACTGCAGTTGTTAAGCAAATTTGTCTTCTCCCATTGACTTAAGTTTGTCAGAAGCCAATTGAAAAGATCAAAAATAGCAATTAGGACACTGCAACTGTTGTAAATACATACTAGGTGCCAGGTCTTGAATTTTAATCATGTGACCATGGGTGCAGGTCGTAAGTGTAAAGACTGTTTGTAAGTAACTTTTTTCAGCGCTATTGTAAATTTTAATGGTCACTAAACAAGTGATTGTAAGTCAAAGACCACCTGAACAGGGTAATATCCCCTGAATTTATAATCTCAGTGCAAAATCTAGGTGCTAGAGAAACACATAAATGTTTCCAACTATTTTCTACAACTTTTAGTTGCTGAATCCAGCTACTAGCATGTTAGTTTGGAATTCATTATTCTGTCTATAAGTATGCACAGGTCTGAACCATAATCCTTTCACTTCAGCACTTGGAAGAAGTATCTTTAAGGAGTTAAAGTACCATACACAGAATCAATCTACAACCTACACAATTTCATAATTTTGTATTTGTTTCACAGGGTCTATAGGAAAGTCCTCATCTTAATCTTTCTTGTTTTTAAAAGCAATATGTATCTCTCCCAAACCAATTAAACAGATAATACTTTAGGGTGGAAAACAAATATTGGAAGCATATGTGAGACATTTTAAGAAGGCAGCCAGTAAAAGAATGCTCCCCCTCCCATTTTTTTCCAGAAAAAATAAGATAAAGAGGATAAGATGGGTCACGTGTTCCTATTATGGAGTCAGTTTTCAAACTTTAGTGCCCCAAAATGTAGACTGTCTAAATGAGTTATCATTGGATGGTATGATTCTTCTCAAGAACAGAAAAAGTAGCTACGGCCTCTAGGGATGTTAGCAGGTATTATGACTTTGGAATGGATTTTGTTTTTTGCTTGTCACTTCTAGCTTTATGAACATCTACTATATCCTCAGAATGTGGGTATTATGCATTGCAGACTTGGGTGATGAAACTTCTGAAAGAAAATAACCAACCTCAGAGGATCCCACAGTTCAACCCCAAGCTACAAATACTCTCTTAAGATCTAGATTGGAGTATTGTTCCTCTATGGCTCCTAGGTTTACTCAAGACCCCAGATGAAAGCATATGGCATCATACCCTCACATTAAACTCAACTTACAACAGTGAAAAAAAGTGATTTATGAAAAAAAGCACTGAAAAAAGCAATTTATGGCCATTTTCACATTTACAACCATTGCAGCATTCCCTTGGTCATGTGATCAAAATTAATTGCAATTGTTAAGTTAGCAACTGGTTCATATTTATGATAGTTGCATGTCCTGGAGTCATGTGTTCAGCTTTTGTAACCTTCTGATAAGCAAAGTCAATGGGGAGCCAGATTCACTTAACAATCATGCTACTAATTGCAGTGATTCAATTAACAACGGTGGCAAGAAAGGTTGTAAAATGGGGAAAAAACTCACTTGACAAATGTCTTGTTTAGCAACATGCAGTACATTTTGGGCTCAATTGTGCTCGTAATTTGAGAATTACCTGTATTTAATTATATCTATATCAGGCCTACTACAAATTTGACAGAGCTCGGAAGAGATAGATCTTGCAAAACATTGTGATCCCAGCAAAACAGAGGAAAACAGGGATATGATATAAAAGAAACCCATCCAGTGGATTTAGATAAGCATTTCTATGCAGATGTTTCATGTGATCCCACTTCTCCTGTGGGATCTGGAAATCTCTTTTTTCTTTTTGCTGGGTTCGCAATCTTCATAGGCTTTGAGCTAACCTATGACAAGCTCCAAAAACAAGTAGAAAATGGCAAAGATATAAAAGGTGCAATAAGCTCTGTTATAATTATTTTCCTCCAATGTTTTGAACTTGGCAACCTGAAGGAAATGTTAAATGTTATCCTGAATATTTAAAATATTTGGCAATGGTCAGGAAATAACAGTTATAAATAGTTCTGTAGGACATTCATGTGCTTTGGCTGCCCACTTAACTGGCAAGCATTCACCTTCTTGATAAGCTCCAAGACAGAAAACAGCTTTGTGTTGACAGGTTTTTTTTTTATCCTTGTTGCACTCATACACGTAGTAAGTTCGAGATGAAAAGGGGTGAGACATGGAGTGGCTTTGGCCCTGTGACAGAGATACTCTCCCAGCTGCCTTTGTGGCAAACGGAAATTGGTCAAAAATGATTCTCTAGGTCTAGGACATATGATTCTCCAGGACATCATATAGGGATTGGACTAAAATAAATGATCTCCAAGGCATCTTCCAACCACATGATTCTATGATTCACTACTGAAGGCAGCCTGGGATGTTTCCTTTGAGATAATGGCTGCCTGGGACAGTTGTTTTGTCTGAACACAGCCAATAAATCAGATTATGCAAGCCACATTACAGGTGTGTTTATTCAACATACGTAGCACTGCAAAGTTTTATCTAAAGTTTTAGGCTTATTATGTGCTTCAAACTCAAATTAGCCACCATCTTGAATCTCTTTAATCTTGACGCTGTGCCCAAAATTTCCTAAAAGGAGGCAAAAAGGCAGCTGTTTTAAATTTGCAGGACATGCTCTGCCTAAAAGCTTCTGAAAAATACAAAATTCCCGTGGGGAGGGAAGAAATGGCACTTGCTAAACTCATACCCTCTAAAGTTCATCCTTTAGTTGAGATTCATTATAACATTTTCATCATCTAAACCAGGGGTGGGGAACTATGGCCCCTTTATGACCTGGGGATTTCAACTGCCAGAATTCCTGAGCCAGCCATGTTGGCTCAGGAATTCTGGGAGTTGAAGTCCATAGGTCATAGAGGGGCCATAGTTCCCCACCCCTGAACTAATCCCATGAAAAAGCATTCATTCATTCATTCATTCATTCATTTATAATCCCATTTATATCCCGCCCTTCTCCGAAGACTCAGGGCGGCTTACAATCTAAAGCACAAATCAATGTGCTTAGCAATAGCCTTCATTCTATGTATATGCCTGCTTATTAGGGCTTTTGCCCACCCCCCAAGCGGCATTATTACAAAGTCAGCTTATTGCCCCCAACAATCTGGGTCCTCATTTTACCTACCTCGGAAGGATGGAAGGCTGAGTCAACCTTGAGCCTGGTGGGACTCGAACCTGCACTATTTGCAGGCAGCTGGTGGTACTTTAGGAGGCATTAGCCCACTGCTCCACCAAGGCTCTTTTTATTATTTATTTATTTATTAATTTAATTTGTATACCGCCCTTCTCCCGAAGGACTCAGGGCGGTGAACAGGGCAATAAATACTAAAATACAAAGTACAAAAATTAAGAAGAGATTAAACCATAATGCCCAATAAAACAGATAAATACATAAAAACATAATAAAATCCCAAAACCCATCAGACCAGGCCGGCTTGTTCTATGATTTCAACAACTTCCACCCTGCCCTCAATCTATTAAAAGATAGATGGACCACAGAATGTTGCCAGTTGTCACCAACCACTCAAACTACTTAAGCACGTTATTAATAAACTATAATCCATATTGGACAGTAACCCTTCATTCTCTCAGGCGTGTGTGCGTACATGCACACACACAACCATTCAACTTGAAGCAGATGCTCATAAACCAAAACAGCAGGACTACATAAGAACCAGACCCCGAAACAAACCCAGACCTCTACTTTGTACCAACAGATGTCAACAAGCACACACACATGATTAGAGGTGCCATTGCATGCTATTTCTCCAGTGTGATACACAGGTGGTCCTTGACCTATGACTGTAGTGGAGCTGCCCATCAAGGTTGTATGTCCTGATGATCGTAAAGCAGATCGCCCATATGACCAACCTGATTTTACATCCATTTTTGTGACAATCATTAAACAAACACTGTGGTTGTCAAACGAAGCAATGATTCACTATGGACAGTTTTGCTGAAAACCAGAAGTAAATGTCAGTTTTTGGCCCAACCACCATAAAACATGGTCTCATGACTGCAGGATGCTGCAAATGGTCATAAATGCTAATAATTTTTACAAATAAACAAAAATAAAATTGTGGGCTGTTTGCTGAGCACCCAAAATGTGGTCATGTGGCCATGCCCCTATCAGCTGTGTAACTTCAGAACCAGGTTGTAAGCATTTCTGGGCAAGTCTGCAGTAACTTCAACTGGTCACAAAGTGGCTAATCATAAACTGAGGACTATCTGTATCCTGTCATCTTCCAGCAATGCCATTCAGGATTCAGTACAGGAGAAATTTTGCACACAACAAAAATTATTTACTGTATTAAAGGCAAAGTAGATCTTCCAGGACATTCTAGGGCAGACTTCAAAGTGATTGTTTGGGGAAAATAGGACTTCAAAAGCATCATCAAGAAGAAATTGCTGAATCCACCCACGTAATAAGGCTTGAGGCAATGTCAGAAGGAGTCAACAAACACAATGGGTTTTTAATACACTATAATTGCTGACTGATGAGATACTTGTAATGTATCTCATTGCATCTCCTCATTCTCCATCCACCACTTGTTCATCCTATCTGAAGTCCTCCATCAGTCTAGCGACCCAGTGTTTCTCAACCTTGATAACTTTAAGAGATGTGTGGACTTCAACTCCCAGAATTCCTTGAGGCAGCTTTGAGGCAGTGATTCTGAGAGTTGAAGTCCACATATCCTGGTCTAACCATTCTATGCATCTGATAAAGAGCTGCAATTCACAAAAGCTGATACTTTTTTTAATAAGAAAAAGTGCTCCCAGTTTCTTAGGATTTGTTTATTACCTCCCCTCACACACACACATCTGGAGAAAAGGAGAGCAAAATGCTGACTGAAGGGAAGTAAAAAACCTAAGCATATTTATCACTGAATGCAATGGGACCCAACAGTAAATTTCCTTGTTGCAAATCAGTGTCACTTGGAATAAACAGCTCAATACCCTTAAGATTCCTTCCCAGGTTTCATCCTAGTAAGGCAGGCTAAACAGAATAACAGCTTATGCATATACTGTAGGTAGTCCTCAACTTACAGCAGTTCATTTAGTGACAGTTCAAAATTACAATGGCACTGAAAAAAGTGACCTATGGCCATTTTTCACACTTATGACCGTTTGAGCATCCCCGTGATAATGTGATCAAAATTCAGATGCTTGGCAACTGACTCATATTTATGACGGTTGCAGGGCCTTGAGGTGATACAATCACCTGCAATCTTCTGACAAGCAGGAAACCAGATTCATTTAACAACCATGTTACTATACTTAACAACTGCAGTGATTCCCTTAACAACGGTGGCAAGAAAGGTCATAAAATGGAACAAAATTCACTTAACAAATGTTTCACTTAGCAACAGAAATATTGGGCTCAATTGTGGTCGTAAGTTGAGGACTATCTGTACTCACCTGGAAGTAATTGACATGAACTCAGTGGGCCTTACTACTTAATACAGGTACCTGTAGCTTTATGTTTGCTGAGTCCAGATACAATATTTGGTCTTTCTCTGTGTGTGCACAGCTTAATTGTAAATTGGTAAAGAGGAGAATGTTTTGTTTACAGATGGGAGACCAATTAAGCTTGCAAATGAAATTTTTTATTTTACAGGTAATTAACTTTAATCAGTTTTCATTATTTCAGTTAATATTAATGTACTTTTTGTCCTTCTCTCTCTCTCTCTCTCTTTTAGAATATGGCCTCAGGCTTGGTAAATATTCATATATATGTATATAAATATGTTCTAGGGCTGTGAAGCAGATGTTCCAGAATGTGCGGGAACATGAATGAAGCATCTCTTTTGGAAACAATAAAACAGCTATTTGTTTTTCCAGAAACAGCTTCCAAAGCAGCCAATAATTACAGAAGACATGGCTGCTTTAATTATTTAAGGAGAGGTGTTCTGTTCACGCTGCAACATATCACACAGCACCTTTCTGGGAAGTTTTGCACAATCCCAAATATGTATGTTGTATGCACCCAATTGAGGCGAACACAGACAATTTTTTGAGAGTGCGGCAATCTCCAGGACTGTATTCAATATGAGTTGATCGTGATAGGTTGTTTGAATATAATATTTAGTAGAAAAATGAATGTCCTGCCTAAATTTTTATTTTTATTTCAAATGATACCGATTCTTAAGAAAGATTCCAATCTGGAGGAATGGCAGCGAGGTATCAATAAATTTGTGTGGGCAGGGAAAAAACCGCGAGTTAAACTTAAGATTATGCAGGATACTCGTGAGAGAGGTGGCCTTAAATTGCCTAATTTTAAATTATATTATGAAGCTGCTGCATTAGTAGGAATAAGTGACTGGATTAATTTGACGCCAGGGAGGTTATTAAATCTTGAGGGCCACGATTTGTTGTTTGGCTGGCATGCATATTTGTTGTATGATAAGAAGGTAGACAACGTGTTTAGGGTGCATATTTTAAGACAGGCATTGCTGAGAGTTTGGAAGAAGTACAGACATAAGTTAAGTTGCAAGATACCATTGTGGGCAATTCCAAAACACGCAATAGAAAATATACATGCTGGCTTCAAACATGATTTGACTACGTACAAGGAGATTCTCAGTTTGGAAAGAAATGTTTGGTGTTTGAAATCATATAGCCTCTTGCGAGAAGAGAAGGTTGTTCAAAATTGGTTTCAATATACTCAGTTACGGGCCAGGTGGAAAGAAGACCAGAAAAATGGATTTACAATGACTGATGAAAATTTGATAAAGCAAATCAGGAATCAGGGACCAGCACATATCAAACGGATATATCTTGCATTGATAGAGATTGACTCAGAAACAGAGCTTGTTAAGGATTGTATGATAAAATGGGCCCAAAATATCCAGGAAGTTATCACAATGGACACGTGGGAAAAGATTTGGGTGAGGAACGTAAAATTTACACAAGCTCAAAATTTAAGAGAGAATTTTTACAAAATGTTTTATAGATGGCATTTAGATCCCAAAAAGCTTGCAAGTATGTATCCGAATTATCAGCCTAAATGTTGGAGGTGCGGTGATGAAGATGTAACATATTTTCACATATGGTGGACTTGTAAAAAGGTTAAGGCTTTTTGGATAAAAGTCTGGTGGAACATGCAGAAGATTTTTAAACAGAGGATAAAGTTTTGTCCGCAATTTTTTTTGTTGGGAATAATAACAGATGCCACAGTTGTGGACACCAAGTTGATGTTGAATTTAATTACGGCGGCAAGACTTTTGATAGGCCAATACTGGAAGAAAGAGGAACTGCCGACCATAGAGGAGTGGACTTTAAAGGTTTCCGACCTGGCAGAGATGGCGAAGATTTCGGCCTATTTGAAAGATCATTCGCAAGAACGCTATATTATGGAATGGAGAAAATGGATTGATTTTATCCAGAACAAGTATAGGGTTAAGAAGTTTTATGTAGCATTTGAATAAGTCTTCTTTCATTTTTTTTTCTTTTATTATTTTAGTTTCTTTTCATACATATTCAATATTATTATTATTTGTTTTATCTTATATAAGCTAGAGAGTGATGGATTTTAGAGCTTATAATTGTTAGTATATGATTGTTTATGATTGCTTTTTATATATATACCTTGTATTTAGCTCTGGGAAGTCGGGGGGGGGAGGGGGGGAGGGGGGGAGGTAGGGAGGGGGGAGGAGGGAGGGGGAAGGGGGGATTTTTAAAGGAAAACTGTATTTTAAAACTTTTCAATAAAAAAAAAAGAAAAATATTATAAATATATTTCAAAAGGCTGTCTTAAATTCAGACCTACCATTCCTTTCAATTAAATATGACAATTGCACCAATGCCATTATATGTATTTTATTCTGTAAATACCAGCTGTAGCAAAGAGCATAATTGTACACACCCCCACCCCCACCCCAGCCCTGATACTTCATCCACTTCATCCCCATTTATGATTTACAGCGAAGGAAAGTGGATGGTCAAATTTTATGGAGCCAGTTTCCATTGGAGAAGAAGGTACAGTATGTGTTTTCAATGGGATTCATTTACAAAGGTCTGGCACAGGCATGGCAGATGATCAAAAACAGGCATGCAAGTGGGTCACGTATCACCCCCAGGGCTACAAAGCCCTCCCTCCCTGCCTCTGATTAACTGCATGTCACTTTATGGAAGCAAATGCACCAATACATATCAACGTACGTTTTGACACATTAAGACAAAGGCAACTGAATCAGCCCTTGGGAACAACCACCTCACCATTCCCTGCTGGGTCTTGTAAATCCAGGCTATAAGCAAAACTAGGACATTTATTATCTTCCTAGCGAGCAATCACATATGGCAGGCAGCTCACTTGCATTTTATTTGGTAAATGCACATTGTGCGTGCCTGTTCTAATAGGTTGTTTTTAAAAATGTTTTTATTAGTCTTAAAGAAATGACTTCCCTCTCTGTTACAGTGAAAAGAAACAAACTTATGCATGCAGTAGTATAGCTAAAGGTAAAGGTAAAGGTAAAGGTTCCCCCACACATGCGTGCTAGTTGTTTCTGACTCTAGGGGCTGGTGCTCATCTCCCTTTCAAAGCCGAAGAGCCAGCGCTTGTCCGAGGACGTCTCCGTGGTCATGTGGCCGGCATGACTAGACGCCAAAGGCGCACAGAACGCTGTTACCTTCCCACCGTAGTGGTCCCTATTTTTCTACTTGCATTTTTTATGTGCTTTCGAACTGCTAGGTTGGCAGAAGCTGGGACGAGTAACAGGCGCTCACTCTGCTACATGGCACTCGGGATTCGACCCGCCAAACTGCCGACCTTCTGATCGACAAGCTCAGCGTCCTAACCCACTGAGCCACCGCGTCCCTGTATGTAGTATAGCTATTATCTCTCAAATTCTTCAAGATCTCTTTTAAATCAAAAACACCCTTCCTTCGTACTCCAGGAGACCTTCCATAAAATAGGGATTAGACAAGGAATTCACAGTATGACAACTGATGGCATAAGACAATCCCTAATAAAGCAGGAATTAAGCCTCTAAAATCTATTTGTCGTACACAGTCCTTTTGCCTTCATGCCCTGAAGGCTGTAAATCTAATGGGATAGAAATCCATTTTAATGACAAATTAAATGAACCAGACTAAATTATGCCGATAGTTTGCTTCGCTGGCCTGACCATAACTGGGGGTATACAGCAGGAAAAATCCCTGAACAAAAGCTTCTCTTTCCAATCCAGACTGAATAAATTCATTTGAGTCATTTAATATATTCCTTTGATGGGACATGGGAAAAAAGGAGAAATAATGGGGTTTTGCAGCATTTGAAATAATTGTCTTGTCCTCATTGTCATCCTGGGGTTTCTATTTTCTCTTCCCTTTCCTTCATCTTACTATTTTTTCGTAAAGGGGGAATCGGACTGGAGCAGCAAAAAAAGGCAGAACAGCTACTAGATGGCAGCAATCAGATGCTGAAAATCAAGGCACCAGGCTAGAAACCAGGAGACGGTGAGTTCTAGTCCCATCTTAGGGATGAAAGCCGGCTGGGTGGCTTTGAGCCAGTCACTCTCTTTCTCAGCCCAACCCACTTCATAGGGTTGTTGTAGGGAAAATAAGAGGAAGAAGGGGTATTAGGTAGGTTCACCACCTTGATTTTTTTTATAAAAATAATAAAAGCTGGAAATAAATAAAATTTAAAAACATAAAAAAATAACCCTATTATGCACTTTCAGCTTCTGTCTGCCTTTCTCTTCATTTTCCACCTTTCTTTTCCTTTGTTCCTTTCTTTGAGGAGAGGAACATGCTGTTTTTCTCCAATTAGCCCCAAAACATTACTCAATTAACTATGGTGATTAGCTAGTTAATGATGAATTTAATCAATGTCTCTTTGTCTTCCTTTGGCAAGTCCATTAATATCAGCCTCAGTCTTTGCCAGCTTTCCTTGTGGGCCTCAAAACGCTAATCTTCAGTATAATTAAGTAATGATTTTTCCAAGGGCTAAATTAAGGAAGCTAAAAGTGATATAGGTGTATTTGGGTCAATGGCGGTGCTGTTGAAAAGACCCTCAAGCAGTTACTGCTACGGAGCCAGTTTTCGCCTAATCTGTATCCGAACATTTGGTTTTCTTACTTTTCTCTGCACTGAATTTCATTTTGTTAGATAGGGCCCAGTGTTCAAGTCTGTTGAGATTCATCTGGATTTTGTGTCTGTTTTCTGGGGTGTTGGCCATTCTGCTCAGTTTAGCGTCGTCTGTAAATTTGATGAGTCCCCCTTCTATTCCATCTAAATTGTTATGGAGATGTTGAAGAGTATTGGGCCTAAAACGGAACCTTGGGGGACCCCACTCCTTCCTTCCTTCCTTCCTTCCTTCCTTCCTTCCTTCCTTCCTTCCTTCCTTCCTTCCTTCCTTCCTTCCTTGTAGATGTAGTTCCATTGAGGACCACACGCTGTGTGCAGTTGGTCAGCCAGTTACAAATCCATCTGGTGGTCATGCTGTCTATCCCACGTTTTTTTTAAGCTCACCAAGAAGTCGGCTGCTGGGTCCATGCATCACAATGTGTGAAGCTATTTATTTATAAATTTATAAACCACGACTTAGGACTTAGCAGGTTGTTTTGAACCCAATTATGGCTTGTTCTATAAAGCACAATTAAATACATCATGATTGTTTGAACTGTCTTTTTTTTACAAGTTAGATTAAGCTATGACTTGCTTTAGTAACCTTTGTTGAACAAACCATTATGGTCTGGCTCAGATATAAGCCTATCATGTCTTGGTTTTGGTTAAGGGCATTAGAAAAGTTCAGCTGTTTGTGGAAAATCTTTCTGAGTAAGCTTGCCTAGAATAGAGGTACAAGTGAAGAAGTCTTTAAGACTACTAAGTAAGTCAAATCTGAATACGTTTTTAATTAAGGCTGAGAATCTTACCTGGAAAAACTTTCTTGTGCAATATTCAAAAGGCTATGTTACATAAAATAAGATCAAAGGGAAATATAACTAGCTTGGCATTTAATTTTGTATCCTGAATTTCTTATATAACTAACACACAAGGCTTTTTACAGAGTTACAGTCTGGAGAGTTCATTTATTTAGGCCAAATATATTCTTTTTCTCATGTGCTGGAATATTACTTTAAAAAAACCTCTTTAACCAAACAAGCATGCAGAATTTTGAATTGTAAAATGTAAAACGTGCAACATAGATTTATTAAAATAGGTTTGTAAGACATTGTTACATCATTTCTAATTCTGTTGTAACCCTTGTACTAACTTTGTAAGGTTTTTTTTTAAAGAAAAATAATATATACAAAACAGTACCATTAAATCTTTAGCCATCCTTCTTTCAGGATCCTGGAAAATCAATTGAGGGGGAGAAAGATTCGTCCTCTTTCCTTGTGGAGTTAATAAACCACCAGTCAAGAAATTCCTGTCCCACCTGCATCCTTCATAAATAATAAATCTACAAGGATTATATTACATTTATGTACTTATCCTTTGAGTACCGAGGCTGATATATAGAACTGATGACAAATTCAGCTGTTATTGTCATTGTTGCTTTCTGACACACAGATAGATGCATGGTTTTAAATGCCCCTTTCTCCCTCTCTGTGTATTAGATAAATCCAGATCCAGGGACTATATCCATATATATGTCTATATAAACAACAAAAAATACTTCTTTTATATCAGTCACTCACTTTTGTTTTCATCCCACATCCTTTCTTAATTCTATCTCTTTGCATGTTTTTACCACACACAATTCCTTTTTCCTCAAATAACTTTGAGTTTCAAAATAATGATAAAATACAAAATAACACAAAGGGGGAAAATTGGTGGGCGGGAGGTAAAAGAGGGAAAAATTTTAAACATGGCAAAATAAGTAAGAAAGAGCAAGTTCCTGCTGTTTTCAGTACAGATACAAATATATAATATAGCAACCTCTTGCTCTAGACTTAAGTATACAATTCTAAAGTACATCATTCCTACAACATGCAACTTATATTTCTGTCAAATTCAACTCTCATTTCCATATAACAAACTCTCATTTCCATATAACAAACTCTCATTTCCATATAACAAACTCTCATTTCCATATAACAAAGTGGGCAGAAACACATTCACATAACATAGAATGAAGGCTACTGCTAAGCTTGTAAGCCGCCCTGAGTCTTCGGAGAAGGGCGGGATATAAATGGAATTAAAATAAAAAAAAATAAAATAAAATTTTTTCATATACAGTTTTGTCCACTATCCTTCCACCAGCATTTGTGCTTCTTAAAATCTCATCTATCCATTTTAATGAAAAGAAGGATGAGCGGTGACATGAAAGCAGTGTTCCAATATCTTAGGGCAGGGGTGTCAAACTCAATTTCATTGAGGGCCGCATCAGCATTGCAGTTGCCATCAGGGGGCCGGGTGGGTATGACCTGGGTGGGTGTGGCCTACTGGGTGGGCATGGCTAGAGTGCGTATGGCCTACTGGGTGGACATGGCCAGCTCTACATCGTTCGCATCATGGGGGCCTGGGCAGGAGTGGGACAGATCTGGGGGTCTCTGGCAGAAGGAGGGTCTCTGGGCCAGGGCCAAGGCAGTGGGGGCCGTTCCCTCACTGTTTCCAGGATGCCTTCAGGGGCCACATGAAACCACTTCGCGGGCCGGATCTGGCCCCCGGGCCTTGTGTTTGACATGTCTGTCTTAGGGGGTTGCCACAAAGAAGAGGGGGGGGGGTCAAGCTATTCTCCAAAGCACCTGAAGGCAGGACAAGAAGCAACGGATGGAAACTAATCAAGAGAGAAGCAACCTAGAACTAAGGAGAAATTTCCTGACAGTTAGAACAATTAATTAATGGAACAGCTTGCTTCCAGAAGTTGTGCATGCTCCAACACTGGAAGTTTTTAAGGTGAGATAGGAGAACCATTTGTCTGAAATGATATAAGGTTTCCTGCTGAGCAGGGGGTTGAACTAGATGACCTCCAAGGTCCCTTCCAACTCTCTTATTCTGTTTTTCTGTTATTTGCCCTTCTTAAGTCAACATTCTACCAAGGTTCACAAATGCATCTGCCTCCTTTAACTTTTCACCATTCTATTGATCACTCCATTCTCTCTGTTAGACAAAATTATCTGGGTTTTGATATATTAATTAAAAGTCCGAGAGCACAGTGAAAAAATTGGTCTAAAATTAACCATAAAGATGAACCAACTAATGACAACAGACAATATAACCAGTTTTAGAATTGACAATCAAGATATCTAAGTGATGGATAGCTTCTGCCTTATAGAATCAATCACCAACAGTAAAGGAACATGAGTCAAGAAATACTCTGCAGATGGCACTTGGTAGAACAGCCATGAAGGTCTTGGAGAAGATATTCAAATGTGATCTGTCCATACCTACAAAGATCAGAATCTTGCAAGCCATGGATTGAGGAGTCCTTCATGTTCTCTGAGCTTAGTAGTCTTCTTACAGACATTTCATTACCCAAACTAGGCAACGTCAACACTGTTCAGGTAATAAAACATCTGCGAGAAAACAACCAACCTCAGAGAGCACCAAGGGTCTCTCATTTCAAACCTGAGCTACAAATATTCTCTATCGGTAAGCCATGGTGACACTATGGAAATGAAAGCTGGAATTTAAAGAAGCAGGACAGGAAAGGTATTGAAGCCTTTGATCTTTGGTGTTGGAGAAGACTGCTGAGAATACCAAGGACATCCAAGAAAACAAACCAATGGATCAGGAAACAAAACCCAGAATTCTCACTCGAGGCACAAATGACCATACTCGAACCTACTTTGGACACATTATGTAAAGACCCAGCTGTCTGGGAAAGGTTCTGATGCTGGGAAAGGTGGAAGGAAGGAAAAGTAAAGGATCTCCAGGAGCAGAGTAGATGGACTCAGTTACAGGGATGATGACTATACCATTAGAGGAATTGGAAGAACAGGTTAGAAAAGATCTCATGCAGAAAAATCTATCTCTGTAGTCACTAGGAAGTGCAAATGACTTGATAGTACATAATCAATCAATTTATTTTGAGATTCATGTTTTTCATGGCATACCATTTCCCACCTAACAACACAGTATCACCTAAGTACAAAAATACATGCACATTCATATTCCCAAACAACACACCTCTACTGTCACCACAAACATTCCTTATCCATAAACTCATCAAGCATCCATGTATTACTTCCTGCTCGATGCTGAACACTTACTAAGCATTCAGTTTACCCTAATCCATTCCTCACTTCCATCATCTATTGCTTTAAACATTCAGTATCCATATTTAATTTAATACTCATGTAAAACATCTCATAATTTAAGGAATGACAAGTAAGAGACATAAAGCAAGGTTTGAATTGGGGCATTCCTTTCCAGTTTACCCCATGAGTCTCCTCTGCATTTACGACTGCCAATAAAGCTGTCGTGCAGAAACACTGGCTCAGCTGCTGTCCTACTTTTATTCCTCTGGAACTATTTCTCAACCTTGGCAACTTTAAGATACACGGCAATGCTTTAAAGGTGCACAGTTTTGCTAAATCAAGGGTCCCCAGCCCCTGAGCCATGGCCCACTACCGGGCTGCGGTCTGTTTGGAACTGGGCCACAGAAATGCCAGGTGAATGCACACGTGTGTGCAGCTCCATTTGTGCAAGCAACAGGTGTCTGTGCCCACTGCTCATGCAAATGGAGCTGCATGCTGTCCGAAAAGCTGGAAAGGTTGGGGGATTGCTGTGCTAAATGGTTTATAATAGGATGAAAGAAATTCTGGATATTCTACTTTCCCTTCAATCTTTTTTTAAACTATTAATAAACCTTATATTCCCACAATGCATACTGAAGTAGCATTGTATGTAGTAATTGCTGCAAGGGTATTATACACTTTCTACTGGAAACTATGTACAGTTCCTTCTGCAAAAGAATGGCTAATTAAGTTGCAGAGGTACACCTTGATATCCCAAACAACTTTGTATTTGGAAAGTAAATACAACACAAAATTCAACTTGATTTGGAAACTAATTTTTAATTATTCGGAAGCTGCCCAGAGTTCATTAGAAGATGGGCAGCTATATAAAAATCAATCAATAAAAAGGATCATCCCATATTCAGAATTTGGATTTGTCTCAACACAAAGTCTTAATATTCCAGCTTTCAACGTTCTATTAAATAAGGATCAATCTTCAATTGCCTAGATTAGTGGCTCTTAAACTGAGATAATTATTCCTAATGTTGGGAATAGTTCTGGGGTTAATGGAGCAATTTATTTATAATTGCTCCTTTGTGAGATAAGGATCAGGTCTGGAACTGCTACAGCTGGGATAGTTCGGGAAATCAACAGAGTCTGATTTATTGGGTCGTAGCGGTCTTGACATTATCGAGACCAAGAAAAGGATCAAACAGCTTAAGAACCACTGTCCCAAATAAAAATGAGTGCACTTCTTAATTTCATTTTCTAACTTATACTGTGCTGATTATTGCTGTTGATGTCTTTTGGGGCCTTTTTTCTGTTGTTTGTGGTTTTCTTCTTTCTAAAAATGCTTAATAAATATCAGTGTGAAAACAAAAAAAGAATAAAAGATCAAACAACATGCTAAGTGACATATCATAATGGTTAGATTTACATAGCACATCAAGCCAGAGTGTTAGGGGAATGATTCTGGAAGAGAAAAGAATGACTAGATTTGGAACATTCTTAGACCATGTCAGAAAAATTTGGAGGGCGTCAGTGCTAAATTGAATTCACAAAAAATGAGTTCAACAAGTATGGTTTTCTTAAGACATTTAAAACACATTTATCCCATCTTTCTTTTTAAAAGGCACTCAAAGTAGTCAACAACATAATATGCAATTAACATTTCCATTCCCAATTAAAAAAACTATATATATTTAAAGTGTCAAACAATCAGAAGGGTTAGAAGCAGTTGGAAAAGCTACTAAATAAAGCTACCTCTGCTGAGGAAAAGTAAAAGAATTTGAACTAAACAAACTTCAAACTAACCAACCAAGGCTTTCTATCAACTTTAACCAACTGTTAAAAAGACTTGGTCTCTTGTATATAATGCTTGCAGAATACTCATCTATTAAACTATCCTTTAAATCTGTGTTACTCTTTTGCCTCATCACCATCTTTCTGGTGGTTTGGGGCTGGTGGTACCCACAACAACTGTCGTTTTGAAGTGACATCCATCACCTTCTCTCAGAATTTTAAATGTACCCATGTGCTGGAAAAAGGCTGGGAATAAGGGAGTGTATTTGCTAGCATTTGCATCTCAGCATCTTTTGCTAATTGTTGATATGTCAAGCCATGATTGAATGATTGGTTATGGGTCCTCACATCCATGTGAACTCTTGATAACCACATAGTTTTTTTTCCATGACAACCTGACTTGTTTTTTCAGGTCTTCTAACAGTGCTTTCTTTTAATGATGCTCTCGCTATAGAACTTAATCTGTCCATCTTATTACTGGTTATCCTCTTCTCTTTCCTTTCATTTTTCCCAGCACTAGAGCCTTTTTGGAGAATGTGTGTCCAAGATATGATGATTTGAATCTGGACATTTGTGCCTCAACTGAAAACTCTGGGTTAATTTGTTCAACGATCCGTTTGTTCGTCTTCTTGGCTGGGCATGGTATTCTCAGGAATCTTCTTCAACACCAAGTTCAAAAGTGTCAATGCTCTTCCTATCTTGCTTCTTAAAAGTCAAACTTTGAAAATTGGACTTTGCACGAAGAGTTTCAACGTGCATGAAGAGTTTTCAAACTAATAAGGTTTTGTGAGAAAAGATTTGTTTGGATGCAGTCAGGGACATGAACTGAAATTTTTCTAACATGCAAAGAGACACATATACATTTCCAGAGCCTGAAAATGTTTGAAACCCTCTGCTCTACACTGTTCCAAACAATTCTGGATGAATCTGGAAAGTATTGGAAATATTTGGCTTGAAAAGAGTTGTACTGTAGACATAAACAATCAAGTTCAAAAGCAAGTCAGTTGGCAGCTTATCTTATAAATGGCAACGTAGCTCAAGTGGCAAGAAACTTGCAAAGAACCATTTCTGGTCATTATAAGAGACTCCACCTTAATGAGTTCACAATAAAGGAAGGTTAGATATTCCTCGTGCAGTTTCCTGGTATTTACCCTTTACCATAACTCGTGTTAAAAATAACTGAAATCTGTGTAGGTTTTGCTTGCTTGATCTTGCCCTGTTGAGTGTGGCTTGACAATCTCTTACACAGCATGCTATGGCTTGTCAAGTAGAATTCTCTCTTTCCCAACATCTTTTAAGGAAGAATACATTCTCTTAACTGACATTTGGCATTCATTTCCTTTGGCCACCTTGAAGTAAAGGGAAATTATTGTCCTAAACAAGGTCACACCTTCAGCAATTGCTTAGAATGCGTGTTTGGTCAGGTTAGCCTTACACCCTAGAAAATTCTCTGGAATGTCACCAACTTTCTTAAGGCAGCAATCACGTCCTGGACAGCCCTATCAGATTGAATCTGTCCCAAATGAAACAAAAAGGAAAACTAACTCCTGCCTGGAAGGAGGGGAAAAGATTTCAACTGCTCATAGTCTGATTTAGTTGTGCTTAGACAAATCTCTGCCCATACTGGACATCGTGAACTACTGATGACTCTACACACTCTACAGACAAGGTTTGGGAGGTAAATTATCATCTCTTGCCTGATACTGCCTGTTTACCCATCATGTGACTAAATGGTTTGTTTTTGCTTTAGTTTATTGAACAAGCCATAAACAAGCCTTGGTGGAGCAGTGGGCTAATGCCTCCTTAAGTAACACCAGCTGCCTGCAATTATTGCAGGTTCGCATCCCACCAGGCTCAAGGTTGACTCAGCCTTCCATCCTTCCGAGGTAGGTAAAATGAGGACCCAGATTGTTGTGGGCAATAAGCTGACTTTGTAATAATGCCGCTTGGGGGGGGGGGCGAAAGCCCTAATAAGCAGGCATATACATAGAATGAAGGCTATTGCTAAGCACATTTTATTTGTGCTTAGATTGTAAGCCGCCCTGAGTCTTCGGAGAAGGGCGGGATATAAATGGGATTAAAATAAAAATAAATAAAATAAATTATTGGGTTTGAGCCTGGGTTTAGCTTCATAGCTTCAGACACATGACCTGACAGATCAATTTCTTCCAGCTGTTGCTACTCACCCAATCTGGTCCAGCAAGATGGACATGATTGGTGTTCTGCTCTTCTGCATGTAAGCTTCCTATTTAATACTCTTATGAAAAGATTTTTAAAAAGTCATGAGAACAATAAACTTGGTGGGCACCAATGGAATATCTAATGACACTGTGCCCACTATCACCTCAGTCTCTGACAGCCTCTGCACTGAAAGAGATTTAGCAACAACTAGAAGTATCTCCTTTTTTTTCTCCAAACACTGAGCACAGCTTCTCATATAGGTGAAAGAAGCACTTAAATTGCAGGGTTCATGCCCAATCCAGGTCTTACTCAGAATTAACCACAAGATGCAGCTTAGAGTCTATCCAAGCACAATCACTCTGAAATAAGAGCAAACATGTCAAAATTCAAGTCTTGTGCACTAGCCAGTGCTGACAGCTCTCGTTAGTTACTTTATTTGGTCTCACCTTGGCGCCAATGCTTTATGTGGAATGACATTTATCAAACCCTGAGAAAGCAACCATATACGGCTGGTCATTGGCTGCCTTTGCTCTTGAGATCACAAGTTGGACAGCCAGATCTGGAAACAGCTGCAGTTATTAGCTTTCAGAAGGAAGTTATTTTTTGTATTAGAGGTAGTCCTCAATTTGTGACCACAATTGGGATTCAGAATTTCCATTGCTAATCAAGGTGATTGTTAAGTAAGTCAGGCCCAGTTTACACCCTTTTTTGCCCTGGTTGTTAAGCAAATCACTGCAGTTGTTAAGTGAATTATATGGTCATTAAGCAAATCCAGCTTCCCTCATTGACTTTGCCTGTTGGAGGTCAGTTGGGAAGATTGCAAATTGCGATCACATAACCTCCAGGACATTCAATGAATATAAATCCATGCTGGTTGTCAGTCACCCAAATTTTGATCATATGACCATGGGGATGCTCCAAGAGTAGTTAAGTGCGAGGACTGATCATAAGTCTTTTTTTTTTCAACACCATTGTAATTTTGAACAGTCACTAAACAAATGGTTGTTAAGTCAAGGACTACCTTTATTTGAACTTGAGTTTGAGTTTCATACAATTTGTGAATCTGCCTCCTCTGCTTGTAGTATATCATTCGTTCAATGCAGCCTCTATTTAAGTACCCCCAGAGAAGGCAGGTCCTGCCACCAGAAGTCAGTTCATTCCATGACAGCATTGGACACCTCTCACTTTTAGAACTTGTTAGGACCAATCAACATCTCCTTCCTAGTCATTTAAATCAAATGTTTCTTGTCCTTTCTTCTGGAACAGATTTGAAAATTCTTTGACTAATTAACCAGTGGTTAATTGTCTCCAGTAGTTGTGGGTGCTCTAACACCGGAGGTTTTTAAGAAGAGATTGGACAACCATTTGTCTGAAACGGTGCAGGGCTTCCTACTTGAGCAGGGGGGTTGGGCTGGAAGACCTCCGAGGTTCCTTCCAGTTCTGTTATTCTGCCCTCTCTTCTACAAGACTGTCCTTTAGAATCCAAAAAGTCACCACATCTCCCCATAGCCTTCTCTTCCCCAGGCTAAATCTTCCCATCGCCTGTAGTCTTTTCTCCTGTATTTTTCTTTAGCATCTTGCTCTTCTGGACAGGCTCCAATGTGTCAACATCCTTCCCACTGGACTCTAAGTACAGTCTAACAAATGCAGAATAAAGAGGAATGATAACACATGTGACTCTATACTTCTGTGGATGCAACCTAGAATTGTATCTGCATTTGTTGCAGATTGTTGGCTTGTGTTTGGCATGTGAATACAATTCCTTTTTGCATGCTTATTGCTTAGTTTAATTCTCCCCCTCCTATATTTGTGACTTTGATTTGCCCAAATAAATATCAGGTAGAAATTCAAGTTGCTGGTCCTGATGTTCAAGCTTCTCAGGGTCTTTCTGAATCTAGCTACAGCTACCCTCTGCCATGCTTGCATTTTGCTGTCATATACCAATAGAATTTGATGAGTCTATTTTCTAACATGTCCTCGAAATCATTTATATATATTTTGAAGGGGATGGGACCTAGGCAAAAGCACTTCTTTCAGAACGTTCCTTCACCTTCACGTGAAAACATTGACCTATACAGGTGGTCCTTGATTTATGACCAATCACTTAATGACCATTGAAAGTTACGAGCGATTTCCACAGAGCTACTTAGGATCCGTTCTGGAGTTCCAATGGCCGCACATATGCCTGCAATCATGTAATTGCATATTGTGTGCTTGGCAACCGGCTCAAATTTACAGCCATTTGCAGCATCCTGCAGATCACAATCTGCAACAATTTTTTTGGCCAGTTTTTGTTCTTTACTTCTGATTTCTGGCAAAAAAAAATTCAAACTGTTTACTACTCAGGACATGAAAAATACAGAAAAAAATCAGTGTCACTTTCATAGACAGAAAGGATACCGTCCAATTGATGGCAAAGTTATTTCAATTAGATTTTGTGGGATAATTGAGTTTTGTTTTTTGTTTTGCTTTTTTAATTATTAACCAAATATAAGAAAAACAATTCCCAAACATAATTACAGATGTTTATATATCAATACATTGGGGCCATGATTCATTACCATCATCATTAGTTGATCTATGCTAATCAGTTCTACAAACAGTGGCTTCAAGTATTGATTCTACTAGTGCTTGAGCGGTTGTCACAGAGAAGAGGGGGTCGACATATCCTCCAAAGTACTCAAGGGCAGGTCAAGAAGCAATGAGTGAAACCTCATTCAAGAGAGAAGCAACCTAGAACAAAGGAGAAATTTCCTGACGGCAAGAACAATTAATCAGTGGAACAGCTTGACTCCTGGAATTGTGGATGCTCCATTGCTGGAGGCCTTCATGAAAAGCTTGGATATCCATTTTTCCAGGATGCAGTAAGGTCTCCTGCCTTGGGCAGGGGGTTGGACTAGAAGACCTCTGAGCTCCCTTCCAGCCTTGTGATTTCATTAACTTCTGTAAATGCTCACAAACTGTCCTCTTAAAATTTTGTCCCAGAATGTCTCATGTGACAGAAGGAGGTATATGTTCAATAAAAAAGTGACATTAAGAATTTAATTTGAATGAAACAAAATGGAAATGAACTGAAATCAAATGTTTCTCTTGGTATTACCCATTAGTTTTTGGAGTGAACTCCATGGTAGACCTCACAAAGCCCTCAAAGTGCCTTCAACCTATAAACTTTGTATACTCCTTAACTATAATTAAGAAGCATATAGAGTTTTCATTTAAGTTATAGTTAAGGAGTATATGAAGAAGTGTGAATGAGATAGCACTATACCAGGGGTAGGCAACCTCAGCTCTTTTATGACTCATGGACTTCAATTCCCAGAATTCCTGAGCCAGCATTCTGGGAGTTGAAGTCCATGAGTCATAAAAGAGCCAAGGTTGCCTACCCCTGCACTATACATTGAAAAAAATGTGGTCTTGACTTGGAATAGACTGTTTTCCATGAAGAAGAAGTGACTGCATGGTTTCCCATGAAAAACTGCTCAGATTTCAGAGAAACGTGTATCACCCATTCCTTAGGATAGATGTTACACATTCCTAAAAAGATGGTGGGGGGGAAGGAGGAAGTTTGTCTCCTCCCCCCTTTCTTCCTCTCTCCCATTGTCTTAGATCAACATTAGTCCCCAACTCTGTGCCAGTGTATAGACACTGAATCATCCCTTGGAAATTCCCCAAATGCACCAGAAAAACCATAATACAAGCTACACTGAATCCATAGAAGTAGGAGAATCTGAAGCAACCACCTTCAAAGCCCAGTGTTTCTCAACTTAAATAAACTTTAAGCAACCCGTCTGGGGAATTCTGGGAGTTGAAGTACACACATCTGAAAGTTGCTACGGTTGAAAACCAGTGGTTCATCATCTTAGACCTGGACTGAGAAAAGAACACAGAGAAGACAGTTTCAAGGAGATTCTTCTTCTATTGTTTTGGAAACAGAGCCTGCATGATTTATGCATGCTTTGTATTACTAATTTGGGGATTTTCTTAGGATCTCAGGAGACACCAGTTCCTGGCTGACCTAGTCGAGATTCAAGGGCTAAACCAGTCTGGACCTGGTTAGTCTTGGATGGCAAATCACAGCCATAAGTTAGACTCAGAAATGTAACAGTTGTAAGTGTGAAAAATGGTCATAAGTCACTTTTTCAAGGGGCGTTGTAGCTTCGAACAGTCACCAAACCGTTGTAAGCTGAGGACTACCTGTAATTTGATATGAAAGAGGGCTTCTCACTTCCCAGCAAGCATTCAGGACTCTGTTTCTTAAAACAAAACAAAAAAAAAACCCCCACGCTTTACCGGTCACCCTAGCTGGGTTCAGCCAACATCAAGCAAACCACTTTATGGCTTAATTTAATATGTAAAACTTATCGATCAAGTAACAAGATAGGTTTGGATGCGTTTACTCCAGGCTTAAATGAGCAGAGAAGCTGTTGAAGCGCTTTGCGTGTGAACCAGCTCTCTGCAAGTTGTGATATCCCACTGTCTCCTGGGTTTTTTTTTTCTCCCCAAAGGGTTTCGGTGAGTTCTCTCCTAAATGGAGGCCTCCTCTCCACTTTGAGCGACCTTCTATTCGTGACAACATGCTGGATCCATTAACAGAAAACAAATGGAGTCGAGAAGAAGGATTTGACAAAACTACCTTCTGTGAACCTGGGGCACTTGGGGCTATGAATTACATTCCATTCCCTTTTAGCTAAATACCTTATGATATACAATGTTCTCTCTGCGGAGATATAGCTGCTTCAAAGTCCAGATTCCATCTGGAAGCGATCCAAGCTCTTGTTGGCTGGGAAAGAGTAATTTCTGGAGGTGAAATATGTCTGAGGCCTTCCCCCAGCTCACTTGGCAAAGGAAACTACGGTAATTTGAAAACAGATTCCTACATGTAACTGCTCATAGAAAAACTGGGCTGTTTTGCTTTGTTTTTATTCCGCTGAAGCCCCCCCCCCCATGAGCCAGACAAGTTATGCAAACTGCCTGCTTGTAGAGGAGCTTTTTAATTAAGAGTTCCACTAATTATGCCTTTATGACTATAGATCTCTCCTTCCAATACGGCTCTGTGATTCAGTACCCGGGAAAAGTCGTGGATTGAATCATTATGCCCACCCATCTCCTGGTTTCCTTTCTGAAAGGATAACTTAGTTAGCTTTATTTAGAAGTTTATTGATTTCAGGCACTGCAGATTTCTTATTTCTCACATAATGCCAGGATGTTGGCTTTTGTTTATGTAATGTTTAATACATCCCTCTGTGCTATGCAACCTGAAGATCAAACCAACATTCGTTGGTGTAACTGGAATTTTGGGCTATGTTATTAGCAAATCAAGATGTAGAGGGATTTGTTTTCTTCTCTGGAAATAATCCAAATAACTGAGGAATAGTACACACTTACCAAAGGACACACATTTGTCTCTAGTTGTGCATTATGTGCTAGACACTGCAAAAAAAGGCCTCTCATTGCCAATAAAAGAGAATATTTGTAGTTGAGGCATGAACTGCTAAAAACTGATGATGTTACGTAGTTTGGTAATGAAATGTCTACAAGAAAACAACCAAGCTCAGAGAGCATCAAATATTCCACAGACTTCTCATTAAGGTTATTTTGTAAATATGTTAGCGGAATACTGATAAACTAGCTGCTGCAGTTTATTTAGTAAACTCTGGTTAAGCAAACCACAATTTGGTGCAATATGTAAGCCCTGGATCTTATTACAGCATGCATAATACCAGACCTGCCACTTATGAACCATAGGTTGTTAAACAAGCTACAGTTGTTGGGTTTGTCCAGAAACCATGTCACGCTGAAGATTACCATCTACTTATGAATCATAGGTTGTGTTGTGTCTGTAAATAGTTGCAAACAAGTGAAATAGCAGATTGCAATATAGCCGGGTTTAGAGCGGGAGATTCCGGTGCAATCATTGGTTACAACAAACAAGAAGCGGGAAAATAGACTCTATTGATTGGTTACAGTTCAAACAGTTCCACTATAAAAGCTTGCAACATTTGACAGTTGACAGTTGACTTATGTGTATTCAATAAACTCGTTCATTGTAAAACCACTCTGAGTCCTCGTCTATCAGAACCAAACAATTGGCGACGAAGGTGGGATAGACAGAAGACCAGAGAATCGGCGGAATTGCTGCGCAAAGGCGGCAAATTCGAAAGCGTGTTACAGTCAACCGAGCGGCCGCGGCGGAATAAGAAAAATTCTCCGAATGGCGCAAATAGGGTCATTGAAAGAATTCGACCCAAACTTTCCAGAGGATTGGGAAGAATACATCGGACAAGTCGAAGGGTTCCTGCTAGTGAATGGAATCACAGACGACCGGAAAAAGGCGGCAGCATTATTGACAATTTGCGGCACACCGGTTTACCGAATCGCTGTTGGACTGTGTCAACCGCAGCCGGTCTCAAGCGTGCCATATGCTGACCTCCTAGCCAAACTAAAGGTCCACTTCACACCCAGGAGATCCGAACTCTTCTGGCGGCGCATTTTTGAGAAAAGGAACCAGAGACCGGGAGAATCCATACAAAAATTCGTTGCTGCCATCAGAGAAGCCGCAGTACGTTGTAAATACGACAATTTAGAAATTAGAATTCGGGACCGAGTTGTACTGGGCTTGAGAGACGAGCAGCTGCAAAATAGAATAATCGCCAAACCCACCGGCGATTTGCAAGAAGTGCTGGACGAACTTTTAACATACGAGTCCACCGGGTATCGCGACCCCCCCCCCGCAGTAGCATGGCCGTGTCTGCCGAGATCAACCAAGAAGGCTATGTGAACTGTGGGGAGGTGGACCAGCAATGGGAAGAAGACATTGCCGAAGTTTCCAGACGATTCGGGAAAATGGCGCCAAACTCATCCCGAAGTGAGGGGCCGGAACCGAACCGCCGTCACCAAACCGCAACGCTGCAACGACCAACGATAGGGGCCCAACGACCGTGGAGAGACTCCACAACGAGACCGCGCGACAATGACAACCGGTGCGGCAGCTGCGGAGGCAACCATCCCCGCGCCTCTTGCCGTTTCCGTACCGCAAAATGCAGAGCGTGTGGGAAGACCGGCCACATCCAGGCCATCTGTAGGAGTCGTGCTCGTGACAACCGCATTCACGAAGTCGATGTGTGGGCCGAAGGTAAGGTAACCCCTTACTTTAGTGGCAAAGAGACCCCTAGACCCTGGGTTGAGATTCCAAATCTAGGGGAGGTGGCGCGTGTCAATCGCAGTAGGAAAGGGAAAAATAGCAATTTTCCAGAAGGAAAATTAAAAATCATAGTCCACCTGCAAGGGGTTCCTTGCAGAATGGAAATAGACTCAGGGGCTTCAGTGTCAATAATATCCAGTGAAACCCTTGAAAGGATTGAACAAATAAGTGGAAGGAAACTTCCACTTAGTTCAACAAACATTCAATTAACCGATTTTCAAAAAACCCCAATAAAAATAAAAGGAAAGATTAGCCTTAGCGTTAAATTTAAGGGGTTTAAGGGGGTTTTAGATTTAATAGTCACTGAGGGACAAAGGACTAGTTTAATTGGCCTTAACTGGTTCCCAGCCCTGGGCATTTGGATTGGGGGAATAAATTCAGTAATTAAAAATAAGACCCTCGAATCAGTCTGCAATGATTTTGCAGACGTATTCGATGGATCTCTAGGTAAGTACAAAGGTCCCCCAATTAAATTTAATCTAGACCCCTCAGTAAAACCTATCAGGCTTAAGGCCCGAAGGGTACCTTTCGCCCTGAAGGGAAAAATCGAGGCCGAGCTCGACCGGCTTGTAGGCCAGGGCGTCCTGGAACCTGTTGAGGATGGTTTGTGGGAAACGCCGATTGTCACACCCCTCAAACCCAATGGGGATGTGAGAATCTGTGCTGACTACAAGGCCACCCTGAACATTGGAATGAAAAAACATGCTTACCCGGTCCCGACGGTGAAGCAGGTCCTCGCCACGATCCAGGACGGCGCCATGTTTGCCAAGCTAGACTTGGCGCATGCGTACTTACAATTGACTGTTTCTGAGGAGGCTGCAGAAGCACAGACGATTGTTACCCACAAGGGGGCGTTCCGAGTCCACAGACTGCAATTTGGTATTGCAGCAGCTCCAGGCATCTTTCAAGAAGTGATGGAGAGGACCTTAAAGGGCATACCTGGTGTATGCCCTTACTTTGATGATGTCTTGATAGCTGGAAAAAATGAGGAAATGTTAGTGGAGCGGCTTCAACAGGTATTGGAAAGGTTTAGGAGGGCTGGATTGAAACTAAAAAAGGAAAAATGTTGCATTGGGGTTAAGTCCACTGACTTCTTGGGGTTCAGGATAGACAAAAATGGAATACATCCTACCCCTGACAAAATTAAAGCAATTAAATGGGCTCCTGAACCAAGGAACAAGGCTGAACTACAAGCCTTCCTTGGCTTAGTGAACTTCTACCATACATTTGTGCCACACAAGGCTGCCATTGCAGAACCCCTCCATAGACTCTTAGATAAAAAGACTCCTTGGCAGTGGCTGAATAAACATAGAGTTAGTTTCCAAACTTTAAAGGACATTCTTTCCAGCCAATCAACAGTAACCCATTTTATCGAGAATAAACCAATTTATCTAGCGTGTGATGCTTCACCTTATGGTGTGGGGGCTGTTATCAGCCATTTAGACAACCAAGGTATACAAAGACCAATCGCATATTATTCCCGGACGCTAACCAAAGCAGAGCGGAATTATGCTCAGATAGACAGGGAAGCCTTAGCAATCGTGGCAGGAGTAAAAAAGTTCCATGACTACCTTTATGGTAGGAACTTTACCATACTGACTGACCACAAACCCCTATTGGGACTGTTTACCACGGATAAACAGACTCCCCAAATCATGTCACCCAGAATGCTGAGGTGGTCCATTTTCCTCTCGGCATATTCATTTTCTCTCCAATACAGACCGGGCAAGGACATGGGACATGCTGACGCCCTTAGCAGACTGCCCTTAAACATCACTGAGGAAGACCCTGCCCCTGTGGGACAAATAATGTCCCTACAGGACATTCCTGACTGGCCTTTAACTGCTAAAGATATAGCTGTGGCAACAAATAATGACCATACTTTAAAGAGAATAATGGCCTGGGTCCTGAGCGGGTGGCCAAATGCCAACCCTGATGCCAAGTACATTCCCTATTTTAGAAGAAAAGATGAACTGTCAGTTCATTTGGGATGCTTACTGTGGGGAAACCGTGTGGTCATTCCCGAAATCCACAGACCCGCTATTCTATTAGAATTACATGAAGGGCACCCAGGAATAGTTCGTATGAAGGCGTTGGCCAGGAGCCACTTGTGGTGGCCAGGACTGGACAATGACATTGAGGAATGTGTTGCCAATTGCCATTTGTGCCAACGTTCTAGGCCGGAACAACAACACACTCGTACGCATAAGTGGGAGTTAGCTAGGAATCCTTGGTCCAGGATTCATATTGACTTTGCTGGACCTTTCCAAGGGTTAACATTCCTGGTTGTAGTGGACAGCTTCTCTAGATGGCTAGAGGTAGTACCAGTCAGTTCATTAACTTCAGGTAGAACTATACAGGTATTAAGGGGCCTCTTTGCCACTCATGGGTTACCGGATGTAATTGTGTCTGATAATGGGCCCCAATTCACCTCTGTTGAATTCCAGGATTTCCTCAAGGCCAACTCGATTAAACACAAGACATCAGCACCCTTCCACCCATCTACCAACGGCTTGGCTGAACGGAATGTGAGGACCACGAAAGACGCCTTAAAAAGAATCATTCGGGGCGACTGGCATCAAAGACTGGCCGAATTTTTGCTGACCCAACATACGACCCCATGTACAGCTACCGGAAAAAGTCCAGCTGAAATGAGGTGGGGAAGGAGACTAACCACCAAATTGGACAGATTACACCCTGACAGACTTCTACCTAGTGCTGAACTGGACATTCCAAATAGAACATTTAAAGTGGGGGATTTAATCTGGGCCAGGAACTATGCACAAGGGGACAAATGGATCCCAGGGGTGGTCACTGAAATATTGGGCCCCCTGTCTTACACTATTGAGGGGGAAGGGAATAGGATCAGCAAAAGACACATAGATCAGCTGAGGAAGAGAACTAGTGGATGTGTGCCAGTAGACGGGGATCAAAGTATAGTGGGGGGGAACTTTACATTCAGGTTCAGTGATAACAACACGCCAGATAGTGGGGTAGCAGAAACGCAAAATAACTCATCCCCTGGTAACCAACAACAACAATTTAGTCAAATTGACTGGGAAATACCCCTGCGGAGTAGGCCAGCGATAGCTGATCTTCAAACACAAACAAATCCACAAAACAGCAACAGGGAAGCGTCAGAGTCAGGTAGCCAAGAGTCCAGGTCCAACAGAGGCAATCAGCCTAGCAGACAATCAGAAAGAAGTAACCCTAGCAGCCAGAGCAATAGATACCCTTCGAGAGTCCATAGGCCACCAAAATATTTAAAGGATTTTGTACAATAATAACAACAACTGGGGGGTAAGGGGTGTTGTGTCTGTAAATAGTTGCAAACAAGTGAAATAGCAGATTGCAATATAGCCGGGTTTAGAGCGGGAGATTCCGGTGCAATCATTGGTTACAACAAACAAGAAGCGGGAAAATAGACTCTATTGATTGGTTACAGTTCAAACAGTTCCACTATAAAAGCTTGCAACATTTGACAGTTGACAGTTGACTTATGTGTATTCAATAAACTCGTTCATTGTAAAACCACTCTGAGTCCTCGTCTATCAGAACCAAACAGGTTGTTAAACAAGCTACAGTTGTTGGGTTTGTCCAGAAACCATGTCACGCTGAAGATTACCATCCAACCACACTGTGGCTTATTGCTTTATGCAAACCAAATTATTATCTTATTATCAAAGTCACTAAAGTGGCATGACAGTGGGATGGCAGCATATAAATCTAAATAATAATAACAACAACAACAACAACAACAACAACCTACTTTGACAAATGGTTCCTGACCTGCTCCTTCATCTCTCTGCCTTGATGGATGACATATTTGTGCACAGGTCAAATTTTTCTCTGGCAACTTTGGATGCATTTTTGCCATTTCAAAGTTTTTCTTAATCTTGTTTGCACTGTTCTTGCATACTGTTTAAACTGGATTATCTCCATAGTGATAGCCCAAACCATCTGGAGCCCCTTTTCTTATTTTCATAGATTAATTTAGAATTTGAATAAGACTGAGCAAAGGAATTGGATTATTCTTCCCGCTTCTTTTCTCTTTGTCTCTCTTACTTAAGGAAAAATTGTAAAAGAAGAGAGAAAAAGAACCAAATCCAAGAATAAAAAGATAACTTGAATTTGCATGTCTCTGGTTAGGAAACAGTTTGACATCACTTCAGCTCTCTTTTTCCCCACGTAACCCTTTTCATGGTGTTTTCAAATTTAAGTAGGATTCTCATCCATGACTTAAAAGCCTAAGCAGAGGCCCAATTTCTGATGTGGCATAAGATGAGCCACTGTCCTGGGCACTAAATGATTCTGTATCCAGCTGTTGCCATAGATAGAGGTTTTGGTGCTTTATTGGAAAGCAGAAAAATAACTAACAGCAACCCACATCAGCTCAGAAATCTTCTGCTTCAGTATACAGATAGCTCCCAATTTATAACAGAACCTGCAATTAGAATTTAAATGGCGCCAGACGCTAAGCAGGTGACCTTGCTTAATTAATGACCTTTTTTGTGGTGATCATTAAGTGAAACACCATGGTCATTAAGTGAATGCCATGGTTGTTAAACAAATCCACTGTCCATAATGGGTGGGATTGGTTTTTTTTTTTTGCCAGAAAACAGAATTAAGTGCTGGTGCTGCCAAAAAAGTTGTAAAGTTATAAATCACAGTCACTGTGAGATGTTAGAGTAAATTTGTGTGTGTGTGTGTGTGTGTGTGTGTGTGTAACATCCAAAATGTGATTGTGTGACTGTGCGAGGGAGGGAGACCAGCTGTCAAAATTTTGAATCCAGGTCATAAATAGCCCATGGGAGGTCCATCATAACTTCTAATAGCTAAGTGACCAGTCATAAATCAAGGATTACTTATAACCTCTGCTCCAGTGAAAAGGAATCAGCTCATTGCAGCTCTCAGTTCCTCGTCCCATCATGGTGGAATGTTTAATTCAATAAATATAGAAAACGTGAGCCAGTTTGGTGTAGTGGTTAAGGTTCCAGGCTAAAATGCAGGATACCGTGAATTCCATTCCCATCTTAGGCACAAAGCCTGATGGGTGACTTTGAGCCTGTCTCACTTTCTCAGCCCTAAGAAGCAGGCAATGGCAAACAACTTCTGAAATCTTGCCAAGAAAAAATTGCAGGGACTAGTCCAGCAGACACCAGGACTCTGCACTCAGTCAAATGCACAAACCAACAAACCTATTAGGCGCCTTAATTGGGGATTAGAGTGAAAAAAGGTAAAAATGACAGACAACCATGCAATAGAAGCCCCACCCTTTTTATATGCATTGCCCATATGATACATTTAAAAATGAGTTGGGGCTTCCATTGTATGAGGCTGCCATATTGTGTGGGGGTTTTTGGACACACACCTCTCGCAAACGCTACTGGGATGATAGAAACTTAACACCATGGTGCAGGCATGTCAAACTGCCGGCCTGCAGGCCGGATGCATCATACTAAAACCGCACCCACCCCACTGTCAGCAATGGGGAAAAAGTCGCAATACGTCACGAGATGTCACGTGACATCGCGAGTTTGACATGCCTGCCATAGTGAATACAGAAGTAATGTGTAATTTTTTTAAAAAAATTGAGGAAATGGGAAAGTTATGTCCAAGAATATGTTCAAAGGTACATATGATTAGGGTGGTGACCGATTGGGCAACAGCCCTTTGGGCTCCGTTATTAGCCTGAAAGGACAAGTCCTGATTGGCTGGTGGTTCTATGTAACCTCCTACCTCACTGTTTCTCAACCTTGGCAACTGGAAGCTGTGTGGATTTCAACTCCCACAATTCCCAAACCACCATGGTGCCTGGGGAATTCTGGGAGTTGAAGTCCAACAGCTTCAAGCTGCCAAGGTTGAGCCACAGAGTCCCAGACTAAACAACATGTGAACATATCTGCTGTGACTTGAGAGAAATCCAAAAATGGCTAGAACAGTTGAAACACGAATCCAAATGGACCAAGAAGAAATCTGATTGTCTGGAAGTTCCCTAAAACTTCCACCTTTGCCCTCCATCTTGTTTCTTGGCTTCTAAGACTCATTGCGAAACACTTATTAATTGCTTAATTACAAGATGTGACTCTGACTGGCACCTAATCCAGTAATCGGGTTAAAGCAGTTAAGTCTAACAAAGCAAAAGAAACTAAAACAAAACCCAAACCACCCAAAATAATCATTAATCAGCTGTCCTAATTACCAACATTCCCTGGCACCTTCAGGAGACATTTAAGAACTCGTGCCAAACAGAAGAGCCAGAAGTGCCAAGAAGACTCCCCTGGTGACACTTTGGGGTTTAGCCATGTGGATCGGTTGGTGGTTGGAAAGGAGCTCAGGAGAGCAAACCTCGATGTGGCGATGATGGACAGGCTGATACAGCTGGATTGATCAGAGTTGTTGCCACAGAAGCCTAGTGTCCACAGGGCAGGGGCTCAAGGGTGGAAAGGGCGATGAAAACAGCATCAGCTAGTTTGGAGTAGTGGTTTAAGGTGCTGGCCTAGAAACCGAGAGGCTTGGGAGTTCTAGTCCTGCCTTAGGCATGAAAGCCGACTGGGTGACTTGGGAGCTTGTAACTCTCTCTCAGTCCAAACCACTTCACAGGGTTGTGGAGAAAGAGAGGAGGAGGAGGAGGAGGAGGAGGAGGAGGAGGAGGTGGAAGTAGTATTAGGTAGCTTTGCCACTTTGAGTTATTTATAAACATAATAAAGGCAGGATAAAAATCTAATAAATAAAGAAATAAGACCCACCGCTTTTCTACATGCAACTTGATGGGCTGTTCACAATCTAAAGGGGCAAAACTTGTGGCTTGTAGATGTACGTGTAGATGCTAGTAGTGTAGTGGCTTTCTCTAGGCAACATAATAGTACAGGAGGTGATTGTTTTCCTGATGTATAAACACAACAGTCTTTCTTGCTGACCAAGCTTTCCGATCTCTCTGCTGCCTCTTTGCCCGCTGGAAAGCAGCCCCTCCCTTCTGGAAATCCAGACTATATTCCCACCACAACCTATTTCATTTGCTTAAGCCTCTGAGCCATTGTCATTAAAGATACAAGCACATTCATAACAGACATAATCTATCCATAATGGGAGCTATAAAAATGTATTTCTCAGTACTCCGGTCTGGATAATCCTCTGCTAATGGCCAGCCCTGGTGCCGCAGTGGTTAGAATGCAGTACTGTAGGCTAACACAGCCCACAGCAGGAGTTCGATCCTGACCAGCTCAAGGTTGACACAGCCTTCCATCCTTCCAAGGTCTGTAAAATGAGGACCCAGATTGTTGGGGGTAATATACTGACTTTGTAAACTGCTTAGAGAGGGCTGTAAAGCACTTTGAAGCAATGTATAAATCTAAGAGCTATTGCTATTGCTATTAGCAGCAGCTCACCACCAAAAAGCAAGATACCCACAGGGTCTTCTTTAATCAGATTTATTGAGAGACAAATCTTGGAGACAATGTGCACAGTATACTTGGCTCATGTTCCTTCTTTTTCTCACAACTGGTCATAAAACACAATGTCCAAAGAGACTTTTGCTTGCCAAAGGGACACTACCAAAGATCAGTGACCGGTGCCAGATCTCTGTGGTGATTACAGCATTGCTACATAAATTCACAGGGGTAATTGTCAACCATTGATCAACAGCATTAATCTTAACCCATTTGGCAGGGGAAACAATTACAAGACAGCTGAAATAAGCACAGGTGGGCCAAAAAAGGAATAAAAACTATTTTTAATGCCTTATTTATTTTTAAATGTGTTAGGATGGAGTTTACCGAGGCACCAGGAAGATGGTTAACAATTCTTTTTAATGAATGAACAATGTATAGTTTTCTGCAGTTGTAATATTTTGTAAACCACCATTCTCCTTCAAAGCCCCACCCCGTTGCCTCACAGACTGCGCTCTTCCTTCTGAGGGGTTGTACACAGTGGTGGGATTCAGCTGGTTCACACCAGTTCGGCAAAACCAGTAGCTAATTTTTGGTTGCCCAGGCCCAGAATGGACTTCCCAAAGCGACATCCACACAGAGAACTGGTTGCTCCCATATTTGAATCCCACCACTGGTTGTACAGCCAGTCCCGCCAATATCAAAGGCAAAGATTTGTGGCTGAGCCTCATTCTCAGCCCTCTGGCATTTCCCTTTTGTGTAAGCAAGCTGCTTCAGCTCTCCAAAACTGTCTTGTTGATTGTGGCTGGGCAGGAGACTAGAAACGATATTTCCTCTCCACTCCCTTCCTGCTGCATGTCAGATGCCAGAAATTATACGTGCAGGCAATTCACTGCAATTTACTTGGATACAAGGATCAGAATATTCAAATAATTTCTCGGGGACAATTAGGAAACAAAACCTACTAAGACAGAGGCTCATGCATGTATAACAAATACAGGAAAGCTGTGTAGTTACACTAAACAAATAGAGAACTAAGCATATTATGTGAGATACTGAAGAAGAAAGCCAACAATGGATGTGTACCCATTGTCCTATTCTTCTTTATTTTATTTATTTTGTTTTCTCAATGTGCCTCAGCAAGATGTTTGGCTATAAAAATATTGTATGAAAAAAAAATGAGGCTACTTACTTGCCCAAATAATGCTAATATTGCTATGATAAATTAGATGTGGTTGCCCTCTAGTGGCCTGTTGGATTACTCAAACCAGTGGAAAAATATTCTTTCTCATATAATTAGGGCTGTGCATAGATGGAAAATGATTCAGAAGAATTGCTTTGGTGTTTCCAGAAGACACCGCCTTTTTTGTTCTTCATTAAAGCAGAACAATCTTTAAGATTCCCTTTTGAAAGTCACTGGGAGTGAGGTAGTATCATAACAGGATACTGATATTCAGTACTTTTTTCCTAAAAAAAAAAGGTGCCAGAACTCTCATCTTGGCGGGCGCAGGAGGCGGGGTGGGTGGGTGGGGAGGCGCTGCTGCGGTCACAGGTGCGAGGGGTGTTGGCGGTGGGCTCCCCCCTGGGGCCGGAGCCGGCGCAGCTGGTGCTGTGGGAGCAGCAGAGCCCGCTCTATATGGCGGGGCTGTGCGGGGCGGGCAGTGGAGGCGGTGCGGGCCAGGTGATGCAAGGTGGCCACTTAGGCGCGCAGGGGGAGGCGACGGTGGCGCAGGTCCAGCACCAGGTAGGCCACCAGCCTGGCTGACACAGGTGAGCACAAGGAAGGAGTGCACATGGACTCCGCAGAACCTACCTCCCACTCCTTGTCCTCTCTTACTTACCTAGTTGAGATGGTGTAGCTGGGCAGCAGGGAGGGATGCAAAGTTCCTGCCTACTCGCTTTCGCTGCAGACAACTAGCTGGTGCAATGTTTGCTAGCCAGGTCTTTTGGCGTGCTCAGAAGCAATTCCTATTGGCTTTTATTTATTTATTTATTTATTTATTTATTTAATTGGATTTGAAAGCCAATAGGCTTTTGAAAGCCAATAGAAAGAGTAGCATAGCTTGTGCAAAAGCTTTTTTTTTGTTTGGTGCAAAAAAAGGTGCTGGAACGCCATTCTGAGTGTTGTATGAGAAAAAAGCCCTGCTTTTATGTTTTAATCTTATGATTTTAAAAATATATTTTTTCTATTGTAAGTTGCCCCAAACCTCGCCATATGGATTGCATACAAATATTATATAATTGGTAAATAAAGTTAGAACATATGTTAAATATATATCAAATGATAATATGCTTCCCTACAAAGTCAATTCTTGCTCAATGACAGACCAAGGAGTTAACTTGGAAAGGCAAGAGGAAAATCTAGAAGAGGTCTGTGCAACTTGTAGAAGGGAAAGGCCCACACTGATAAATTAAAAATCTTTGTGGTCTGCAAAGGAATGTTGTTGTTGTTGTTAGTTGCGAAGTCGTGTCCGACCCATCGCGACCCTATGGACAATGTTCCTCCAGGCCTTCCTGTCCTCTACCATTTTCTGGAGTCCATTTAAGCTCACACCTACTGCTTCAGTGACTCCATCCAGCCACCTCATTCTCTGTCGTCCCCTTCTTCTATTGCCCTCAATCTTTCCCAGCATTAGGGTCTTCTCCAGTGAGTCCTTCCTTCTCATTAGGTGGCCAAAGTATTTGAGTTTTAGCTTCAGGATCTGGCCTTCTAAAGAGTAGTCAGGGTTGATCTTTTCTAGGACTGGCCGGTTTGATCGCCTTGCAGTCCAAGGGACTCGCAGGAGTCTTCTCCAGCACCATAGTTCAAAGGCTTCAGTTCTTTGGCGCTCAGCCTTTCTTATGGTCCAACTTTCACTGCCATACATTGCAACTGGGAAGACCATAGCCTTGACTATACGCACTTTTGTTGACAGGGTGATGTCTCTGCTTTTTAGTGTGCTGTCTAGATTTGCCATGGCTTTCCTCCCCAGGAGCAAGCGTCTTTTTATTTCTTGGCTACAGTCCCCATCTGCAGTGATCTTGGAGCCCAGGAAAATAAAATCTGTCACTACCTCCATTTCTTCCCCATCTATTTGCCAGGAATTGAGAGGGCCGGATGCCATGATCTTGGTTTTCTTAATGTTTAGTTTCAACCCAACTTTTGCACTCTCCTTCTTCACTCGCAACAAGAGGCTCTTTAGTTCCTCTTCACTTTCTGCCATTAGAGTGGTATCATCTGCATACCTTAGGTTGTTGATGTTTTTCCGGCAATCTTAATTCCAACTTTTGATTCATCTAGCCCTGCCTTTCTCATGATGTGCTCTGCATATAAGTTAAATAGGCTAGGCGACAGTATACAGCCTTGCCGGACTCCTTTCCCAATTTTGAAGCAATCAGTGGTTCCGTGTCCAGTTCTCACTGTTGCTTCTTGGCCCGCATATAGGTTTCTCAAGAGACAAATAAGATGGTCTGGTATGCCCATCTCTTTAAGGACTTGCCACAGTTTGTTATGATCCACACAATCAAAGGCTTTAGCATAGTCAATGAAGCAGAAGTAGATGTTTTTCTGGAACTCTCTAGCTTTCTCCATGATCCAGCGTATGTTAGCAATTTGATCTCTAGTTCCTCTGCCTCTTCGAAATCCTGCCTGTACTTCTGGTAGTTCCTGATCCACATACTGCTGGAGTCTAGCTTGTAGAATTTTAAGCATAACTTTACTAGCATGAGAAATGAGTGCAATGGTGCGATAGTTTGAACATTCTTTGGCACTGCCTTTCTTTGGAATTGGAATGTAAAAGGAATGCTGGTGGGCTAATCAATGATTTGGTGACTAGAGGAGCATCTACAGTGTTGGAGCTCGTGGTCATGGTAAGCCATGGAAGCACTAGGCAACATGACTTTCAGGACAGTGGTGGTGATTTTATTTTATTTTTTTAAAGTCTATGCTCTGTCCAAGGGTGCTTGGTAAGCTGCATGTACAGGCCTGGTCTAGAATTTATTTTGGAGCATTCAACTATCTAGAGCAGGCATGTCAAACTCATTTTGTTTGAGGCAACTTCTTATAAAAGAATTGCCATTAATTTGTTTTAATAAAATAATTTAAATCAATTTTTCACTTGATTTCAAATTAAATGAATTATATTGGTTGACAATGAGATATTTGTTTTAGTACAATTGCCAAATGCAATAAACTGGTTGTAGGTATATGTTACTGGAAGGAAAAAGCAATCCCTGCTGTGTTACTGATCCCAGAGAAGCATTTGCGTGTATGCAGGTATCCTTAGGGTGCCATAGTTATGGATAAGAAATATTGGTTGCAAAGTTGCAATTTCTGGATGTAATACAGATATTTTGGACTTATTTTTGTTTCTTTACATGTTTGATATTTTTAAAAAGGCATATGCTACTGACTACTGACTATGCTTATGCACATATGTAACATCTTTTGCTAGGATACATGATCACTGCTTGTCCAAAATTTTAATATACAGATAATACCACCAGAAATTATTTTAACCTTTTTAATAAATGTTGTTATTGATGTTAAGATCACCAGGGAAAACATCTTATATTGTTATGTATATACTAGGTTAATTATTTAAAGACTAAAGTGCAACATAACTAGATTCTAAATAATCTATTTTTCAAAACACAACAGTCCAAACAGTAAAAGTAAAGTCCAAATTAAGAATATTTCATTCTTAAGAATTGTTTAGATTCAAAATAGTTTTCAAGAGTGTACAAAAGCTACTATTCTTTTTCTAGAATCAGCTAAATTAGACATATTACTTTGAGAAAAATGTTTCTCATTTCTTTCCTGTTACCTTTTATTTCATTGCAGAGATGTTAACATAAGAAATAGATTATTTTGTTATCTAATTTTACCTTCCAAAAGACAGAAGCAGATGAAAAATGTGAGGTTCTTTCCTGTTGGCTTTTTGAATTAGCTGTTTTAGATTCTAAAAGTTTAGTTCCTAAAGAAGTAATCCTGTAAATAATTTTAATGTCCTCCTGTAGTGCAGGCTCTTTTATGACTCAAGGACTTCAACTCCCAGAATTCCTGAGCCAGCATGGTTCAGCTTGGAAACCTCTCCCTTTCCCCTCAGCATGGCTGGCTCAGGATTTCTGGGAGTTGAAGTCCACGAGTCATAAAAAAGGGCCAAGATTGCCTAGCCCTGCAATAGGCTTAGGAAAGCCAATAAGGGAGCTGTTTTGTTTTTTGTTTTTTTTTTGCAAAAAAAAGGTGCCGGGAAGCCATTCTGAGCGTTCTATGAGAAAAAAAAAGCCCTGCTGATATTACTATTGTTAAAGCATTACTTTTGAATTATTTTCAAACTTGGCTTAGTCCTCCTGGATATTGTATACAGTAGTCCTCACTGTGTGACCATTTGGTTAGCAACCATTTGAAGATGTGATGGTGCTGAACAAGTGGTAACAACCAGTTCTCAAAGTTCCAGCTGTCACCATAATTCCCAAGATCATGTGATCACAAATCAGGAATACGGCAACCAGTTCACACTTACTTGTAGCATCCCAAAGTCACTTGATTGCTATTTGAGAGCTTTTCTGTCTGTTTCCCATGCACAAAGTCAATGGCTCAACCATACTACAGTTTTCTATTTTAATTTGGAGGTTACTTTGTGGACAGAAAAGGGGCTGCCATAAAGAGCAAATAAGTTATGAACCACTATCATGCCTTCACACACTAATAGTAATTCCATCCAACTATATTGGCTAAAGAGGGGATCCAGTCACTTTTGTTTCTAGTGTTTTCCCCCCTATTGTTTGTATCTCTTGAAGATTCAGTACAGAGTTGATAATGTTTTTGGATTTGTTGAACGGAAAAGAATAGAATGGAACAGAGCTGGAAGGGACCTTGGAGGTCTTCTAGTCCAGCCCCCTGCTCAAGCAGGAGAACCTATACCATTTCAGAAAAGTTTTACTGAGGCATTCCTGGGCTGATGTTAGAAGTGGATCTTAGTTAACAGAGGAATTGGAGTGGGAGTGAGGTAATGGCTGGCAGGCATGAAGATCCTAGATAGGTCTGGCAATGTCAGAAAACCATGAGAAGTGAAACATCTTCAAGGAAAAACAAAGAAAGTCAAGTTGCCTTTGGAAAAATCACCTTTGAGACACACATCTGGATAACTCTCAGACTGACAAAAGTTGGGTATCCCTGCCCCAGAGCCCAGATAGGCAATGGGCATTTTTTCAGGGGCTACTAGATTTAGATTTTAGATTTAGATTTTATTAGATTTATATACCGCCCTTTCCCGAAGGACTCAGGGCGGTTTACAGGGCATTTTAAAATCATACCAATACAAAATACAAAGTTAAAAGACAAATAAAAGATTAAATTATCCCTGAAAATAAAACCCCAGTTAAAATTCTCAGCCTGGGCCAGAGAGCTCAAAGAGCCAAGTCTTCAGGTCTCGGTGGAATGAACGTAGGTCAGGGGTAGTCCTGAGCTCCACCGGCAGCTGGTTCCAGAGGGCAGGCGCACCCACAGAAAAGGCCCTCTCCCTGGGTGTTATCCGCCGGCAATCTTTTACCGGCAGCACCCTGAGAAGACCCTCCCTCTGCGAGCGCACTGGACGAAGGGAACTTGATGCTGGCAGCAGGTGTTCCCTCAAATATCCCGGACCCAAGCCATTTAGGGCTTTATAGGTCATTACCAGCACCTTGAATCTCACCCGGAGGGCAACCGGAAGCCAATGCAGCTCAAGGAGTAGAGGTGTTACATGGGAGTATCGGGAAACCCCCATCACAACTCGTGCGGCCGCATTCTGCACCAGTTGAAGCCTCCGAGTGGTCCTCAAGGGCAACCCCATGTAGAGAGCGTTGCAGTAGTCTAAACGGGAGGTCACGAGCGCATGAGTGACTGTGCGTAGGGCATCTCGGTCCAGGTAGGGTCGCAACTGGCGCACCAGGCGAACCTGGGCAAAAGCTCCCCTGGTCACGGCTCCTATATGATCTTCAAAATTGAGCTGTGAGTCCAGGAGGACACCCAAGTTGCGAGCCCTATCAACGGGGGGGTAACACCTCACCCCCCATCATTAAAGGTGGAATAGTTTGGTTAGCCCGAGATGCCGATTACCCATCATTCCTCAACACTGGGAATGGTTGATGGGGCTGAGTCCTTCCAGTTGGATGCATCAGCTAAGGAGGGCTGCAGACACCACTGATCTGTTGTGGAGATACGTAAGAGAAAAGGAATACACACAACCAAACATTTTTTTCAGCCTTCTGCTCTTTTGAAAGGAATTCTGTTTTAAATCAATTCATTTTCTCAGCAAAATGCAACTAAATCATTCTGGAAGCAGATGGCAACCAAGAAAGCTGACACTACCGGGACATTTCCCAGATGCTGCCTTATTCAGATGAGGGTCAAGTGGTGTTCATAAAAAAAGGGATGTCTAATTCCATGAATTGTTGCATGGTTGTGATGCTGCAGGCCAAACAGTTTCTCAACTCCTGCATTTGAGAAGACACCTTTATCCCCTTTGACAAATTCTGACATGTTTTCTGGCTGCATTCTTGTTTCTCCTTACTCAATTGAAGTAAGATACAAAAAGGCCATTGTGTTAAAGACACAATGAATCCATGGGAAAAAGTTGGCAGCCCTAGGAAAATCATGAGCTCCTTTCTGCCAACATTTTATTCAGCTTTTTTTTTTTTTGCAAGAGAGCTGATTTGTTAGGGGCTGCTATAATATTTTCAAGCTGGATCTTGAAAGCTAAACATCTCACGTACTTCAGTTTGAGAGTATGAGGCAGCTTTTCCCAAACCAGACCCCACCCACCCCCTCCATATAACTGAAAATGCAACTCCTGGCTTCCCACTCAGACCAAGCTAATTTAGAATACTTAAGAACAAATTGCAGAGCTAACATGTCTGGGCAGTGGGGTGCCCAGCTGGGGAAGGCTGGCATATTGCAAAGTAGAGAAGTAAATTTATTTTCTGGTATGTGTTTATATGATGACCAGATAGGACACCTATCCATTCTCTTAATAGTCATGGTATAAACATTTCAGGGACGTGGTGGCTCAGTGGGTTGGGACGCTGAGCTTCTTGATCAGAAGGTTTGGCAGGTCGAATCCCGAGTGCCGCGTAACAGAGTGAGCGCCTGTTACTCGTCCCAGCTTCTGCCAACCTAGCAGTTTGAAAGCACGTAAAAATGCAAGTAGAAAAATAGGGACCACTACGGTGGGAAGGTAACAGCGTTCCTTGCGCCTTTGGCATCTAGTCATGCTGGCCACATGATCACGGAGACGTCCTCGGACAAGCACTGGCTCTTCAGCTTTGAAATGGAGATGAGCACCGGCTCCTAGAGTCAGAAACGACTAGCACGCATGTGCAGGGGAACCTTTACCTTTACCTTTTATAAACATTTCACAAATGGTCTGAAATTGAGTACAGCTCACTTACTAACAGGCAGATGTTCAATAACAACCATTATTGGCTGAGCTGTATTGACTCAGTTATTCCAAGTGTGTGGCTGCTAAGCCTCATTTCAGGGGGGGCGAGGGGGGGAAAAGATGGAACTATCCTTATACTAGGATCTGGCTTTATAAACTATTTGTTTATTTGTTCCTGGGGGAAAAATGACACAAATCAATAACACTAAGCTATTTAAAAAATTGAAATTATCTATCTGCCCATAATCTTACAAATTAACTTTAATAACATATATAAACCAGCAATGTGCAGCTGCCACCAAAAAAGCTAATACAATCCTGGGTTGTATAAACAGGCATAGAATCAAGATCACGTGATGTATTCATACTGCTTTATAAAATCCTAGTAAGACCACACCTTGAATACAGCAACCAGTTTTGGTCACCATACTACAAAGAGAAGAGCAACTAAGATGATGAAAGGCCTGGAGACTAAAACATATGCAGAACGGCTGCAGGACTTGGGTTTGGCTAGTCTAAAGAAAAGAATAGGGGAGACTTGATAGCAGTATTCCAGTATTTGAGGGGCTGCCACAAAGAAGAGGGGGGTTATTCACCAAATTATTCACCAAAGCACCAGAGGGCAGGACAAGAAACAATGGTTGGAAACTGATCAAAGCGAGAAGCAACCTGGAATTAGAGAGAAAGTTCCTAACAGTGAGGACAATTAACCAGTGGAACAGCTTGCCTTCAGAAATCCTGGGTGCTCCATCACTGGAGATTTTTAAGAAGAGACTAGACAGTCACTTGTCTGAAATGGTATCGATTCTCCTGCTTGAGCAGGGGGCTGGAATAGAAGACCTCAATGGTCCAGTCTATTCTATTCTATTCTATTCTATTCTATTCTATTCTATTCTATTCTATTCTATTCTATTCTATTCTATTCTATTCTATTCTATTCTATTCTATTCTATTCTATTCTATTCTATTCTATTCTATTCTATTCTATTCTATTCTTCTTATAAGCAGAAATGGAAGATAAGGAGGGAAGCAAACATCGTAGCTTTATTTTGGGAATGACTAACTATTAATACCATTAAATATTTCAGAATTACAATGGCTGTACAGATTTGTCTGCTTCCTTCCTCTCTCTTTCGGTCACATGCCTTCAATATACATTAAAAGTCAGTCCTTTGGAGTGGTTTAGAGCAGCGGTTTTCTCAACCTGTGTGGACTTCACCTCTGCTGGCTGGGAAATTCTGGGAGTTGAAGTCCACACATCTTGAATTTTCCAAGATCAAGAAATCTGACCTGAAGTGATGGAGGACAATCCATTTGTGTAAATCCAGTGGAGAACCAGTGTAGTGCCAAAGGGGAGATGTTGAACTTTGACCCGAGCCTCAGGTTAGAGTGATTGGCCCAAAGCCACCCAGCTGGCTTTCATGCTTAAGGCAGAACTAGAAGTCACCTCTCCTGGTTCTAGCCTTACGTCTTACCCATTAGACCAAATTGGCTCTGTCTGGCAGGTCAGAGAGCCATTCCAGGTTCTGAGGAGTTATAGATATACATGAACTTGTAGAAGTAATTAGCTGAAAAGGATAGAGTGAAGATAAGATATTGTGAGAATTTAAAATGGGCAACTTAACTCAGCAGATTGTAATAGCAATAGCATTTAGACTTTACTGCTCCACAGTCCTTTACAGTACTCTCTAAGTACAATCAGAGTCAGCATATTGCCCACAGCAATCTTGCTTCTCATTTTACCGACCTCGGAAGCATGGAAGGCTGAGTTGATCAGGATTGAACTCCTGGCAGTGGGCAGCCTGAAGTATTTTATTCTAACCATTGTGCCACCATGGCTCAGTAATATTGAGTCACAACAGTTTTATTAAGGGAATACTAAGCACAAGCATTACTTTAGGCCTGATTAGGCAGTAAGTCCTTGGCAATTTTTGATACTAGCTAGAAACTGATTTTGCAGACTCAGAATAGCTGCTAAAGATCGTATAATGTTCCTCTCTAAATCAAAACACCTGTTTATTCAACAAAACGACCAGCAAATGGATCTGAAGCCAAATAATGAAATAAATATGCAAATAAAACACTTCATTTAGTCATCTTCTGTTCCATTTCCTGTGCCATGGGAAAGAAGACTTGGTTCCAGTAGTTTTTAAAACTTGGTTGTTAGTTCTTATTCAAATATTACAGAACCAAAATGGTTAAATAATTGTGATGATGTTAGTCAAAGAAAGAACCCAGGGGGATTTGCAATTGACAGATATAATTAGAAGGCAAACAAGATCAAAGTTAGGTTATAAAACTGTGTTTATTTCAATTTTTGCTCAAGCAATAAAACCATGAAACCACACCTTCTTTGATTTTTTCCCCTTGTCCCTTCCAATGTATGTCTGCTGTGAATGGGCATTACACATCTGGAAACATTTTTAACTTAATGTCACAGGAAACTGTACAAAATCTCTACCACCAGCTGAAAACATCAGGACTGTCCTAGGATTTGCTGAATCAAACTGTAATGTGCCAAGCAGATTTTTTTTTTGAATTGTATCTTCCAAATCCCAGTTTTAACCCATTTGTCTACTAGGAAAATGTTGCTCCTAATAAGAAAACAAAAATATAAAAACCGGATAGCAATAGTTCCATACAGGTAGATCTAGTGCAGGGGTAGGCAACCTCGGCTCTTTTATGACTCATGTACTTCAACACCCAGAATTCCTGAGTCAGCAAAGATCCATATGTCCATTAGATGGCACTAAAGATAGGATCTTGCAAGGTTTAAATAGATCTCGACTTAAGACCACGACTGAGCCCAAGATTTCTATTGGTAAGACAGACAGTTGTTAAATGAGTTTTGTCCCATTTTACGACCTTTCATGCCACGGTTGTTAAGTGATTCACTGCAGTTGTTAAGTTAGCAATAAGGTTGTTAAGTGAATCTGGCTTCCCCATAGACTTTGCTTGTCAGAAAGTTGCAAAACGTGATCATGTGAACCTGGGACATTGCAACCGTCATAAAGATAAATTAGTTGCCATATTTATGTGACCACGGGGATGCTGCAGTAGTTGTAAGTGTGAAAAATGGTCATAAGTCACTTTTTCTAGTGCTGTTGTAACTTTGAACAGTCACTAAATGAACTGTTGTAAGTTGAGGACTACCTGTATCATAGCTGATCTTGGTACTACACTCTTCTAGGCAGTCCTCATAAGTTTGAGGACTAGTTGTAAGTAACTTCTTTTAGTGCTGTTGTATCTTTGAACGGCTGTAAGTCAAGGACTACCTATATTTTCAGAAACGGCAAGCCATATGCTTGAACGGCTGGAAGCTGGCTATTATTCTGTTTCCCTTTTATGTAATTTTAGGAACTGGAAGTAACAGGTTTGTTGATTCTGGATATATATATGTATCTGCTATGCTTGGGAGTTGATATTCCTCCTCTATGAAACTGTCTACATTTCTGTAATGTATTGGGCCTTTTACTTGGACTGTTTTCACTTGTCTTTGAATGCTGCTTGAGATTGCTTAATTACGGTGTCTCTGTAACAGTTGCTGGCTGCCCAGACATGCAGTCTCCAGGACAATCATTGGTTGGCTCTGGGGCAAGAATAAGTTCCTTTAAACCTATTGGCCGCCGCCTAGTGGCCAACGATATAAGTAGCCGCGTAGAAGCCTCTTCTCAGTTCTGTTCCTGTTACTACAATAAAGCAATGTTCCTGTTTGAACCCTCTTGTCTTGCCTCCTGCTTCCCAAGAATCTACTACACAACAATTTCCACATCTCATAATTCATTGAAATTCTGATGTAATATGGTGTTTTCTGTTTCAAATAGAGATGTGAATGCTGATCCCTCTTGAAACAGCCAGAATAAACTCAAATGAAATGGGATTAAACAAACTACTTTATTTCTCATGTGTCCAATGTCAATAACTCACGGTTACAGCAATGGTCCATCTGGAATGCAAGATTGTAATTTGAACCCATCTCATTAGGTAAAAAAATGATGAATTTTCCATCCTGTGCAAAGTCACATGTTGAAGAAGGAGCTTGATATTCCCAGCCACGCCAGGATTCATCCAGAGAGATAGTACCAAGACAAAGGCAGGAGGTCCTGCTATAAACTATAAAAGCACCACCCACTTAACTAGAAAGCATGGTATTCACTATACAGCTAGACTACAATTCCCATATGGCACCTCTTGAGGAAATAACGTTTAACCCTGTAAATGCTGAATACACTAACACAGTCCTCAATTCCTAAACTAGATATAAAATGGAGCAGCTGAATGTATACTGGTCCAGCACATGGTGTATTGGATTAATTCACTTATCTGTGATCACAGAATAGATTGAACTATATACTTCACTGGTTGGGTGGGTTTAACACTTTGATCCACCAACCAGCCAAAAAACCCATCTCAGTTCCTTCTTTGTGTCTGCTGTTTTTAAGAGATCGGGGTCAAATTAGTAGCCATCAGCACATTCCTGTGGTAGTAAAATTCTGTAATTGAACTATATCCCTGAATGAAAAACATATCCTGTCATATACCCTATTTTTTTTCCTGCTGTTCAGTTTCATAACATGATCCCTTAGTTCTAGCATTAGTAAGGGAAAACAAGTGTGTCTTCCTTCACTTTTCTCATATTGAATCTTCTAGTTCAAACTATAAATAATATTTATGTCCTTTTATTCACAGATAGAAGATTTATTCTGAGAATGACTATCAACAGGGTGCCACGTTCAGAACAGAATTTCAAAATACTTTCTGTTAAGCAAGCTGTTGAATTCCTTAACAGAAGGGCATGATCAAGGAAGCAAGATCATATGGGATTTCTTTAATGAGTTATGTTCAGAGGGTTTTCAAAAATCTTGAAAATGAGATAAAAGTCTTCCAGCCCTCCTTTATCACAGATGTCATTAAGGCAGGATCTCTCTGAGGCTTTTAAATCTTTTCCCCAAGCTGTTTATATGGCAGGCTAAGAACCAATTTCTCCAATATGTCTGGAGTAACTTCTCCCATCTGCTAATCCTTTGTGTCTGGAGATCTTCTCCCTTCTGACCCTCAGAGCAACATCTCACACAACCCACTAGATGTGCTGACTGGGACGTTCATCTGGGACTCATCATCTGATAGAATTGGAGGGCACCCGCTTGGAGAAGTCTATTCTTAAAAGATCTGTGGCTGCATGTCTCTCTTTTGCTCTATTTTATGCATGCATGTACGGATATAAATATAAATGTGGGCACTTGATAGATTTGGAACAGAAGGTAGTGATTTTCTTGGTTGCTGAGCTTCAAGACAGATGATGTCCTAAAATAGAAGGGTGTAGGTGATTGGTAGAATAGAAGACTGTAGATGTTCAGTGAAATTGCTCTGTTATGGTAAATTTCTTAAAGTGGAAATATGTAGAACATTCTCTCTTGTATTTTTAGTGTCATAGATGTTTATTTGTGGATAAAAGTTACAAATCAGAAGACCAGGATAATTTTATAGGGCAATATTATTTAAAAGATTCAACCACGCTTCTTAAGTTGATGGTGATTTATTTTTACTTGGCAGGTAAATTGAATTTGGTTTGGCAATTGTCTTTAGGAAAACATTAGAAATTAGAAGAACATACGTGGAACCAAGATGGTTGGTTGGGAAAATTAAGTTTATACTGAGAACTGGGGCTTAGTAAATGCCTAAATCTAACTGTTTTTAGATAGTTTTCTCAATATTTTCTGGTCATTTAAATACAGTAAGAAATCCGGTTAATAAATAAAATTCTCTCCCTCACCCATTCCTTTGTTTCTCAAGTGGCAAATCAAACACACTTGGTTTGCTTGTAGCTAGCAAATAAATGCAGCATGGTTTCTAAACTCCAGATTTTTTTTAAATAGTCTGAGTGGCTAACCTCTCTATATCTAATCAAGAAGCCTAAAACAGTTGCTGTATGGGCTTCATTTTATCATGCTAAAAGAAACAAAAAAGCCCCCCCCCCCATTTAAAAAGAAGGATTAACATTTGTCAGTGCTCCCCAACAGGAACCACAGCTGTCTATTAAATGTGGTGGACATTTCCAGCATGCAAATCAATTTTTCTGGTACTGGGGGATGTGGTGAATAATGACTAGGTTGTTTCAGAAAGCATGACTGATTTGGGATGAAGATTCCTGCCTCTCTGACATTTTCACAGGGTAATTTATTACACGCAGCATATAAAGTGATGGTCACCAAGTCTTGCTGGCAGACTCAGTAGAAACAACATTCTCCAAGACTCCATCACACCAACAGCAGAGGGGTTTTTTTGTTTTTTTTTTTGTTTTTAGCAGAAGGCCCTCACTCTAAGGAGCTAGCAATGTTGAGTCATATAGTGCTAAAGGACATCCTCAACTGGAGTCTCCTGCTTTTGCTTCTGTTTCTTCATTTTTGCCTGGGCGAAGAAGAAAACATGGAGGTGAGCAGAAGAGATAATAATCCAGTGGCCAAAGTTTTGGAGAGCCACCACCAGACTGGTCATAAAGGTTCCAGCAGCAGGGAAAACTTGAGACAGCGGAACCAACTGTATAAGTGGACGGTTGAGGCAGTTGATGGTAATAGTGCTTCTACTGACCAAAATGCCTTGAAACCAGAAGTAGATGATGTAGCACAGACTACCTCAGACAGAGTCCAGGTACTCTGAATTAATATTCTAAGATGCTGTTCAGAAAGTATGTGAGCTTTTTGTTATATGCCAATATTAGCACTATCTTTCTCAAGAGCAATGGGTTCCTAATGATAGGGTGACCATGCTATGCACAGACCTCTTTCAGGATAGGACTTTTCTTTTCTCTGAACTTAATTTTCCATACAAATGTTTCCCTCCCCTCCTTTAGGACATCAGCTCTCTTTAATCTACCAATTATTCAATGTTACGCATGTTTATTTAGATGTAAGTCCCAATGTATGGATTTACATCTTAATGGGACAATCCAGTCAATGTTAAGCATTTCAGACCATAGTAAAAATTATGGGACTTGGTTAAATTTCTACAGATTATGCCATACTGATAGATTAGAAATGTTATGAGAAAAATACCTTGTATTGGAGCAAATTTTGTTCAAGACGCACGGGATGCATCAAACAGGCTGTCAGAAATGAAAGAAGGACTGCATGCTTCACAGTGGCATAAGGAAAAACTCTCAGTATTTTTCAATGCATCTTCTATGTAAATTTGTGTAAGATTGTAGTTTGCACATTTACTGGAGACAATTCTTAATTGAAAGTAGAATTTATGTAGAGGATATTGTTCATAAGAGTGGCAAAGGAGAAGACTTATTTTTAGAGGATATGTTTTATAATTGAAAGTAGAGAATATGCTTTATAATTTAAGTGCTTAAATATACTGCCTGTACTCCTTTCTCAGCTCAATTGATATTAGACACCAGAATTAATGTGCTTATTGATGTTATTATTATATTTTTAAAATCACTTAATTAAAAACAGCTTTACTGTATGGAATTTACTTCAAATAGAAGTAAGTGGTTCAGGCTGTTCTTTAGATGAACAAAACTATTTTATAGAAGAATGTTCAGATAGCAGGTATTAGAAATGGGTCAATGAGTGTAATCAATGCATATACATTAATTTAGATATGAATAAAGAGACAAGCAAAGTACTTTTTTTGTACTGATTTTGAATTGTATCCATGTTTAAACTAATGCTTTTCTTGGCAAAAAATGGGTTTCCAATTGGAATGTCATTGCATTTGTGGTGCTCAATGTTCAGTTCCTACTGTAGTGCTTTAAGCTCAGTTATTAGTACTGTAGTCAAGCAGTGGCAAACTCCAACTTTAGATGTACATTGGGGACACTATCTTGACTTTGTGGACCATACCCTGTAGATACTCGGTGAGGTGGCCTAACCGTGAAAGCAATCATGCCAGGTCTGTTCTTTAACTAGGGCTACCATATCTGGGCTGCAAAAAGACAGATGACCACATATTTATATTTATTTATTAAATTTTTATACCGCCCTTCTCCCGAAGGACATGTACTCTCTTTCCTGCCATTTAGAGATTGTCTATATTTTTGCAGCCCAACCATGGTAGTGCTATATTGTTGATGGTTGGAGAATGGATTTTGCTTGGAAATTTAGTCAACTGTCCCCTGGAATTTCTTCCTAAGAAGGAATGAGTTACAGCCAATTGCATGTGCCTATTGTTCTCTGAAGCATTCTGCTCTTGGCTGGAGCTGTCTATTATTGAGTGCTTTATTAAAATGGGACCACAGATCTGATATGTTATTTGTTTGCTCCAATCTTTGCCATGCCTCGTTTTTCAGGTGCAAGGCACAGGCATTTCTCCCTATAAGTGATTAAGAGACACCCTGATTTGCTATTGATGGCCCTGAAACAAAGGCTTTTATTTATCACCAGATAACAAAATTACAGAAGAATGAGGCTCTGCGGAGATGGAATGGTCTCTTTATGCAGCAAAGAAGGAATGGGGTTTGTTGCTGCAGATAATCTGTTACAGGTAGTCCTTGACTTACAACCATTTGGCTTAGTAACCAGAGTCACAAACATGTTGAAAAAAAATGACACATGATCAAAATTTGGCAACCAGCAGGGATTTATGATGATTGCTAAGTCCCGGGATCATGTGATCCCCATTTACAACCTTCCCAGTTGACTTCTGACAAGCAAAGTCAATGGGGAAGTAGGATTCACTTAATGATCACATGCTTCACTTAACAACTGCAGTGATTTGCTTAATGTCCACGGCAAAAAAAGGTTGTAAAATCAAGCATGAGTCTCTTAACAACCACCTGGCTTAGCAATGAAAATTCGGGTCCCAACTGTAGTTGTAAGTTGAGGACTACCTATATTGATATATGCTATAATTGTGATAATTGTTTTTGAACGATGTGTTTACAGACAACACAGAGTGGACCTCAGAGCCCACCAGAATGTGGTTGCCGGGGGGATTTTGGATTTCGAGGTTATCAAGGCCCACCTGGACTTCCAGGACCAGCTGGAATCCCAGGTAAATAATTAGAAAACAATTGTACAATGATGAACGCTTGAAGGGGTTGCTTGGTTTCTGTGGCAGTTTGCATAGCAGGAAAGATGTATTGAGCTTCTTGCTGCATCAAGTCTCATTGTTCTTGGGCTATTACTCTAAACCAGGGGTATCAAACTGTTGGCCCGCAGGCCGGTTTCATCATACTGAAGCCACGCCCACCCCATCGCCGGCAATGCAAAAAGAGTCACGGTATGTCACGACACATCACGTGATGTGGCGAGTTTGACACCTGTGCTCTAAATGGTGCACCACCTGGAACATCTGGCATACTGTAGTGGCATTCCTTATCTTGCTCCTTTCCTACTGTATTCTCTTGGCTTATACCTTCAGTCTCTTAAATCAAATGCATAATAGCAGAATTCTAGACTCAGAAGTAGTCATTTAGGCCAGTGCTTCTCAACCTCAGCAACTTAAAGATGTGTAGACTTCAACTCCCAGAATTCCCCTGCCAGCATGCTGGCTGGAGAATTCTGGGTATTGAAGTCCACACATCTTAAAGTTGCTGAAGTTGAGAAGCACTGAAACACTGATTTAGACCATTCATTTTCCCCATAGATGGCTGCTCAGATTCTGCCCAAAGACATATAGTAAATGATAGACCTTCACCTCGGTTTGTAATCTGCTAGCTAGGCAGTCTCCCACTATGTACCTTGCCACCAGCTGAGCTTCCTGGTCCCATCAACATTTGGCCTTTTAAAAATTAAATTTTAAAACATTGTGAAACTGATGTGCTTCAGTGCAAAATGCCAAATAATGGTTGACTCTTTCATTTTGCCCACCAGCACCCGAAAGGATGTGGGAGATAAAGTGGTGGCAACAACCATGCTGGTAAAATACTGCTTTGTAATTGCTTAAATTGTCCATGTCAGTAAAGAGCGAACTCCCCATCATTTTGCAAATTCCCCATCATTTTGTAAACTCCTCATCATTTTGCAAGAGTGCCCGCAGTTTGTTCTCAGAACTTCAAAGGGCCTACCCTCCACCTAAAGGTTTAGGGATCCATGTTGTAATTTAACACCAATAACATGGTGGGAAAGGGATCAGAATGTTCTCCTAAGCAATATTTTAATGCTAATATAGGTAGTTTTGCAATATCCTGTTTGTGTAAGAACCAGGTGCGCATTCAGAGTTGCAAAGAAGTCTTTGGATTGTGCCAGTTTTTTTCTCCTACTCTTTTTTAAAAAAAATTGATTAGTGATAGCAGCAGCAGTTTTCATTCTTGCCATGCAGATTTTTTTTTAGTTCATGGTAGCACTTTTAATAATTCTTTTATTACTGAGCTAAATAAAATGTTTTTATAAGCAGCTTTAGAGTGCAACAGGTTCAAATAACATGGTTATTTTGATATGTAACCAGAGTGAAGATGATTATATAGCTAAACTGCAAGCCTTAACCAAAATGCAATGTTAGATTTCATTGATATCAACAGCAATGCCCATAAACTATGAATTTTTTGTTTCATATCACGTATCTATAAACAACAGAAGGCATGAGAGAAAAAATGTAATGTAATAAAATGATGTAACGTATGAAGTTAAAAAAATATGAAAATGTTCAGAAGATACTGATATAATTCATCAAGTAATTAGTTAGGTACTTTAATGAGAGGCAAACGAAGAAAACTTAATTCTATCACTATGGTTCAACTTTAAATATGTTGCAACATACTTACAACATTACACATATGCAAGTTACAACAGCACTGAAAAAAGTTACTTATGATTGCTCCTCATTCCCATAGTCACATTATTAAAATTTGGGCACTAGATAATCAGCAAGCAGTTTTAATAGTTGGAGTATCCCAGATTTGCCTGATTGCCATTTGTGACTTTCAGGTGTGAAAATTGGGGAGCACAATTGAATTCCAGTTATGATGATTTTTTTGCTCATGCCTATACACAAGAATCAGTCCACTAATGGTCAGCACTAAATTGGTGCTAGATAAGAGCCAGCAGAATTCAAGAGGGGCTGGACTTAGACTGTTTGTGGGAACCTAATGATTCTAGGCTGATTACTTGCTTGACTCTGCCCCAAGGCTCTGCCTGCTCCTCTCCTACCTCTTCTCAGCTGGCTTAAAAATAGGCAAAGTCAATAGGGGGAAGCTGAATTCACTTAATAACCATGTGATTCACTTAAAACTGCAGTGATTCATTTAACAATTGTGGCAAAAAAGGACATTGGGCACAATTCACTTAACTATTGCCTTGCTTAGCAATGAAATTTTGATCCCAGTTGGGCTTGTAAGTTGAGGACTATCTATACCGTGTGCATAAGTGTGAGCATTTTTTTTTGTAGACTATGTTGTAATTGGGTAATGAGGAGACAGTAGCTCATGCTTCTGACTGGTGCTGTAGAGGTTTAGCAATTCCATGCTCAGAGATTTTGTAACAATCCCAAAGAATGGGGAAAGGAGCATGGATTGTAACCCTTGCTCTGGATCAAGTCTCAGAATGCATCTACCTCTGGAGAACAATTTTCATTTCTTTCTCTTCTATCCCGCAGCTGGCACCTGCCTGGTCAATGAGGATGAGGCTGGTGTTACCATGATGTCTTGTCAGTATTTTTCTGGCACCAGAACCCTCCAAAGGGCTGGGTTCCTTAACTGTCAACTGCCTATTTTTGACCTGATTTGAATGCTTTTATACCTTCTGTGTTGATGCCCTGGGAAATCATCAGTTAGTTAGCACTTGATTGTAAGCTGTTACCATAGTCTTCGATGTATGACCAGAATTGAGCCCAAAATTTCTGTTGCTAAAGAGAACAGTTGACCTTTCTTGTCACAGTTGCTAAGTGAATCAGTGCAGTCATGGTTCCAACAGATGAAACTCTTCAAAAGAACTTTGAGGCATTGTTTACCTTAAAGGATCTTTATTCGAGTAGCAGGATATCGGCACTTACATAATCAAAGTCAAAAGCTGAATTCCCCTCCCCTGGGCACATAGTATCGAAGCACAATTCCCTCCTCCAATTAACAGTCATAAATCACATTCCCCACTTAGCTTGAAGCACAGGCTTTCTCTCCAGCTCTCCAGCCCGCCAATTCTTTATTGGCTCTGACTTCAATAACCTTGATTCTCATGCTAAGTTTCAGCGTTGTTATGTCTAGCTGGTCTCTCATTCACATCTCCCGCTCCCAGCATCATCTAACTCTAAAAGCGAAAGGGAAAAAATGGCTACATTTCCATCTGTTGTCAATGCAAAAACATTAGCGATGTGGTTGTTAAGTGAATCTGGCTTCCCCATTGATTTTTCTTGTCAGATGGTCGCAAAAGGGGATCTCATGATCACGGGACACTGTAACCATCATAAATGGGAGTCAGTTGCCAAACCTCTGAATTTTGATCACAGGACAATGAGAATGCTGCAATGGTCATAAGTGTGAAAAACAGTTTTTCAGGGTCATTGTAACTTCAAACGGTCACTAAATGAACAGTTGTAAGTTGAGGACTATCTATATAAGATTTTGTCCTGAAAATGTACAAAAAAATTCCTAGGACAGAAATGAAGGAAATTCACCTATTGTCCAAGAAAGCCATTGTTATTGGTTCGTCAATACAGTTTTTCTTCTCAACATACCCTTAATTTTTTTAGGCCAGTGCTTTTCAACATTAGTGATGTTAAACTGTGTGAACCTTGACTCCCAGAATTCTCCAGCCAGCATGTTTAAATATTCAGTTCTTATCAACTTTCTTCTTATCTATCCCTGCCCTTTTTCCTACTATTTCAGAAAGGCTATCTGGGCCTCAGTATTTACTAGTATGTACTAGATACATTGAAGTTGGATTTTAATTATGTTTTTAATTTTTTAACTCTAATTTTTAATTTATTTTAATTTTAATTTTAATTTATTGTACAGGGGCCTTTAATTTTAATTTTATCTTAACTTCTGTATTTATTGTATGTTATTGTTGTTAGCCACCCTGAGTCCTTCGGGAGATAGGGCGGCATATAAGTCCAAATAATAAATAAATAATAAATAAATAAACTATAATTTCCATCATCCCCAGGCATTGGTGGTTAGGGAAGATGGGTGCTCTAGTACTAGAATATATATCTAGAGGATACCAAAATGAGAAAAGTGAAATCTAATTTAGTCCAAAGAATGAAAACAAACTTGCATGGACCCTTTTAAAGCTTGCATTTCACCAAACAACCTATTGATTGACTGCCCAAAGGAAACCATGGGAACAATGGAAATAATGGATTACCTGGCACAGAAGGATCGAAAGGTGACAAAGGAGACAAGGGGGACTTGGGACCCAGAGGTGAGCGAGGCCATCAAGGACATAAAGGAGAAAAAGGTTATCCTGGCATCCCACCAGAGCTGCAGGTAATTTCTCCTTAATTTTCATGACAGCATGATTTTTCCAAAAGGGACTGCCCGTTGCATAAATTTATTGATGAGTTTGTTTGTTTACCTGACTATGATCCAGAATATTTGTGGGTGGGCTGTGTCAATACTCTGAGGCAGTCCAGACAAGAAGCGCCAACTAAGAGTATATAGGCAGTCCTCAATTTACAAGGGCAGTTGTAACACTACATTAATGGTGAGGTTACAATATTAAAGGAATGTTGCAAGTCTGAAAGTACATCTCTCCTGCCTCACCTTTACAACCCTGGAATCACGTTACTGGAATTCAGATACTTGGCAACTGACTTGCACTTAGATGGTTGCAGTGCCTCACAGTCACGTGACCACCATTTGCAACCTTCCCTCCAGCTTCCCACCAGCAAAAGCTGGCAGGGAAGATGAGAAATCGCTCCCGTAAGTTGCTTCCACTGTTTTTTTTTCTCCTGAGGACCCCGTGATAGATGATGAGATTCAGGGATCTCATGCAACAGAGCACCTACCTGCTTACAGCACCCTCACCTGCACCCTGTAGTACCCATAGGCTCTTGCATGGCACTGCAACAGTCCTTCCCACATCTGGCCACCCTTATGCCATGCTACACCACCCATCTGCCCAGCGGCACTCCATAACACTCATCATAAAGGGTGGCATGTCTCCTTTGCTTAACAAACATGGTGTTTGCTTAACCACTGCGAAAAAGCCACAAGATTAAGGTTTACCTGATTTACGACCATCACGACTTATGATGAAATTGTAGGGTCAAATATGGTCATAAGTCAAGATCTATCTGTACATTCTGGACACCCCTGCTATCACTATTGGTGCCCAGTTTACATTTTCGTTTGTTTGTTAAAGCCAAAGTAAAACTGTCAAGACTTCTTTACCGGTGGAGCTCCGGATGGCTCCCGACCTTCGCTCCTTCCGACGTGACCTAAAAACATATCTATTTGAACAAGCCGGCCTGGTCTGATGGGTTTAGGGGTATTTTAATGTTATTGTATTAATTGTATTGAATTGGGCTTTAATATTTTTTAATTTTTGTATTTTGTATTTTTATTGTATTGCCCTGTACACCGCCCTGAGTCCTTCGGGAGAAGGGCGGTATAGAAATTAAATCATCATCATCATCATCATCATCATCATCATCATCATCATCATCATCATCATTATTATTATTATTATTATTATTATTATTATTATTATTATTATTATTATTATTATTATTATTATTATTATTCTCTCCATGCTGGAGCTGATCTGACAAATCCAGCCTAAAACATAATGCTCCTGGTGGCTGAGATGGCATGAAGGGATCTGCTATGTTAACGTGTACAGTAATCTTAAATGGAGCTGTTTGTTTTTTAGGCATCTATCTAGATGTTTTTCTGTCTGTGTATGAGTGGTTCTCGGTTCGTACATAAATCAATGGCAGTGTTGTTAGTCAGGTTGTCTAAGTACTGGCCCAGATCCTAGTGAAACATTTAGAAAATTAAAGTTTATCTCTCTTTCTCTCTCCCCTCTTCTCCTTCACCAACTAAAGTGAGAAAGAAGTTGATACAGAATTGATTGCTTTCAGCCATGTCTTCCAATCTGCCTTTCTCCAGTTCTTTAAATGCTAACTTTATTTGCATAGGTTGCATTTATGGCTTCAATGGCAACCCACTTTAGCAATCAGAACAGCGGAATAATCTTCAGTAGCGTGGAAACTAACGTTGGCAATTTCTTTGATGTCATGACTGGACGATTTGGCGCTCCAGTGAACGGTGAGTAGAGCAGATAGTGCATTCTGTGTGAATTTTGTGCAAAAGAAACAATCATTCGCCTTGAACGTTCTTTATTCAATCAAGCAGAACTTTCCCCCCTTGAAGCTTCAAACTGATGTTGTGTTTTACTTTGGGTCGAACACAAAGGTAAACATTGTGATTTTTTTCTAAACATATCTTCTTAATAGATGGAAATATGATGTCCATAGCTTATTATTATTATTTTTGCAGAACCTAAATATAACATTTTGTGATTGCTTGTTCAGAAAGGGTGAATTCTGACAGATTCTATAAAAAATAACAAGAACTGTTTGGACCCTTTTTTTAAAAAAAAAGAATTATTTTTTCCCCCTTTATTGCTCTTGTGTGGGCAATTTGCATGAATGTAACCTACAACTAAGAAATGTCCTTGAGTTAATTGCCTATAAAATTTCAACAGGAAATAATGGGAGGTACAGTAGGGAATAAAAAAGCCAATATATGATTTTTGCAAACTTATTTATTTCTGTCCCTTATATACTGCTGTACTCTGTATGGATTCCCAGCACTTTACAATAAAGCAGTAAAACAATATTGAATTAGGACAATACCATGGTAATACAGTAGAATAATAGAGATGGCACACATTCATAATTTTTTGAGTACATTCTGCAAACTTTTTTATGGATTTCTTGGGAATAGAAGTAACTCAAATTTGCTGTATATACTCAGTAATCTGATTCTCCAGAGTAGGTTATTGACCAGGTTCTTTGCATATTGACAAAGTCTCATTGGGATGCTGGGCAAAATATCTGCAGAGAAACCTGATCAATACAAGAACCCAACTGGTAAGTATATAAAGTTGTTTTGTTACCTTCTAATAACTAATAACATTTCTTAGGTTCAAGACAATATCAAAATAGAAACTGTAAACAGTCCAAAAATTAGATTTTGGAAACCCAGAAAATAATAATATTCTCCCTAAAACTTTTTAAATGCAACCTAGTTAAGCTACTATCGCTTTTACTACACTGTAATACATCAAACAGCGTGCATTAATTAACCACTGTTTTTTCTATATGCCCACATTCACTGGTAAAGTTAATACTAGACTGGAAATGAGATTTGACAGTCACAAAAATATATCCATCTTTTTATACCTCTTCTTTCCCCACATCTTGAATTTATGGAAAATTTGTGGAGCTTAAAATGTGCAAAATTGGCATTAAAAAAATAATGAAAGCCTTTAAGGTTCCAAAATAGATTCTAAGCTTCAGGACCAGGTTACCTCATACTGGATTGTTTCAGAGATAAAACAAAATATTTTGCAAGTGTGGATATTCATCTTGGACAAGAAGATGAATGAATTCTTAACAATTGTGGCTAAACGTGTGTACTCTTAAGTGTGGAGGGATTCTTATTGTATTTGGTAAGTATTAGTTCTGAATATATGTACAGGTAGTCCACGACTTACAGAGTTCATTTACTGACTGTTCAAAATTACAATGGCACTGAAAAAGTGACATGACCGTTTTTCACACTTATGACCCTTGCAGCATCCCCATGGTCATGTGATCAAAATTCAGATGCTTGGCAACTGACCCATATTTATGACGGTTGCACTGTCCCAGGGTCACATGATGAGGAGGTTATTGAAGTAGCTGTGAAGGAACTTTTATCTTGTATCGGCAAGACGAAAGAGATGGTGTTAGACTTCCGGAGAAAAAAGGAGGAACCTGCCCCACTTTACATCGGGGAGGACTGTGTAGAGAGAGTTTCCTCCTTTAAATTTCTGGGAGTCTACCTCTGTGAAGATCTGACCTGGAAAGTTAACACAACCCAGGTGGCTAGAAAGGCCCAACAGAGGCTTCACTTTCTTAGGATCTTGCGGAAGAACAGGGTAGAACAACAGCTAATGACCCTCTTTTACCGGTCTACCATAGAGAGCATCCTCTCGTATGGTATTGTGGTTTGGTATGCTGGTCTGACAGCCGCGGATAGGAAAGTATTACAGAGGGTAGTGAGCACAGCACAAGACATTGTGGGCTGTTCCCTGACACCACTGGATGACATCGCCAGGGCTCGTTGCCTTGGAAGAGTGAGGAAGATTCTCAGGGATGACTCACACCCTGGACGGTATCTCTTTACTCTCCTACCATCTGGGTACGAGATATAGGAATATAGCCAGCCGTACCAACAGGCTGAAAAATAGCTTTTATCTGTGGGCTGTTAGGCTTTTAAATGGGACATAATCTTATGCAGAATTGACTTGGGAGGCCGGTGTGTGGTGTAGTTGGTTCACATGGTGTGGTGGGATGGAGGGTTTGTTGTCACTGTGTGTTGGGGGGAGAGAGCACAGGGGGAGGCTCAGCTAATCTCAATGTACACATGTTGTACTTTGACAATAAAGGTTTATTATTATTAATTGTACTACATATTTTCTCTCTTCCCTTCTAGGGGTTTATTTCTTCACCTTTAATATGATGAAGCATGAAGATGTCGAAGACGTCTCTGTGTACTTGATGCATAATGGCAACACAGTATTCAGTTTATACAGGTGTGTGCAGTGCATTTGGGGCTTATAAATATGTGAAATAAATTTGGAAGAGGAACTGAAACTCAGGGTAGAGCACATGAGCTGCTTTCCAAGGTTTTCAGCTTCAGTCCCTAAAACAGGGGTCCCCAACCCCCAAGCTGCAGCCCATTACCGGGCCGTGGCCTGTTTGAAACTGGGCCACAGTGCATGCGAAGCTCCACTTATGTGAGCGGAGGGCGCTCGTGCATGATGCTCCATTTGCACAAGCATCATGCGCAAGCACAAGCACCCTCTGCTCACATGTGAACTTCAACTTGCGTAAGTGTAGCGTGTGCGCACCCACTACTCACACCAGTGGAGCTATGCACACACATGTGCGCCTGCCATTCAAACGCCCGCCCCCCCCAATCTCTGGCTGGGACACCAAGGTGGAAAGGTTGGGGATCGCTGCCCTAAAACCTCCAATTTTAAAAAGAAATAGGTTACGGGTAAGGGGACAAACCACTAGGGCAGGGGTGTCAAATTGACAGCCTGTGGGCCGGATGCATCATGCTGAAACCACGCCCACCCCAGCTCTGGCAATGGGGAAAAAGTCGCGGTACGTCGTGACACATCACGTGATGTGGCGAGTTTGACACCCCTGCACTAGGGAAAGCTGGTATCCCTTAGCACAGATCATCTGACTAAGAATTAGGATTGCTAAATTGGAAAAATGACCAATAATAGATTTAATGTAGAATTTATCTTGCCTGATATACACTGCAAGTTTTCTAAAATAGGAGTTGGCAGATAAGTAGGTAGATTGCATTGTCTTTAGATGGAAGTTGGAACCTTCAATTACTTTTGCCTATGTTGAAATTTCCAATCTGCTGCTCTAGGCCTGCAAAGTGGTACAGGTAGTCCTTCATTTATGACAATTGCTTAGTGACTGAAGTTACAATGGAACCCGAAAATGGCCCTTGAGCTGGATTTGAAGTTCCAACTGCAAGTTCCCTCCCTCCCCCAGTCATGTGATTACATTTGGGATGCTCATTCACCGGCTTGCATTTATAGCTGTTTGCAGCATCCTATGGTCATGTGACCATGACTTATATATATTTTTTCCCAGTACATGTTTATTTCCAGTTTCTGGCACAAAATGCCCATTGTAGACAATGGGTTCATTTAATGGTTGCAGACTTCCTTTTTTTAACATTGTCGTAACAGCGAACAGTCTCTAAATAAGGCAGTTACTAAACGAGGACTAGCTCTAGGGATTGCAACAACGCTTAAAATGTGAAGAACAAACCAGCTTATCTTTTGTACCTCTGTTCTTAGCTACGAATCCAAGGGAAAATCTGACTCGTCAAGCAATAGCGCAGTGCTTAAACTTGCCAAAGGAGACGAAGTGTGGTTGCGGATGGGCAACGGGGCACTGCATGGAGATCATCAACGCTTTTCCACTTTTGCTGGGTTCCTTCTTTTTGAAACCAAATAGGTCTACTCACTGGAAATGAAGTAAAATATTGCTATTTGGTTTCCCTGCTCTTTGGATCAGCATGGGAACATAGTAAAATCCCAGGGTTTGTCTTGACACCACTATGCTGTGAATTATGAAACGTGGTAAGAAGAGGTTAGGCCTGAATTTATATATGCCCTTTTATGACATTTTGCCTCCCACCACACATTCTTGCCTTCTTGCTAATGGATACTGAATAGTTACCAAACGCCTATTCCTAGTAATTTAATAGAGTGATAATTATAGCCTTTTCTTTTTCCATTTTAAACCAGCAATTTTCATATGATCTTGTGCTCTAATGGATATTGCATGGACAAACATTCAGATGGGATATCATTGTATCAACAAGTCATGTGTGTTTGGAAGCTCCTGTATTTTGAAATGCAAAAATATAAATTCAGGTAGTCTTTGACTTACAACCATTCCTTTAGCGGCCGTTGGAAGTTACAACGGCAGTGAAAAAAATGACATATAACCAGTCCTTGCACTTACCAGTGTGGCAGCATCCTCACAATTACATGATCAAAATTTGGGCACTAGGCAACCGTATATATTTATGACAATTGCAGTGTCCTGTGGTCACGTAATCACCATTTGCAACCTTCCCAGCCAGCTTCTGACAAGCAAAATCAATGAGCAGAAGCTGGATTTGCTTAACAACCACATGATTTAACAACCATTGCAAAACAAGTAATAAATTTGAGCACGATTCATTTAACAACCACCTTGCTCAGCAACAGAAATTCTGATCCCAATTATAGTTGTAAGCTGAGGATTACCTGTACATATCCACCTCCACTCTGCAATCATAGTGTAACAAGGGGATATACTTACACTATAAATATATCAAAAAAAGAGGGAAACAACATTTGGATGGAGACCAGCTGCACTTTTTCAGACAGCTTTATGAAAAAAAGCAAAAGCTTTCCAGATGAATGCAGTGAATCTTGACTATTGTTAGCAAGTAACTCTTAAAATACCACACAAACAACGGTGAGATTTTTCCTCTTGGTTTAAATAATTGATTGAATCCTGCATTTAATGTTTTGAATGTGTTTAACATAGGTAAAATTGAATTGGTTGGCTTCAACCAGATACGCGCAACCATCTCAAAATGTGCATCTTTGTGTGTTTGTGTGTCTATATTCTGTGGTCAGTGAAGTGTATCCTGCTTATTTCTGTCATTTTGACTGATGATTTGCTGTAGATCTGCTAATTTCCACTTCTTCTCAGTCTTTGAAAAATAAATATATCAGTTTTAGGGCTGATCTTTATTTTCTTCCTGTGTGAAAGCATTTTAAGAACAAGCTGATTAGATTCTGGTAAACTATCCATTAGCAGAGCAGCAAAGGATAGTCTTTTTGAAGCCGGTTGGCTATATATTACTGTGAGACTTAAGTCTTTTAAATAATGTTTTTAAGCATACATTGGTACATTGAATATTTTAGACTTAGTAGGAATTGCAATCTGTAGATGTTCTTAAAAAATTGTAGCCTTCTTTAGAATGCACCAAAGAAGAATATAAACTTTTTAAAGTATATTAGGAAGATGATGGCATGCTTTTAAAACATAGTTTCACTCTCTTATTCATTTACTAATAATGGTATTCTGACCCCTGTTCTTAGTATGGATACCTTCTGAATTTGTTTTTATGTGTTTCAAGTATTTGTTTATTTTGTACAGAACACTTACTAAATAAAGACCATTTTGAATAAGTATTTGTGCACTTATGACTGTAATTCCAGGCACAATCATAATGGTCTGATCCCATATTAGGTAGCCTCATATCAAAGACAATTAGTAACTTGGCTTTCAAACAAATTATACTTAGGGTGCTTAGAACATATAATTATGCGTTCAAACCCCTATTCCAAATGCAGGTAGTCCTCGACTTACGATCAAAATTGAGTCCAGAATTTCTGTTGCTAAGTGAGACAGTTGTTAAGTGGGTTTTGCCCCATTTCACCTTTCGTGCTGCAGTTGTTAAGTGAATCCCTGCAGTTGTTAAGTTAGTAACATGGTTATTAAGTGAATCTGGATTCTCCTTGACTTTACTTGTCAGAAGGTCACAAAAGGTGATCACATGACCTTGGGACACTGCGACCCTCATAAATGAGTCAGTTGCCAAGCTGCCTGAATTTTGATCACGTAACTATGGGGATGCTGCAATGGCTGTGTGAAATAAGTCACTTTTTTCAATACTCTTGTAACTTCAAACGGTCAGTAAATGAACTGTTGTAAATTGAAGACTGCCTGTACATAAAATCTGTCATCCTTCACTTTCTGGACAATGGGCGGGATGAAATTTCTTCTAGGGCTGATAGATGAGGCTCAGCTATTCTCACCTAAATGCAATATTCTTCCCAAGCAGCTATATACCGTTTCCCTTCTCTTCCTGCAATGCATTTTCCCTTTCAATTTTGCAGTCTGAGGAAAACTACATCTGCCTACAGTTCACCTCCTGTAAGGTGAAAGATAAGAGACCCTGTGGATTTTAGTCAGCTAGTCATTGCCGACTATAGGGGGTAGTGCTCATCTGTTTCAAGGCCATTGAGCCAGTGTTGTCCGACGACATTTCCCATTATGTGGCCCGCATGATGTCAAAGAGTGCTGCTACTTTCCATCAAAGTGGTACCTCTTTATCTACCTGCATTTGCATGCTTTTTAACTGCTAGGTTAGCAGAAGCTGGGGTGAGGATGGGCTGCCAGCTTTCCAGCCAACAAGCCCAGCATCTTAACCACTGAGCCACTGCACCAACCTATCACCTCCTATAGCCAAAATATTTTGGTAATGCTACAGAATCAGGACCTTTCAGTCAGGTCTCTGCGATCTTTGAGAAGAGGATTCAGCTTTAATCAAGAGACAAAATGAAATTGACTGGGCTATCTCTGAACTGCAACCTCCAAGGACTACAAAGACAACTTAAGCAGAAACAGAGAGAACAGAATTTATCTAAGAGGGTGTGGGAAGTCAGCCCCCCCACTCCCAAGAAGGAAATATTAAAAGGGCAGAATATTATATTTCCTCAAAGGATCTTAAAAAGGCAGAAAAGCATGCCCAGTTTTTCTTAATAGCCCAAAGTCTCCCTCCCCCAAGCAGAAACCAGCTCTGTAGAAATGCAGATGTAAATAATCCATTCAGGAAGGTTGAAGCTCGAAGATTAAGAAGACAAAGACACCCAAAATCTACATACCCCATCCAAACTCTAAGATGACATAATAGGATTAACCCACAAATGCCAAAGGGATACACTCAGACTCAGGTCAAAGTGCATGACACAGGAAATACAAAGCCTCAAACAGGAACAGGAAACAAACTCAAGAGCCCCAGAGGGTATAAAACCCACTCCCTACACGCGCTCCCTCTCTTTTTTTCCAGAGCCATCTTTCTGTCTGGCTCTCCTCTTCAATAAGCTGCAACCTTCTTTCTAAAGCAGTCGCCATGTTGTTTATTCCCGGCTTGGACTGGATCCTGATGAAGACTTTTTCTTCAGCAAGGGGTTAACTATGGAAACATTCACCCAGAATCCTCTGAAAGGGCAATAATATAAAATCATTCAATCTTTTTATAAAGTATAACAGGGGTCCCCAACCTGTGGGCTGCGGTCCACTACTGGGCCACAGTCGCTTGGCCACCGGGCCGTGTGAAGGGATGGCCAGTGTACGTACACATGTGCATGCCCACCGGTCCCTGGTGCTCAAATGTTTGGGGACCTCTGAAGTATAAGATAGATGATGTGGCTCATGCATTTCCCACACACCAAAAGAACCGGATAGCGAGCAATACAGCTGTGAAGAAATTTCTAAAAATGAAGCATTCAATTCTCCAGCCTCAATGTTTGATTGCTATTAGCAAAAGTACATAGCTTGTCGATGTAATGCCAGTACTTCCAGATAAAGTGGAAAACTGATTGAGTTCTCTGGACCATCAGAATAAAAGATCTGTCTCATTTATACTATAAAATATGAGAAAGAAAAAATGCCTTATATTTTGTGCCAGCTCAGTTTTACTTAAAATCAAGACAAAAAATAATTATTTAGCATATGCAAATCATACATGAACTAGCAATATATATTAATATTTCATCTAGAACCAAATAAAATATAAATGTTAAAAAGGTCTATGTTCAAATACAAATGTCTAGGCCAGGGGTAAGCAACCTCGGCTCTTTTAGGACTCATGGACTTCAACTCCCAGAATTCCTGAGTCAGCATAGCTAGGCCATTGGATCAAAATACATGACAACGAAAACAAAAATAAAGCTGCTTTCTGCCACCTAGAGGGCGCATATACAGGCACATAAATATTCATATAGCTACACCACACTCTATAGAAACAAATTTTGCTTGGCTTCAGTCATGTTACTGGCAAGTACTGTATTTTACAGCAAGTAATGCTGGTCCAAAATATTTATCTACCTGAGGACAGGCAGCAAATATAAGCTGCAAATTCAGGCTACCCAATTTAGTTTTTACATGTAGAATCTTCTTCTGAAAGTAAAAACACCATAATTATAAATAAGATGGTGAATATATTCTAGGCCCTAGGGACATGAGGAATTGGCTTCACTGAATGAAAGGGCCAGTTTTATTAAAGTGGTTGGCACTGATTGAAGCCAGCACCTCTTCACACTTTTAAAAAATAGGAAAACCCCAAAAGAGCTTTTGTCTATGTAGGATATTTTTATCAATACAGGTAATCCTCAACTTACAACAGTTCATTTAGTGAACATTCAAAGTTACAACCACACTGAAAAAGTGACTTATGACTGTTTTTCACACTTATGACTGTTACAGCATTTCCATGGTCATCTGATCAAAATTCAGACATTTGGCAAATGACTCACATTTATGACAGTGACAGTGTCCTGGGATCACATGATCACCTTTTGAGAGCTTCTCACAAGCAAAGTCAATGGAGAAGCCAAATTCACTTAACAACCGTGTCACTAATTTAATAACTGCACTGATTCACTTAACAACTGTGGCAAGAAAGGCTGTAAAATGGGGCAAAATTCACTTAACAAATTATCACTTAGCAACAAAAATTTTGGGCTGTATCGTGGTTGTATGTTGAGGATTACCTGTATTTTCTGTATTAAAAACTGCAATTGACACATTTGCTGCCACAACCAGTTGACATGATTGTTCGATGAGATTTTAACATTGTATTATTTTTCAACATAGGCTGAGCTGATAATTTTTGATTTTGCAGATCCCTGTAAAGAGTCTTGGGGGAAACTCCAGGATCTTTGGACCATGCATTAAAAAACACTCATTAAAGCATGGCGGTTAATTACAACACCTATTTTCAAGATGAAAGAATTAAACTGTGGCATGGAGTAGATATGTTTCTTTATCAAAATGTCATTCCAAGCACGAGATGCCTTCCGAGTACCAACTTTCTTTTCTAATATATGTTTACATTATAAGATCTTTGGACAAACTAACAAACTATTCAATTTGTCCCCTTTTGAAACACAAATGTTATGGTAAATATGATGAAACTTGCTGAAATGTCTGAATCAACAATTTTGATGAGAGAAAAGACATTATCTACATTTCATGGTGACTGGAAACTTCTTACAGACATTTTGAAGGAAAGAGAAAACAATGAAATTATGATACATAGTTTGATGACTAGAAAAAAAATATCAAGATTATATAAAAATGTAAATTATGCTGTAACCAGAAGCTATTTCTTTATATTTTCCTTTTTTTTGCACTTTTGGCTTTGTCTTTCCCTTCTTTTTCTTTATTCTAAATATTTTTCTTTTATTTAAATCCCACTTTTTTTTAACATCCCACCTTTATTACTTTATGGGTGACACCAGGTAGAGAACATACATAATGCTCCTTCCTCCTCCTACTTAAAATATTTAAACTGTAAAATTTAAATATGATTTAAATTTTTTAAACAATAAAAATACACACATTCTAAATTTTAGTTTCTGCTTTAAAAATCTTTTAAAAAGTTTTTAATCAAGTTACTACAACTTTATTTTTTTAAAAAAAACTTTGTTAGAAGAAAAAAAAAGTGCTTAAAATTAAATCGTTCAAGGGAAAACAAATTCCAATGAGTTGCAACGTCAGGTGGTCTTGCAGAGGAAGAAAGGTCGCAGCCAAATGCCCAAAGATGCGGGCTCCGGAGCTCTGCATCTGCCCGGGCCTCTGGAAGCCGAGCGCTCGCCAGGAGGCGGCAGCAGCAGCTCCAGCCTTCCGTTTCCTCCCAGCCGGCCCGGCCTTATCCCCGCCCGGCGCCGCTTCTACGCTCAGTCCGCGATGGCGCTGCAGGGCTTGCAAGTGCTGGAGATGGCCGGTTTGGCGCCGGCGCCTCTCTGCGGCCTGATTCTGGCTGACTTCGGGGCGCGGGTGGTGCGGGTGGACCGCTTGCCCCACGCGCCCTTCAGCCCGGACACACTAGGCCGCGGCAAGCGCTCCATCGCGCTGAACCTGAAGAAACCTCAGGGCGCCGCCGCGCTGCGCAGGATGACCCAGCGAACAGACGTCCTGGTAGATCCCTTCCGACCAGGTGTTTCTTCGGCAGGCGGGGGAGTCGGGGAGATGATCGGCTTCCTACCCGGGGGAGAGAAAAGGCAGCTGTGGTGGGATTTCAGGAGCGGGAACGAGCTTTTTTCAGTACGTTCTGTGCAGGCGATCCATGTAAGTGCAGAGGTCTTGCATGAACTCTGCTCTTTCAATCAGAATGGAGCTGGAAGGGACCTTGGAGGTCTTCTAGTCCAACCCCCAGCTCAAGCAGGAGACCCTAAACCAGGGGTAGGCAACCTTGGCTCTTTTATGACTCGTGGACTTCAACTCCCAGAATTCCTGAGCCAGCATGGCTCAGCTTGGAAACCTCTCCCTTCCCCTGGAATGGCTGGCTCAGGAATTCTGGGACTTGAAGTCCAGGAGTCATAAAAGAGCCAAAGTTGCCTACCTCTGCCCTAAACCATTTGAGACAAGTAGCTGTCCAGTCTTTTCTTAAAAACCTCCACTGTTGGCGCACCCACAACTTCTGAAGGCAAGTTGTTCTGCTGGTTAATTGTTCTCACTGTCAGGAAGTTTCTCCTTATTTCTAGGTTGCTTCTCTTCTTGATTATGTACAACATATTTGTCAATCTAATTTTTTAGTTTTCACAGAAGTTGGATATTTCCTTTTCAGGTGCCATGGAAAAGTTTGGTCTTGGTCCAGATATCCTCCTTCGAGATAATCCCAGACTCATCTATGCCAGGTTGACAGGATTTGGCCAATCAGGAAAATATGTCAGACTGGCAGGCCATGATATCAACTATTTGGCAGTGTCAGGTATGTGATTGTATAACCTACATTAAAGAAAATTTCTAAGTTAAATATATAGAACCTACAGAGTTACAGTTGACATAGTTAAAAATATGGTGAAGGCTTTGTTTTTATTTTTATATGTTTTTAAGCCAGTGCATGATTGCTATTCATTATTTTAAACTTGTTAATTTGAAGATGAGAGGCCTGCAATTTTCAGAATTCCCCAGCCAGCATGCTAGATTACACCATCCAGAGTATATTTAGGTAGATTAATAAATACTTCATTCGCTGTTGCAAAACAGTGAGCTATGGAGCAAAGTCTATAGCTCAATTCAGCACAGTAAAACTAAAGCAATTTGTTTATTCACTACAGGTATACCCCATCTTTCTTTCAAGAATTCAGAGCACCCCATGAATTAGGCTGGGCTAAGAGAAAGTAGGAGTAATTTCCCCAAAGTTAACTAGAGATTTTCCAAAACTGACAATGGTCTTGTACCCAGGCCCAGTCCAACCCCTTAATTACAGGATGACATCAGAATTTCTAGAATTGGCTTACATTTTGTCCTTGGCTAAATCAATGTTTTTCAAACTTGGCAACTTTAAGATGAGTGGACTTCAGCCTCAGCATTCCTTAGCCAACATGATTACACTGTCCCAGAGACTGAAAAAGCATTAAAAAAATGCAAATAAATCTCCTTTATTTTGTTCAGTATAAGGTGGGACAGAGAGAAAGTTCCTCAGTCTTTCAAGATTCTGTTATTATACCCTGCAACAATGAAAACAGCATTACTGGAATCCTGTCAGTGTACTCTTATCTGGGAACACATATCTAAATTTAAAAGACAGGTTGGATTGCAACAGATTTCATACTTGGAAGTACCATTTACATTTTAAAAGGTTAGAGAAAAAGATACTAAACTGCCTGGGCACTTTTTAAAGACAAATATTTCTTGTATATAGGTGTCTTGTCTAAACTTGGCAGAAAAAATGAAAATCCTTTTGGTCCTATCAATCTTCTGGCTGATTTTGCTGGTGGAGGAGTCATGTGTGCAATGGGTATCATCATAGCCTTGTATGAACGTACAAAATCTGGCAAAGGGCAAGTCATTGACGCTAGCATGGTATGTATGTATGTATGTATGTATGGATTGATTGATTGATTGATTGAAGAACAAAGAGACTGTCTTAGGAAGCCGACCTCCTCGGCCCTAAAGACGTGTTCTTGGTCCAAATTCCATTCCAGCTTTATTTTGTGTGATTTTTATATATTTGTTTATATCCTGCCTTTATTATTTTTATAAATCCAGATGGCTGGCATACCCAACCTTCCTCCTTCTAGTTCTCTCTTGAATTCCTGGTGAGGCATTGCGAGCTGTAGTTAATAAAAATGGAAGCATGGCTTGTCCTATGTGTCTGTGATATTGAAGTAATACTGAGCATGTTTTCTTGAAAAGTTTCTTGAAAAACATGCATTAGTACATGATCAATATCTGTACCAAGAATGTACACTTCAGTTACAGAGTTTTCTAACTGTTGTAGAGATGTTTTAATGAGACTTTGTAGCGTTCCTTTAGCAATAGAGTTTGTATACAGTTTGTCCTTAGCTTTTGCTGATCCATAGGCAATTACTTTATAGGCAATAAATATATAGGCAATAAAAATATCAAGGGCAGGATATTGGCTACGGAGGGAGACAAAGGGAGACAAAGGGAGCTAAAGAATAGAAAGGCAGTAATTGGAGATAAATGTGAAAAAGAATATATGCCAGAATTACAAACTTTGCTGATAGAATTTCCGGAAAACATTGGGGAAACTGGATGACAAAAAATTCAAGATGGCAGCCATGCCATCATGATCATCATCTTAATGTTTTTGACTTTCCTCCATGTTGAGAAAAGAAGAGGAATGAGGGCATTTACTTCACCCACAAGAAAGAATATTTATTTGAACAATGCTATATATTCCTATTGGCATCATCTTTGCATAGGATGTTACACAATTGCTTTTGTGTTGTCTCTTTAAGGTAGAAGGTGTAGCATATGTAAGTTCCTTTCTGTGGAAATCTCAAAAAGTGGGCCTCTGGAACGGGGCACGTGGGGAGAACCTGTTGGACAGTGGAGCCCCTTTTTATGAAACATACGAGACCTTGGATGGGAAATTCATGGCGGTTGGTGCACTGGAGCCACATTTTTATGAGCAGTTCATCAGAGGTAAATTAATCTGCACCAGTTAATCCTTTTAAGAACTGCAAAAGACTTTGGACTGATGCCATGTGTTTCTAAAATATTTTAATAATCATTGTATGGTTATCAGCATCTCTGCATAGTTGGGTGTAAAGCAAATGTCTCATTTCACCAGTGGGGAAACTTAAAATTAGGAATCAGTGAGTTTATTGTTGCTATATTGTTGCTTCTGGTGGGAGTTTTAGAAATTGTTTTATCTGCTGAACTGAGTTACTGTAGGTTTTCCCAATAACTTTGGTGTTTTTCTGTGTATCTTTTTAATAAACACACTTCATCTTTACCTTTCCAATTGCATTGTTAAAAATAAACTTTGTGCCACCTTTGGCTTTAAGGAAAATCTAGAAAACAGATCCACAGATAAATAGAGGATAACTGTATTAAAAGCAGTGCAACATGAAATATTGGATAATTTTTTACTTGTAAATGGAAATTCTTTTAGAAAAGTATAAACATGCTAAATGAACTCAGAACCTTATTACATACATTAGAACCTATTACACACACTTTTTGTGGTTTAGTAACTGTCATGTTATTCGGTATCTGTATGGGAAATAATCTGCTTTTAAATGCATTGCTCCCTTTGGAAATTGCCTGGCTAGTAAAAAGCAATTTGGAAATGAATGGGCATGTACATGCATTTATTTACTGTGCTTTAGGCAGCTAGGCTTCAGAACAACAAAAGCTGACATTTTTGTTTTCCCTTCAAATCCTAACATGCTGAGAGCTTTTTGTTTGTTTGTTTCTTTCTTCAAAATAAAGAGTTCAGCAAATTAGTTTTAAAGAACAAAGCTATGTAGTATATACTAATTTGTTTTCTGGAAATGCAGAAGGAATTAAGCAAGCTACAAAGAGGTATGTAACAATGAGAAAAATATCCTGGTGCCAGAGGCAGATTAGTGCTTCTTTCATTTCTATAGTCAGGGGGTTGTCTGTTGTTCAGGAGGGCCCTAGGGAATCCATTCTGGGATCTCGTAGGTTCTGTGAAAGCATTTAAAAAAGGAAATTTGATTCAAATTCGACTGCCGGCGATTTCTTGGTACCTTAATGTAGTTTTCTTGGCCTGGTAGGGAAGTGGTTTTTCAACTTCAGCTTCCAGGTTTGAGGAGTTCCCATCCAACTTCTAACCAGTGCAAAGCTACTTAGCTTCCAAGCCAAAGCAGCCTAGTTATTGCCACTGGCTGAGGTGGAAGCATTTTAGAGCAGAAGAATTGACTCTCGTGGCCATACGGTAGTGTCTGTTTGACAAGGAGCTATTGGGTTGTCCGCTACTCTTGGTCTAGCTATCAGTGGGAAATGATTTTTATTGTACAGGTAGTCCTTGACTTACAACAGCTCATTTAGTGATCGTTCAAAGTTATAACAGCACTGAAAAAAGTGACTTTATGACCATTTTTCACAGTTACGACCATCATAGCATCCTTATGGTCATGTGATCAGAACTCAGACATTGGGCAAGTGATTCATACTTAACAGTGTCCCGGGGTCACGTGATATCATTTTGACAAGCAAAGTCAATGGGGAAGCCAGATTCACTTAACAAACACGTGACTAACTCAACAACTGAGTGATTCACTTAACAGCTGTGGCAAGAAAGGTCGTAAAATGGGGCAAAACTCACTTAACAACTGTCTCGCTCAGCAGCCAAAAGTTTGGGCTCAATTGTGGTCATACATCAAAGACTACATATATATTGCTATCCCTGCTTTGAATAACAATAAAAAAGAGCTTTAGGCTGCAATTGTATGGTTACGGAAAGGGCCTTGTAGGTATGTCCACATTTTTCCAGAGAAGCACAGCAAATTTGTGTTTGAGTCAAGTTAATTAATATGTATGACTGAAATAATTTTGAATATTGAAGTAATGTTTTCGTTAAGCCAACAGTCTTGTGTCAGATTAATAACATCTGCGCCATGACCGTGTAGGCAGATTTTGTGCATTAGCAGGCATTAACATTTTTTAACTTTTCCCCCCATTTTCCTAGTCTATCTTTTTAATTGTCTTCCCTTATATTTCTTGTTGCTCCCAATACATATTATTTGCTCAGTACAGCTTGCTGGCAAACACCCATTTCATTAAATTGGACTATATATTTATTTTTAAAATTTCCAGGTTTGGGACTGGATCGTCAGAAACTTCCTCCACAGATGAGTTTCTCAGATTGGGCTGAAATGAAGAAGATATTTGCAGATGTTTTCAGAAAGAAATCCCAAGCGGAATGGTGTGAGATTTTTAATGGCGTTGATGCTTGTGTGACCCCAGTGCTAACTTTTGACGAAGCTGCCTCTCATCCCCATAATGAACAGCGGGGTTCTTTTCTTAAAAATGATCAGGCGGAGATAAGTCCAAGACCGTCTCCCCTTTTATCCAGAACTCCAGCTACACCTTCATTCAAGAGAGATCCTTTGATAGGAGAACATACTGAGGAAGTTCTCCTGGAGCATGGTTTTTCCAAAAAAGAGATCTCACAACTTCATTCACTCCAAGTAATTGAATTAAATAACCTTAAAGCAAACTTGTAATATGAAATTCTGCAAATTAAGAGTTTGTCTTGGGCAAATCATATTTTTTACTGTAGCAGGATATGTCTAATTTTATCGAAATCTTCTGAATTTGCATTCATAGTTTGCTATGCATTCTAAAAAGCCCTTTTAAAATGAATTTCTACAAATAATTTGTGGTTTTGTTCTGTAATTACTGAAAGATAGTGCTAATAAAATGCCTATTGTGGTGGCAAAAACTCACCATGAGCAATAAGTCAAAGTGATAACAGAAGATCAAACTGGCCAGCAGGCATAAGTGGCTTTCTAACTAGCAAGAGCTGAGAGTGTTGAAAGTGATTGAAACAAGTCTTATATAAATTTCCTTGAGGAAATAGTCCTTGGAAGAACAGAAAGTTTGTAAATCAAAGCCAGTCACTGTTCAGGAAGCTTATTTGAAACAGATTTGCTCCCAATTTAATTTACGTTAACTCTTCTTGGGGGGTGGGGTGTTAAACAAGAATAGAGTTGATGCATTTGCAGAACAAACAGGTTTAGTGTCACATTATGGCTGACCTTACATCAAATGGAGATAAGAGATAAATCATTCAGAGTTTCAACTTATACAGGTGACTGAAATAATAACACTTACATAGACTAAATTGTTAACATCAAAGGTTCAGCTTTGCCCCTAGAATCCCCCATTTTTTTACTTTGTCCAAAGAGAAATGCAATGTATACTGTGAGGCAGTATTGCAATAATACGGTACCCATCAGCCTGCCTTGTCCAGTTGTGGCAGGCAAGAGATGTTGGCATTTCACCATGTAGAGAGCCCTGCTTGAGACAAACATATATTAGCAACGGGTTAGAAAGAATTGAGAATGAAAATTGGGGCTTTCTTGGCCTATCAACAACCTGTGTTTGAGTCAGACAGATATTATCCATAAGGGCGGCCTTTTGATGACTAATTCATTGTTGGTTTTGCTCTTACAAGGAGTCCTTGACTTATGGCCAATCCGATTTATAACAGACTCTTCTGCCAAAAAAAGGCATGGTTTCAAAGTTTCCAATGTTCTCTTCTTCTCCCTGCATTCACATGACTGCATTTTGGGCACTTGGCAACTGCCCTGCTTTTATGGCTGTTTGTAGTACCCTACAATCACATAGAGGGATGCGGTGGCTCGGTGGGTTAGGACGCTGAGCTTGTCGATCAGAAGGTCGGCAGTTTGACGGGTCGAATCCTGAGTGCCGCATAACAGTGAGCGCCTGTTACTCGTCCCAGCTTCTGCCAACCTAGCAGTTCGAAAGCACGTAAAAATGCAAGTAGAAAAATTGGGACCACTACGGTGGGAAGGTAACAGCGTTCCGTGCGCCTTTGGCGTCTAGTCATGCCGGCCACATGACCATGGAGACGTCCTCGGACAAGCGCTGGCTCTTTGGCTTTGAAACGGAGATGAGCACCGCCCCCTAGAGTCGGAAACGACTAGCACGCATGTGCGGGGGAACCTTTACTTTTACCTTTTTACAATCACATAATTGCTGGTTTCCAGCAAAAAATGATCCACAGCGAAAAATGGGTTTGCTTAAACCACCCACACTTTCACTTAACCGCCACTGTGAAAACGATTGCAAAAGAGGGTCCGATCACGTGACCTACTTTATGACTGTCATGGCTTACGACTATCAATTATGTCGCTAACTCAAGGACTACCTGTATTGCATTTATTTACCCACATGTACTGTACAGGAGGAGTTCACATGTTCACAAACACCTCCTTGTGAGGCCAGCAAATAATCCAGGGTGAATCTGTTGTCCCTCCCTGTGTGTCCAGCTGTTCCTGCCACCTTCTGCATGGCAACATCAGTAGCACACGGCAACGTTTCTAGTTCTGCTGAGATACTTACTACAGCCTGCTCAAGTTCAGCTTTCCTCAACAAAGGAAGAGAACCTCCAATCCTGAAGGCACAGAGGCTCCTCTAAGATCTAATAGGTTCTTAAGCATGCTGTCTGCACACCAGGGAATCACATAATGGTGTTGAGGGCCACTAATGTCATCGTGCATGGTAATTATCCGGGAGGATGTATCCTGGGATGTAGCTTCAGGGAGGATTATAAAAATTGTACTGCCACACATCCAGTACTACCCATCTTTATGTAAGTAGGCATAATATTGGTGATCTGGAAGGATCTCAAAGAGTGTTCATCTCTGTGGAGCAATTAGTAGAACTCCATTTATTTAAATCTGTGTTGCTGCCAATGGTGCTTTTGCATGACATGGGCCGCGCAAGCTGGTCTATGCTGCCACTTGGCCCTTTAAATGAGTACAGGTAGTTCTTGATTTTCGACCACAATTGACCCCAGAATTTCTGTTGCCAAGTGAAACATTGGTCGTAAGTGGGAAAAAACGTCACTTTTTTCAATGCCATTGTAACTTTGGTCACGAAATGAACTGTTGTAAGTTGACGACTACCTGTATAGGTCAGGTAAACATGAGTCTGTAGTGTTTATTATAACTTCTGCATCCCGCAACCAAATAAGCCCATTCTTCTGCAACTAAAATTCAGGTATTTCTATGCTACGGAATTACTTAATAATATTACGGTTTACAGTCCCATTTGGAAAAATCTTCTTGTGGCACCTGCTCGAACACTCAGTGGTGAACCACTGGGAATTCTTTGTGGCTTCAGAGGAATCGGGTTGGTTGTGATGAATGCACAAGTAAGGGAGACTTAGTCCAGTCTCATGCTGACTTTTATCACTTAGCATCCTAAATTCCAACGCCAATTAAGGTCATAAATTGACGCCTATCTATATAATATGGATATGCAAATTCCAGTTACCTAATTGAAAAAAATTAGAATTTATAACTTTATACAACTTTAAGCCACAGTTTATAATAGAAAGATGAACAACAGTAGACACAGAGCGTGCTGCTGCAAAAATGTATGTTGTACATTACAAAGATATATATTCTTAATAATTTATTAAGCTAAAGGTGCATAAAAATGGTGAAAGGTTTAAAACCATTTGCCAGCCTGGCAAGAATAGGGAAAAGGCAGTTACACAGTACTTAAAAAAGAAGAGAAAACCTTATTTATTTAAACGCCTCTTACTTTTATTCAGAGAGAAGCTAGTTTAGCCCAAGTCAAGAAATACATTTGCACTGCTTTCAACCTGTCTCCCTCTGCCTCTCTTCTTTGCTTCCTTTTCACCATTTGGTTCTTCCAATTATTTATTTATTTATTTATTTTATTACATTTATATACCGCCCTTTCCCGAAGGACTCAGGGCGGTTTACAATTAAGTTAGCTAATGTACAAAAATAAAAAAAAAATAGCAAACCCGCACTTTTTAAAGCTTTATCCAGCAATCTGATTTCTCAGAAAAAGGGATTTAAAAAAATATTATCAACTTAACTGGAAAGTTATAAATCTGCAAAGTGATACACATCATTGCTTTATTGTTCTAGTAAAGGGTTGCAGCTAATAACGTTTCCAATAAGTTCTAAAGCAGAGACCAGGCTGTAAAGCTGGGAAAGATAAAAGAGAAGAAAAGAATGACCAGCAGCAAGGTGGATGGATTCAGGAACAGGGGTGACGGACCAGGTGAGGGACAGATTGTGATGGAGAAAAACCCAACTGTGTGGTTACTAAAAGTTGACATCCACTTGATGGCGCACAGTCAAGTTTTAAGATCCGGAGAGAACATTTATGTTTCAAAGTCCCAGTTTGGTCCTGGGGCACGTCTTGAGGCTAAGTGACATATCCAAAGAAATGGAATTAAAGAAAGAATGTCAGGCTTATAGATGGTGTGGTGGGTTAAGAAGACTAAAAGGCAAATTGGCTCCAGAGAAAAAGAAGAGCTGAAAGAAACATTCAGAGATTTATGACAGAGTTAGGTGGGGTCCTTGGCGCTCTCTGAGCTTAACTTGTTTTCTTGCAGACTTTTCATTACCCAAATTAGGTAATATCATCAGTGCATCACTTTCTTAGGGTCTTGCGGAAGAACAGGGTAGAACAACGGCTTATGACCCTCTTTTACCGGTCTACTATAGAGAGAGTCCTCTCCTATGGTATTGTGATTTGGTATGCTGGTCTGACAGCCGCGGACAGGAAAGTATTACAGAGGGTAGTGAGCACAGCACAAGACATTGTGGGCTGTCCCCTGACACCACTGGATGACATCGCCAGGGCTCGTTGCCTTGGAAGAGTGAGGAAAATTCTCAGGGACGACTCACACCCTGGATGGTATCTCTTTACTCTCCTACCATCGGGTAGGAGATATAGGAATATAGCCAGCCGTACCAACAGGCTGAAAAACAGCTTTTATCCGTGGGCTGTTAGGCTTTTGAATGGGATATAATCTCTGTGAACTTATGCAGAATTGACTTGGGAGGCTGGTGTGTGGTGTAGTTGGTTCACATGGTGTGGTAGGATGGAGGGTTTGTTGTCACTGTGTGTTGGGGGGAGGGAGCATGGGGGGAGGCTCAGCTAATCTCAATGTACACATGTTGTACTTTGACAATAAAGGTTTATTATTTATCAGTTTGCAACTGCACTCCTTACTAGCACTGTTGATGTTACCTAGTTTGGGTAATGAAACCTCTGCAGGAAAAGAAGCAAGCTTAGAGAGCACCAGGGACCCCTCATGTCAACCCTGAGTTACAAATATTCTCCTTTACAGTATTAGTACAGAGTTATGTGGGTGGGAGAGCAAGATTGTGCATTCACGTACTGACTGTCTTCTCATAATGTGTCTGAAATTGATTTTTGTGCTGTGTTTCCACTCGCTACTTGGCTGAGTTGCTTTTTTTTTATCATTCTGCTCCCATTATGTGCTAGATGTAATTTAGTATTTTGAAAGGGAAAAAGGTGCTTCAGAGTAAACATCAGCATTCCCATCAGATTGGGGCAGTCCATAAATATTGTTAGTAAATAAGCTGCATGATCCCAGGAGTAGGTATGTTTAATTTAAGAAGGTGCCAGCAGGTACTATGTGTGTCGTCCTTTGGATCCAAAGCATTGCAGAGTCCTGTGATGTTGCACCTTAAAAATATGCCCCTAAATATCTGTTTGTTTACAATGAAGTTTTGTTTTCATTGACAATCTGGAAATTAAAAAAACCACATAATTAAAAAGGAAAAACAAATGTTCAAACGTGCATCAGCCAGTGCGTTTTCATTGTGGCTGCCACACAGGTGATCATTTCATATCTGAGACATATTCACATAACTATCACTGCTTCCTGGAAATTAATGCAAATATAACCAGTGCAGATAGGACTATTCTGAATAGCAACACAACACAGTCAAACTTTTGCTTTGTCCCTGGATTTATATGGCTTGGAATATTTACCCTGTAAAAGTACAGAGGGAAGGATGTTGTGGCTGGCCCAGAAAAAATGTCATTTTCATCCTAGGAAAGAAAAGGATATTTAAATATTTCCGCAAGCTTCCCAAATGTTCTTTGAAAACCCAAGTTCTGTTGCTCTGTGACAAACTATTAACTTCAACTTGATGCTCCCTATTGTTTAATCTTTGAGAAAGTGTTTGTTTGAACTGCTCACATCCCAGAGTTATTAAGATGCATCTGTCATCTTGCTTTTCTTCTGCTGCAGCTTTTCAGTTTGAAAAATAATTGTCTACAAAAACTAAAATCTGTATGGAGACACACACACACCCCACAGAGACAACCTCCAACAGTCAGCATCCCAGGATGCATCTCAGTTGTGGGCAACCCTGTCTCTAATTTGAGAAGGCATTTGTTTCAAATTCTGCAGGACATTCTCCCAAGTAATTGGCCACAGAACTGAAATCTTAAATCTGCAAAGCATCTTGCAGCCCTGGTACTGATACAGCCTTTATAGAGTAACTTGATATTCAGTTGAGAAGCTGAGGTTTCAGATGAGGTTCAAGAACAGAGATTTGGACAGCAGATGAAGGACTTCTTTGAAATTAATATGAATAAGGATACTTCTATGGACATGGTTTGGGATGCTAGCAAGGCTTATATGAGAGGGGTGTTGATATATATGAATAATAAATGCAGACGTACCTTGGAAGTTAGAAGGAAAGAACTGGAGAATGAAATTAGGGAGAAAGAAAAGGCCCTAATTTTGAACCCATTGGATGTGAAGATTAAAGAGGTTATTAATCTACTAAGAGGACAATTTGATAAGTTGATGGCTGATCAAGTGGCAACCAATTTACGGTTTGCTAGGCATAATACTTTCTGCAATGCTAATAAGCCAGGTAGATGGCTAGCTTACAGACTAAGGAAAAAGCAAAGGGCTTCTAATATAGATAAAATTGAACATAAGGGAAAGGTTGTGTTTCAACAGGATCTTATTAAGGAAGCCTTTGTGGATTTTTATTCTAAATTATATGCTAAGGAGAAGATTAATGAAAAAGACATTGATGTATATTTGGAGAATGCTAGCATCCCGGTTTTAACGCAAGCACAAAAGGAGGAGATTAATCAACTGATAACAGAAGAAGAAATTCTTATAGCAATTAAGGGACTGAAGGTGGATAAAGCGCCAGGCACGGATGGTTTGACTGCGGCTTACTACAAAAACCTACAATTGGAATTGATAAAGCCGTTAAAGGAACTGTTTCAGACAATTCAGAGAGGGGGAAAGGTGCCTCCGTCTTGGAGAACTGCTTTTATCTCTTTGATTCCGAAGGAAGATCAAGATGTTACTCAAGTAAAAAACTATAGACCGATATCACTTTTAAATACAGATTATAAGATATTTGCCAAGGTGCTAGCTAACAGATTGATGAGGGTTCTGCAACAGGTGATTCATGGGGATCAAACTGGGTTTATTAGTGGTAGGCAAATGAAAAATAATGTGAGGCATATAGTTGATGTGATGGAGTTTTTGGAAAGGAACAACCAGATCCCTGCGGCGCTAATTTTTCTAGATGCTGAAAAAGCTTTTGATCAATTGAATTGGCAATTTTTGATGAAAGTTTTAGATAAAATGAATTTTGGGGATAAATTTTTGCAACCAATTAGGGCATTATATCAAAAACAAACTGCCCGAATAATAGTTAACAATAGTTTGACTGAAGTATGTAATATTGAGAAGGGCACAAGACAAGGGTGTCCGTTATCACCTTTATTATTTGTTTTAACATTGGAGTTATTATTGGTAAAAATACGGAATTCGGAAAGAATTAAGGGTATACAAATTAGAGATCAGGATTATAGACTGAGAGCGTTCGCAGATGATCTGGTTGTTACGGTGACCCAGCCAGAAAACTCTGTTGTGGACCTGATGGAGATAATAATGCAATATTGGAAGGTTTCTGGATTTAAAGTTAATGCACAAAAAACTAAAATTCTGGCCAAAAATATGACAGTATCGCAAAAGGCCCTTTTAGAAGGATTAACTGGATTTGAGATTGTTAAAAGGGTCAAATATTTGGGGGTGATTTTGTCACCCTCTAATACAAAGTTATATAAAAATAACTATGAAAAGCTATGGGGGAAAATTCAAAAAGAAATGGAGAGCTGGGAAAAATTGCAATTGTCTTTGTTGGGAAGAATTGCAGCAGTGGAAATGAATGTCCTGCCTAAATTTTTATTTTTATTTCAAATGATACCGGTTCTTAAAAAAGATTCTAATTTGGAAGAATGGCAACGGGGTATCAATAAATTTGTTTGGGCAGGGAAAAGGCCACGAGTTAAACTTAAGATTATGCAGGATACTCGTGAAAGAGGTGGTCTTAAAATGCCTAATCTTAAATTATATTATGAAGCTGCTGCGTTATCAGGAATAAGTGACTGGATTAATTTGACACAAGAGAGATTATTAAATCTTGAGGGCCATGACTTGTTATTTGGCTGGCATGCATATTTGTTGTATGATAAGAAGGTAGATAATGTGTTTAAAGTGCATATTTTAAGACAGGCATTGTTGAGAGTTTGGAAGAAGTATAGACATAAGTTAGAGTACTAGATACCGTTGTGGGCAATTCCAAAACACGCAATAGAAAACATAAATGTTGGTTTCAAACATGATGTGACTACGTATAAGCAGATTTTAAGCTTGGAAAGAAATGTCTGGTGTTTAAAGCCATACAACCTCTTGCGAGATGAGAATATTGTTCAAACTTGGTTTCAATATACTCAGTTACGGGCCAGGTGGAAAGAAGATCAGAAAATTGGTTTTGCAATGACTGATGAAAATTTGATAAAGCAAATTAGAAATCAGGGTCCAGCACATATTAAACGGATATATCTTGCATTGATAGAAATTGATTCAGAAACAGAACTTGTTAAGGATTGTATGATAAAATGGGCCCAGAATATCCAAGAAGTTATTACAATGGACACGTGGGAAAAGATCTGGGTGAGGAACGTTAAATTTACACAAGCTCAAAACCTAAGAGAGAACTTTTATAAAATGTTTTATAGATGGCATTTAGCTCCTAAAAAGCTTGCAAGTATGTATCCGAACTATCAGCCAAAATGTTGAAGGTGTGGTGGCGAAGATGCAACATATTTTCTCATATGGTGGACCTGCAAAAAGGTTAAGGCTTTTTGGATAAAAATTTGGTGGAATATGCAGAAGATCTTCAAGCAAAGGATAAAGTTTTGCCCGCAATTGTTTTTGTTGGGCATAATTACAGATGCTACTGTTGTGGACACTAAGTTGATGTTGAACTTAATTACAGCAGCAAGACTTTTAATAGGTCAATATTGGAAGAAGGAGGATCTGCCGACTATAGAAGAATGGACTCTAAAGGTTTCTGACCTGGCGGAAATGGCAAAGATCTCGGCTTACTCGAAAGATCATTCGCAAGAACGTTATATTATGGAGTGGAAAAAATGGATTGATTATATCCAGAACAAATATGGGACTAAAAAGTTTCATTTAGCATTTGAATAAGTCTTCCTTTCTTTTTTCTTTTTTCTTTTTTTTTATATATAAGTAATATTAATATTGTTTGTAGTTATCCTATATGAGCTAGAGAGTGATAGATTTAAGAGATTATTGTTGTTAGCATATGGAGGTTTATGATTGTTCTTTGTTTTTTATACCTTGTACTTAGCTCTGGGAAGTCGGGGGGGGAGGGGGGAATGGTGGGGAGGGGTAGGGAGGGATTGGTAGGGGTGGGTGGGGGGAGGGGGGATTGTTAAAGATAAAATGTACTTTAAAACTTTTCAATAAAAAAAAAAAGAACAGAGATTTGGCCCATGTCCATGATAAATAATTGGTAGATCATTCAGATTCATGACCAGTCCTAACTCAAGTCTTGGATTGTGGTCTTTTTCATATTTTAAATAAAGTTTCTAGCTAGTTTTAGTTTAGTTTAGTTTTATTATATTTGTATACCGCCCTTCTCCCGAAGGACTCAGGGCGGTGAACAGGGCACATATAAAATACAGGGTACAAAAGTTAAAAGAGAATTAAATACAAGGCCCAAGCTAAAACAGTAGATAATAATGTAAAAAACCACAATAAAAAACCCCAACACATCCCCCATCAGGCCAGGCCGGCTTGTTCAAATAAATAGGTCTTCAGATCGCGTCGGAAGGAGCGAAGGTCGGGCGCCGTCCGGAGCTCAACCGGCAACCGATTCCATAAGTCCGGGGCGCCCACAGAGAAGGCCCTCCCCCTGGGGGCCACCAGACGACATTCTCTGACCGGTGGCACCCTGAGGAGGCCCTCTCTGTGGGAACGCACAGGGCGGAGGGAAGTTGACGCCGGCAGCAGGTGATCCCTGAGGTACACCGGACCCATGCCATGTAGGGCCTTGAAGACCATTACCAAAACCTTGAATCTCACTCGGAAGACAACTGGCAGCCAATGCAGCTCGCGGAGCAGAGGTGTAACATGGGAGTATCGGGAGACTCCCAACACAACTCTCGCGGCTGCATTCTGTACCAGGTGGAGCCTCCGAGTGGTCCTCAAGGGAAGCCCCATGTAGAGAGCGTTGCAGTAGTCCAAACGAGAGGTCACGAGCGCATGAGTGACCGTACACAGGGCATCCCGGTCTAGATAGGGCCGCAACTGGCGCACCAGGCGAACCTGGGCGAAGGCCCCCCTAGTCACAGCCACTATATGGTCTTCCAAAGTAAGCCGCGAATCTAGGAGGACTCCCAAGTTGCAAGCCCTATCTACGGGGGGGTAATAGCTAGAGCTCCTGTTGCTTCTGTGATTTGTGCACCACTTATTTTCAAATCTTTGTGATGGTTAAACAAGAACAAACCACGTAGACTTGGATTATCATCGGTCCAAACAGATTAATATAACTGTAAACTGACGCGGTGGCTCATTGGGTTAGGACGCTGAGCTTGTCGATCATAAGGTCGGCAGTTTGGCGGGTTGAATCCCAAGTGCCGTGTAACAGAGTGAGCGCCTGTTACTCGTCCCAGCTTCTGCCAACCTAGCAGTTCGAAAGCATGTAAAAAAATGCAAGTAGAAAAATAGGGACCACTACGGTGGGAAGGTAACAGCGTTCCGTGCGCCTTTGGCTTCTAGTCATGCCGGCCACATGACCACGGAGACGTCCTCGGACAAGCGCTGGCTCTTCGGCTTTGAAACGGAGATGAGCACCGGCCCCTAGAGTTGGAAACGACTAGCATGCATGTGCGGGGGAACCTTTACCTTTACCTTTAAACTGACCAAAGCTTTATCTTCCTTTCCATCCAGGTAAACAACCCCAAACATTCATAGACCATGGCACACAAGGACGGAAAACCTGAGCATTAAAACATGGGATCATTTGCCCACTGGAAGACTAGTAGATCTCATGCTATGGTTTTTCTCCAGGAAGGTTGCTTGGGATCTTGATTACTATCTGAAATAAGAGAAGAGATTTATTCTTTTTTTCTGCTGACAGCATTGACAGAGACATTAACACCCTGACTGCTTGCAGTATAAGAAGGAGCAACTTATTAAACTATTCCATGCCATAAATATACACACGCCTTCAAAATAACTTTGAAGTCTGCCCTATGTAGACATGTGATACACTTGGATATAATCTTCCAATGATAAAAGAGCTGGGCATTTTCCAGCCAGGAGCTCTAACTGTGCTAATCTTCTTTCAGAGACACAGACGTATTTCCCCTTCCACTCCCCCCTCTCTGTAACTTGTGATTCCAGAGCTATGGGAAATATGCATGGCCCCTCCGGGTCTTTTCTTTGCTACGCCCTGACAAAGGATTTATGCCTGGTGGATCAACCTCCTAGATACCAGCCCAATGACTCTAACCCAACAGGATAATAGCCAAGCTCCTCCGGTCCTGCAATTTGGGCACTGCCAGAATGGGATCCCTCAGTAGAAAAGAAGAAACTGTGTTTAAGTCCTTAACTGGGAAATCTCCCTTTAAGCCAGTGAAGCCTTCCAAGAAGAGAACAGGCCAGTTGATTATGCACAGCACGATCATGTTTGGTCGCGAGTTCTGCTACGCAGTTGAAGCTGCCTTTGTCACCCCTGTGTTGCTCACCGTGGGGCTCCCCAAAAGCCTTTATAGCTTTGTATGGCTTATCAGCCCCATCCTAGGATTTCTGCTGCAGCCGGTGGTGGGTTCAGTCAGCGACCACTGCAGTTCTAGGTGGGGCAAGCGAAGACCGTTTATCTTGATCCTTGGCCTTCTGATGCTCCTGGGGATGGCTTTTTACCTCAACGGAGATGCAGTAATCTCAGGTGAGTGAGTACACAACCTGTTGCTGAGTCAGGAAAACCAAACTGAGTGTTAAGGAGAGAGATTGGAGATTGTGAACATTCTTGGTTGAATATGTTAGTGCATCTGCAATAAGTCAGTTGGCAGGGCTCATCAGCGTAGACTTCGTATATAAAAACAAGAAAGAAATCTTAGTTGAATCTCAGGGCTGGAAAGGATAGATTTAAATCTGAAGTTAGCTTGACAAGAATACTGTTAGCATTCTGAATGTATTTTTAATATTTGTGTAGATAAATACAGTATGACTGACACTTTGTTTCAGAAACTTTGAGAACAAAGAAAAGGGTTTAAAATCTAAAGGCTTAGGATTCATCTCAATCCTATTGTTTAATTCAAACCTCCAATCCGTATTATATAAATATTCAGATCTATATAAATTGGTTTAATGAATAACAATTATGCAATCATTACTTAATGGCTTCTCATGCAGAGGCCTGATATTTGCAGTGGAAAAAAAGATAACACAACAGCCAGATTGTTTCATTACTTAAAGGCACAGAGTGTTGCAAGTTCGTTAAATAATATGCAATATCCTGGTAATTTGGCTCAGTTTAGGAATTACAACAGGGAAGGCAGGTACAATAGCTTATTGGCTATATTGCTGACCATTACTTCTCAAACTGATGCATTGGAGTACTGCATATTTAAGCTGTGGAGGCAAAATACAAGTATATTAATCATGGCTGAAATCTCTCAAGTTTGTTCATTCTGGCATTTGGGCCCAGGATTTTGTGAGATGGCGGGGATTGGCCATTTAAAATCTTTTCATGTTTTTCTTTAGATTTTCCTTTTTTTTAACATGGGCGATTCAGTGTCATGGCCTATGACTTACATAAGGTAAAGGTAAAGGTTCCCCCGCACATGCGTGCTAGTCGTTTCCAACTCTAGGGGCCGGTGCTCATCTCCCTTTCAAAGCCGAAGAGCCAGCACTTGTCCGAGGATGTCTCCGTGGTCATGTGGCCAGCATGACTAGATGCCAAAGGCGCACGGAACGCTGTTACCTTCCCACCATAGTGGTCCCTATTTTTCTACTTGCATTTTTATGTGCTTTCGAACTGCTAGGTTGGCAGAAACTGGGACGAGTAACAGGCACTCACTCTGTTACACGGCACTCGGGATTTGACCCACCAAACTGCCAACCATCTGCTCAACAAGCTCAGTGTCCTAACCCACTGAGCCACCACGTCCCATTTATGACTTACATAGTGGTCCCAAAAAATGAAGTTGATGACAGAATATTGGTTTGGATAAAGGACAGGTGCAGGAACCTTGCTTTATATTATCCAGATAAAGAGCCTCCCCTTCAAAGTATGTCATTTTCGGTTTTCAAATGATAATGACAACCTTGTGAAGATTGGTTAGTCTGTTTGATAGACATTATTTTAATCTTTGCAAGCACCTTATTCACATTGTTCATTAAAGGTGCCAGGTCTTTTTTGGGCACTACTTTCAATGTTGGCAGTCTTTGTCTTTCTAACTGCTAATTCTGCATATGTTATACTTTTCTCTTTTAATTCTTCTTGACAGGGAAACAGTTCATAGGTTGTTTCAGCGCTGGCCTGTACTGGCTCTGTGGTTATTACTTCCTCTAAGTCAGCAATCCCCAACCTTTGTGGCTTGGTAGCCTGGCTGGGTGGGGGAGAGGGAAACGGCCAAATGAGTGGTGGGCCGGTGCACATGCGTGCACATGCAGTCCTTGCGCAAGTCGTGGGCTGGCGGGCACTCAGTGTGTATGCCCAGGCCTTTAGCTTGTGCAAATCGAGCTGTGCATGTGCATGCTGGCCCCCACTTACACAGCCCAATTCTGAATAGGCCACAACCCAGTAGTGGGCCACGCCCCAGGGGTTGGGGACCCCTACTCTTAAGTTATCATTTCTATAGAATCCAATCTGGGTCAGTCATCGGGACCAGAGGTTTAGTCTTTCAAGCTTTTAAGAACTTACCTGTAACAGAGTATGTGCTTTGGGCTATTCTGTGTGTAGTATTTATATGGTGCCTGTTATGTGTGGCTTTTTAGTTCTTGATTGAGGTGTTGATGGCTGGCTGTTACGTTGTTGGCTATTGTTTCCTTGTGCTGCCAAGCCCTCGCCTCCTAAGTACTTGATAACCTGGCGATAAATCAGCATTCCTATTGACTGAAGAGGGGCCCATTTCCCAGGCTTCAATCACTTCCCTGGCAGTTTTTGTACCTTCTCGTCCAACACTCTTAGTAGCTGCAAAATTGAATGTATATCCTTATTTATTCCAATGTGAGGCTACCAATGAGTTCTGGTCTCCTAATCTGACTACTCGTGTTCTTGCAATCTGGTGGTTGTCTGTCCTACATAGTCACAGGGGCAAGCCATGCAGGGGATCTGCTATCATTTCTATAATTCATATCCGTTTTTTCCTTTATATTTCCAGTTGTTCTTATCTGAGTTTCTTCTACTATTCTACTATTATTTTGAGGTCTTCCATTTTCACATTTTTTCTAAATATTTTCCAATTTTGCTAATATTTTATTTCTGGTGCTGAATCTCCTTTGGTCTCTTAATTGTTGTTCAGTGATATTTGAGTTTTGCTGAAGCTACCAGCATAAAAAACCCCCAAAACTATGCGTGAGTGTAGATTTCAATACTCTGATTTTGTTTGTTATATTCATAATTACAGAGTCTTTTCCCTGTAAGTATTTATTTATTAATAATTGCATTAATTATTTATCTTTATACCTTTCTTGTTCCCATCTGGATTTATCATCTCTGCCATCTTTGTTCTTTTTTGTTTTGTGTTGTTTTCTTCCATTAATGTTTTAGAACAATTTATAAAAGATCCAGAGATCCTGGAAGTTGGGTGGCATGTAAATAAATTATGATTATTAATAATAATGCCTCATCTTTACTCTAGAAACCATAGGCAGTGTTTATGATGATCTCCCCTAATTTTATCCTTGCAATCATTCTGTGAAAAAAGCTGGGCTGAGCAAGTGTAATTGGCCCAGAGGCTCCTTATGAGTAATTGGTTGAATGAGGACTTGAACCACAATCCCCTTGATCCAGGTTCAACTCTACACAAATTTTTGAATGATAGCTTAATCAAATCTGCTTTTGTAATCAGTACATAGTTTAATCAGGAAGAATACAGGTAGTTCTCAACTTACAATCATTCCTTTAGCAACTGTTAAAAGTTACAACAGCATGGGAAAAAAATGACTTATGAGCAGTCACACTTACAACCATTGCAGCATTGCAACATGATCAAAATTTGGGCGCTTGGCCACCGGCATGTATTTATGATAGCTGCAGCATCTGGAGTCAAGTGATTGCCATTTGCAATCTTCCCAGCTGACTCTCAAAAAGCAAAACCAATGGGGGAAGCCAGATTCATTTTGATAGTGTGATTTGCTTAACAACTGTAGCAAAAAGGGTCATAAAATTGGGCACAACTCACTTAATAAACAACTTGTTTAGCAACAGAAATTCTGGTCCCAATTGTGGTTGAAAGTTGAGGACTATCCTTAATGCTGTTAGTGTTCAAACAGAAATTAGAATGGTATGCATGATTTAATCCGGTAATGGTACACTTAAACATTAGCTGTACAAGTTGAGTTACATGCATTTAAATGTGTTTTTATGTTGCAAATGTACTTCCCTCATTGGGTCAATTGGACCTCAGCAAGTTGGGGGAAGGTTGGCATAAAAAATAACTGTCAACAAAGCCAGATGTTTTCTCTTACAGTTCTGGTTGTTGATCAAGGCACCTGGAAGACGTGGGCTATAATTATTACCATGCTGGGAGTTGTGCTGTTTGATTTTGCTGCCGATTTTATTGATGGACCCATCAAGGCGTATTTATTTGATGTCTGCACTCACCAGGACAAGCAGAAGGGGCTCCATTATCATGCGCTCCTGACAGGTAAATCCAAGATAATAGTTCCTCTTCTATACTCCTCTGGAAATGCAGAAATTGGCCAGTGCATTTTCCTTCCCACCCTTAAGATCTGGGTTGCGCTGATCAGCTGATTCAGAGCATCATTGCAAGCCTTGTTTAGAAACTTAATCTTGTGGTTACCAGAGCTGGTGGAAGGGAAGAATACCTTTTCCAAAATGAACACAGAACACTAATCTCATAACTCTGGAATAGTCTAGGGCACAGGTCTGCAGCCCGCGGCTCCGGAGCCGCATGCGGCTCTTTCAGCCATCTCCTGCGGCTCCTGGTACATGTGCAGTCCAAAAAAAAAAAGCGGGACTAAAAAAGTTCAACCAATCAATTCAAATATGCAGGGTAGGTGCATATCTCACCTTGGCTCTACTCTTCAGTCAAACCCTGTTCTGCGCATGTACGCGTATGCGCACATATTTTTTGCGGCTCCCAGTTTTTCCTTTTGTGAGGGAACCGGTTCCGAGTGGCGCTTTCACTGTTTGAGGTTGCTGACCCCTGGTCTAGGGATAGTGGATTTTGTGGGTCTGTTTAAAATAATTTGGAGGGTCTTTTTCTCTTTGCTTACCGTAATGGTTAGAAAAGATTCAACAGTGAAGATTTTTAATTTGTTTTTAAAATCAAAGTTATAGTCCTAGAGCAGGGGTAGGCAACCCCGGCTCTTTTATGACTCATGGACTTCAACTCCCAGCATAGCTGACTCAGGAATTCTGGGAGTTGAAGTCCATGAGTCATAAAAGAGCCGAGGTTGCCTACCCCTGTCCTAGAGCAATCAACTTCACAACATCCAATTGGAGTCAAGGAGAAGAGGATTATGTTATGTATTTAGTCTCACTAAAAGTAAAGACTCCTGTAAACCAGGTTCACCCTCTCGCTATGGGGGGTGAACTATTACCCCCCGTAGATAGGGCTCGCAACTTGGGAGTCCTCCTAGATTCACGGCTCACCCTAGAAGACCACATAGGAGCTGTGACTAGGGGGGCTTTCGCCCAGGTTCGCCTGGTGCGCCAGTTGCGGCCCTATCTAAGCCGGGATGATCTATGCACAGTCACTCACGCGCTCGTGACCTCTCGACTAGACTACTGCAACGCTCTCTACATGGGGCTGCCCTTGAGGACCACTCAGAAGCTCCAACTGGTACAGAATGCAGCCGCGAGAGTTGTGTTGGGAGTCTCCCGATACTCCCACGTTACACCTCTGCTCCGTGAGCTGCATTGGTTACCAGTTGCCTTCCGGGTGAGATTCAAGGTACTAGTAATGGTATTCAAAGCCCTACATGGCAGGGGTCCGGAGTACCTGAGGGAACACCTGCTGCCGGCATCGACTTCCCTCCGCCCTGTGCGTTCCCACAGAGAGGGCCTCCTCAGGGTGCCACCGGTCAGAGAATGTCGACTGGTGGCCCCCAGGGGGAGATCCTTCTCTGTGGGCGCCCCGGAGCTATGGAATCAGCTACCGGTTGAGCTCCGGACGGCGCCCGACCTTCGCTCCTTTCGCTGCGAGCTAAAAACATACTTTTTTGAACAAGCTGGCCTGGCCTGATGAGGGGATTGGGGTGGTGGTGTTAAAGATGTATTTTAGCATGTGGGCATTTATTTAATCTTGTTTTAACTTTTGTAATTTGTATTTTTATTCTTGCCCTGTTCACCGCCCTGAGTCTTTCGGGAGAAGGGCGGTATAGAAATATTATTAAATAAATAAATAAATAAACTGCTGAGGGCCCAATAGACAAAAATCATTGTTTTCTTGAAAAAAAAAACCAAGTAGTTTGCTATCGCTTTTTCTATACATTTCCCTTTTATTTTCTCATGAGACAGAAAAGAACATTCCTGTATATAATCTTAAAAGGATCCAAATACATCACCCTGAAGCAAAGAACAAATTAGGCCATGCTGTTGCCCCAGTGGCAAGCCAATAATCAAGAGTTGTTTTCGTATCACATTACATGAATTTGACTGTTTGAAAGTGGTGGGATTCAATTATGTGAACAACCGGTTCTCTGTGTGGATGCCCCTTCTGGAAGTCCATTCTGGGCCTGGGCAACAAAAAAGTAGCTACCGGTTCTGCCCAAGTGGTGCCAACCGGCTGAATCCCACCACTGCCTTTAGGGCAAATTACGAAATGTGTGCATGCATTGCTCACTCCCACAAAAATACAATGATAGCAAATATTATACTTACAACTTTGGATGAAAGAAGCTTGAGTCATGTGATGTTAATGATGGTGGTTTCATTCCTTGAATGGTACTTGCATAACTGCACGTATATCGTAGTTCTTGTTTCCTAAAGCTTCCTGCCTATGGAGATATAAGAATATATTTTCATTCTTATTTTAGGCAAAGCTATGGAGATTCACTTTTCAGTCCCAGAGAAAATGTTATTATACCTACCTGCCACCACTCCAGGTTTCAAACTAACTCACTGCAGCTCAGATTAATTTTGATTTGAAGTTACATTTGCAGCAGAACCCTAATAAGCAGGCATATACATAGAATGAAGGCTACTGCTAAGCTTGTAAGCTGCCCTGAGTCTTCGGAGAAGGGCGGGATATAAATGGAATTAAAATAAAAAAATAAAATAAAATTTTTTGCTCATCAGTGTGTTACCAAATTTGGTTTCTTGAAACTACCAGTTGTTCTTATCACAGTGATGCTACTTTTACTTCCTTGATACTGCAAATGACATTCGTCCTGGGTCAAGAGCTACCAGTTAAGATTTTTGTTCATTAGCAATTACCAATCACGGCAGGGAGTCAAACCAGGCTGGGGGCTAAACCTCTGTAATGCAGTGTTTAGAATGCTGGACTAGGACTACAGAGATACAGGTTCAAAAATCCACCCTCGGTCGTAAACTTGGTGCCAGTTGCTGTCTATTAGCCTGACTTTATATATCATAAAAACCTAAGAGCCAATGTGGTATCGTGGTTAAGAACAGAGAATTCTAGTCCTGCCTTGGGGACAAAGCCAGTTCCTCCTTCAGCCCTAGGTAGGAGGCCATGGCAAACAGCTTCTGAAAAGATTTTGCCAAGAAAACTGGACTGTCCAGGCAGTCACTGGAAGTCACTGCTGACTCCAAGGCAGATACACACAAACATACCTTACAATATTGTCACTACTATTGATGCTTCTGTGGTTATTTATTTCATGCATATATCATGGAAAAAAACCCCCAATAATATAGTAACCAACAATGATAAACATGTAGTATTTATCATTTGGAATATCTGGATCCCTTTCAGTCAGGATTCAAGCCAGGTATGGGACAGAAATGGCATTAGCCACACTTTTGGATGATCTCTGGCACGGGTGGGATAGGGGTTGTGCAACCATCCTTGCTGTGCTTGAGCTCTCAGTGGCTTTTAATACTATTGGTCATTTTATTCTTCTTGATCAATTCGAGGGATTGGGGGTAGGTGGCACTGTATTGTGCTGGTTCACCTCCTGTCTCCAGGGTAGGTAGTAGTTGGTGGTGACTGTGTAGGGGGGAGAGAAATCCCACCCTCAGCTCCTACTATGTAGGGTGCCACAGAATTGGATGCTCTCTCTGTTCCTATTCAACATCTACATGATGCTGTTGGGTGAGTGAGGTATCATCTGTAAACCAAGATACCCAATTAGACACCTCTATCCTTGGAGAATTAAGCAATGTATGGATGTTCTTAACCCAGTGTTTGGAGGCTATGAGGATCTGGATAGGGAACAACAGGCTTCAACTGATCCCTGGCATGACAGGGGCTCTGGGTTCTGAGATTATGCCATTTTTGGTGCTGGATGGGACTGTGTTGCTGTAAACAGATCTGGTGCGCATCTTGGAAATTGTTCTAAATGATCACATATTTCAGTTTGTCTACCCACAAGAACTAAAGTTTTGCATGTTTTAATTTTATTATTATAGCATATAGTTTGTCATGGAGAAAATCTATTTATATGGTTGCTAACTGTAATAAGGTTTGAAATAAGAAACAACAATACACTCAATACAAAACTTGCAAAACAGATGTGATAGTGACAATAATCTGACAATTTAGCATTAAGTATAGTTTTACTAAGGGACGCGGTGGCTCAGTGGGTTAGGACGCTGAGCTTGTCGATCAGAAGGTCGGCAGTTTGGCGGGTCGAATCCCGAGTGCTGCGTAGCAGAGTGAGCGCCTGTTACTCGTCCTAGCTTCTGCCAACCTAGCAGTTCGAAAGCACGTAAAAAATGCAAGTAGAAAAATAGGGACCACTATGGTGGGAAGGTAACAGCGTTCCGTGCGCCTTTGGCGTCTAGTCATACTGGTCACATGACCACGGAGACGTCCTCGGACAAGCGCTGGCTCTTCGGCTTTGAAACGGAGATGAGCCCTGAGAGTTGGAAACAACTAGCACGCATGTGCGGGGGAACCTTTACCTTTACCTTATAATTTTACTGTCTATATTAAAGTGAACAGCATTTTTCTTTCCTTTTTCTTTAGGTCTTGGAGGGGCTCTGGGATACCTGACAGGGGCCATTGATTGGGGAGCAACCATTCTGGGAAAGTATTTTGGGTCAGAATTCCATGTGATGTTCTTTTGTGGTGCCCTTGTGTTCCTGCTCTGCCTTATGGTACATTTGTGCAGCATCCCTGAAGCCCCTCTTGTCCACACTGGTGCTGAGACCAAAGTCCTGGTGAAAACCTCTAAGCCTGATCAATATGGGGCCATAGAAACTGTCAAGAACAACAGTGAAAACAGTGAAATACAGATTTCACCCCAGCAGCAGAAACCTACCACAAAAGCAGAAGTTCAGGTAACAGTTATTTTTAAGTTTACAATTTATTTTATTTTAATTATTGAAATGCTGTCTCCCATCTCGTGAAACGTTCATTGGGACTGTCACGTGATCCTCCCCCCAAAAAGCCTAAATCTGGAATGAAATCTTTGGAAATGGGTTGTGTACAAATAAGCCGAATAAATAAACGATCAATTGCCATGAATTATTCTTTTTCTAAACTTTGTGCACAATTCAGAAAATGTCATCATTAGAGGTAGTCCTCGAGTTACAGTCTTTCATTTAATCATCATTACAACAGCACTGAAAAAAAAGTGATTTATGACCATTTTTCACACTTACAACCACTGCAGCATCCCCATGGTCATGTGATCAAAATTCAGATGCTTGGCAACTGACTGGTATTTATGACGGTTGCTGTGAACCGGAGTCATGTGATCACCTTATGCGACCTTCTGGCAAGCAAATCAATCGGAATGCCAGATTCACTTATCAGCCGTGTTACTAATTTAATAACGGGGGCAAAATTCACTTAACAACTGTCTCGCTTAGCAACATACGTTTTTGGCACAATTGTAGTTGTAAGTTGAGGACTGGGATGCGATTTAATCCATTTTTCTGAATGGAATGTATCTGCAGCTTCGTGATAACTTCAATGACATGGCTCCATCTCTTCAAGCTTAGGCTATTAGTCTTTGTAGGCTTGTTGCTGTGGGGGATTTTGCTTGACTCTTCACCTTATTCTCCAAGATATCAGTACCTTGTATACATGAAAATTTCATGCTTGCCACGTGATTGTAAAAACATGAGAAATATTTGTCTCTTTCTTTCTCTCTCTCTCTGTATTTTAGACCAAAGATAGATCTGGTGTCCTCCAAATGTTTTGGACTGCCACTCTGATATTTGTGTGTCACTAATAACATAAAAATGTATTTGTCATTAGCTGTGTGGGCTAAACCAAGTGGCAGTTGCCATGTCAATATATCTAGAGAAGTTATTTCAAACCACACAATCCATTCATAAGTTGGTGTTATAAGAAACAAAACACAACTAAAAGCTACCAGTCTTTGGTAATGGATGAATTTTCTTGTTACCAGTCTTATAAACTCTTCTGGATTACATTCCACAGATCACTAAACTTTAGATATCATACATTCCTAGAAGAAAATCAAGATGGTGACTGTGCCGACATAATTGAAGCACCACCCCTTTTTATGAACACTGCACCTGCAACACACACATAAAAGGGGACAAACCTTCAATTGAATAAACACAACCATTGTCTTGACTTTTTTCAAAACCATTTTGGAATGCCCCTGAGGGGTTATTGGCTTTGACGGATGTGGTAGGCCTCAACAAGAATAAAGTGAAGTATAATAAAGAAGAAAGGCCTTTCTGGATTTTATTTCAAATCTTAGCTCCTTCAAAGTCTGTGAAGGATGGATTCAAAAGTCATCTACTAAAATGTTTATTGGTTTTTGCTGTATAGCAGGTGTGAGGTGTTGGCATCAATAACGTCAGCTGGGTGTCAGTTTGCTTATTCCTGTTTTAAACCTCTTATGTCAATATCTGCTAATCCTACATTAGTGCAGCTATGAAGATAGAGGCTCTGTTCAATAAAATCTTCCATTTTTGAAGATAAAACTTTGGCATTGATTCCAGAAAAGCAATATATGTGCCTGGCTACATTAATTCGCTTGATTAATTTTGATTTGATTTGATGCTTTCCAGTTGTGGAAAGGATGAATTTGGAAACCTGTGCTATATCATTGAATGAAAACATTTAGTGAAAAAAATCGAATTATGCATGCCGTATTTTTTTACTCTTCTTTAAATATCGGATATTCTTGATCTGTAAAAAGTTCAAACCAGGTTACATTAAGAATCTGGTATTTGAACCATGTTTAAATCCTCAAAGCATTTTGAAAAAAACAAAACAAAATGCACTTCAGGAAATAGAGGAACACAAAGAAGGTCTATGATACAGTTTGATTTCATATGAGTTTACAGTAAGTTTTAATCCTAGAAAAGAAATGGATAACATCATGCATTAGATGGAGTCTAGGAAAACGAAATGTTAATATGCACTTTACGTCTGAGATTTTTTTCAGATCACTTTGCATCCAAATCTACCTATGTCAGTATCTGGATATTTGGCCTAAGTGTTTTCAACAGTTCCACCTTCTCAGCTTCTCTGCATGAATATTTGGCTTTAAGCTAGTGGGCCTCACCTCATCTTGTTTTAATCAAAGCTGAGCTGTCCAACCAAGGAAGAAGATTGCACAAACAATCTTGTGCAATCAATAGCAACCTTAACTCTGAGGAACCGGCATTAAAAAACTGAACAGAAGAGGGCTGACTTCTGTATCTAACTATGCAAATATGCCCGAAGAGAAATTCTGTAACTCAAATATTTCTCTGTCCAAATGGGCTACATTTGTTTTGGATGAAGTGAAACCTGACATAAGTGGGCAGATGCAGTTGGGTGTTTAGAATGGAGAATTGATTTTTAAAACTTAATTTGGCACACCTTGTATCATGGTGCCTTTGGGCAATGCTCAGCTTGTACATCTACTTGCCATGACCCTGAAGGGCTTCCGTGGTTGATTACCAAAAAGGCTTCCAAGATGGCTGATGGACATTAACTGGTAGTCATCATGGGTTAAGGATCATTCATTAATTTCCAGTCCAAACCAAGACACAAAAATCCCTTGCTTCTGAAATTGGCTGGATATTCTTCCCCGAGGCAGTTCTGCAAAGCACTCCATCATCTGCATTGGAAAAAGGAAATAGCGTTGTCTTTTGCTATCTGTTTAGAACAGACAGTTATATCCTACCTTTCTTTCATTAGGAAACTCAAAAAAGCATAGATCCAGTAGAGAACCAATCTCTTGTATAGCCTTAATTGTTTTGTTTTGTTTGCTTTTTGGGTGTGTTTGAATCAGTCTTGACTCCTGGTACCTGCCTGAACACTTTTTCTTGGCAAGTTTTCTTGGCAAAAATTTTGGAGGTAGTTTGCCATTATCTCCTTCCTAAGGCTGAGAGAAAATGATTGGCTCAAGGCCACTCACCTGGCTTTGTGACTAAGCGGGACTAGAACTCATTTCTAGTCTAACCACTACACCAAATTGGCTCTCTCATAACCTTAGAACTGTGAGCAAATTTACAAAGAAGGGTCAACTAACACTTTTGGCTTCTAGGAGCTGCAGAGGACCATTCTGGAGATGCCGATATATCATCTGAGTGAGCAGGACCAATATTTGGAGCACTTTAGAGCAGTTCCCCAATCTTTCTGGCTTTGTGGACCGGCGGGAGGGGAGAGAGAGGGGATGGCTTAATGCGAGCAGCTGGTAAGCGGTGCATGAGTGCGCAGCTCCATTGCTTATGCGAATGGAGCATGTGCACACATGCTCACTAGTACTCGTGCAAGTGGGGATGTATGTGCGCGCACACGCTCCTCCGCCATTTCTGCTGCCTGGTTGCAAACAGCTCATGGTCTACTAGTGGGCTGTGACCCAGAGGTTGGGGACCTCTGCTTTAGAGGAGATCAGGACACTTTATGGAGATTAGCTATTTGTTACTGTTGTTTTGGGAGAGAATGGGTACCTTACATCTTACAAAAGCATAAAGCACAAATCATGCTACAGGATACTTCCCTAAATAGGGAACATTAGCCCATTTGGATAGAGAAATATTTGGGCTTTTTCAAGAAATGAAAAAAATACCCATTTTGTTCCTTAACTCCTTAAAAAACAGACTATTTCACCCTGTCTATTCGACAGAAGGTTTGGTTGCCAGAAAAATCAGTTCTGGGGATTGCATGTGAGTTTTGACCCATCCGCTATACTAGAGGTCTCCAAACTTTTGGGCACCAAGGATTGTTTCTGTGGAGAGAGGTTTTTCCGTGGATTGGAGGGTGTGTGGTTTTGTGTGCTGCCTGCATCCTGCAGATGGGGCTTTGCTTGTTTGTGCAGACCAGTTGCTGGCATGCCGTGGCCTGGTACAAGGCCCCAGACTGGGGGTTGGGGACCCCTGAGCTATACAACCCAGATACAGTTTATATAGCTAGAATTTTAAGGCACTCTTTTATTATTCATTCATTCATAAATGTAATATATTTGTGTACTATTTCCTATGTCAAAACACCTTGGTTTACTGTAAAAATAGAAATAAAATACTTAAAGCAATACATTAAAACTGTCAGTGCTGCTAACATTGAATGTTCTTGCTTTGACAAAAGATGAAGAAGCAGCTATTTCATATTTAAAACTTGTGTGTTACTTTTAGAGCTAGAATCAGTTGTTGCTGCTGTGGGAGGGGGGAAGAACATTTCTCAAGGCTGTCTTGAAATAAGAGAAGATAAGAATTTGGCGGGTTGTCTAACAGAAGGGAAAACTGACCCTTCAAACCAATTGGAGAATGTGATTAATGACAGCAATGAAAAGGAGGAGAATTGTGTTTAATATATTGTGCTAAGGGGTGGGGAATTCAGATTCCAGCTTCCCTAGCAAGCTTTGCCGATGTTATAGGGCTCTAATAAAAGACTTTTAAGGTAAATAATGCCTCACAGTCCTTTGAAGAGCTCATCCGTCGGAAACTTGACAAAAAAAACCTAGAAAGCAACATTAATTAAAGCATTGGAGCAAGAAATGACTGAATGAAAAGATATGTTTAGGAGCTTTTCAAATTTCAGGAGACCAAGATCTGCCTTTGGGTAGTTGCTCCATAGTCACAACAATGGAGGTTGGACTGACACAGTGGAGCAGCGGGGGTTGGGTTGGCATTTGAAACCAGGCATTTATTTTAGATACTTCAGCAGACATAAAGTAAGGTAACAGATCTTTCACTGGAGGTTCTTCGACCATCTACTATCTGGATGTTTACAAAGCTTGTTCGTTTTTTCCCCTTTCCAGGTTCAAAGGCAGATGACCATTATGTCTCTCCTACAAGCCCTTTTAAACATGCCACCTCACTACCGCAGCTTATGCCTGAGTCACTTGATGGGATGGACAGCTTTCCTTTCCAACATGCTTTTCTTCACTGATTTTATGGGACAGGTAAAGAAATTAAAGGGACGCGGTGGCTCAGTGGGTTAGGACGCTGAGCTTGTCGATCAGATGGTTGGCAGTTTGGCGGGTCGAATGCCGAGTGCTGCGTAGCAGAGTGAGCGCCTGTTACTCGTCCCAGCTTCTGCCAACCTAGCAGTTCGAAAGCACGTAAAAATGCAAGGAGAAAAATAGGGACCACTATGGTGGGAAGGTAACAGCGCTCTGTACGCCTTTGGCGTCTAGACATGCCGGCCACATGACCACGGAGACGTCCTAGGACAAGCGCTGGCTCTTCGGCTTTGAAACGGAGATGAGCACCGGCCCCTAGAGTCGGAAACGACTAGCACGCATGTGCGGGGGAACCTTTACCTTTACCTTAAAGAAATTAAAAAATTGTGGAACTAGATAGGCCACTAATCCAGTCTTGGTATCAGTTTTGCCATCTTTGGCTTCACTCCTCATCAGCCATCAGTAGTTGGGGGTGGTGTTGGAGGAACAGGGGAACAAATGGGCAATAAACATGTATTAGAATAGTGCTGGAAAATAGGGAAAGGGGAATGACGGTTGAGGAAAACCAGGGATGCTTTGAACCAGTTTGTGCCAGTCTTCAAGGACACCGAGACGCTGGAGAGGCTGGGAATGGAAAGTCGATTTCTCAAAACACCGAATGTTCTCCAAAACACCTAGATATCCATCCAATGGATGGCATTGGACTGGTCGGGAGAGGGAGGGAGGGAAGGATTGACAGGAAAAGGCTGTATGCTTTCACGTGGGAAATTTAGTTCCAGCTTGACTATATTGCAAGCAACATATTTTAATAAAAGAACTTATCACCTCATCCAAATGGGGCCGAGGGCCTTGGGCTCAGTGCAAATATCCAGTTAAAGTATCTGCAGTATAGCACATGTCTCTTCAGCTTCTGATTTTCTGAATACATCATCTTAGCAATAGACCTCTGCTCTTCATTTACAGGAAATAGTTCTACTTTTGTTGACATCATGCAGAATTATTCATTAACAGCTCAGATATCCCAGGGAAGTAGATGCCTTTAGGCTTTCTATATAAATTTGGGTAGGTTGGGTTGTTGGGGATTTCATTTGCATTTTATTATTTGAAAATCCTTGCTTTTTTATCTTTCATATTCTCCAAAATATGAAATGTCAGTATTTAAAATAATGATTCCCTGGAGCTCACCAAGACATGCAGTTCCACTTAAAAGTTTAGACTAAAGCTAAGAGGTGGACTGAAAATGGGCCCTGTTCTTTGCTTTTCATCAGCAGAGATAACATCTCCTTTGAATCAAACTCAGCTGAAGACCTAAAGGATATGTTCATGTGATTTGCTTGGGGAAAATATGGAAGTTTAAGTTTACGTTTATTATATTTGTATAGCGCCCTTCTCCCGAAGGACTCAGGGCGGTGAACAGGGCACATATAAAATACAAAGTACAAAAGTTAAAAGAGAATTAAATATAAGCCCGAGCTAAAACAATAAATAATAGTATAAAAAACCGCAATAAAAACCCCAACACATCCCCCATCAGGCCAGGCCGGCTTGTTCAAATAAATAGGTCTTCAGATCGCATCGGAAGGAGCGAAGGTCAGGCGCCGTCCGGAGCTCAACCGGCAACTGATTCCATAAGTCCGGGGCGCCCACAGAGAAGGCCCTCCCCCTGGGGGCCACCAGACGACATTCTCTGACCGGTGGCACCCTGAGGAGGCCCTCTCTGTGGGAACGCACAGGGCAGAGGGAAGTTGACGCCGGCAGCAGGTGATCCCCGAGGTACTCCGGACCCATGCCATGTAGGGCCTTGAAAACCATTACCAAAACCTTGAATCTCACTTGGAAGAGAACTGGTAGCCAATGCAGCTCGCGGAGCAGAGGTGTAACATGGGAGTATCGGGAGACTCCCAAGACAACTCTCGCGGCTGCATTCTGTACCAGTTGGAGCCTCCGAGTGGTCTTCAAGGGAAGCCCCATGTAGAGAGCGTTGCAGTAGTCCAGACGAGAGGTCACGAGCGCATGAGTGACCGTTCACAGGGCAACCCGGTCTAGATAGGGCCGCAACTGGCGCACCAGGCGAACCTGTGCGAAGGCCCCCCCTAGTCACCGCCACTATATGGTCTTCCAAAGTAAGCCGCGAATCTAGGAGGACTCCCAAGTTGCGAGCCCTATCTATGGGGGGTAATAACTCACCCCCCATGGAAAGAGGTGGAATATTCTGAATATCCCGGTATGCCGGTATGCACAGCCACTCAGTCTTGTCGGGGTTGAGTTGAAGTCTGTTCCTCCCCATCCAGACCCGAACCGCTTCCAGGCAACGGGACATCATGTCAAGGGCATCACTGGGGTGGTTTGGGGTCAAAATGAAAAGCTCCAAAACCATGAATGATCTCACCCAGCGGTTTCATGTAGATGTTGAACAGGAGAGGCGAGAGGACCAACCCCTGAGGAACTCCACAAACGAGAGACCTCGAGGTCAACCTCTGCCCCCCTGCCAACACCAACTGTGAACGTCCCAGGAGATAGGAGGAGAACCACTGAAAAACTGTGCCTCCCACTCCCAATCCCCTGAGACGCCGTAGCAGGATACCATGGTCGATGGTATCGAAAGCCACTGAGAGGTCTAATAGGACTAGGACAGAGGAATATCCCCTGTCCTGGGCCCTCCAGAGATCATTCACCAGAGCGACCAATGCCGTCTCCGTGCTGTACCCGGGCCTGAAACCCGATTGGTACGGGTCTAGATAATCCGCTTCATCCAGGACCAGAGGGAGCTGATGCGCCACCACACTCTCAACAACCTTCGCAAGGAAGCGAAGGTTGGAGACCGGACGAAAGTTATTTAACACAGCTGGGTCCAAGGCAGGCTTCTTGAGGAGAGGTCTCACCACCGCCTCCTTCAAGACGGCGGGGAAACTACCCTCACTCAAAGAGGCAGATATAACCGCCTGGAACCAGCCTCGTGTCCCCTCCCAGGCTGCATAAACCAGCCAGGAAGGGCACGGGTCCAATAAACATGTGGTGGAGCTCAACCTCCCCATAATCCTGTCCACTTCCTCCGGGGTCACAGAATCAAACTCCTCCCAGATAACATCGACAAGACCGCCCGTGTCCTGGTCGTCAGACTCTGCCCAGTTGGAATCCAGACCGGTCCGAATCCGAACTGGAAGCAGTTCTCAACTGTCTTCTGGGAAGTTTATTCAACTTTCTAGTCTAGCTTACATTTCTAGAATTTTCCTAGGGATCTTCATTCTAAGTAGGAACTAGTTAATCCAGTTTAGCTTGTTGCGATCAACCAAAGTTAATTGGAGGCTGCCATCTAGCCGACAGTAGACACCTAGTAAGGAGTCCTGCTTTAGAAAAACAACTAACCAAAACTAGTATGAACAAATGAACAAATATATGATGTAGCCCTATGCATCCTTACTCAGAAGAATATTATGCTGATTTCAATAGAATTCATTCCAAGTCTGCACTAGACCTCTCTCTTAGATTTTCTGTTACAGTGAGAAACTCCAAGCTATATAAATAACCTTTTGATATTTCCTAAAAGCTAATCAAGCTGGGTCATTGTGGGTTTCTTTGGAAGACTTCCAGTTTCCATAAGCTCAGATGACTACATGTCTTTTAATCAAAATGAGAAATTCTCTGGTCAACTCTAAAACATTTTTCTGGGAGTAAGCTATCCTGCCTTAGAAAAAAATGGTCAAGATTTGGAGTTGACGGAGTGTTCAACCCATTTGGATTATCGAAAGACCTTTTTGGTGAACATGGAAGCATTGCAATGAAGGCAATTGATCAACTCATGCAGGCAGCGATTCCACTTATTCCATACTGATGCACACTCATGACATACACTCTGCACTGAGCGATTAGTTACTTGGGGACTGACTACGTGGTATGGTAACCCAAATCTAGATGAGGCCAAGAGAAAACCACTGCAGATATATTGATATTTTCATTGCTTTGTATTCCCAATAGTCTGTTTTCTAGGTCAGTGCAAGTGGTCCTCAAGTTACAACCATTCATTTAATGACTGTTTGAATTTACATTGCCTTCCAAAATAATCACTTATGACTTAAATTTGCACTTTTGACTGTTAATAATCATTGCACTATTTCCCATGGGCGCGTGATTGCAGTTTGGGTACTTGGCAACCAGCTCACATTTATGACTGAAGTATTCTCTAGTCACATGATTGTGATTTGTGAAGTTTTTTTCTGGCTTTCCGCAAAAAAACCTCCACCATCGGGGAAGCACAATTCTCTTAACAACCATGTGATTCATTTAACAAGCACAGTGACTTGACTTATGACCTTGGTGAAAATGGCAATAAAATTGGGTCTGGTGATGTGATGATTTATGACCACAACCACATATGATGGAAATTCTGATCCCAATTGTGGTCGTAAATTGAGGACTGCCTATACTGTATATTGAATTCTGGCCTTTGGGATTTCTCCTTTCTTTAACAATGAGATGTGTAGGTTCCATGTCACAACCCATTCATTCTAAATCCTGTTTTTTTGATGCACTATAGATTGTGTTCGAAGGTGATCCTTATGCTCCTCACAATTCCACTGCTTATCTGACCTATAAAAGAGGTGTAGAGATTGGATGTTGGGGTTTATGCATCAATGCCATTTCTTCTTCAGTCTATTCTTGTGAGTACCATTTCAACTTGACTGAAATACCTGAAAACAAGAATTAAATATGTATGGCTAAATAGATATCAAATACCTAGAACTAAGGAGATATTTCCTGACAGTTAGAACAATTAATCAGTGGAACAACCTGCCTCCAGAAGCTGTGAATGCTCCAACACTGGAAGTTTTTAAGAAGAGACTGGACTGCCATTTGTCTAAAATGATATAGGGTTTCCTGTCTGAGCAGGGGGTTGGACTAGATGACCTCCAAGATCCCTTCCATCATCATCATCATCATTTGTTTTTTTTTATTATTATTATTATTATTATTATTATTATTATTATTATTATTATTATTATTATTATTATTATTATTAAATATTAATAATAATAAAAATAAAAATATTAATGCATAAAAACCTAATATAAAATTTAAAATATTCAAAAAGGCAAGGATGAATTAAAAATAAGTTTTTCAGGAAGCTGGCCAGCCCCACAATTGCATGCTCCTCTGCGCCCAAGCAAAGCTGCACAGCCATATTTTCACACCTTTCTGGAAGGCTAGGAAGGGGGGGGGGGCTGATACACCTCTGGGACGAGAATGTTCCACGTGGGCAATAGCTGAGAGGGCTTTCTTCCTGGCCTCTACCAGTCGGAATGTTTTAGCTAATGGGATCCATAATATATCTTCACTGCCTGACTGGCATATGGCTTTTGAACAGTCAATGCATCTCCTGCACATTATCTACAGCTGTGGGTATTTTGAGGGGAAAAGGCAACTCTTCAAGAACATCAATATCTTTTCAATCCCAGTTGTAAGGATAAAGCAAGGATCTGAATATGTGGCATGTTTGCTAAGTGCCCCAATGAGAATGCCCTAACCCTACTGACAATCTCCTGACAGCCAGAATTTTATGCTTTGATGGGTTGAAAAAAATAGCTGAATGTGACACCCACTTCCCTTTTCATTGGTCAGAGAGGTGCCTATCACCACCCCAATTGGCTAAGGGGCACGTTTCCTGCTAGATCTAGTTCTCCTGTTGTTTCTATCCACCATGGAGCACTAATTGGATTCATTAGATTAACCCCACCCCTACCCTCCAGAAAATTACAGAAGCTACAGGTAATCCTCGACTTACAATAGTGACTGCTCAAATTTACAACAGCACTGAAAAATGTGATGTTTTTGACCTTTGCAGCATCCCCGTAATCATGTGATCAAAATTCAGATTTTGGGCAACTGGTTCATATAGATCAGGGCTTTTCAACCAGTGGTACGGGTACCACCTGTGGTACATTGGCACCTGGCAGGTGGTACGCGACCATCCTAGAAAAGTTGTATGCTCAGAACAATGCTCAGAAATGCTCAGAACAATGAAAACCTCGGATAGGAGGAAGAGCGCCGCTGGGTGGGCAGGCAGGTGTCTTGCTCGGCTGTGGCTTGGGGGGCACTTTTTTCAGTGCTATTGTAACTTCGAACAGTCAATAAGCGAACTGTTGTAAGTTGACTTTTTTCCTTTTTTCCTTTTTTTTTTTTGGTCATCAAGTTTTTGACACCTTGCTAGGCGACTGGTGGTACTCGGATGTTGCCAGATCCTAAAAGTGGTACAGTGGGTGATAAGGTTGAAAAGCCCTGATATAGATGACCGTTGCTGTGTCCGAAGGTCACTGGATCACCTTTTGCAACTTTCTGACAAGCAAAGTCAATAGGGAAGCCAGACACATTTAACAACTGGGTTACTAACTTATCAACTGTAGTGATTTACTTAATAATTATGGCAAGAAAGGTTGTAAAATGGGCAAAACTCACTTAACAAATGTCTCACTTAACAACAGAAATTTTGCGCTCAATTGTCATAAGTTGAGGACTACTTGTACTTTTCTGCTCTAGATAACATTTGTGTTCCTCTGTGGAAACCTTCCTAACGATACCTTATTCTGAGGATGGCACAATGTGATATATCGGTGGCAAGATTATCTGGGCCTGGCTGCCAAAACAATTCCAGAGTTCTGGAAACAAAGCTCTCCTTGCCTGCAGCTTAAAACAAAACTTCAAAAACTAGAAAATATATGTACTCCTGGCAACATCTCACAGAGGTAGAAAATTCAGTAAGATGTGCCTTGCATCATTAAACTTTTCTGAAGCTGAAACTTTTTCTCATGCTGTTTTTGCCACTTTTTGTTAAGCAAAAATCCTTCATTTTTGTATATATTAAATCTTATAAATATTTTTGGGCTTATGTAATGTATATGCAAAGTTGTTCAGTCTACAAATGTGATTAATACATGAAATAAATAATTACATTCCAATGTAGGAATAGATCCTTAGTTTCAGAAGTGGAATTTCCCATGGACCTTCAGAGTTTCTTTAGTTCTTACTATTGATATAAATGCAAAAAGAAACTGACTTCTGTTAGGGGAAAGGGCTGTCTGGCCTAGTCCTCTATGCCAGGGCTTTTCAACCTTTTCACCCATTGTACCACTTTTAGGATATGGCATCATCCGAGTACCACTAGTTGCCCTAGCAAGGTGTCAAAAACTTGATGACCCAAAAAAAAAAGGAAAAAAAGTGATGAAGTACAGGTAGTCCTCGACTTACAACAGTTCACTTAGTGACTGTTTGGAGTTACAATGGCACTGAAAAAAGTGCCCCCCAAGCCACAGCCGAGCAAGACATCTGTCTGCCTGCCTGGCGGCGCTCTTCCTCCTGTCCGAGGTTTTCATTGTTGTGAGCATTTCTGTTGAGGATTGGCAGCGAGGGTGGGGTGGGTGCTTGGTTTTTATTCCCCCCCATCTGCTGGGTGGTTGCAGCACATTTTGGTCACTTCACGTGATCCTGGGACACTGTGACCGTCATAAATATGAATCAGTTGCCAAGCATCTGAATGTAAATCACAAGACCCCGGAGATGCTGCAACATTCCAGCTGATTGACACTTCTTCTGGGCTCAGCAGAAGCACCAGGATAAGCGCCAAGCTCCAGCTGGAGACTGGCGCTGATCCTGGCGCTTCCGCTGAGCCCTGACAGCCCTGCAGCTCCAGGCATCTCTTGCTCAGGCTTGTGTAGTGCTGCCACCAGTTCAGCTCATTCCCCTCCCCCGCTACCATTTTTCTAGGATGGTTGCATACCACCTGCCAGGTGCCAATGTACCACAGGTGGTACCCGTACCACTGGTTGAAAAGCCCTGCTCTGTGCTGATTATAGGAAAAGTCCCCAAATCCCAAAGACCACATGGAAAACTTTCCCAGAGGTGGAAGAAATAACCTGGTTCATTTTTAAAGGGGCCAACCTAGATTGCACACCCTCAATAAATAATGAAGTACAGGTAGTTCTTGACTTATGCCCAGAATTAAGCCCAGAATTACAGTCAAAAGTCGTGCTGATTGTTAAGTGGGTCACCGTGTCCTATTTTACAACTTGTTTTGCAATGGTCGTTAAGCAAACCCGTTATCTGCAATGGGTGCTTTCTGCCAGAAACCAGAAGTAAACCCCAGTTTCCAGCAGAATATATTGTAAATTACAGTCATGGGACCATGGGACACTGCAAATGGTTATAAATGCAGGCCAGTTGCTGAGCATTTGTATCCAATCATGTGACCACAAAGGAGATCCGGCTCTCAGAACTTTGAATCCAAGCCATAAATAGTACTGGGGACATCCGTTGTAACTTCAAACAGTCGCTATTATTAACAAAAAGGGGGAGCAATAAAGCTTTTCATTAATATTCAACAGGGATAAAAAATGGCTGCCATTTTAACTTGTCTTCCCATTCTTTTTCTTCCACCAGACGTTCAAAGAGCTCTGCTCCCTTTCCTCGGATTAAAAGGACTCTATTTTGTTGGTTATCTCCTTTTTGGACTGGGCACGGGATTTATTGGGCTGTTTCCCAAAGTCCATCCTACTCTGACTCTGTGCTCCCTGTTTGGTGTCATGTCCAGCACACTGTACACTATACCATTCAACCTTGTTGCTAATTACCACAAGGAGGAATTGGTGAGTTGAAATGGAGGGCTGTTGTCTTGCCTTGGCTGTGGAATCCTTCAGATCCTTGGCTGTGGAATCCCTTTCAAGTGGAGGGAAGTGGGCGAGGGATAGTGAAGTAAAGGAAGGATCCCGACCAACTTTCTGTACTGCTAATATCTTAGAAACCATCTGACTGCTATTGAATCCAGCAGATACTGCTTAGGTTCCTAGGCCAGGGATCAATGTGTTTGGTTTTGCCTGATCCTCACCTGATTAGGAGGCACCAATAAGCCCTCCATTGTCTTTGCTTCCACTTTGCACATGGATACAGGTAGTCCTCGAGTTACAACCGTAATAGAGTGCCAAATTGCTCAGCAGGGTCCATTAAGTCTGGAGTGGCCCGGCCACCAGAGCTCCAGAACTAGGTCATAAGTACCCCCAGGAAGACCCATCATAAATTTGAATGGTTGCAAGTCAAGAGCTACCTTTATATTGATCAAATTAAGTAGTGATACCTCTTATAATGCTACTAGATGATATTTGCATTGAATTTCAAATAATCCAGGAAGCAAAATATCACAGTCTCTGCAATTTCTTCCCCACATTTATGTCATACCCTATGTTTTGTACACCTGTTACCTACTTCTGTGTCATTACTGCAAGATAAGACACAGTTTTATCTATACTGAATAAAGTTCACTCAAAACCAACCAGATTTCCAGTGAATGTGCACAAGACTATAATCAAGAGCTTTCGTAATTTTGAAAACCTTTCTAACAATTTTAAAGATGCTTTCTTAAAAGATTTACATGAGAACGACTGATTTCAACTGTTCTTTCTAAACTATCCCCAAAATAAAAGAATTAAGAGGAAAACAGATCTTTTCATCCAGAAACATTTCCACATTATCTCTAATATTTATAAGCTTCTGAATGAATTTGTATATGATATCAAATTAAGAAGACTCAGCACTTTTTAACAATGGAGTTCTTGTTATTAAAATTATTTGCTTTTTCAGCATTGTAAAACAACTTAATCTAGATTTTTTTAGAAACGAAACTAAATTCTTAATCTTACATCAAGGAAAAAGTTTCTTCTCTTGATTTCCGATATTAACACCCTCACAAAATTCCTAAATAGAATAAAATCACGGTAATAGTATGTGGGAATTTTTACTTAATGACAGTGAATTGCTATCGTGTTTTCTTTCTTTTTCTTTCTTTCATATTTATACTCCATCTTTCCACGTACACATTGCTGAACTTTATGCAATGCTTGGTTCCCAGCTGTCTTAATATCGATGCGCTTTGGCTGTGTGACACCAGTGAATAGACAATGATTGGATGACCTGAATGGTAATTTTGATTCAGTTGGTTTCATCTCCTTCTCTGTTTGCTTCCAGAATCAGAAACACAATGAAGCTGCAGACTCCAGCCGAGGAAAGGGTATTGACTGTGCTGCTCTGACGTGTATGGTCCAACTGGCCCAAATCATCGTTGGGGTGGGCCTGGGTCTCCTGGTCAATGCTGCTGGCAGTGTGGTGGTGGTGGTGATCTCTGCCTCTGCTGTTGCCTTGCTGGGTTCCTGCTTTGTAGCCTTGTTTGTTCGGTACATTGATGAAAGCAATAAATAGTTGATTTGTGGCAGTCGTTGCTCCTTTTCTTTCAAAAAAGAAAAAGAAAAGGGACAGTGGTGTATTTTGGCTGTCTTAACAAAGTAATGTTAACATCTTTGAATCAATTATTAACAATTTCAGAATAATGTGCCTTTCTTTAGTTCTTCCTTTCTATGCATCCCAGAAACCATGGGCTTCAACTTTAAAAAATTAAAGAGTACACACACAGGTTGGGCTCTCTTAATCAGGAAAGGACACAAGGACATGTATTGGCTCTTTGAGGTAGTCCAGACAAGAAGCACCAAGCTTGAGTATAACACTACCTGTATTGTAAGGTTGTATAACAATCTTGCAAGTGTTAAAATACATCTCGACCTTTCATTCCAAGAAAGAAAAGAGAGTCACTGAGAGCCTTGGTGGAGCAGTGGGCTAATGCCTTCTTAAGTACCACCAGCTGCCTGCAATTAGTGCAGGTTCGCATCCTACCAGGCTCAAGGTTGACTCAGCCTTCCATCCTTCCGAGGTAGGTAAAATGAGGACCCAGATTGTTGGGGGCAATTAAGCTGACTTTGTAATAATGCCGCTTGGGGTGTGTGTGAAAGCCCTAATAAGCAGGCATATACATAGAATGAAGGCTACTGCTAAGCTTGTAAGCCGCCCTGAGTCTTCGGAGAAGGGCGGGATATAAATGGAATTAAAATTAAAAAAAATAAAATGTTTGCCATCCTCCATTTCTTCTGCAGACTCAGTTGACCTAGTCTGCTACTGCTGCTGCTCCTTCGGTCTCTCAAGGTCATTTTCACAGTACAGCATGTAATCTTATCATTACAGTAAACTTATCATCTTCTGTCATACTTCTCCTGATACTCATTGCATAATCTACAATGCAGCATTCAATTATGGCTATTTTGCCAAATGTCTGTCCAAATCTCAAAATAATTTGTTCTACAGTCATATTGCTCATAATACAACTTTAATCTCCCCAAATTTGACAGATATTAGGATATTGAATTTAGTAGCTGGAACAGTAACGTGTACAATAGGCCAGAATATACAGTTGTAGTTGATTAGTTAGAGAATGCTGATTCATGCACTCTCTACGCTATAATTGGTTGCTGTAAGTATAAAGGGGGAGTTTCCCTTTTTGCCCTCCTTTTTCTTCTGTGTGTTCTGCATACTATAATAATAATAATAATAATAATAATAATAATAATAATAATAATAATAATAATAAGAAGAAGAAGAAGAAGAAGAAGAAGAAGAAGAAGAAGTTGGAAGGGACCTTGGAGGTCATCTAGTCCAACCCCCTGCTCAGGCAGGAAACCCTATACCATTTCAGACAAATGGCTGTCCAGTCTCTTCTTAAAAACTTCCAGTGTTGGAGCATTCACCACTTCTGGAGGCAGGTTGTTCCACTGGTTAGTTGTTCTAACTGTCAGGAAGTTTCTCCTTAGTTCTAGGTTGCTTCTCTCCTTGACTAGTTTCCATCCATTGCTTCTTGTCCTGCTTTCAGGGGCTTTGGAGAATAGCTTGGCTCCCTCTTCTTTGTGGCAGCCCCTGAGATATTGGAACACTGCTATCATGTCACCCCTCACCCTTCTCTTCGTTAAACTACACATACCCAATTCCAGCAACCGTTCCCTATATGTTTTAGCCTCCAGTCCCCCAATCATCTTTGTTGCTCTTCTCTGTACTCTTTCTAGAGTCTCGACATCTTTTTTACATCGTGGTGACCAAAACTGGATGCAGTATTCCAGGTGTGGCCTTACCAAGGCATTGTAAAGTGGTATTAGTACTTCACGTGATTTTGATTCTATTCCTCTGTTAATGCAGCCTAGCACTGTGTTGGCTTTTTTGGCAGCTGCAGCACACTACTGTTTAATTTACCTCATGATGTTCCTGTGTTCCTGACTATTTTGAGTTAGTACCTCCGTCTTCATCTGGATAGCTGTTGTGCAATTCTGTGGCAATGACATCCAAATATATTGGTCTAAAACTCCCAGAAATTCAAGTCATCAATGGCCCCTTGGAATTTTGGAAACAACACATCTAGATAAGTGAGATAATAAAAGGAAACTCAAAAGGTTTAAGCACAATCTGATTCCCTGAACTCTCTTCCAACTGGCTGTGATCTGCCTTCTAGGGTGAAAGGAAACAAGTTATCCCATGTTCTTCATGACTTGCTTTCAGGTATTTTAAAACTGCACAATACTGTCTCTTTGCTTGTATTCCCAGCCCTTTCAACCACTACAAATAAGACTTTGTTTAGGATTTGTGTGTTAAATGGACCTGGGTTGATGCTTTTGTTTAACAATATAAGAAATAGCTTCTGGAATCAATCCACGATGCACAAATCTTTTGACATCAGTAGACATTAAATCGTTCATTGAAATTGGAACCCAGAATAAGGTATCAGCATGTGCTATAAATGCATTTATAAGATGTTATGCGTCATGAAGCTCTTAAAGAGGAAACTGAGTTGGGAAATTGGGTAGTATAATACATTGTTATGATCATTTGTGTATATGTAAAAATACATGCTTTCTTCTATATGTCGCTAATTCAGCCCAGGGAAGCCATATCTGAAGAAGGAAAACAAATGTGTTATGCTTGGCTGGAGTTCTTTTATAATTTCTTCAGTAGTGCTGGAATTTTATTTGAATTTAATATTTCCAGAATTGATTTTCTGTCCACAAATATGGTCTTAAATGATTACTTTTGAGAAAGGCACATCAGAAAATCCTAGAGAATCCTAACAAGCAATATTACTGCATCTCTATATATTCTTTGTTCTGTTATTCAGAGGTTCACCATTTCCTCTTTCTACAACTGTAATTCTTAGCCATAGTAACACTTAATTTTAATACATGTATGAATATCACGATGGTGGTATCATATTCTGATCCTTTTGTTTGGTGTTGGTTTAATGGATCAGGGATCAATATTTTCCCTATCTTGTTAGGCTGTTCAGATCATGATATCCTTCTCATCAATTTCTGTTTTACTAGACATTTTCAGTACTTTACCAAACAATCATATTTTTTTTGTAGATGAAGTTTATTCTTAAATAGATAAAAGTTGATATAAATTTGTGGTTCAGTTAAGATTTCTCAATAACGGTAAGACTTGGAATAAAACATTTTTTTAAAAAAATGTTGGTAGATCAAGATGAAATTCTAGAAATACTTGTTAAGGTGGCTCCTGGGCGGGCTCCCATCCATGCTATGAAAAATATTTCATATTCAGATGCTTGGTGAAAATATGCAGCGGACATTAATGTTTCCTGGTAAATGTTGCAAATTGATCAATACATATCAGTATAATTTTATTGGCAAAACTCAGCATTAGTTTTTCAAAAACAATCTGACACACAAAAAGTGAGACGACTTAAGTGAAAGAAAGGCATCACCAGAATTTTGCCTGCAAACTCTTCTGAATAGGGGAATGGGAGGATATTTTATTTATTTGTTTGTTTGTTTGTTTGTTTTCCTGCCTTTATGGTAGAGAACACACCCAACACATCTTCCTCCTTCTATTTTCCCCATAACAACAACCCAGTGAAGTTGGTTGGACTGAGAGAGTGAGTGATTGGCCCCTAAGGCAGAACTTGAACTCGAGGTCTCCCACTTTCTAGTCTGGTGCCTAAACCACTAGACCAAACTGGCTCTGAAAAATGCATCAGACTGGATACGTTGACGACACACAGAAATCAACCTTTATTCACTGTATCATTGTACCAGCATGACAGCATTAAACATTCTTTGAAGCAGAGGCAGGACTTTTTGATCAAGATGAGTCCTCATACAGTGTGGGGACTGATCATGCCACAAACCAGAAGCATATTTGAAAAGCGCAATAGTTCCACATTTGTTTACTCAACTCCTGTTTGCAAACCATTAGCTGGTGTTGAGAATCATGCATTTGTTTCAGAATTTTCTCTTTCAAAATGTCCTTGATTAAGGATCTAGCCAAGAACCAACCATCTTCTGTTCTAATATTAAGAATCTGAAATGTAAACATACTGGATAATTTTTTTTAATTAGAATGACTTTGAAAATAACCATGCACAGCAGAGATCCTGTATCCAATGTTTTCTCCATTAGCTTTTGAAAAAATGCTTGCAAGTTTCCTCTCTCTTAGGTAAACTGCATTCAACAGAGCTGACACAGAGCTGGAATGTGTTTAGTGGTATATGAAAATGACCTGGGAGACAGAAGGAAGAGCCACAGACTAAACAACTGTCCTGCAAAAGGTATCCTGGTTCACAGAAGAGAAATAAACATGGGAAACTTTTCAGAAGAAACCCTAATCCTAACCTCCCTAGTTTTCTGCAGGGGAAATGGGAGGGAGGAATATTTTCAGACTTGCAAGGTTCTATTAATGTAACCCTACAATAAAGATAGAGCTAGTATTCTTTGATGTGCCTCTTGTCTGCACTATCTTGAATGGCTAACACCAGGGTAATTCACCCACTGGAGGAGTGTCCACCGCTCTTCACAGCTTTTGTCTCAACAATATCTACTTTGCCTTTCACTTCAGGTTCCTAATGCAGTAGCAACTGAAGATACTTTTCAAGTAGATTGATGGTCCTACAGTTGAAGGTAAACAGTTAAGAGAAGTAGGAACTGAAGGAAAGGGGTAATAGGTAAGACAAGGGTTGGGGCAACAAAGGAAATAAAATTGCAGGAACTGGGCAGGATAGGAGCTGAGAAGAAACATGCCAGGGAGATGGGGAGAGATACCAAAATATCTGATCCTGAGAAGAGTCAAAAGAGAAAAATAGTTGCATTCTATCTGTTGCTACTGAATTTTTGCTTTTAATGTGGCCTCAGGAAAAATTACTGGGAGGAATCCTATTATTTATCTTTAATTTTAATTAACTAAATAAAATTAAAGTATTTTTTTTCTTGTTCTGACCTCTCTTTGTTTTTGGAATGAGAGCACTGGCAGACTACTCGAGGGCCACTGTAGCTCGCAGCCCCGTAATTTTGTGCACCTGTCCTAGATAACAGCAAAGCACTGGAGAGGATGTTGCAGCAAAGGGGGATCCTTCTGGCCATCTAATTAATGCATTTTGGGTAGGAGTGGGCAAACTACAGCCCCTTTATGACCTGTGGACTTCAACTCCCAGAATTCCTGAGCCAGTTCTGGCAGTTGAAATTCACAGGTCGCAAAGGGGCTACAGGGACGCGGTGGCTCAGTGGGTTAGGACGCTGAGCTTGTTGATCAGAAGGTCGGCAGTTTGGCGGGTTGAATCTTGAGTGCCGCGTAACAGAGTGAGCGCCTGTTACTTGTCCCAGTTTCTGCCAACCTAGCAGTTCGAAAGCACGTAAAAATGCAAGTAGAAAAACAGGGACTACTACGGTAAGAGCGTTCTGTGCGCCTTTAGTGTCTAGTCATGCTGGCCACATGACCACGGAGATATCCTCGGACAAGCTCTTCGGCTTTGAAATGGAGATGAGCACCGGCCCATAGAGTTGGAAATGACTAGCATGCATGTGCGGGGGAACCTTTACCTTTACTTTAAAGGGGCTACAATTACCTACTCCTGCTTTTGGGCACAATCTGGTTAAATTTACTAATATGCTCTCCGGTTGCTGTATCTTTAGCATTTGCATTAACTACCAAAGCATCTCTACTAAGGGTTGGGCAAAACACTGGGCTATGCTATAATGTGGCTCAGGCAGAGTATTTTTTTCTGCTCTTCTTCCTTGCTCTCATATTTGATTCTCAATTTGCTGAGCACATGCATCTTACTCTCTTACTCACTTCACCCAACTATTTTTAAATATGAGCTTTTCCCCTTTATTTTTTTTTAAAAAAAAGGATTGGTACATTTCTTCAAATCTCTGAGTTTGCTCTGACATTTTCAGTGTTGTGAGGTAGCCCAGACAAGATGCACCCCCAGAAGAATGAATTCTACTTTATTATAAGGTTTCATTAACAGAATCTTATAAATCTGTTCCCCCCCCCCATCTTTATGGCCCATTAAACAAGGGAGGGGTCCTTCTGAGAGGTTTCTATGCCCCATTCCTTCTGAGGGCTTAGCTGCCTCTTATCCAGCCATTATCCTAGCTATGGAAAATGGCTTCTTTCCCCTGTCTCCTAAGATCATTCCCATATACCATTACAGACATGCTGATACAGGTAGTCCTTGACTTACGACCACAACTGAGCCCAAAATTTCTGTTGCTAGGTGAGACATTTGTTGAGTTTTGTCCCATTTTATGACCTATCTTGCCACAGTTGTTACGCGAATCATAAGAGTTGTTCAATTAGTAACATGGTTGCTAAGTGAATCTGCCTCCCTCATTGGCTTTGCTTGTCAGAAGGTTGCAAAAAGTGATCACATGATCCCAGGACACTGCAACAGTCCTAAATAGGAGGTAGTTGCCAATTTTGATCACGTGACCATAGGGATGCCGCAATGGTCGTAAATGTGAAAAACGGTCATAAATCACTTTTATAAGTGCCATTGTAACTTCAAATGAACTGTTGTAAGTCGAGGACTACCTGTATTTTCCCTTCTTCCCTCTCAGTGTTTTTGTTTCAGTTTCAATCCTAGCAGTACTCACCATTTTGATGCTGCATGCAAGGCTTCTTCAAGTCAAACCCAATTGCTGGTAGCTTCATGGATGCTCCATATAATTTTCTTGGCAGTGATACAGAACTGATTTAATTTCTGCGACAAGTCCATGGCCTTGGCATTTCCTGATGGTTTCCCCTCCTAGTGTTAATGAGGCTTGACACAGTTCAGAGTTCCGAGGTCAGCTAATGCTGGCCTGTTGCTGCCAGCTACGTGTTCTCAAAGTGATGCTCTAAAATGCCATCAGCTAATGTTCAACTCTAGACTTCATTATCTTAAGATCTCTAATACCTTATTGCTTTAAAAGGTGCTAAACAGACACGCTGCCAGCTTTGCTTTTGCTAATTCAACTGACAAAGGTTCTTGCATCCTGCCCCAAAGTGCTGCCTAATGGAAGACAGAGATGGCTGGAAAACAAGGCACCCCAGAAGACATTCAGGAAAGGGCAAAAGGAACCAATGTAAGTGCTGCCAAGAGAGATTTCTGTACTAAGGCAGCCCCGTTGACAGTTTAATTTAGGACCAGCAGAAGCGTCTGCATATTCTTCCTGGATAAAATAGGCAGGGCTGCATCTTCGGTTGTGAAACAACTGAGAATTTTTCTTCTAGAATGGTGTTTAGGTTCTGCAATTTTACTTAAAACTCCAACAAAGGGAGATCCTCTTCAGAATCATTCTAACTGAAAGGCTAAGGCTAAGGAAAGTGCTTCTCAATCTTTAAAGTTTAAGATGCATGGACTTCAATTCCCAGAATTTCCCAGCCAGCATGCTGACTGGGAATTCTGGGAGTTGAAGTCCACACATCTTAAAGTTCACAAGGCTGAGATACATTGTGCTAGGGAGTCTATGGTTCAGCTCCTGGGGAAAATGCTTGCCTGTGCTTCTCAGTTGCCCTTCCATGTCCAAATAAATCAGAGCCAGAGATTGCATGATGGAAACACCGTGCAATCACACACCCCTCTCCCCATTTCCCTGAGCAGCAAGGCAGGAGTAGAAACTGATTCCTTCCGAGGACCTTTGAAATGGAATGTCAGGTGCTGATTGTCCCCTCTAAAGGCAAATTATCCAGGGCATCTGCTCAAGCACTCCATGAGGTAGGCAGGTTGAGAGAGATCAGCTCAAATTCACCCAGTGAAATTCTTAGGTTGCGAGGGACTTGAACGTAGACCTCTATGGTTCTAGCCCAACACCTGAATCTGTACTGGTTCTCTTAATGCTGTAACTTTCTATTGTTCGTGTTACGAAGTCATCAGGCAATCATCTGTCTCACTCATTGAATTTTATGGAAGCATATGTCTACAGCGTCTTCTTGATGTTTTCCCATCATTTCCCCCAATTGTTCCAGAAACTGGCGATGACATGCACAGGAAAGCAGCACAATGCCTATAGATTGGTGACGTAGAAATGGTCCATTCAGTAATGGGCTTTCTGCATTCCCCTGAATGGGTTTCTTATCCCATGACCAAAAACTGAAATGTCCACAATGTCTGCTGATAAGACATCAAAGTGCTTTAACCTTGAAATGTGGGGTGCCATTTGCAGATGGCTGAGAAACTTCTCCAGATTACTTTCTTAGTGTAACATTGGAGCAATTCAGATTCAATAAGACTGCAGTGGACAAAGGGAAATTACCCTTCCTTGTGATTAAGACTGTGTGTTGCAAATTGCATGAAAAATTACAGGGTAGAGTAGGAGTCGCCATTTTCTGTGTTTTCCCTTCTTTGCTTGTGTACTCCTGGAAGGAAGAAAAAGGTTGCATTCTTGCATTCCTTATCAGAATAACTAATTTTTTCCTTTCTAGTTCAGCTTTATATGATTGGCATCCCTATTCATAGTAACGTCAAAAACATTTGAAATTACCAGCTATATACAGAACTAACAAATGGTTTTTAGCTTCTTTCCAGTAAGTTACATAATTGCTTCTTCCCATGATCAAACTTTTCCAGCTGCAAGTCACCTTGTTTTGTAAAGACATGACAATGCTTGATATGGATACAGATATTTAATAGTTCACATGTAATGAAACAGTGTTGATACAGAAAATATACTATAAAGCCTTCTTCTTTCTTCAATCAAGTTTGATCCATCCTTAATTATTAGGCCAGCCCTTCAATTTACAGGAGTTATTTGCTCAAAGTTACAAATATTGCCAGCTGCAGGGGAAATTGATGTCACCACAATTGATGCTAAATGGGGGAACGGAGCTCTAAAGATCATTATCTGGAACTGAAGCTTAAGGACCATCTTTCTAGATTAGACATGTCAAACGTGCGATGTCATGTGACGTCAAGCAATATATCGGAGCCTTTTCGCCATTGCCGGCAATGGGGTGGGCACGGCTTCTGGATGATGCATCCGGCCCGCAGGGCGGCAGTTTGACACCCCAAATTATCGCATATTCTGCCAACACTCAGAATAATAGCAACTATATAGCGCTTCCATTTTCCAAGGAGCTATATTAGCAAATGCTGGGATCAAACAAAAGTGTCATCTACCTAAACAGAATAGACACCAGCCTGAAGTAGCAAGAGGGTCCTTGACTGCCTTAAATCCATGCTTGCCAGGTACAGTTTGTTAATACCAGCTCTTGGGGTTTTACTTCAAAGCCTCTTTCATAATCTGCCTTTGACTTTTATCAGTCTATTGAAGTCCTGTCTGTTTCCCCACAGTTTTGTAAATGAAATCGTTTCAAAGAAAATGATAGACAGATGGTCCAGTGGCAGAACAATAGCTTTCCGAAGTTACACTTTCTCCTGTTTTCAATCTTAGATTCAAGAGTGGAACAATTTAGCAGAGCTGCTTTCTCCCTCTTTTGTTCTCTCACTCCTCCAGCCCTCCCTCTCTTCTTCTATAGTTTGAAGAGACTCAAAAGAGCTTACTCCTAAGACATGATTTCCAAACATAGCTCATCTGAAAATCCCATGTTCCATCCTATGAAGATGGAATTGTTTTAATAAGGATCAACAATAAACATGCTTTTTTTTCTATTTATGGATCATCCGCTCTAACCAGGATGAATGCATCCCAGACCATTCAACTTAGCCTTTCACTTTTCTTACTAGGAAAGGAAACAGAGTCAAGTGGAGAAGTCTTTCTTAATTCCAATGAACAGGGAGTACACCATAACTGGAGATGCAGATATTATTTTATCTGGACTAATCTTAAAAAAAAACTCCCTTAAAAGACTCAATTTCACACCCTACTACTATAGAAAGTCTCATAAGCCCGTAAAAGTAGGCTGTCTGCTGGATTGGATCAAAAATTCATCTAATTCAACATTCAGTTACTCTAATGGCAAGCCAGATGCCTATGGAAACCTCATAAGCAGGATATGACAGCGAAGGATTTCCTTGCTGTTGTTTCTGGGTGGCTTGTATTCAGAAAAATGGCTTCTGAAGGTATTGTGGACTCATCATGCCTAGCTTTATCCTTCCCAAATAAAATTGTTCAAGGTCATGGCCATCATGGTGTCAATGTCACTATCTAGATACTTATTTTATCTTCCACAATCCTTTGTCATTGTCTAGAATCCTGATTTTCTCCGTCTCCTTCTTCCCTTCCATGCCTAATTCCACATCCCTCCCCCAAATCTAAAGAACTGCAAACAATGCAAGCTTTCCCCTTGTTGAAGTTACTTCAGACTTTAATCACTCTTGTCTCCACTTTCCCCACTTTTACCTTTATTAAGGTGCAGCGGTTGGCATTCCAAGTGAAGTTATCTCATAAATTTCACCCTGCTCCCACATTCCTTCCCTGAGTGCTAGAATACACTTTCCTCATTTTCTTCCATGTTGATAAACACCCAACCATCCACGAAGCATGGCTCTTCAGACATTGACCTACTCCCCCCTCCCACAACAAGGCAGTTCCAGGAATGCTCCAACCCAGGAACCACATCTACTGATTCAGGGGACAGAATGGATTTCTTTCTTCCTTGGTGTCAGTCTCTCAGACTCAACAATGCAGCTCAGTGGAGGTGATGGAAGGAACAATATTAGAGCAGCTACTGTACATCACCACCCCGGGGGGATAGCAGACGGCATCAGGAACATCTGCTCTAGCAGGAGGAGGAAGAGGAGGAGCAGAACTGCTTGCAGGCTGAATGGTCATTAGACTCTTCAGTGCCTGCTCTTCCTGCTCAGGCTTGCTGGTAGCAGTGAATGGGCGCGTGGTGGTGGTGGAGGGTGAAGCAATCCTCCACAACAGCTTCTTGAGGGCTTTACGGAATTCCCTGCGCATGAGGCAGTAGAAGATGGGATTGAGGCAGCTGTTGGAATGGGCCAGGCAGACTGTGATGGGGAAGAGGTATGCCTGAGAGAGAAAGTAAGCATGGCTGAAGTGCAGAAGGTTCAGTTTGATGAGGACACCCCAGGTGGTGAGTGCCTGGTTGGGCAGCCAGCAAAGGAAGAAGGACAGTACCACAATGGTCACTGATTTGGTCACCTTGGATCGGCGCTTAGTACTTGGCCCACAGGAACCGGAACCCACATGTCTGTCATTAATAAAGCGCACCAGCAAAAGGTAGCAAAGGGTGATGATGGCCAAAGGCAACAGAAAGCCCAGCAAGACCTTTTGGGCATGATAGAGCCCCAACCAGAATGGAGTATTGTTGCCTTGGCTATCAGGTATCTTGACCAGACAGAGCTCCTCACCAAAAATAGTGGAGGTGGTGGAGAAGATGCCATTGGGTAGAGAAGCTAGAATGGCTAGGATCCATATGAGTACACACATCCATTTAGCTGAAGAGCAGCCATCTAAGAGCCCTCCTTGTTTCCTGCTTTTAAGGGCAGAGGCCACTGCATGGTAGCGGGCAACGCTCATGGCAGTGAGAAAGAAGACACTGGCATACATATTCATGGCTGTCACGTAAGAAAGCATCTTACACATGATTTTGCCAAAGAGCCAGGTGAAATCCAGAGCATTCTCCACTGCCCAGAAGGGCAGAGTCAGGACAAATTGGAAATCAGTCACTGCCAAACAGATCACAAAGAGATTGATAGAAGACTTTTTCCATTTGCTTTTCATCAGGTAGAGCACCAGCAGGTTGCCAACGAGACCGAGGGCGCACACCACAGAGTAGATGATGGAAATGAAGATCCGGAGGAGGATAGAACTGCCTCCCTGTAGTCCATCTGCACTCTCCAGGTTGAGGAAGCTTCTCCAGAACTCCTGCAGGGACTCGTTGGTGCCATTGCTTAACAGCATCTCTTCTAGCAGGCTGGGGAAAGGGTTGAGTTCGACTCCTGCTTCTGCTTCTTTTATGCTATCGGTAGCTGCATGCGAGCATCCCATGGCAAAAGGGAAATTTTTGTGTTTTTCTCAGCTCCACATAACAAGCTGCCACTCAAGACAAAAAAAAGCTCACAGCTGATCTTCTTGGGAACTGAGGAGAGGGGACAGCGCGAGGACGCCCGAACCAGATCCAAAGACAGGAGACCACAGACTTCGAGGGAGCTAGCTTCAAGGAAAGTCACTCACTGTTGGAGGTAAATCTGGCAGCGAAGCCTTCCAGAAAAGTTACTCACTGTTGGAGGTAAATCTGGCAGCGAAGCCTTCCAGAAGTCGCTGCCGGCTACTGAGCGTGCAGCTAACTAAGCCAGGTTGAAGTTGAGCGCGGGTCTTCCAGCCATCTGCGAAACAGCAGCATTTCTTGACACTTTTGTCCAATCTGCAACTATCGCTCAAAGGCAAGTTCTGCCTTCCGCTCCTTTGCAGACGGCTCTACTGCGTATCAGACTCCGCGGGCTGCTTTTAACGTGCGCGCGCAACAACGCGCGCCTGGAGCTCTCCAAGGTGCTGCAGCGCCCTCCCGCCCCCGCCTCTCCTTTTACAATCAAATTGGCTGCTGCCGAGATAGAAATCTGTTTTCATCTATACCAGCGGCTTCAGAAAGGATTCACGGTGCCTTAAATGGTCAAAAGTCTTTTGAATTGTTTCATACGATCTTTGCATTTCTCTCCACCTAATCCCACAACCACTATCCCCATTTCGTATGTATGTGATATCTGCTTTCTATTTATAAATTCACCACAAAGTTGCCCACCAGTTATTTTCAATAAAACTTGGTGAACAGTGGTAGTGGGAGTGATGGTGATGGGATATTTTTTTAATGTGCCAAGTAGAGGGGAAAAAAAGAATTTAGATAAATAAGCAGTTTTTGATTTCAGCTATAATAATGTTTTACTTATTTGTGGAACTCAGCTTTCTTCTATTATATTTGCTTTTAAAAGGAAAGTGGAAAAATAAAATGCAAAAGCCATTGATGAATAAAATATTTATTAGGACCAACCAAAATACAACAAAATGTGCAAACTTCAAATATTTTAGGTGATACAAAAGTCAGTGGAATCATAACATGCATTTTTAGAAGCTAAATTGGACTTATTCTGGCTATGGGCCTATGGGTGGAATGCAATCAGCATGTAAATATATATGCAATATGATGCTAAAAAGAATTTAAACTGGATTTGTAAGTGGGCTCAAGAGCACATATAAAATTACTTTTTCATTGCCTTGTTACAAAATGACTTTGATCAGCTGTCCTGATTCTTTGCTATGTAAAGGGTCTCAGAGACTTGATATAACTGTCTGGTACATTTTAAAAGAGATTAAAATCTGTCCTTCACAATGCATTTTACTTACCTGAATAAAATCAGACATAATGTTTGTAGCGAGAATGAAAACACAAAATTAACACCTTTAATTAATTAGAGTGAAACAGTTTGATCCTGAGAAAGATATTGTTCAGCTATAGATTTTGCTTTAAGAGTTTAGCATTCATTAACAGATATTTAAGCTCTGGTTGGAGATCTTTAACTTCTTGCAAATTTTCTCGTACTTGTATAAACATATATTTAACTACTGTTTATTCAGGAAACACCACTGATGAGTTCCATGTTAGTTTAAACTCAGTTTTCAAATCCTCAGTTTGGGGTTGATGCAACAGATTCAGTCCAAACTAACCATACCACATTCTGGCTTTGCAGGACATGTAAACTCAACCCAATTATCAGAATTAGCCCATTTCTAATTCTTAAAATAGTCAGCCAATCCAAAGTGAATCAGATAGATTCATACATTGCATTCAATCATTATGTAATCTGTTTAGTTTTGGCTTAACCTATTGTGCACTGTAATGTGTAAATGGAGGTATATGGCTTAGATTTGCATGAAAATCAGGACACTATGGCAAAGCCAGCTATGTAACTGCATTTGGAGAACATTTCTGCCACATTTTTGTACTCTAGATTATTCCACAGCCTGGGTAGCACCAAGGAAAAAGGACATGCTCTAACAATTAGTATTCTTATGTCATACACTGCTGGAATACAGTGAAGGATTGATCATGAAAGCTGCTCTAAGAAAGTTTTAGAATATGTAGATTTAGAAGGTTAACAGATATGTACTAGTTCCCAGATGCAAGTCAGTACTGATAGCTAAAGCTCTACATATCCTGGGCCACAGTATCTGAAGGAGCACCTACTGGTGTTTCTGTATCAGCTTTTCTATTCTGTTAGAATCTAAGGCAGAGACTAACATAAGGATTAAAGCAAGAGCTATTAAAGACAAGAACTTTTTTTGTGGTAGCCCTGTACTTCTATAATGCTTTTCTAAGTATGATTTGCCTGGGACCATCATTGTTTTGAGCTTAAATGGACTCCAGAAGATGGTAGAGGACAGGAAGGCCTGGAGGAATGTTGTCCATAGGGTCGCGATGGGTCGGACACGACTTCGCAGCTAACAACAACAACAACAACAATCATTGTTTTAACAATGATCTGCCCATGTCTTTTTGCAAATTTCCTCAAACATATATAAACAATGTACCTTAATAAAAATACATTTCAAATATTTTTCTTGTAGTAATACAATTTAAAGACCCACCCCCTCAATCTCTCTCACTCTCTCCTCCCCCTGTCTCTTCATGTAAGTAATTTTGATATGATTATTCTTTGCTTTGGATGCTTAGATAGTTTTATTGAGATTACTGTTTTTAGCTTTGGTATTTGTTCGATATTGTTTTTTTATTGAAGTTGAATAGCTCTAAACTATCTTGGAAAATTATTATATGAAGATACATTAGAATTTCATTGTTTAGTGCCAAAGGCATCATAGAGTATATTTTAGAACGTTCCCCAACAACCTCCTGTGAAACTGGGATGAATAGAAGAGAGAAAATAGACAATTCTTTGCATTTCCTCATTTACTTCCTCCATTTCTTCCTCTGATTACCAGAATTAAAAAGAATTGAATGGATTATTAATGATGGTTGGAATAAATATTTCTTTGGCAGGGATTACTTAAAAGACCCAGGAGGTGTTGGAATTGAAATCTTTTCGATCCGGAACTATCCTGGCTCAGTTCCACTCATGTTGGTACAAAAATTTGGGACTGAGTGGGGTAGAAGTGATGAATAGCAATAAGTCCTATGGCCCTTAGGATATTGTTCAAAATGGCATACAAATATACCCTAATTAGCAAAAGGTGAATAAATTAAGCCAACTTCTTAAATTGGTTCCCTATGTATAACACTGGAACTTTTTAAGAAGAGACTGGACAGCCATTTGTCTGAAATGGCATAGGGTTTCCTACCTGAGCAGGGGGTTGGATTAGATGACCTCCAAGGTCCCTTCCAACTTTATTATTATTATTATTATTATTATTATTATTATTATTATTATTATTCAGAATTAATATGAATGAAATAAATATTGACTGGTTCAATGAAGCTAAAATTTCTCTTGAGTTAAGATCAAATACCCACTGGACAAATACACCCATGTTATTTTCTTGACAATACAGAAGTGGCTATTGCCTTTTATGTTGCTTGTTTATCTTCTTGGTCCACCTACCGACCTGGGATGTTTCAATTTCCCAGTGGTCTTCTAAAATTCATCAACTATTGAAGGATTTCTGAAAATTCTCAGTCTCTCTCTCTCCCTCTCTCTCTCTCTCTCTCTCTCTCTCTCTCTCTCTCTCTCTCTCTCTCTCTCTCTTTCTTCCTCCCTCCCCACAACTTTTCAGAATATGATTTCTTTTTAACACTGCTGCTAGAGAACAAGTGATAATTACAGCCTATTTAAACAACTGAATGTGAAATAGTCAAAGCTCTTGGAAATAGAAATGTAGAAAACTGACGACTGAAAAAGTAGTCCATTTAAGTTTTTGTTTGTTTGTTTGTTTTTGTTTTCTTTGTAATTTATTAATTTTATTTATTTATTACTTATTTTATTTTTGTTTATTTTTAAATTTTGTCGGGTGATAGACATGCATTTATTCCTCGTTTGATGATTCTGTTTAGAAACATATTACTAAAATTCTAAAATAGTAAGTATCAGTAGAGTAATACTCTTCAGTGTTCAGAAATTACAGATCTCATAGAGAACATCGAGGGAGCTAGTGAATTTTAGTGAATGCTAAAATTACTGGGCTGAAGTCTTTTCATGAGGTAGATTTTGGAATTCAATCTTCGTTTTGGAAATTCTGAGTGTTGTTCTAGCACTGGCCTCTAGAGGTCATAGAAGTTACAGAGGAACTGAGGAAAACAATAATATATAAATTATAAGAATAAATATCCTTATCTCAACCTGCTGTTGCATTTGTTATCATATTATCACAGATTACCACAATTCTGGAAAGGAAAAATATTGAAATGTTGTATTGTAGTAGCAATTCATTGTTACAGGCTTGAAAGTGTGAAGAAAGCTTTGCTTAACATTCCTTAAAACTTTCAAAAATCCTTATCTGGTTCTTTCCAGAAAATTTGCTATACTTAATTATAGCCTGGAAGCAAGATAACATCTTTCAAGTCAAATTTTAAGGTTTTTCCCCCCCTGATCTAGCAAGCATGGTTTTGTCACTTGACAAATGATCATCCAGTGAAGTTAAATCCTGAAAGAATCAGAGTGGATAGATGATGCACTTCTTTAGAGGATACAAGAAATTTAACTATCATAGGAGACAGAGAGAGACCCAAATATGGACTGTATATTCAGACTATCTAACCATTGTTTGTCAAATCTTCTTAACAATTCTAGAGATAATGGTAACTTGCTTTCTCCATGCTTAGCAAAGCCTGCATATCCAAAAAAGTCTGATAGAATTTGCTAACTAGAGTAAAAAATGGGATAAGAAGGCAAAATGTGATCATAGATGACTTATGCACCAGCTTTCTCCAAGACTTCTGTTTTCTGCATGATGTTAAGATACCAGTGGAAGACCATACCTAACAATGGCTGTATTTGCATAATAGAAATGATATTATGTTATAACATTATAAAGAACGGTTGCTGGAATTGGGTATGTCTAGTTTAATGAAAAGAAAGACTAGGGGTGACATGATAGCAGTGTTCAAATATTGTCTGAAATGATGTAAGGTTTCCTGCCTGAGCAGGGGGTTAGATCAGAAGACCTCCAAGGTCCCTTTCAACTCTGTTATTCTGATACAATTTCCCCTTTCTCAAATTTCCCCTTACATTAGTACAACAGTAGAATGTAATTTTGTATAGCTGAATCTTTTACATGGTGGTCATTGATTAAGTCCGCCCAGTTCGAGGAATCACTTTCCCCCCCACTCTTTGCCTTTAAAACAAAGAAATAAACAATGATATAATAATAATAATAATAATAATAATAATAATAATAATAATAATAATAATAATAATAATAATAATAATTAAAAAAAAACTTGGAGGTCATCTAGCTCAACCCCCTGCTCAGGCAGGAAACCCTATACCATTTCGAACAAATGGCTGTCCAGTCTCTTCTTAAAAACTTCCAGTGTTGGAGCATTCACCACTTCTGGAGGCAGTTTGTTCCACTGGTTAATTGTTCTAACTGTCAGGAAGTTTCTCCTTAGTTCTAGGTTGCTTCTCTCCTTGATTAGTTCCCATCCATTCCTTCTTGCCCTGCCTTCAGGCGCTTTGGATAATAGCTTGACTCCCTCTTCTTTGTGGCAGCCCCTGAGATATTGGGTCACTGCTATCATGTCACCCCTTGTCCTTCTCTTCATTAAACTACACATACCCAATTCCAGCAACCGTTCCTTATATGTTTTAGCCTCCAGTCCACTAATCATCTTTGTTGCTCTTCTCTGTACTCTTTTTAGAGTCTTGACATCTTTTTTGCATCATGGTGACCAAAACTGGATGCAGTATTCCAAGTGTGGCCTTACCAAGGCATTGTAAAGTGGTATTAATACTTCACGTGATCTTGATTCTATCCCTCTGTTAATGCAGCCTAGCACTGTGTTGGCTTTTTTGGCAGCTGCAGCACACTGCTTGCTCGTATTTAAGTGATTATCCACTAGGACTCCAAGATCCCTCTCACACTTACTACTATTGAGCAATGTACCCCCTATACTATACTATACCTGTACATTTGCTTTTTCTTGCCTAAATGTAGAACCTTACTTTTTTCACCATTGAATTTCATTTTGTTAGATAGCACCCAGTGTTGAAGTCTGTCCAGATCCTCCTGTATCTTAAGCCTGTCTTCTGGAGTGTTGGCTATTCCTGCCAGCTTGGTGTCGTCTGCAAATTTGATGAGTTCCCCATCTATCCTGCATCCAAAGAGAGATTTGGGGACTTACAGATCCCTGGTCTCTTGGGCTTTCCTTTTTTCACTCCCTGTGGTCATGGAGATGAAAACTATAAATAAAAGTATCCTGGGAGTTTCTGGAAAGTATTCCTAAAAATACAGTTTCTCTAGGACAATGTTTCTCACCTTGTCAATTTGAAGATGGGTGGACCAATTCCCAGAAATGGAGAATTCTGAGAGTTGAGGTCTACACATCTTAAACTGACCAAGATTAAGAATCACTGCTCTAGAGCATTGTGTCAGTTTCAGGAATGAAGAGAGTCAACTAAGTCATGTAAATAGTTGTAAGTCATGAGTAGAATTAGTTTAATCCTAAAAAACCCTGGGGCTTTGCAGTTCTAAATCTAAGTCTATGTTAGTTAAACAGGTCATCAGCTGAATTAGGGGATGTATACAACCTGTTTAGTCTTCTCTACAGTAACCTACTTAGATGTTGTGCAAACGGGGCCAGAATAATATATATGGTATATGTCCTCAAATGGCATCTGTATATTGAGTTCTCCCCTAATATTTCCTACAATTTATTTAGGTGGAATATTTTTGTAATGCCTTTGAGTCAGTGTTATTTTCTAGAGACTGCCTAGATGAATTCCTGAAATTTTCTTGGCAAGATGTCAAAATTGTTTTGCCATTGTCTCCTTCCTAGGGCTGAGAGAGAGTGACTGGCCTATGGTCACGCAGCTGGCTTTGTGTCTATGGTGGGTCTAGAATTCACTTTCTCCTCCATTCTAGCCTGATGCCTTAACCACTACATCAAACTGGCTCTTAAGGTTATGTGCTATTACATCGTTCTTAATTTTCTCCCCTTCTTTCCTGCACTGTAAACAATCCCATGGAGGCTCACAATATTGAATGTTGTCTAGACATTACTCAAGATGGCTATGTATTCAAGATGGACAGTGATTAATATTTATATGTTATTTACAGTGCTTTTTTGTCATAGAATGCACTGGAACGGAGTTCCGGCACCTTTTTTTGACTGATTTTTTGAAGTTTTAAAAGTAACTTTTGAAAAATTGATGTTTGGTCCACATGGACTTGAATCGCCCAGTCAAGTGTAGCAGGTCAGCGGCAATTCATTAAAATGGTGCATGTGGGCTGCTTGTGTGTCAAGTCCGATGCATGCGTACTTCGTCTGTGCTAGTTGTGATGGCACTGCTCGGCTTGTGGCACTGCTTGGCTTGTGATTGGTTGTGTGGTCACGCGCTAAGTGCTTACTGTGAGCAGCGACCGTTATGATTCTGACGAGTGGATGTGTGTATAGTGATTGACTACGTGCGAAAGGTAAAGAATTTCTTATTTTAAAAAATCATTGTTGAATTGAAAATCTTTTTTTAAATTTTTTTGTGTAAAAGTGTGACCCCCAAATTTAAAAATAAAAAAAATACTAATTACTTCTCAACCACCAGTCCTGCTAAGAACTGAATATATAATTTTTTAAATAAAAGATTAACAAGATGTGAGCTCCAGCACCTTTTTTATTACAAAAAAAACACTGGTTATTTATATGTAAAGGTGTAGGTTTATACATATGTTGTATATAGCATGTTTAAATGTGTGTTATGTATGTGTACACTTTTGAGAGCAAGCAACAAAATTTCATTTTTAATGTGTGTCAATGTGCCCACAGTGAAAAAATGACAATAAAGGTTATCTATTTATCTAAAGAAAGAAAAAGGATACTATACATGGAGCTACCTTTTCCAATAGCACTCATGTATACTATTATTTATTGAAAATCCTAAATATAGCAGTACAGACTTTTGCTAAATAAACTCCTTTTCATCCATTATTTTCAAACATTCATCCTATCTTTTTTCAAGGCAGCTCCTGGCAATACAGATAAGTTCCCCTCTAGCTAACCTGTTTCATGACTTGCTGTAAGTTATTCAGCCCTAGGAAAGGTCAGGGCAAGCCACTTCTGAAATCTTGTCAAGAAAACAGTAGGGACTACCGTATTTTCCGGTGTATAAGACGACTTTTTAACCCATGAAAATCTCAAAAGTTGGGGGGTTGTCTTATACGCCCAGTCGTCTTATACGCCGGAAAATAGTACATAAATCAATCAAGCGCCCCTGTTCTTGCAAAGCAACTTCAAGCCTCCTTAGTCCAGTCCCCCCTCCAACGTGACTCTCCCTTCCCACCCCCAAGAGCCTCTAAGCCCCTTCCCCTCCCCCTTGCAAACGCCAGACCCCGGGAGCTCTTGCGTTTATTCCAAAGGGTGGGTGGAAGGAAAAGCCCCTTTCGGCTCTGGCGTGGCTGCAAGTCGACGAGCCCAGGAAGGCACACCCTCCCCTCTCACTGTGGAGGAAGCAGGGCAGGCTGGCATCGGGCGGGAGCCGGCAGGGCAGTCCTGCGCACGCGCACGCTCCCCGGCTGCTAAGGAGTCCTTGGGGAGCCGTGGCAGGTGCCTCACACCCTTCCCTCTCAAGGCGGCACCGGCGGAGCTGTCCGGCATCGGGCGGGAGCCGGCAGGGCAGTCCTGCTCACGTGCGCGCTCCCCGGCTGCTAAGGAGTGCTCGGGGAGCCGTGGCAGGCGCCTCATGCCCTTTCCTCTTGAGGCGGCACCGGCGGAGCCGTCCGGCGTTGGGTGGGAACCGGCAGGGCTTTGAACCATCTGCATCAGATGGGTCTGAATCGGGCTTGTGTCGGACACTTGGCACCTGGCATGTAAGTATTTTCCGGCGTATAAGACAAAAAATCTTGAAAATCTTCTCAAAAGTCAGGGGTCGTCTTATACACCCAGTCGTCTTATACGCCGGAAAATACGGTAGTTGAGCCAATTGCCAGGAATCAACACTGACTTGAAATGCATGCGTATGCACACCCATACCCACACCCATACAGGCAAAAGTAATTCTATTCATAGTAGTTCCGCTGAACTCAGTTGGATTTAAGGGAATCCTGGTTGACAGTGCCTTGCTTACAAATAGAAGTGTGGACTGGGTTTTGCCATTGAATAGAATATTTAACAGTTTACCAAGTTATTCTTCTCTCTCCAATTTCTTTTGCTTTGGAAAAACAGATTGGCTGTGAGAAACTGTTGACTCAGCACCAGGAAGCATATGGCCTTTGAGAGTAGAGATAGTCTTCAAGTTATGGCCATAATGGAACTCAGAAGTTCCATAATAAATGATTATGGTCATAAATCCAGGCACCCAGGTGACCAACCTGATTTTACCACCTTTTTTGAGGCAATCATTAACTGAATATCATAATCGTTAAGCGAAACCATTCATTCCTATGGGTATTTTTGTGGGAAACTGATAAAAAAAGCTGGAAACCAGCAAAAAAATGTTGTAAATTGCAATCATGTGACCACAGAAGGCTGCAACTGGGGATAAAGGTGCCAAGCATCTGAAATGCAGCCATGTGACTGTAGGGGAGTTTCCACTGTTGAAGCCCCAGAACTGGGTCACATTTTTTCAGGGGGAGGGTCTGTTATAACTTTGGGCAGTGCAATGGCTCTGATTTACGCCTTGTCGGCTGGAAAGCCAGCAGCCCAGCCAACTATCTCTCACAATCACGGATGCCAAATGTATCTGCTCACATTCTTATCATTTTGTTAATTACAAGGAAACTATTTTGGGTACATGCAATTAGAAAAGTTCCAAAGTATTTTGAGATGCTTTAGGTGACATGATTATCTAGATGACTAATTGGTTTGGAAATTAAAATGAAATGAACGCATCTGCAACTGATTTTTGAGTACTATTCCTACAGGGATCTCACTTCATTATTCACACATTTTTGCTGAAGCAATATTTAGAATACTGGCAATCTTTGATTTATGACTGAACAATGGGCTTGCTTGATGACCTGAGTGTTCACTTAATGACTGTGGTGTTTGCTTAATTAATGCAGTATTTGCTTCATAATCACCGTTTGTGTAATAGAAACCACGTTTGCTTTATAACTGCCATGTTTGTTTTATGACTGCTGCAAAAATAATAAAAATGAGTTTGGTCACATGTTGACCTGCTTTACAACTGTCGTAACTTATGACCATAATTGCCAGGATCATCAGATATGCTGCCATCTGGAGATCACCTAGAGGTTTGCACATTATAAGGTAAAGGTAAAGGTTCCCCCGCACATGCGTGCTAGTCGTTTCCGACTCTAGGGGCCGGTGCTCATCTCCGTTACAAAGCCGAAGAGCCAGCGCTTGTCCAAGGACGTCTCCGTGGTCATGTGGCTGGCATGACTAGACGCCAAAGGCGCAAGGAACACTGTTACCTTCCCACTGTAGTGGTCCCTATTTTTCTACTTGCATTTTTACGTGCTTTCGAACTGCTAGGTTGGCAGAAGCTGGGACGAGTAACAGGCGCTCACTCTGTTCCGTGGCACTCGGGATTCGACCCGCCAAACTGCCAACCATCTGATCGACAAGCTCAGTGTCCTAACCCACTGAGCCACCGCGTCCCTTTTGCACATTATACCATACTATAAATGTGCTCAAGTTTGGATTTACAGCAGTTGAATCCTATCTGTTTTTTTAGGATGACTACACTGATTAGAATCCTAATTCATGAATGGTTGTTTATTGCAAAGTTATTTCGGTGTGACGCTTTTCATTGTTTGGTAATTACAGGCCATTATTGGTTCTCTTGTTTCACAGCTAGTAAAATATCTACATCCTATTTCTGGCCAAATACTTGTAAAAGGCAAAGAACTATAAAAGAAATTTAAATTCTTATAAAAGAAAATTGTGTCATGTGTGCCTTACTCTCCAATGGTATACTTGCTGGAATCTCTTTTCAATTGCCTCTTCACAATTATGGAAAACAATGATAATCTTGATGGCATCAAGTCTATGCAGAATAATAATATTTATAAAGGTCTCCCACTGATTGTTTAAGTGCAATCTCATACCCAAATGTCCTTACAAGGTTGCCATTTCACTATAAATACATGAACATTGAAGAAAGCCATCAGGAAAGCCATTTTTGCTTTAAAAATTATTTTTTTATTTTTGGACCTTTAAGTCAGTACTGACTTCTAATTTCAAATTTCCCTGCAGTTTTCTTGGCAAGGTTTTTCAGACGTCACTTGCCACTGCCTCTTTCCCGGGGCTGAGAGTGACTGGCCCAGGGTCATCCAGCTGGCTTTATGCCCAAGGTGGGACTAGATAGAACTACCATTTCCAAGTTTCTGGCCTGATGCCTTAACCATTACACCAAAGTGTCTCTGGTAAATCGTCCTACATCAGAATAAATAGAGAATAATACTAATTTCTTTTTAATAAGATTAAAGGTAAAGGTAAAGGTTCCCCCGCACATGCATGCTAGTCGTTTCCGACTCTAGGGGCCGGTGCTCATCTCCGTTTCAAAGCCGAAGAGCCAGCGCTTGTTCGAGGACATCTCCGTGGTCATGTGGCCGGCATGACTAGACGCCAAAGGCGCACGGAACGCTGTTAATAAGATTAGGTTGTACTAAATTTAAGCTCATGCTTGTATTGTTCAGTATGACTTTCAAACTATAATGCAGAGCTGATTACTTTGTCCTCCTTGAAAGTAAGAATTGGCCTCTCACTATGTAGGTTAGCTTGGTTCTCCTTTAGAGATTATATATAAGTTATTTATTGTAACTCTTAGTAAATTATTTACAAATTACAAACAACAAGCTATTTCTTCTGCATATTGGAATATTCCTGATTTCACTTTCCCCTTGCTTACAATTTGTTTCTCTGACATTATGAATGTTCAGCCCTTCACAATTTTCTGCAATTGTAATGTTTCCCACTCGTTTGCTATTCCCCTTTGAAGCATGCTTACATTGCAATCCACTTCTTAATGCACTTTATAGTGTGTAGTACAACTAATCAATGCCCGGGTTGTTAATTAATACAGTTCTTGTGGTAATACTGATCCTGTGATTACAGGAATTAATCCAAATGTTGCATGAATGCTAAGGGATTGCATGTGTGATTCACTGCAGGAGGTTGAGAAAAAGAAAAAAACCATTCCACCTGAAAATAATGTTTTAATGTTAACATGGGAATACAGAAATGTCTGTGTTAACTGGTTCTTTATATAGGACTGACTTACACCCTTATATAGGTCTATACTGTTATAGGATAAAGGAGATAAGATATGGGCTGTGTTAACAGCACTAAGCCAGTATTGAATCACAGTACAGGTTGACCTAGGGGGACGCGGTGGCTCAGTGGGTTAGGACGCTGAGCTTGTCAACCATGAGCGCCTGTTACTCGTCCCAGCTTCTGCCAACCTAGCAGTTCGAAAGCACGTAAAAATGCAAGCAGAAAAATAGGGACCACTACGGTGGGAAGATAACAGCGTTTTGTGTGCCTTTGGTGTCTAGTCATGCTGGCCACATGACCACGGAGACGTCCTCGGACAAGCGCTGGCTCTTCGGCTTTGAAACGGAGATGAGCACCGGCCCCTAGAGTTGGAAACGACTAGCACGCATGTGCGGGGGAAACTTTACCTTTATCTTTACAGGTTGACCTACTTATGACCACAACTGAGCCCAAAATTTCTGTGACTAAGAAAGGTAGTTATTAAGTGAACTTTGTCCCTTTTTATGAACTTTAGTGCCACAGTTAAGTGAATCACTACAGTTTTTAAGTTAGTAACATTGTTGTTAACTGAATCTGGCTTCCCCTTTGACTTTGTTTGTCAGAAGGTCACAAAATGTGATCACATGAATCCAGAACAGTCATAAATACATGTCAATTGCCAAGCATCTGTATTTTGATCATATAATCATGGGGATGGTACAACAGTCATAAGTGTGAAAAGTGGTCATAAGTCCCTTTTTGGTGCCATTGTAACTTTGAATGGTCACAAAGTAAATGGTTATAAGTTGAGGACTACCTATATGCTGAAGAAAATGTTATGGCTTGATTCACTCCTCACATTAAGCTGTATATACATGAAGTTATATATATTAAATTGCATGTTCTACATTAATGTGAGATCAGCTAGTGAGAGTAGAAGCAAGTAAGAAAATTTGCAAACTTGCAAATCAACAAAGCTCTGCCTTTTTAAAAATAGAAGAAACTCAGAAATGTGTAGCAAAGAAGACTGTATGTGTGTGTGTGTGTGTGTGTGTGTGTGTATGTATATATTTGTTTTCATAGATTTTCATGGGTACAGATATGTAAGATTGAGAGTGTCTTGGCGACGTTTCGATGAGTGTCACCACTCAACCCATCACTCAAGTCGTTACAACACAAAAGACTAATAGGCACACAGCCAACACCTCAGCCACACAGGATGTTACAAAACAACCGACTCAGCTGCAAACAATAACTCCATCATCCAATCAGGATGTAACAACACAGCCAACCAACCCGCTTACAGCAACAAAGCCAGCACGACACACAACCCCACCAATATTTATAGAGAGACGGCAGCTCCAATCACGCTTTGCTCACACAAGCACGAAGTCGAAGACACCAGCCTGAAGATGACGAGTGGGACCTTGTCGAAACGTCGCCAAGACACTCTCAATCTTACATGGGAAAAGACCCGAATACGCCAAGACATATATATATATATATATATATATATATATATATATATATATATATATATATATATGTATGTATGTATGTATGTATGTATGTATGTATGTATGTATATGTATATGTATATGTATATGTATATGTATATGTATATGTATATGTATATATGTATATATATATATATATGTATGTATGTATGTATGTATGTATGTATATGTATATGTATATGTATATGTATATGTATATGTATATGTATATGTATATATGTATATGTATATGTGTAAATTACTAACAAAGAATTTAGGGAGGCTGATATGCATTTCGGACTCATTAGTCTTCATCAGTCAGTCATACCCTTCTGAGATTCGAAGGTAAGGTAATCTAAGAGTTAACATATGACACATATTTCTCCCCTTGCAAAAAGCTAACAAAGCGAGAGAGAACCTGTGGCTCAAGAAGTAAAAAAAAACACTGCCTAACGTGCAAGCAGCCCAGGTTCGAATCTCAGAAGGGTATGACTGACTGATGAAGACTAATGAGTCCGAAATGCATATCAGCCTCCCTAAATTCTTTGTTAGTAATTTACACAAATATATGAACTGTCCGGTGTGACTACAGCCTGTTCGATGGCCTTTGAGATAAGGCTGAAAACAGGAAATAAAGATTTGCCCCATGTTTGGGGCCTAGCAAGGTAATCTAAGAGTTAACATATGAGACATATATATATATATATATATATATATATATATATATATATATATATATATATATATATATATATGTATATGTATATGTATATGTATATGTATATGTATATGTATATGTATATGTATATGTATATGTATATGTATATGTATATGTATATGTATATGTATATGTATATGTATATATGTATATGTATATGTATATGTATATATACATGTATGTATATATATACATATATATACACATATATATACACTTTTAAAAAGCTTTATTTGAAGAGGCAGCATAAACAACATGATCAGGCAGATCTCTTCTTTTTCCAAAGTATTTGAACAGAAAATTTTCATTCTGAACACCATTATGGTAATAATAAAAATGAAAAGCAGCTTCCATCGTTTAAGAGGCTTTAAAAGGAAATAAGAGGTAACAGGAATGAATAATACACATTTATTGTAGGCATTTTGGGAAAAAGAACGGTGTGGGAGGATGGAGAGAGAAGAAAAAAGCTTTTCGTTTCTTGTGCAGATTAGCAGATGATGGCTCAGCATAGATGTGAACAATATGCTTTCAAAAACCTGTTTCAGATCATAGAGAACCAAATTGGTTAAGGGTAGCAAAAATCAGAGGGAAGCTGGTAGCACCTTTCCCCACTAACAAATTTTATTAAAGGCATAACATAAAAAATGGCTTTGTGTGCTGTCAGAGTTTTTCTGATATTTTTCAGATCATTGAATCCTAAAATTGGAAATGGGACTTTAGGCCAGTGTTGCTCAACCTCAGGAACTTTATAGTGGGTGGATTTCAACTCCCAGAATACCCTGACTGGAATTCTGGGAATTGAAGTTGACCCATCTTAAAGTTCTTGAGGCTGAGAAATACTACTTTATGCCATCAAGTCTAACCCCCTACTTCTCCCTCTTAAAATATACCTGGCAGATGGTTGCCTTTGTTTCAATGGACCCAGAGAAGTTTTGAAATATTTAATTATTAGTTCTCAAGGTTGCTCTCCTAAAGTCTTTTAACTAACTGCAGTTTACTTCTAAGTAGACCTTCTGGGCAAGATGGTACTTTTCATTTATTCTTTGCAAAGAGAGAACTCTTTTTATTTATTTATAGCATATATGCTCCATCTTGGAGTTTAAAACAGTTAACATAATCTGATTTTCTTTGCAACCACAAACCATAAAGTGGATTAAAACAGTGATTAAATAGTCATAACTAAAATCACCATAATATAAGTTTGTTAGCTTTGGGCTTAACATATTTCATGAACATTATAATTTATTCAATTAACCATGCTTCAGCTAATCATTGCTTAGCACAATATGTGAATCCAAACAAGAGCTGAGCCAAGGTCACCTATGAGCTTCCTGAATGTGTACACCTTTGCATGGCAATGTTTCCACATTTCCATCTTCTCAAACCACTTTGATGTTGGTTATGAAGTAAAGTTTACTTCAGCAGACTTTGGGCTACTCTCTGTTGGAGGTTATCATAAGCCCATCAGATGCTCCTTCAAGTTGACTGAAGGGTAAGCATACAAGTTATCATCTGGTCATACTTTGCCCATTAGTTAACAGAGCAAAATGTTCCTCTCTTCCATTTCAAGTGAAATATGAACTTGTAATGAATGTCAGAATTCTTTGTTGTGTTGGAAAGATATGTGGAGGATGTCCTGCAGGTTACCTGGATACTGTTCCATTGTTATATTTAAAAGTGTCTGAGATTAAAATACAGTTTACCAGTGGTTTTGCAGCTGAACTGCTTGAAATGGCTGGAGAAATGGTCATCAACATAAACTCAATGTCCAGGAACAGACATCACATCTATATGGAAAAAGGAAGGAAAGAAAGAAAGAGAGAAGGAGAGAAAGAGAGACAGAAAGAAAGAAAGAAAGAAAGAAAGAAAGAAAGAAAGAAAGAAAGAAAGAAAGAAAGAAAGAAAGAAAGAAAAAAGAAAGAAAGAAAGAAAGAAAGAAAGAAAGAAAGAAAGAAAGAAAGAAAGAAAGAAAGAAAGAAAGAAAGAAAGAAAGAAAGAAAGAGTGAAGATTTGCTGGAGATTAGGAGAAGTGAGGCACGGTGAGGTTGGGCTTCTCCATCACTCTCAGATTTCAACTTTGTCTCAAATTTAAATAAACTGGCTAAGAACCAACAGAAGTGTATTCAACTATTCAGTGCTCATATGATTAAGCAAATCCAGAGTCAACTTCAGGCTGACTCAAAACCCAAGATTCTACCATAGCAATTTGCTCTTACTAGGATCTAAAATTTGGCTGGAAGAACTTTAAGATTTTCCAGCACCTGAGATTTCACTGTAGCTCTGTTTTATGTATTGGGCAGGGGTAGGCAACCTTGGCTCTTTTATGACTTGGGGACTTCAACTCCCAGAATTCCTGAGCCAGGGTTGCCTACTCTGCATCCAAGAAAACTACATTAGGAACATTTTTTTCTTTTTGAATGGCACCTTTTGCCACTCCAGTTTCTTTCAGCGCTCTGCATAAGCTCTGGAGTCCCTTTCCTGACAAGGCTTCTTCAGTATAAATCTCCAGCACTTGCTCTAATGCCTTGCAGATATATCATCCCCACACAGCTTGTCAGTTGTGCTTTTCCTCATCTGGAAGGAAAGACTGCCTTAATAACACCATTGTGGCTGGCCAGTCTGTCTTTCATTACATAGTATGGCCCCAAAGCAATTGTTTAAGCAGCATCTTTGAAAGTGTTTCAAATCATGGTAATCTGCATGGAGAGAAGCCCTTTCGGTTGGAAGGGTTTCAAAGGAAATGCACCCCAGTTTTCTTTTATCTCTTCCTGCGCCATGAGGAGCAACAGCTTGCTCAGATCATGTGAAAAGCAGCTTTTGCTGAAATCTGGAGCTATTAAAAGGGGATGCAGAAAAAAAATCTGGTTCTTCCTGTGATGCATCCAGAAAGGAAAATTGTTCTTCTGAAGTTTCAGGTCTGCAAAACAGACAATTAGGGAAATATTTCTTTTCAAAGTTATAGTAGTTTTAAAAAAAATCACTTTAGCACTCCATTCCTGATCTCGAATGCCCACATTCATCTGAATTATGGCCGCATGCATATCAAGCCAACATGATTAATTATCAAAGAAAATGGTTTCCACCCATCAGTATAAGGTTTTGGCTGGATGTAAATAAACAAAGGGCTGCAATATCTTTAGGAATTGTGAAGGAAAGGGTATTATAACTGCTGTTTTTTTATTACAGTAAAGCCACTGCACTTTCTGAAATATTATCCCTCCCCATTCAGAATCCTTTCCCACTGGCTATGCTGACTGTGGCTCCTGGGTGTTGTAGTACAGCTAGCATCTGGAGGGCCACATTTACTTCTGCTGTAGTGTAAAGTAAGAGCAAGTTTAACTCATAATTAGATTTTGTCTCAGCCATGATTCCCACTGGCTTTCGACTTCGAAAACCGTCTGACTAGATCAGCAGAACAAAGTCTCTCTAAAACCAAATAAGGCAGTATTTAATAAACTAGGATTATATAACCAGCTTCCAGGACCTACTTTGCTTTTTATTCTAAGTGTGGAATCAAAATGCAGGACCTAAAGCAAGTAATCAAGGTCCACTGCAATGATTTATTAGATAGTACTACTGTAGAGATCTCCTCCAAATGAATAGTAGGAGACACAGCCCTGAAAAAAAGAGACGCGTTCATATTTATACATTTCAGAAAGGAAGAGGAAATAGTGCATGCATACATATTCATAAGTAATAAAGTAATAGATCTCAGGTTAATTCCTGCCCTTCTGTTATCCACAGAGAACACTGGTCATAGGAAAAATGCATCTTGGGATTTAGGGGTTGCTATGGGAACGTTCTGATAAAACTTGCCACAAGTTGCTGTGAGCTACAAGGACACATTCCTTATGTCTTAATTTATCTGTTAAACAGTTTCATTGATGCCTGTGTAGATTTTGACCTTGAGGGATGCAATATCCACTTCAGTTGCTCTCTGTGTAGGCTTTTAGAAGTCTATTAAGACAGGACATTGTCCAAGGTATTACCATCCTGGAGGTAGTCTACACTTCATACCCTAAGTGTCACATGTATCCCTTTGTGACTCTATGGTGCCTTAAACCATTATTATGGCTTTATTTTAATATTAATAGTTTAATAGTTTATCTCATATACTGCACTGTCCACATACCTTATATGTATAGATTTGCTGATGCTTTATTTAAACTTATATTTGTGTATCAGTGATTGCATGACCTCTTAGATCAGGGGTGTCAAACTCAATTTCATTGAGGGCCGCATCAGCATTGCGGTTGCCCTCAGGGGGCCGGGTGGGTATGGCCTGGGTGGGCGTGGCCTACTGGGTGGGCATGGCTAGAGTGCGTATGGCCTACTGGGTGGGCGTGGCCAACTCGTTTGCATCAAGGGTGCCTATGGGGGCCTGGGCAGGAGTGGGACAGATCTGAGGGTCTCTGGCAGAAGGAAGGTCTCTGGGCCAGGGCCAAGGCAGTGGAGGCCGTTCCCTCACTGTTTCCAGGATGGCTTCACGGGCCACATGAAACCACTTCGCGGGCCGGATCTGGCCCCCGGGCCTTGTGTTTGACATGTCTGTCTTAGATGCCATATACCAGACATGTCAACCTCATGACATCACATGACAATGTGCAACATATCGGGATGGTTTTGCCATTGCCAGCAATGGGGTGGGTGCGGCTTCTGCATGATGATATCCGGCCCGCAGGCCGGCAGTTTGACACCCCTGCCATATACTAAATAAATAAAAAAACAATCCCATTCATCTGAAAACTGATTTTCCCTTCATCAGTATACCCAGCTCCAAATCAGTCAATAGGATAACAGTAGGTTCCACTCAAGCCAACATCGTCAATAGTGGGAGATGCTGGAATAGCAATTTGGCCAGTGGTTCTCCATGCCAATCTCAGAATTAGGAAAATGAGCAGATAGAAACAAATGCTAGTCTAGAATTCTCATCAATGTGAGAAGTGCCACCTGGGCACTTCCCGCTCCACATGAAAGGCCTGGACTTCCCAGTCCTTTTAATTAAAAATGTCCCAATTTTCACTGTAAGCTTGCTTTTATCTCAGCCTAATTAAGAATTGGGACAGCAGAAGGAAGACATTTCTGTTATTATAAAGTCAGCAGTCAGTGAAAATAGGCAAAGGTATAAAAAGCAAAGAGTTTAGTTTTGTAGGCAAGGTCCCAAGCTGCTTATTAATGATTCTGAGAGAAATTCAACAAGACTGAGCAAAGGGCTTTTATTGGCCCATGGGAACTGCTATCAACTTGTTTTAATCCCAATAGTCTAACAACCTAGTTTGAGTCCTTAAATGTCTATGAAAACAATAGGGGCTTATTAGATAGTATGAAGAGACACGGTGGCTCAGTGGGTTAGGACGCTGAGCTTGTCGATCAGATGGTCGGCAGTTTGGCGGGTCGAATCCCGAGTGCCGCGTAACAGAGTGAGCGCCTGTTACTCGTCCCAGCTTCTGCCAACCTAGCAGTTCGAAAGCATGTAAAAAATGCAAGTAGAAAAATAGGGACCACTACGGTGGGAAGGTAACAGCGTTCTGTATGCCTTTGGCATCTAGTCATGCTGGCCACATGACCACGGAGACGTCCTTGGACAAGCGCTGGCTCTTTGACTTTGAAACAGAGATTATTATTATTATTATTATTATTATTATTATTATTATTATTTATTGGATTTTTATACCGCCCTTCTCCCGAAGGACTCAGGGCGGTGAACAGGGCATATAAATAGAAATACAAAAGTTAAAAAAGATTAAATAAATTGCCCAATTAAAACAATCAAATATAAAAACCCATTAAAACCCTGACATTCCCCCATCAGGCCAGGCCAGCTTGTTCGAATAAATGGGTCTTTAACCCGCACCGGAAGGAGCGGAGATCCAGTGCCATCCGGAGCTCAACCGGCAGTTGGTTCCATAAAGCCGGGGCGCCCACAGAGAAGGCCCTCCCCCTGGGGGCCACCAGCCGGCATTCTCTGACCGGAGGCACCCTGAGGAGGCCTTCTCTGTGGGAACGCACAGGGCGGAGGGGAGTTGACGCCGGCAGCAGGTGGTCCCTGAGGTATTCCGGACCTATGCCATGTAAGGACTTAAAAACCATCACCAAAACCGGGAGTTGTGTACCGGGAAACTCCCAAGACAACTCTCGCGGCTGCATTCTGTACCAGTTGGAGCCTCCGAGTGGTCTTCAAGGGAAGCCCCATGTAAAGACCATTGCAGTAGTCCAGACGAGAGGTCACGAGCGCATGAGTGACCGTGCACAGGGCATCCCGGTCTAGATAGGGCCGCAACTGACGCACCAGGCGAACCTGAGCGAAAGCCCCCCTAGTCACGGCTACTATGTGATCTTCTAGAGTAAGCCATGAATCTAGGAGGACTCCCAAGTTGCGAGCCCTATCCACGGGGGGTAAAAACTCACCCCCCCATAGAAAGGGATGGAACATTTTGAATGTCCCGGGATGCCGGAATGCACAGCCACTCAGTCTTGTCAGGGTTGAGCTGAAGTCTGTTCCTCCCCATCCAGACCCGAACCGCCTCCAGGCAACGGGACATCACATCGAGGGCATCACTGGGGTGGTTTGGGGTCGAAATGAAAAGTTGGGTATCATCGGCGTATTGATGATACCCAACTCCAAAACCACGAATGATCTCACCCAGCGGTTTCATGTAGATGTTAAACAGGAGAGGCGAGAGGACCGATCCCTGAGGAACTCCACAAGCGAGAGCCCTTGGGGTCGACCTCTGCCCCCCTGCCAACACCGACTGCGAGCATCCCAGGAGATAGGAGGAGAACCACTGAAGAACTGTGCCTCCCACTCCCAATCCCCTGAGACGCCGCAGCAGGATACCATGGTCGATGGTATCGAAAGCCGCCGAGAGGTCTAATAGGACTAGGACAGAGGAATGTCCTCTGTCCTGAGCCCTCCAGAGATCATTCACCAGAGCGACCAATGCCGTCTCCGTGCTGTACCCGGGCCTGAAGCCCGATTGAGACGGGTCAAGATGAGCACCGGTCCCTAGAGTTGGAAACGACTAGCACGCATGTGCGGGGGAACCTTTACCTTTAGTAAAGTATGAATGATTTATAGCAGGACATTCAGCTTGGTTTTGTGCTCTGTTTTTTCTCTTGCCACAAACAGCATTGTAGAAGGCCATCTTTGGTGTGTGTGTTTATAGACACTTTCAAAGACATACTGTACTAATGGAAAGCTATATAATAAATATCTTTAGAGTTTCCTCAAAGGGACATAAATTGATTAGCAAGCATGGTTTTTCATTATGAATTTTATGGACAAAGCATACTGGCAAAGCTTGGTCCGGTGAACCCTGAGTTCATATTCAGAGGTGTTGAGGGCTGCACTGAAAATAATCTAAGAGTGTTGGCAAGGGCAGCATAGAAATGAGGCATCAGAAAGCTGAGACCTGAGAAAATGGAATCCAGAGCAGCATTTTAAAGGCTGTCATTATCAGAGAACTCAACACTCCACTAATCCAACCACATTTTCCATATATGGAAGTGAAAATGCTCCCTGGTGTATCCTTGGTAACAATCCCAGAAGGACCAGAAAAGTAATAAAAGCTTGTGAAGTTTGAGAGCTTTCAAAGAACTTCAAGACCCTTTAATTCAATTGCTTGAAAATTAGTCTTCTTCAATGGTTGGTGAAATCAAAGTATCACTGAATTGCAGCACACTTTTAAACTTTTTGCATTACTCGCATCTATTTGTGTTAAGAGTATATAGCCCATTCACATATAGGGGCTCTAGGTAACTTATCACTTCCTAAAATTTAATGAAATGTTCAGTCTATCCTTTAAAATCCATGTACATGCATATATCCTAAATTTCCTCAAGTGTAATATGGAAGAGGGCAAGTTTCACCTTTGATTATTCTACTGTTTAGGGACCACCATAATTAATTATTGATGATAAACATATCTGTGGTAAAATCTGCAAAATATCTCCCACTGAGAAACTAAGAATGATGGATAGAGATTTGTCAGGTGCAAAGAACCAGAACAACACAGTGAGCTGATCAGAATTGCTTCTTTATTGTTGCTTACCTATTTACAAGAATCTACCAGACTGACTAAATTCTCTCGGGAATAGGCAGATAAAGGCTTCAGAAAGTAGGTGTGTGTATGTGTGTGTGTGTGTGTGTGTGTCTGTGTGTCTGTGTGTCTGTGTGTAGCCTCTGTCACTTCCTTCCCTGCAAAGACTACAAGATCATTAGACTTTTCATTCTTGTTCCCACTCAAGGTGGAGATTCCACAACATTACTCTCTATTGAATTAGAATGAACACAAGTTCACCAGTGGGTTTCAACAGGAAGTTTAAGGAGTAATCCTTAACATGAACTGCCTCTAAGACAAGAGTTTTAATTTAGCTAGTCTGAAGAGGGAATAGGAAGAAATAAAAATGTTCAACTAGTGAGGCCTTAAGAAACAGAAGTAAAAAGAATGGGCAGAAGTCTCTAGTCATGATCTGCACTATCTGCAGCATATTCATGTTCCTGCCTGAAAACAATCTGGTACAGGTAGTCCTTCACCTACAACCACTCATTTAGCAACTATTTGAAGTTACAATGGCACAAAAAAACCTGACTAACAATCAGTCCTTGCACTTACAACTATTGCAACTTCTCCACATTCATGTGATCAAAATTTGAGCACTTGGCCACTGGCATGTATCACGCTGGCTCTGTTTAGTCCTGAGAAAAGAAACCAAGAGGTGACATATTAAAATTAAGTGCCCTGAGAGTATGACGGTAAAAAAATAGAGTAAACAACCAAATAAAATTAAGCCCATGACTTCAATAGAAGAGAATATTTATAGCTCAGGATTGAATTGTGGAATGTTTGGTGCTTTCTAAGATGCTTTGTTTGAATGATAAAAACAACTTAATATCTCAGCACATGGCTAAACTCACCAGGATTTCAATTGCAAAACTATTAGCATCTTAGACCAAGCCAAAAATATTAGAGAATTCCGGATAACTTGGCATTCAGGTAAGTCAGCCATCAACAGACACATAGACATAAATCACATGTACACACCATTCAAAAAAGGCAAAACAAAACTAGGAAGGAAACAAAAAGACTACAATACATCCCCTTCAGCAGCTCACATTCAAATAAGCAGGGATCAGACAAATAATAAGGCAGAAAACAATGCAGTAATTAAGAAGCCAAGAAGGAAACTATTCCCCTCCACACCCTGGCAGGGTAACCTATTGCATATCAATTGGCACTGATACTGCCTAGTTGGGTAATGAAATCAGCCAACTTGGTCTAGTTGTTAAGGTGAGTTCTAGTCCTGTTTTAGGCATGAAAACTGGCTGGGTGACTTTGGTCCAATCACCAGGAGACTAAGAGTTCTAGTCCCACCTGGGCTATGAGAGTCTGCTGGGTGACATTGGGCCGTCACTCTCTCTGTTGGCAGCCCAACCCACCTCACAGAGCTGTTGTTGTGGGGTAAAAATAAAATGAAGGGCTCTTCGATTTTTTTTTCTCGCTTGAGTCATTTTTTTAAAAAAAATTTTTTTAAAAGTGGGATAAAAATAAAATAAATATAAGCAAGCAAACATTCAAGCTCTGGAAGCATCCAGAATTCCAATACCCGTGACTTTTTCGGAGTACAAGGCATAGCATAAATAGGTTAAAGGAAGGAATATTATGGTTAAAGGTTAGGAAAAGTATCCTAGCAGGCACAGCAATTTGGCGATGAAACCAGCCATCCTATGTGGGGGCTGGCTTGATATTCATTCTGGATACTTTAAACTGAACTGAAGAAAGTCTATAGCCACGAGTTAAACTTAAGATTATGCAGGATACTCGTGAGAGAGGTGGGCTTAAAATGCCCAATTTTAAATTATATTATGAAGCTGCTGCATTAGTAGGAATAAGTGATTGGATTAATTTGACACAAGAGAGATTATTAAATCTTGAGGGCCATGACTTGTTGTTTGGCTGGCATGCATATTTGTTGTATGATAAGAAGGTAGACAATGTGTTTAGAGTGCATATTTTAAGACAGGCATTGCTGAGAGTCTGGAAGAAGTATAGACATAAGTTAGATTGCAAGATACCACTATGGGCAATTCCAAAACACGCAATAGAAAATATACATGCTGGTTTCAAACATGATGTGACTACGTACAAGGAGATCCTAAGTTTGGAAAGAAATGTCTGGTGTTTGAAATCATATAGCCTCTTGCGAGAAGAGAAGGTTGTTCAAAACTGGTTTCAATATACTCAGTTACGGGCCAGGTGGAAAGAAGACCAGAAAAATGGTTTTACAATGACTGATGAAAATTTGATAAAGCAAATTAGAAATCAGGGACCCGCACATATTAAACGGATATATCTTGCGCTGATAGAGATTGATTCGGAAACAGAACTTGTTAAGGATTGTATGATAAAATGGGCCCAAAATATCCAGGAAGTTATCACAATGGACACGTGGGAAAAGATTTGGGTGAGGAACGTAAAATTCACACAAGCTCAAAATCTAAGAGAGAACTTTTACAAAATGTTTTATAGATGGCATCTAGATCCTAAAAAGCTTGCAAGTATGTATCCGAATTATCAGCCTAAATGTTGGAGGTGCGGTGATGAAGACGCAACATATTTTCACATATGGTGGACTTGTAAAAAGGTTAAGGCTTTTTGGATAAAAGTCTGGTGGAACATGCAGAAGATTTTTAAACAGAGGATAAAGTTTTGTCCGCAACTTTTTTTGTTGGGAATAATTACAGATGCTACAGTTGTGGACACTAAGTTGATGTTGAATTTTATTACGGCAGCAAGACTTTTGATAGGTCAGTATTGGAAGAAAGAGGAACTGCCGACCATAGAAGAGTGGACTTTAAAGGTTTCCGACCTGGCAGAAATGGCGAAGATTTCGGCCTATTTGAAAGATCACTCGCAAGAACGCTATATTATGGAATGGAGAAAATGGATTGAGTTTATCCAGAACAAGTATAGGGTTAAGAAGTTTTATGTAGCATTTGAATGAGTCTTCTTTCTTTTTTTTTCTTTTTTTCTTTTAGTTTTTTTTATATATATTCAATATTACTAAGGTTTGTTTTATCCTATATAAGCTAGAGAGTGATGGATTTTAGAGTTTATAGTTGTTAGTATATGGTTGTTTATGATTGTTTTTTTTATATACCTTGTATTTAGCTCTGGGAAGTCGGGGGGGAGGAGGGGGGGAGGGGGGAGAGGTAGGGGGGGAGGGAGAAGGGAGGGGGAGGGGGGTTTTTAAAGGAAAATTGTATGTTAAAACTTTTCAATTAAAAAAAAAAAAAGAAAGTCTATAGCCCTCCTAACTCTGTGTTTCTGTGATGCTTTGGATTTTAGCCAGGAGGAAACATTCCCTAGAATGCATGTCCAACCTTGGCAACTGTAAAACTTGTGGACTTCAAATCCCAGAAATCCCTAGCTAGCATGGCTGGCTGGGGAATTCTGGGAGTTGAAGTCCACAGGTTTTAAAGTTGCCAAGGTTGGACACTCCCGCCCTAGAAGATGAGCTGAAAAGGGGTGGGTGAGTTTCTTTTCCTTTTTTTGGTCCAGCAGCCATGCATTCTGTCTGCTACATGTGTGTGAAAAAGGATTCCCTGTGAGCTGCCTCTAGACCCTCCTTCTCCCCCGAAATCAGACACCAAGACTTCTAATCACTCCCTCTCCCAGAAAAAAAAACCCCTGCTCTGTCTTTCCTCTTTAAGAACAGATTCTTCACCTCTCCCTCCCTTTTTTTCCCTCTGAGCATTAATTTTCACCGTCCTTGGCCATACAATGTGACTGGGTGTCTTCCTCCCCCCCCACCTCCACCACTACTTAGGCATTTTTAAATAAAGAAAGGACCGTTTCGGTTTCCTGCATTCAAAACATGCCATGTATCCAAAAAACCTGGATTGCAAACTTTTCCTTTTGGGTTCACCTCCTTAACATCCAGGCATTTTGCTATGCTAGAACTCCTCCACCCGGGAGATTTGTCTTTCCAGACCAGAAGCAAGGTCAGTAGCTTTTTGTTCTGTTTTGTTTTAAAATTACAATAGCTGCATAAAGCGGAGGAAAATGGGTCATCTTTCTTCCACATTCCTGCACTCTGGATCTTAAGTTTGCAAAACAAAGGACCCATCAGCAAGTAAGTCGCTAAAGTTTCTTCTCCTCCGTTGAATGCATCTAAGCTCTTTGATATTTCTGGATTTATTGTATATTATATGTAACATTTTTTTTCTTCTGTTAGTAGAACAATCACTGCCCACTGCCGCTCGTAAGAGTGGTCACAGAAGCATTGTAGTAGACTTAAAGGGCAAAGACATTCACAATATTTTCCCCTCCTACAAAATTGGAGCTTTGTTGAAATTGCAATTATTATTACTCATCCTCCTTGCATCCAGTTAACCGGTGACCTTGTCGCTTCCAAGCTGAAATTAGAAAGAAAGAAAGAAAGAAAGAAAGAAAGAAAGAAAGAAAGAAAGAAAGAAAGAAAGAAAGAAAGAAAGAAAGAAAGAAAGAAAGAAAGAGAAATGCTCATTGATGACCATTCTCTGTAAAAGAATCAGTTTCGCTCCAGAAACCACTCTGAATGGGATTTTGAACAATTCTGTTTTTCCAGTTGCAGTTTTCTAAAATCGAGTTTGACCAGTTGATTCATCAGTCATTAAAAAAAAAAGTATCTGACTCAAGAAAAAAGCAATAATGAATAAAAGGGCTTTGTCTTCTAATTTCAGCTACAAGAAAGAGTTTATTATGATGAGCTTTATAAATTGCACAAATCCAGCAAAGCTATGTGAGGGCTGTTTATTACTCATAGCCATTTGCATGAACAAGGAATTGTTTTGACGTTTGAGGCCCTGTTTGCAAGGCCTGGGACTTGCACTTAAATACTGATGGGAGGGGGGGTTTGATATTTTCACAGCTGTTGATTGTACAGTTTTAACAGCATGCTTGACAGGCAGGTATCCTGGGAATGTTGCACATTGTAATGGGTTTGATTCTGTTAAGAATCATCTCCAAGTACCACTCCACTTCTTGAGTTTTGTACAGGTAATACCTGACTTACAACAGTTCATTTAGTGACTGTTCAAAGTTACAACAAGGGACTCGGTGGCTCAGTGGGTTAGGACGCTGAGCTTGTCGATAAGAAGGTCGGCAGTTTGGCGGGTCGAATCCCGAGTGTCGCGTAACAGAGTGAGCGCCTGTTACTCGTCCCAGCTTCTGCCAACCTAGCAGTTCGAAAGCACGTAAAAATGCAAGTAGAAAAATAGGGACCACTACGGTGGGAAGGTAACAGTGTTCCATGTGCCTTTTGCATCTAGTCAAGCCGGCCACATGACCATGGAGATGTCCTCGGACAAGCACTGGCTCTTCGGCTTTGAAACGGAGATGAGCACCAGTCCTTAGAGTTGGAAATGACTAGCACGCATGTGCGGGGGAACCTTTACCTTTACCTTTTACAAAGTTACAACAGCACTGAAAAAAAAATGATTAATAACCATTTTTCACACTTACAACCATTGCAGCATCCTCATGGTCATGGGATCAAAATTCAGACACTTGGCAACTGCCTGCTATTTATGATGGGGTCATGTGATCACTTTTTGTGACCTTCTGACAAGCAAAGTCAATGGGGAAAGCATATTCACATAACAACTGTGTTAGTAAGGTAACAACTGCAGTGATTCACTTAACAACTGTGGAAAGAAAAACCATAAAATGGGTCAAAACTCACTTAACATACGTCTCAGTTGTGGTTTTGGGCTCAGTTGTGGTTGTAAATTGGGGACCTGTAGTACCTTAATTATCCATTTGGTTGCTCAGGGTTTTGAACATTACACCAGTTACAACACTGAAGCACAGGTGAGGAGGTTTGGCACAAAGAAGCATCAGTAAGGGGATACAGGTAGTCCTTGACTTACGACCACAATTAAGTCCAACATTTCTGTTGCTAAGCAAGACAATTGTTAAATTAGTATCACAGCAATTATTAAATTAGTAACATGGTTGTTAAGTGAATCAGCCTTTCCTGTTGAGTTTGCTTGTTAGAAGTTCTCAAAAAGTGGTCATACGACTTCAGGACATTGCAACTATAATGAATACATGCCAGTTGCCAAATGTCCAAATTTTGAACATGTAACCATGGGGATGCTGCAATAGTCATGAAGTGTGAAAAACAGTCATAAATTATTTTTTCCAGTGCCATTGTGACTTTAGGTAAAGGTAAAGGTAAAGGTTCCCCCGCACATGTGTGCTAGTCGTTTCCGACTCTAGGGGGCCAGTGATCATCTCCATTTCAAAGCCGAAGAGCCAGCGTTTGTCCGAGGACAAACTGGCGCACAGAACGCTGTTACCTTCCCACCGTAGTGGTCCCTATTTTTCTACTTGCATTTTTATGTGCTTTCGAACTGCTAGGTTGGCAGAAGCTGGGATGAGTAACAGGCGCTCACTCTGTTACGTGGCACTTGGGATTCGACCCGCCAAACTGCCGACCTTCTGATCGACAGGCTCAGCGTCCTAACCCACTGAGCCACCGCGTCCCTTATTGTGACTTTAAACGGTTATTAAATGAATGGTTGTAAGTCAGGAACTACTTGTATTCTTCAAGGGCAAAGAAGGCAAAGAAAATTGTGCTTAAGTATCTGGTAGTTGTTTTGGAATAGATGAGGATTAACAAACTGAAATGCAATCCAGACAACAGAGACATGATGGAGAACCAGAAATCTATCACTTGCACCATGTTGTATAATAGGTCACCAATGGACTTGCACTTTCTAAAAGCACCAACTGTCCAGAGCTCCTGGATGCTCTGTCATTATTGTGAATATATTAGTATGGCAACTTTTACACATGTGTTCTTCAGCTCCCAGAATTCTCAGTCGTGAAAATGCTGGCTGGGGAATTGTGGGATGTGCCAGAGTTGAGAAACACTTGGTTAGATTTTTATAAAGAAATGTTTTTCAATCTTGACAGCTTAGTAGTCTCAGTGGCTTAAATTGCACTTTATCAGCTTTAGCAATAGCAATAGCATTTAGATTTACATACCACTCTATAGTGCTTTATAGAACTCTCTGGGCAGTTTAGAGAGTCAGCATATTGCCCCCAAGAATCTGGGTCCTCATTTTACGGACCTCAGAAGGATGGAAGGCTGGGTCAACCTTGAGCCAGTCAGGATCAAACTCCTGGCAGTGGGCAGAGTCAATCTACAATACTGCATTCTAACCACTGCACTACCACTAGCTTGTTTTCCTAGTACAGAAGAGAAAGCAGACTTTATATAGTATGAACTACTTACAGATTATGAGCTCTTAGAACAAGGCTAGCATATTCAATTGCCTCTGAATGCATTGGCCAGAATGCATGAGTGTTTTAGATGTACAACTAATTGAAGGAGCTAATCTATGACTAGTTTACTCCAACTTTTACCAATATGCTGCTTTTCATATGGGATTCGGACTGCAATTGCCAGAATTCCCAAATAGGATGGCATGCCACTGGCTAGGAATGTTGGCAGTTGCAGTCCCAACATATTTGAAAACTACATTAACTTCTGAGCTACACCTAGAAGACTGGAAATCACCATTATTACCAATATCTAGTTCTTTAATCTTTGGGGCCAGCAATTACTACTGGAGAGTATCAGAAAAGAGAATGATGCTCCAAGTTGTTCCTAAGGAGGGAGAATAAAAACATATCTGTATTTCTATATTTCTACAGTATGTTGTATGTGTAATACAAATACATACAGATTACATCAGTTCATAATTTACTATTAATAGTTTGCTCTTTACTAGCCTCAGAAGTGTTACAATCATATACGGTAGATAGATGAGTTGGGGTATCCCTCATGGATGATTTCAACATGTATTTGGAAGCTGAACTGGATGTAAGAAAGCAAAAGGAGAGATTTATTCCTCCATTTCTTGTAGTTTAGATAGTAAGTACTCAAGATGATTTAAAAAATATCTCGGCTAAAAAAAGTGTGGCAGTGCTGACTGATTGACATTCTTTTGATTAGCATCAATATCCACCTTTGAGCTGAACTCAACTCCTGCTGATTTCATGGGCAACACTAAATCACTGCCTCATTTGGAATATTTCTTTTTTATTTCTCATTCTGGTTCTGGACTTTCACAGTAATCACTCACTGAAATTTTAATCAGATAGAATCCTGATTACATTAGTGAGATCATTCAAGGTCAGCGAGGTGCTACTATTTGCTAGAAACATAGCATGAACTACATAAGATGAAATTATGCAAAGAATAATTTTAGATGGAATTCATCAAAACAAAATGTCTTGATGAGAACAAGCTGATGAGGACAAGTCATCATAGTATTTTATTTATCTATTTGAAATGAAACTGAAACAAAATATTCTCATGATGACCCCCACAAGGTTCATCTTGTCCTATATGTTATTTACATTGTCTTTTAGGTAATGTAAAAAGTAAAACAATTTAAGAATTCATTATGCCAATTAAAAAATCATTAAAGTAGAAAGTAAAACACAAACCATTACAAAGCTTGGCTTGTCCTCCAGATACGTTGGCTAGAAATTCTGGAAGCTATAGCTCTAACATTATCTGGAAGCTAACAAGATGACTTTAGCTGACTTTTAAAGAGTGAAACATTTCTAAGGGCAGAATTCCAGACAATGGAAAAAACTACACTAAAATTAAAGCATATAAAGCTAATTTTTATAATATTGATTGTACCCATAATTTATTTATTTATTTATTTATTTGTTAAATGTATTTGCTGTCCATCTCGCTGTGGGACTATTCTGGGCAGCTTAGAACAATCAAGCAGAAAAAAAAGATAAAAAATGTAAACGTAACATTAAAGGTAAAGGTAAAGGTTCCCCCGCACATGTGTGCTAGTCGTTTCCGACTCTAGGGGCCGGTGCTCATCTCCGTTTCAAAGCCGAAGAGCCAGCGCTTGTCCGAGGATGTCTCCATGGTCATGTGGCCGGCATGACTAGACGCCAAAGGCACACGGAATGCTGTTACCTTCCCACCGTAGTGGTCCCTGTTTTTCTACTTGCATTTTTACATGCTTTCAAACTGCTAGGTTACAATAGCAAAGGAATAAAACAAAATGGAAGTACAATAATATGAAACTAAAGAAGATGGATGGAGGGGAAGCAGGAAGTGCAAAGGGGAGGCTGAGTCAACTAATTAGTCCAATAGCCACCTCCAGTGTGGAACTCAACCCCCCTATTTGATTCCCAGGCCAACTGGCAGAGCCAGGTCTTCAGGCCCTTGAGGAAGGATAGGAGGGTGGGGGCAAACCACACCCGGGGGAGTGGGGGCAGGATGTTCCAGAGGGCTACAGCAAAGAAAGTTCTTCTGGATCCCATCAGTCAAAGTTCTTTGACTCATTGACCGATAATAAATTAAGAGTTTCTGAAAGTCTTGGACATTTAAAAGCAGCAACAATCTTGCCTCACACCTAAATGATGTTCCTTAGGAGTTGCTATATGGCTATTTTTAAGAGCACTAAGGAGAAAAATCTCGTTTACTATAGATGTACTGAAATCAGGTCATAAGTCCTTCGGGAATAGGGCGGTATAAAAATTTAATTAATTAAATAAATAAATAAATAAATAAATAAATAAATAAATCCTGCATGAGCAAAGGGTTGGACTAGATGACCTCCAAGGTCCCTTCCGACTTTATTATTATTATTATTATTTAAGGGCCATTTATTTCAATAGATATATTTTAAGCAGGATGTAAACACAGTGTCTCAAATGAGCTTCAATGGTTCAAACTTTGAATTTGGCATGGGAATAACGGCATGATGTTGTATGCTGTAAATGTAATAAACTCTAATATTAATAGTGATCACTTTTTTAAAAAGCTAAGTTTCAACTCTTTTTCTCTCCTAGATCAATTTGTTAAAGCTCTGCAAGATTGCCAAGTGGTTAGCCCAGAAAGAGTAGATGGATATGGACACTTTCTCTCCTACCATTTGAATCACCATGCTTCAAACTTCAGAGGGAAAAGAGACTCTAAGAGAAGAGACAGTAAATCATATTATAAAATTAGGCACAAAAACAAGGATCTCTTCTTCAATTTAACTCTTCACCGAGAATTACTGTCCAATAATTATGTTCTGGAAAAGCGCTATGGCAACTATCTTGGTGCTAAAATCCTTCCAAGGGTAGCCACGCAATGTCACCTTATTGGGACGGTCATGGATTCTGATTCCAGAAACGGAAGAGCAGTGATCAGTACTTGCAATGGGCTAGTAAGTGACTGAATTATTTGGAAATCTTTATCACCCTTTGTAACTGTAAAAGGAAGTTAGTCTTAAACCAGCTCAATCTTAGGAACTATGCATAAAAAAGCTAATTTTAAAATGTACCAAAATAGCATTATAGAAAGAGTTATCTGGTACCTACAACTGGATTTTGAGAGAAAATTTTATCTTGAGGCCAGCTTAAACTCATCCTACGTTAAACCATAAAAACTGTGCAGGAATCTGAGCAATTATGTGTACTTATGGCTGTTCTAGGATTCTTAGATTTTGGGGTTGGTAGTCATCTTTAGAATTCAGAGAACATCAGTGCTTTCATAAAAGTGCTGAGGGAGATGAGTGGTTTAGAAATTGGAAGAGAAAATAAAATAAAATAATAAAATAAATAATTGTTGTTATAGGGGGGCTTCTTAGTCACTATTAGAGAAGCCACATGGATTGAGATTGTGAATATATCACATCAATCCATCCATCAGTCAATAGTAGATATCTGCAGCAGTGGTTATTAGCATAAACAAAAATGGCAAGTGTGACCATATGACCCCAACCTCACCTCTATTTCTGGGTATATGCAATGTGTGCAATACATGTTAAAAATGTCTGGGCTTTGATCCTTTAGTTCAGGGGTCTTCAAACTCGGCCCTTTTATGACTCATGGACTTCAACTCCCAGAATTCCTCAGCCAGCATGCCTGGCTGAGGAATTCTGGGAGTTGAAGTCCATGAGACCCCTGCTTTAGTTGCACGTAACATTGGAGTCCATGGCTACAGATGTACCTGGATATCATTACCTCTGTTTCCTCAGAAGGCAAATGGGAGATGTGGAAGGGAAAATAAAACCATAATTTGTCCACAAACTAAATGCAAAGAAAACCATTCCTACATCCTCAGTCATCATGGTCAGCATTTGTGGAGGATGGAGTTGACTGCACTAACATTAGGGGACCTAAGATGATAAAGTCTAAAGTAGATTATTATACACATTAAGCTTCATGTGAAACATACCTACAGGTATTCCTCGATCCAAAGGTGCCTTTTCAGGAGGCAACTGGACTTTCTTGTTTTTCTTTGAAGACGTTTTGCTTCTCATCCAAAAAGCTTCTTCAGCTCTGACTGGATGGTGGGGAATGGAAGGATATATATTCCTTGCAGACAGTTGTCATTTGCCTTCTTTTAGAGAGTCGTTGAGGCCATTTGGAGGTTTATCGGTGTTGTCGATGTCACCTGAGTAGTGCAAATGGGTGTGGAGCCTTCTTGGAACTGCTGAAAGGACTGTGTTATAGACTAGAGATAGATGATGTCATATCCCTCCTCCTCTGTTGAGAGAGGGCTGTTCAATTTTGACATAGATGTCCTCTTTGACCCTTCTTTCAAATAAATATCTCCATTCCCCACCATCCAGTCAGAGCTGAAGAAGCTCTTTGGATGAGAAGCGAAAGAAAACAAGGAAGTCCAGTTGCCTCCTGAAAAAGCACCTTTGGGACAACCATGACCTGGATGACTGACACTCTCCATAGACAAGTATTCCTCGACTTACAACAATTTAAATAGTGACTGTCTGAGGTTACAACGGCACTGAAAAAAGTGACACGATTGCTTTTCACATTAAGACCATTGCAGCATCCCCATGTCATGGAATCAAAATTCAGATGTCTGGCAACTGACTCATACTTGTGACGGTTGCAGTGTCCTGGGGTCATGTGATCATCTGCTCTAACCTTCTGACAAGCAATGTCAATGGGGAAGGCAGATTCAGTTAACAAACATGCTAGCAACTTAACAACTGCAGTGATTTGTTTAACAACTGTGGCAAGAAAGGTCGTAAAGAGGAGCAAAATATCTCACTGAGCAACAGAAAATTTGGGCTCAGTTGTGATTATATGATGATAACTTTATTGTCACTTTGAATGTACACCAATCGGCATACATCAAAATGAAATTTCGTTGCATACAGCTCTCAAAGGGTCACCACCTCCGATATATACTCCTTGTTCGGGGCCCGCTCAAATTTCAAATTGTCCATTTTAGTCTCTAGGGAGTGAACGATGGCAAACAGGACAGATGGAAATGGGGCTCCATGTGGATTAGCCCTCAAGTTAGCTTGTATTCTGACAACCTCGCCTTCTTTCCTTTTTCTGATGCTGACTCTTCCACCCTTTCCTTAAAGAGGCCTTGCTTCTTTTCTCCCTTGGAGCACGCTGCCACCGCCACCAACTCCTCCAAAAGCCTCTCTCTCTTCCTCTGGGCCTGCCGACAGCCTCATCCAGTTCCTTCGCTCCATAAGCTCCAGGTCCTCTCCTCCTCTGCCTCCTTATTGGTCAAGGGCTGCCTGTATTTGTGCCAAATATAAGAACAGCTCTGTAAGAATAGAGCAAAATTTCATGGAACCTATCGTTATGTGACCCAACAAGATACTTTTTGAAAAACTTGAAAAAGCAGTGATCAAAGGCCCAGATGACCCATGCTTCCAGCTTGAGGTTCAAATGAGCTCTTGGACTTGGTGCAATATAGTTTCTATAAAGTTATCCAGTCCTTTCTTTTTAGTGACTTAAGATCAACCTATCATGTCTTAGATTTCCTTTCTGTCCTCTCTTTTTCTTCTTTTGTCCCTTCTTTTCCTCATATACTGTATAAGAATGACAGATTCTGCTATGGAGCTGCTAATACCTACCGCAAATTGCTTGGTTTCCAAGCACCCCACAGGCGCCCAAACACTTTTCACCTGGATGAAGAAATGACAGAGACTGGAAACTTCCTGCTTGCAAGTGGGGCGCCGTTGCCTCCCAAAGTCCACCTTCGCCCACTGCCCAGTATTTTCATACACATTGGCTGGCTTAGGAAGAGCGCCAGGGCACGGCCCAGCACAGCCTAGCAGCAACAGCAACAGCAGAATCCCCCCTGGGATGGCTCCGCCAGTGCCAGCTGTGTGCTATTTAACCCTAAATGCCTAGACCAGAGCCTCGGGCTGGTAAGGAGGCAGAGACTCCAGGCAGGGATGGCAGCCTCAATGGGGCAGGGCAGGTGATAAGCGGAGCACTCCGCTGCTGCTGCTTCCCCCTCAGACCTGCAAGCGTGAGGCAGCTCTGAGGCAGTGCCCATTTCCTTTAAGCCTGCTGAGGCTCCAGTCTGGATGCTTAGGGTTAAATAGCACACAGCTGGAGCCAGCCTTGCCATCCTGGGGGGATTCTGGTGTTGCTTATGGCGGCGGCAACGGCATCCCTCATGGACTCCTGCCCCATTGTGGATGTGAGCAACCAGTCGGTGGGTCTTGTTTTGGGGGAAACACAGTATTTTTGCAGCTTAGGAAGCAGGGGTTACCCGGAGCCTTGAAATGTAAAGTTTGGGTGATTGTAACAGAATATTGAAAGTCTGTGAAGGCTACTCTCAGCTTCAACAGATACCCAACCCAATCAAGATGGAATAGTGCTGAGTTTCTTTCCCACACTTTCTACTTTCCCAGGACTCAACTCTCTTTTCTGTAACAGCCGGGCATTGCCTTCCTCCTTCTGTGAATCAAACCTACATTCTTTCCCTGGGATCCATTCCAGCCATAATTACTGAAAATTCATGATTTCTGTTCTTTTAAGACAGGAAATATGAAAAGTCACATAAGACCAATAGGCCTAACCTCAAATTCCCAAGAAAAACAAAAACAAAAGAAGAACCATGCTTTGCTCCGTCATTAAACTTAGTCATATGCCCTGCTTCATCATCTGATGATGTTCTGATGGCTAAAATAAGGTCCCAGATTGTTGGGGGCAATATACTCACACTGTTAACCATGCAGAGAGTGCTGTAAAACACTATGGGGTGGTATATAAATCTAAGTGCTATTGTTATTGCCACTATCTCAGTCATTGTGCTTCTCAAGGAAACATGCCATGCTTCTGGTCCTACTATAAATGGCTGTTTTCTCTCTGTCATCTCTAGATACTTGAGGCTACATCTTGGGATCTAGCAATGGTAATAGCCACTATAGGTATAGGCATTTGGAGCAAACCCTAATAACATCATGTGAATCATGATGTCATCATGCCAATTGCTACTTCATGTCATTTGTGTAATAATGATGATTACAAGTTTGCCGTCTCATCATATCAGGGGTTGTCAGATTTGGGAATATCTGCTCTATTTTAATACTGAATGTCAGAGGTCCTTTTGTAGCCATGCATTTCTTTTGACAGTAGAGACACCTCTAGACCGGACATGTCAAACTCGCGACGTCACGTAATGTCACGCAATATATCGGGACAGTTTTGCCATTGCCGGCAATGGGGTGGGCACGGCTTCTGGATGACGCATCTGGCCCACGGGCTGGCAATTTGACACCCCTGCTCTAGACAATATGAGTTTCTATCACCATGTCACCTGATTTATACAGTCTGAAAATTTGAGACATATTTTCTGGGGCAGGAAAAGAAAATTGGAATTTCTTTTGAATTTTCAAAACAAGGCTTTCAAGTTGATTCCAAGCCAACCAGAATATCTGGAATTTGGAGAATGATTTGAGTTTTGGCCTAGTCCCTAATCAAAAAAAGAAGGTTTAGTGAGTTGGCAGGCAGCTGCAGCCTGCCAAATTCCAGACCAAAGTATGTTCTTGATCCTTAGCTCTTCCTTCTTTCTACAGATTAAACAAAGCCAATGTAAACATTTGAGAACATTTCCCTCCTTTTGGCTTCCACCCCATTACAGAGAAATGAAAAAAGCTTTGCTTCCCGGCAGGTCTGTAAAATCTCCTGGAGCTGTGTTCAAAAGCATGCTTGAAAAGAGAGCTTAATATGGATGGAAATGTTGTCTGTCTTGTTAGCTTTCTACAGGTAACCATCATAAAAAGTATCAGGAGAAAGCCTTTAAATAAGAGTTTCAAAGATTTTGGTGTCAGATGTTGCCAAGAAAAGGAGCAAGGATGAAAGTGCAATGGCAAAGACAGCTCTGCACATCTGGGGTACTCCCATAATTTTCAAATAGTAGGAGAAAGCTGACATTAGATTTATTCTACACACACTACCTACTGAACCATTGGGCCCTTATTCCTGTCTTCTGCTACTTAAGATTGTCAATGGCATTCTGAATGAAGCTGTAGTTTTTAAAGTTTGCAACCCAAATGTTTTAAGGGTACAATGTATGCATGGTTTCCCTGCATGCTTGTTCGATGATTTAATTTTTTTTATTACACAAGAAATCTACTGTTTCTCAGCTTTGCTATTTCTACTATGTAACACGTGTCAGCCAGGAGTCTAACAGAGAGAAAAATTTAAACCTGGAGCCTAGAGCATCTTGGAAATATCTAGGGAATGCCCACGCCAATATATACAAATGAACACACACGCGCACACACACATACACACACACTGTTGTAGTCCTTGACTTCAACAGTTGATTTAGTAACTGTTCAAAGTTACAACGGCACTGAATAAAGTGACTTATGACCACTTTTCACAATTACAACCTTTGCAGCATCCCCATGATCATGCGATCAAAATTCAGATGCTTGGCAACTGATTCATATTTATGATGGTCACAGTGTCCCAGGGTCATTTGATCAGCTTTTGCGACCTCCTGACAAGCAAAGTCAAGGGGGAAGCCAGATGTGCTTAACAACTGTGTGACTAACTTATCAACTGCAGTGATTCTAACTTAACTAACTAGTGTAACTAACTTAAAAAAATGCAATGATTCACTTAACAACTGTGGCAAGTAAAGTGGGGCAAAACTCACTTAACAAATGTTTCACTTAGCAACATCAATTTTGGGCTCAATAGCGGTCACAACTCAAGGACTGCCTATACAAAGATGCATGCAGGTAGTCCTCGACATACAACCACCATTGGGACCAGAATCTGCATTGCTAAGCAAGACTGTTGTTAAATGAGTTGTGCCTGATTTTTATGACCTTTTCATTCCCATGGTTGTTAAGCAGATCACTGCAATTAAGTGAATCACATGATTGTTAAGCAAATCCAGCTTCCCCCATTGACTTTCCTTGTTGGGAACCAGCTGGGAAGGTCTCAAAGAGCAATCATGGTACAGGATGCTGTAACTGTTGCAAATCCATGCTGGTTACCAAGTGCCCAAATTTTGATTAAATTACTGGGGATGCTGTGATGGTCATAAGTGTGAGGACTGATCATTAGTCCCTTTTTTCAATGGTTGTAAGTTGAGGACTACCTCTACACACACACACACACACACACACTTTGATTTAGAATAGTGTATTTTAAAACTGGCTTGCAAGACTAATTTAAAATAAAATATAATGTATAAAGAGTATATTGTATGTGGATCATTTTTTTAAAAAAAGATTGCATAGTGTATTAGTTTTCCAACTTGTCCTTTTAACATCCCTTGAACACCTGCCTAGACCAGATCCAATGCTGTTAATTCCAGATTATGAAATCTGTTTGTAAATCTTCAGTGTTTAGGAAAATAATCTCTCTATATGCTCGTGGACGTTCTTGCTATATTAATGAATTCCCATCAGGTAGTCTAGTGGGCAATAGGGCCTATATACTTTCCAAGAATTCAGTTTGCTAATTAAAGAAATGCACAGTCCTAATATTTCAGTGATTCCCATGTTTGTGTTTTTCATGATAGTAAACAACATTTAAGAAATGTTTTCCCTCCCTTCCCCATAGAGCAAGATAGAGGTGGTTTGTATGGTATAAAAATGTTAATTTAGCCTTGAAGGAATAATCAGTAAGGAGCTGTTTGTTTCCTAGGTAATCTTTGCTTTCTGAGCTAAATCTTTACAAGCCTATCCTACCCACTTTTGCATACTCAGTAGGCTTTGAAAAGTTATGTTGAGCCCGGAAATGTTGTGATTCAGGGTCAGCCTGTGGGTTCGGCAGTTGGGTCGGACGACTCAGAGGAGGAGGAGGGGGGTGTTGAAGAGCTTGCTGATGAGAGCCCTCAGCCAGGCCCCTCCCACCTGGTCACGACGCAGACCTAGCTGTGTGAGCCTGACAGCGTGGATGAAGATGACCCACAGCTGGCCTTGTTCAAGGACGCCCGATGCAGGAGGCAGTCAATCAGGAGTAAACAGAGGAAGGCAATGGGGCACCTCAGAAGGAGGCAGAGAGAAGCCACACCCTGAACTGTATAAAAGGGGAATGCGTGGGAGGGCTGGTTTGCTGAAGGCAACCGCTTGAAAAGCTCCTGTTTCTTGGTTCGTGTCTTGTTTGTTTTTGTATCAATAAATTTGGCAGGCTTAATTCCAGCCTCTTGCCTTCTTGTAAGAGGGGTTGTCCCTGCCTTTTCTGCAGGGCCGGTAGCAGGCTGGTACAGAACAGGAAAAGAAATCAGCTCCACAGACCTTTAGCCCTAGACCTGCTTTTGAGATTTGAAGACCTGGGAATAACACCTTGCACACAACGAGACTGATTCATGTTCTAACCTGGCTCAGATCAAAGCAAAACAATGCTGGCCCTTACAGGGTGGTATTGTTTTGAAAGACGATGATTCGTTTTAATCGTTTTTCCTTGGACACAGATGGATAAACCATGGAAACTGATGAAGAGGCAAGGACAAAGGTTACATTCTTTATCTGTCCTTGACATTTTCAACCATGGCAGTGAAAGATTCAACTCCCCCTTGCAGTCAAGTACAAAAGGAATATTGTGGTGTTTTTCTTTAATTTTTTGGTTCTGTGTCCCAGAAATCTTTGCAACAACCCAATTCTTTTTTTTTTGGAAACTATTTTGCCCAGGAAGTGAGAATTATTTTCCAAGTTGAACCACCCTTTCCCCTCCCTCCCTGAAAAGTTCAATCCCAGTTCACAACAGTTATTTCGCCATTGTAATACTCCCATCAGGTCCATCTCCACTCTCACCCAACAACTTCGGAGCTCTATTACTGTGTAAGAAAATAAAATATGTCACTGTTAGCAGTTTATTCTGAGTTATGCCTTTGAACAACAAGGATTTCCAATTGAAGTTGAGAGAGATAACTTTCCATGAACATATAACAGGGACTTGTAACTGCAAGCAATTAGGATTCATTCAACCATTTCAAGGCAAGGAATTGGAATGGCAAGAACTTATTGCATCGTATTTGGTGGTGTGGCCTGTTTTCTCAGTGGAGGGGATTCTTGGCTCACTCCCCCATCCAACTTAGGAGAATCCACTGTAGCAGCATAGCAGTACAATTTGATTAAGAAGACCTAATATAGACTTGTTGGCATGCCAGCATTAAGAGTTTGGAAGGCAATTGAGTTTAGCCACTGCAGCAATCATAGAAACATGGGGAGTTGCTGGAAAACAATACTTTTATTGGTTTTGTTGTTATGATGGAGATGTGTGCTTAAGACACAGCTTTGAAGAGATGGAATGAGGCATTCAGTTACTGGCTGGCAAGTGTTGGTTGACCATTCTCTATGCTCAGATGTTGGTCCCAAAGAAGTGCTAAATGGACAGTGATTCTCTCCAAATACTAGAATCATAAAATGTCTATGCTTGATGTCCTGGTGGCTAAATAAATCTAATAATAGTCAAACCAGTCAGTATCAGTCTGAAGTGTGCTTTAATTAGAAGAAAGAAGGAAAAGTTGATCACCTGGGAGAATCCATCATACCTCCAATCTTGCTAGTTTATTCTCTCAGTTCCAGTTTTTTGAAGGAACAAATCTCTAATTTCCTCAGGAGAAGAGTATTCCTGGAAAAATCATTATTGCAACTTCTAGCTTTTAGAGAAATTTTATTAGATAAATTGATCGCATGTACTTCAAGCATTCTATAAGCCTTGCTGGCATATTTTTGCTGATGTTTAGGTTAGATACAAGTCAATCAAGCCATTTGCTCAACAACAAAAAAATTTGAAAATGTCGTGAAGGTGAACTTTAGGTTTTTAAGAGCTATTAAGTTCAACCAGATCATAAATTCTAATCTTTATGACTGGTTTGGAGTTCTACCAAGGACTTTATAATGAAAACTGATCTGGGACTTCATTAAAATTTGTTATCATGTTTGCAGGTTCACATATGTGAGCATACAGTACATGTTTGCACCTGCTTATTACTCCCAGGAACAGAGACAATTAACAACAGATGGTATTGTGGTATTACTATATTATGTGAACTGAGTGGCTGTGCATATTGGCATCTCGGGTTAACCAGACCATTCCACCTTTAACGATGGGGGGTGAGGTGTTACCCCCCCGTTGATAGGGCTCCCAACTTGGGCGTCCTCCTTGACTCCCAGCTCAATTTTGAAGACCATATAGGAGCCGTGACCAGGGGGGCTTTTGCCCAGGTTCGCCTGGTGCGCCAGTTGCGACCCTACCTGGACCGAGATGCCCTACGCACAGTCACTCATGCGCTCATGACCTCCCGTTTAGACTACTGCAACGCTCTCTACATGGGGCTGCCCTTGAGGACCACTCGGAGGCTTCAGCTGGTGCAGAATGCAGCCGCATGAGTTGTGATGGGGGTTTCCCGATACTCCCATGTAACACCTCTACTCCGCGAGCTGCATTGGCTTCCGGTTGCCCTCCGGGTGAGATTCAAGGTGCTGGTAATGACCTATAAAGCCCTAAATGGCTTGGGTCCGGGATATCTGAGGGAACACCTGCTGCCAGCATCAAGTTCCCTTTGTCCAGTGCGCTCCCACAGGGAGGGTCTTCTCAGGGTGCCGCCGGTAAAAGATTGCCAGCGGGTAACGCCCAGGGGGAGGGCCTTCTCAGTGGGTGCGCCTGCCCTCTGGAACCAGCTGCCCGTGGAGCTGAGGACTGCCCCCGACCTCTGTTCATTCCGCCGGGACCTAAAGACCTGGCTCTTCAAGCTCTCTGGCCCAGGCTGAGAATTTTAATTTTAATTTTAATTTTAATTTTAATTTTAATTTTAATTTTAATTTTAATTTTAATTTTAATTTTAATTTTAATTTTAATTTTAATTTTAATTTTAATTTTAATTTTAATTTTAATTGGGGTTTTTACTCTTTCAGGGACTGTTATAATCTTTTTAATTGTTTTTTAATTTTTGTATTTCTTGTTTTAATTCCCTGTAAACCGCCCAGAGTCCTTCGGGAAAGGGCGGTATACAAATCCAATTAAATAAATAAATAAATAAATAAATAAATGTGAGAAGAACCAGACAGTAAAAAAAAGTTTGGTTCATTCACATTTTGTTCTCTGGGTTAGTTCTCTTCAAATAAACAAGAGTCCAGAGTTTCCATTACATGCTGTATAAAACATATTGAGCTGTAACTAATAGTGCTTACCCACTGAGTAAAATGTACCTAGTATTATTTGGTTACAGGAAGTTGTTCTTATGCTTGTTTGTCTTCAGTGTGGAACCTGAGGTAGCTATCAGTTTTCCCATTCCATTTATTTATAGTACATATTTTTAAAAGAAAAAGCTAAGTAAGGAAATCATGCAGAGCAGCATGGGTTCTGGAGTTCTTTCCTGCCCCTTAATAAAACCTGTGATGTAGGTCACATGACTGGAAGGAACCTAGCAGAAGGCTTAGAATGGAGAACATGGCAACCTTCTGAGCAGTTGCCTCTGAATGTTTTTTTTCCCTCAGCCTCAGCCTAATTCAGGCTATTTTTGAAATCAGTCTTTGTTTTGACAATTACGGGTAGTCCTTGACTTATGACCACAACTGGGCCCAAAATTTCCATTGTCAAATAAGGTTGTTGATTAGTGAGTTTTCCCCCATTTTATGACTTTTTTTGCCACAGTTGTTAAGCAAATCATTGCAGTTGTTAAGTGAATCATGTGGTCATTAAGTGAATCTGGCTCCCCCCATTGACTTTGCTTGTCAGAAGCCAGCTGGGAAGATTACAAATGGTGATTGAGTGACCCCAGGATATTGCAACTGTCATAAATACATGCTAATTGCCAAGTGCCCGAATTTAGGTTAAACAACAACAACAACAACCTGGTTGATACCTAGGATGCTGGCAGCAACCCGTGTCAACCATTAGTGGCAGTCAGTTTGAATGTTCAGTTTGACTGAGGTTCATGTTTAATGAATAAACATCGGGGCACTGGGATCTATGTCCAAAAACTTTGCAAACTTTGCAAAATACATCAAGAAATTGCAGCTTCCTGCAATAACTCCAGCAAAGCTACAAAAAACTGTGCTACTCGGAACATCTTACATTTTAAGGAGATACCTGGTTGATACCTAGGATGCTGGCAGCAACCCGTGTCAACCATCAGTGCCAGTCAATTTGAATGTTCAGTTGACTGACGTTCATGTTTAATGAATAAAAGTTAACAACAACAACAACAACAACAACAATAATAATGGAGTTTGAAGGGACCTTGGAGGTCTTCTATCTAATCTAACCTCCTGCTCAGGCAGAAAAACCTATACCATTTCAGACAAATGGTTGTCCAATCTCTTCTTAAAAACTTAATAATCTTCTTTAAAAGATTACATGTTCAGTCGCAAGTGTGAAAAACCGATCATAACTCATTTTTTTCAGTGCCATTGTAACTTCAAACAGTCACTAAATGCAGTGTGTTGTAAGTAGAGGAGTACCTGTATATCATAGCTGGACCCATTCTATTCTGGTTTTGGAAAGTTATTCTGCTGGTGGATATGTTGGAGAAAACGAAAAGGAACTTGGCATGTTGCAAAGCAAATGCCAGTGTTGTTTTATTTCCATGTATGGGATCCTATCTGGATATTAAGGACCAGGTAGTATAGAGACAGATCATTTTAGTCCAGGTTAACCAAATGTTTTCAAATGGCCCATGAAAAAGCAAAGTGGGGTCAGCTGGCTAAATGGAGGGACACTGGTGCTGCTTGTGACCAAATGAACCCATTTCTTTCCGGACTGCTCTGTGCTTCTTGAAGAATGTATCATTCATGTTACTTGATAGCTGCTTCTTTTAACATTATCCATCAGGGATTGAACTGCAACATTTTACATGCAAAATAAGGTGCTTTCTCAATGAGTTAGGGTCATTGTCAACTCAACAGCCAACTGAGAAAGTTGGTGATCTTCTTTGAGCAGGGATTCCAACCTATCTGTCATTTCTGTACATTGTTTCAAGATTTCTCTGGTTTAAGAATAAATGAAATTAGTGTGAAGAAAAAGACCCTTACTACCAAATGTGGAGCAACTAACCAAGTCATAGTAGCCCCAGATGCTCCTATATAAATGCCCAGAATGTAAAAGTAACCTAATCTAAATGGATAAAAATGAATAAGGGATGTGTCTTTTACAGGCGGAATGGAATGGAATGGAAAATACTTGCTTTTCATGCTGGGGTTCTCCCTTCTTTAGCTGCACAGCTCTGGAAATACTATCCTTGGAGCTCAACTTGCACATCTGCAATGAACATGCTTGGCATGAAAATTACTGAGGAAAACCCAGCTGTAGGCTTGGGGTCTGGAAGCATAATGTATCAAGATCTGTGGCTTTTGAGGGGTGGAGTCAGAGTGCCTCAAAGTTGGTTGCCTTGCCATTAAAGCTAATTCCCAGTTATGAGGTTTTTAGCAATTTTAACACGCATGGACTTCAACTCCCAGAATTCCCCAACCAGCAGAATTTTGGAGGTAGAAGCCCACACCTCTTAAAATTGTGGAGGTTGGGAAACATTGCTTTAGAGTCAGCATAGCTGAGTCAGGAATTCTGGGAGTTGAAGTCCATGAGTCATAAAAGAGCCGAGGTTGCCTACCCCTGGCCTAGGGGAAACAGCCAGATTTTCAAAGACTTATCAAACTCTGTCATAGCAATATTTTAAATTATATAATGATACCTGGACCAGCATATGTCCATAAATCTTCTTTTCTCCTGTCCATTAGTAGTATGTAAATACTTTTATTCAGAAATCCATGCAATTCAAGAGAACTATAGACCACTAAAACTCTTGTATTTCTTTACCTGTAACCTTAAATTGGGCAAAATGGTGTGTCATAGGACAGGGCTTTTCAACCAGTGGTATGGGTACCACCTGTGGTACGTTGGCACCTGGCAGGTGGTACGCAACCATCCTAGAAAAGTGGTAGTGGGGGAGGGGAATGAGCTGAACCGGTGGCAGCACTGCACAAGCCTGAGCGAGAGACGGCTGGAGCTGCAGGGCTGTCAGGGCTCAGTAGAAGTGCCAGGATCAGCACCAGGCTCCAGCTGGAATGTTGCAGCATCTCCAGAGTCTTGTGATTTACATTCATTATCCTTGGCAACTGATTCATATTTATGATGGTCACAGTGTCCCAGGGTCATGTGAAGTGACCAAAACCTGCTACAACCACCCAGCAGACGGGGGGGGGGGGAAATAAAAACCAAACACCCCCCCCACCTCACCCCCACTGCCAATCCTCAACAGAAATGCTCACAACAATGAAAACCTCAGACAGGAGGAAGAGTGCTGCTGGGCAGGCAGGCAGGTGTCTTGCTCGGCTGTGGCTTGGGGGGCACTTTTTTCAGTACCATTGTAACTTTGAACAGTCACTAAGCAAACTGTTGTAAGTGGAGGACTACCTATACTTCAACACTTTTTTCCTTTTTTTTTTGGTCATCAAGTTTTTGACACCTTGCTACTCGGATGTTGCCATATCCTAAAAGTGGTACAATGGGTGAAAAGGTTGAAAAGCCCTGTCATAGGACAACAATTATTGAACCAAGTTACTTCAAGTTCACTAACTTACAAAATGCTGGAACCCCTGGCTCCATGGGTATGAATTTTGGGAAAGTTGTGGCTGCTTCAGAGCTGTCATGCTGGGGCTGCTTCAGCACTGCTGTGGTCAGCCACGGTCATGTTACTTTCATTTTCATCACTCCCTGACGGTCAGTTGCACACCCCTGTGTAAGACTGGTCTACAGAGAATTTCCACGCAAGAATTTTGGTATGGCATTGTGCCATTGGTTTCTGATCAAACTGGAATTGCATTCCAGTTTGATCAGAGACCAATGAATGTGAGAATAATTTTTAAGACAGCAATGTATCTCCTTGTTTGTCATGCCATCCATTACAGAGATGTGTAGCTATAGCCTTGAAGAAGCTATAGCCTTGCAAGAGCACCAACTTAGCTCTGAAGGGCAGGAGTGAGTGAAAAAGAAACTCAAGAGTGCGCTGCCTTGGCTCACTTATTTATTTTATTGGATTTGTATACCGCCCTATTCCCGTAGGACTCAGGGCGGTTTACAGGGCAGTTAAAACCATGAATACAAAAAATTAAAAACAAATAAAACAATTAAATTAAATTCAAGCCCCAAGAGTAAATCTAAAACCCAGTTAAATTAACAACCCCACAGTCTGGACCAAACAGATCGAAGAGCCAAGTTTTCAGGTCCCGGCGAAATGAGCGAAGGTCATTTAGTGTTAAGGTAGTGGGAAGAAACTCTGTCAGGCTTTCCAGGTCTTTCAAAATTATGTTATTAAACTGCGTCAAAATGTAGAGTAATCCTTGTGGATTCTGTTTACTGACCTGGCCTTTCTACTGAATTTATGCATTTATGCATGATAAAGATAAGAAACCTAGCAGATTTGTCATGAAGCCAAGTGGAAAAAAAGAGCAGTAGAGAATTCATTTTCTGCCACTTAGCACGTCCAGCAAGTGGTGGATTTTAGCAATTTGTCAAACCAACCCAACATAGCTCTTTCTAGCTGTGCTCTGATAGATCTCTGGAGAAAACGTTGCCAAGATTTATTATTTAACTAGAAATATTAGAGCTTGGGGCTGATTTTTTTAATAGCAGCTCAGTTCTTACAACTGAGTGGATCCATGCACATGTGTTGCCCCTGATTCATTATAAAATATGCAGTTGATAATGCAGGGTTGGTCTTCTGAAGCAAGATTCCTAGGTAGAAGCTATAGCATTGAGACACGTAGTTATTCATACTTTTTCTGCTGTTGATTCCTGAACTTTTTGGGGTTGTTCTTGAAAGTCTAATTCAAATGCTTGGCAACCGACTCATATTTATGACGGTTGCAGTGTCCAAGGGTCATGTGATCACCTTTTGCACTCCTCTGACAAACAAAGTCAATGGAGAAGCCAGATTCACTTAAAAACCTTGTTTTAATTTAACATCTACAACATAACTGTGGCAAGCAAGGTTGTAAAATGGGGCAAAACTCAATGTCTCACTTAGCAACATAAACGTTGGGCTCAATTGAGGTCATAAGTCTAGGGCTACCTGTATAATATATCTCTAGAAGTTTACAGCTTTCACATATGCTCATGATCCAGAATTTTCTGCAATAAATTCTTGCGGGAGGGGGACAAACCTAGATTTGTCTATTGCAATGTGTAGAAATTCACTTGGAACTGAACAGCTGAGTGCAGGAATGGACTCCTTCATTCTCCACCTCTGCTCAATATTGTTGGGTATCAACCGTGTAAATTAAAAATGTTACATCACAGAATTAGCATTCAGATTTCTTGCTGTCAAGAATGAAGCACATCTGTTTTAACAGCTACTGCATACCTGAATGACAGCCCAAATACTTTCACAAAAGTTGGGATTTAAACCTAACCTTGGGTCTAAAGCTATAACTATTCACTTCCAACAACGTCAATTCCACTTCAGTTCCTATCAGTTTTAATTTAATTTTATATATAAATAGTTAACAATTGACTCATATATATATATGGTTAAGCTATTATTTTTATGAGGCATCCAGATCTCCTCATCTTACATTTGGAATTCACTAATGTTTTCCTACTGCTTCGTTTGATTTGTGTGTGTGTGTGTGTGTGTGTGTGTGTGTGTGTGTGTGTGTGTGTGTGAAGTACCAGAAAGAAAACTCATTATGAAAGAAAAGATAAAATAGCTATACAATACCTTTGTACATTTTGAGTAACATTTGATTTCCTGAAAATGTTTAATAGCCATAGCACTTAGACTTATACACAGCTTCATTATGGTTTACAGCCCTATCTAAGCAGTCTGGGTCCTCATTTTATCGACTTCAGAAGGATAGAAGGCTGAGTCAATTTTGAATTGGTCAGGATCAAACTCCGGGCAGTGAATAGAGTCAGCCAGCAATACTGCATTTTAATGATTGCACCACCACAGCTCTTAAACTTTGTACTTTATAAAGTTATATTTTATACCAGGGGTGTCAAACTCAATTTCATTGAGGGCCGCATCAGCATTGCGGTTGCCCTCAGGTGGGTATGGCCAGGGTGGGCGTGGCCTACTGGGTGGGCGTGGCCAGCTCTACATCGTTCGCATCAAGGGTGCCTATGGGGGCCTGGGCAGGAGTGGGACAGATCTGAGGGTCTCTGGCAGAAGGAGGGTCTCTGGGCCAGGGCCAAGGCAGTGGGGGCCGTTCCCTCACTGTTTCCAGGGTGGCTTTGCGGGCCACATGAAACCACTTCGCGGGCCGGATCCGGCCCCCGGGCCTTGTGTTTGACACGTCTGCTTTATACTGAGCTTATTAAAAAGTCTTTGGAAGTAGGTTAATTAATCAATACAATACTGAGAAGCTGAATCAAGTAATTGGTCTGCAGTGAAAAAATTCCTTGTGACTGTGTACTAAAGTTTCTAAATGAGCTGAGGATGAATCAGCTACTATGTGTGTTGCATTTTAGTTTGTGAAACCTTTAAAATTTTAGCTGTAAATGCTTTGAATGAATACATGAAATCCACAAATAAAATATGGCAGGAGCGGAAGAAATGTCAGTATAGGCAGTCCTTGACTTACAACCATTTTTTTAGTATCCGAAATTACAACAGCACTGAAAAAAAGTGACATGACCGCTTTTCACACTTATGACCATTGCAGCATCTCCATAGTCATGCGATCAAAATTCAGATACTTGGCAACTGGTATGTATTTATAAGGGACACGGTGGCTCAGTGGGTTAGGACACTGAGCTTGTCGATCAGATGGTCGGCAGTTTGGCAGTTTGAATCCCGAGTGCCGCGTAGCAGAGTGAGCGCCTGTTACTCATCCCAGCTTCTGCCACCCTAGCAGTTCGAAAGCACGTAAAAATGCAAGTAGAAAAATAGGGACCACTCTGGTGGTAAGGTAACGGCATTCCGTGCGCCTTTGGCGTCTAGTCATGCCGGCCACATGACCACGGAGACGTCCTCGGACAAGCGCTGGCTCTTCGGCTTTGAAACGGAGATGAGCACCGGCCCCTAGAGTTGGAAACGACTAGCACGCATGTGCGGGGGAACCTTTATCTTTACTTTACCTTATGTATTTATAACAGTTGCCGTGTCCCAGAGTCATATGATCACCTTTTGTGACTTTCTGATAAGCAAAGTCAATGGGAAAGCCATCATGTTACTAACTTAACAACTGCAGTGATTCACTAAACAACTGTGGCAAGAAAAGTCGTAAAATGAAGCAAAACTCACTTAACAACTGTCTACTTAGCAATGGAAATTTTAAGCTCAATTGTGGTTGTAAGTCGAGGACTACCTGCATCAAATTACTTCTTAATGGCTGGGCTTAAATATTATGCTGAATACTAAGTAGTCTGCTGTTTTGACTTTGTCGGAAATCTGAATTGAGCTCTTGCCTTTTGCAAAGCATATTAATGGCTTAATTATCTAAACTGAATTATTGTGGCTTCTGAACAGGTCTTGATGTGTGAGTCCAGCCAAGAGTCTTTGTATCTTCTTTCTAGAAACAATGCCTCTCTGAAGTTTTTATTTTGTAAATGACGGCACTCTGGATCTGTTTAAGAATAAGCTACAAGAAGCAGGCTTAACACTCCACAGTTAATACTGGAGTATAAGCATGCTATAATTTAGTATATTATTTAGTTTAATAGTATATTAATAAACATTTGTTCTTCCGGTTCAGGCAAATACTATGGACCTACTCTCCATCTCATTTATCATTTTGAGTCTCTGAAAATAATCTGTGTAATTTAGTCTCATGCACGTTAGTGCCCTCCAGATATGCTGGACTTCAATCAGATTGGGTAAAGCTGGTAGATAAAATACTCAGTTGAAGTTCCTGGACCTGAAGCTGCCCAGAGTTGCTTCAACAATGAGATTGGCAGCATATAAATGTAATAAATAAATATTAGAGTAGGAATGGTTCCTCTTTATCTTAGTGACGAGTCTTGTAGAAGACCTAGGATCAGTAGGTCTGAGAGTTGGAAGGAACTTTTGAGGTCTTCTAGTCCAACCCCGTACTCAGGCAGGAAACCCTATACCATTTCAGACAAATGGCTGTCCAGTCTCTTCTTAAAAACTTCCAGTGTTGGAGCATTCACTGCTTCTGGAGGCAGGCGGTTCCACTGATGAATTGTTCTAACTGTCAGGAAGTTTCTCCTTAGTTCTAGGTTGCTTCTCTCCTTGACTAGTTTGCATCCGTTGCTTTTTGTCCTGCTTTCAGGCACTTTGAGAATAGCTTGACTTTGTGGCAGCCCCTGAGTTATTGAAATACTGCTATCATGTCCCCCCTCGTCCATCTCTTCATTAGACTAGACACTCTCAATTCCAGCAACCATTCCTTATATATTTTAGCTTCCAGTCCCCTGATCATCTTTGTTGCTCTTCTCTGTACTCTTTCTAGAGTCTCAACATCTTTTTTACATCATGGTGACCAAAACTGGATGCAGTATTCCAAGTGTGACCTTACCAAGGCATTGTAAAGTGGTATTAACACTTCATGTGATCTTAATTCTATCCCTCTGTTAATGCAGCCTAGCACTGTTGGCTTTTTTTGGCAGCTGCAGCACACTGCTGGCTCATATTTAAGTGACTGTCCACTAGGACTCCAAGATCCCTCTCACAGTTACTACTATTGAGCAAGGTACCCTCTATACTATACCTGTGCATTTGGTTTTTCTTGCCTAAATGTAGAACCTTACTTTTTTCACCATTGAATTTCATTTGGTTAGATAGCCATGTGAAGGTACCTATAAAAGAATCATCCATGTGAAGGTATCTATAAAAATTTAAAGTGACCTCCTCATAAAATAATAGCCAAAATAATCCTTCCTTCAGTTTTTGAAGCCCCATGGATCAACAACAGAGAGAGCATATTTTTCCCAGTGAGTAAAGCAGATAAAACATGTCCTTGCTAAGGAGAGGAATCTGTTCATAACCATCAGTCAGTCTAGTCTAGTGTCTTTCACAGCTGTTTTATGCAGATCCAGGGACTGATACATGAAATGACATGGTTAGCTACAGTATGTAAGATAGCAAACATTACACTAGAAATGAGACATTTAGAGACCTGGATGAAAAGATCCACTTACCACAGAACTGTTTGTTAGAAGCATTTCTAATTAAAAATGACAAGTAAGAGGAACACTGTCCAGTCTCTTTTCTTTTGATCAGGTTTTTTGAACCTTGGCAATTCTAAGACATGTGGACTTTAACACTCAGAATTCTCCAATCAGCATGCAAGCTGGGGAACTCTGAGAGCTGAGGCCCACATGTCTTAAAACTGTCAAGTTTGGAAAACACCGCTTTAAATGTTAAAACACTACCGGATACATTTCTGAATTTTATAAAATTAACAGTTGCAACCTGTGTTGTGGCACCAAGTGATTTGTCACTACAGTTCTTCATACAAATGGTCGAATTTGTTCAGTTAGCAACAGTGTTGCGTAGTCCCCCTGTCCTTTTTCTTTCAAAAATAAAATATAATCCCATTAACCCAGGAATAGCATTAAGGGAGCTATTGGGTTTGTCATTAGCACCAAAACCTTTCCTGAGGTGCAAATTCTTTTGTTTTCTCTCCCTGAAGCAGTGCAATTAGACTGAATGTGGAGAAAGCAAAGAACAGCTCTGTAAACATGCAAACAATAGATCTCAAATTAGCTTATATTCATAACTTAAAATGGAATGTAAACAGGTTCCCTTAATATTTAAATGTATCTCTGGGCTGTCAATTGCTGCCTTCCTTGGAACTAAACATATATTCATAAGCCTGTCACTTTGACAGATGAAATTTCCTAGCCTGGGATGGCAAGCCTCCATTGTACCTATTTACACCTCTCAAATTCTTCTCTTAATTTCCCCTTGTGATTAGAAAAGTAAATTAAACAGGGGAGGGGCTATATTATCCTGTTTTAAGTAAATGTTGTAATAACCAATCATCATCATAAGCATTAATGTGATGTATTCACAAAGGGAAACAAACAAATCAAATTAATTCAGAATTAGACTCCTTTGCCAAGCAAAAGTCTCATTCAGAACTCTTTTTTTAGTTTTCCTTGCATATACAGGTAATCCTCATTTAGTCATTGCCTCTTTTAGTGACCATTCACAGTTATGATGGTGATGAAAACATAACTTTATGTTCAATCTTCCTATTTATGAGCTTTGCAGGTCTGTAAAATGAAGGAAAGCTGAAGTAACATCAGAAGCATAGTTGCAGTTCCATTTAGAGATTGCTTCACTTAACAACAGAATTTCTGGTCCCAATTATGATCATTAAACCAGGATTACCTGTATAGCACTGGCTTTTTCCAATGAAAAGGTACAGAAGGATCTTGACAGATTTGAACATTGGGCACTATCTAACAAAATGAAATTCAATGGTGAAAAAAGTAAGGTTCTACATTTAGGCAAGAAAAACCAAATGCACATGTACAATAGGTTTATGTTTATGTTTATGTTTTATTTAATTTATATACCGCCCTTCTCCCTGGGGACTCAGGGCGGTTCACAGGGCATATAAATAAAAATACAATACTATACAAAAGTTAAAACAAAGATTAAATCAGTGCCCAATTAAAAACAATAATGCAATCTAAAATGACAATTTAAAACACAGCTCCCCCATCAGGCCAGACCGGCCAATTCAAACAAATGGGTCTTCAGACCACGACGGAAAGTTCGGAGGTCCGATGCCATCCGGAGCTCCACCGGCAGTTGGTTCCACAAAGCCAGGGCACCCACAGAGAAGGCTCTCCCCCTGGGGGCCGCCAGTCGACATTCCCTGACCGGAGGCACCCTGAGGAGGCCCTCTCTGTGGGAACGCACAGGGCGGAGGGGAGTTGAAGCCGGCAGCAGGTGGTCCCCGAGGTACCCCGGACCCATGCCATGTAGGGACTTAAAGATCATAACTAAGACCTTGAACCTCACCCGGAAGACAACTGGTAACCAATGCAGCTCGCGGAGCAAAGGTGTAACATGGGAGTACCGGGAAACTCCCAAGACAACTCTCGCGGCCGCATTCTGTACCAGTTGGAGCCTCCGAGTGGTCTTCAAGGGAAGCCCCATGTAGAGAGCATTACAGTAGTCAAGGCGAGAGGTCACGAGCGCATGAGTGACCGTGCACAGGGCATCCCGGTCCAGATAGGGCCGCAACTGGCGCACCAGGCGAACCTGGGCAAAGGCCCCCCTAGTCACGGCCACTACATGATCTTCTAGGGTAAGCCGTGAATCTAGGAGGACTCCCAAGTTGCGAGCCCTATCCACGGGGGGTAAGAGCTCACCCCCCATAGAAAGAGATGGAACATCTTGAATGTCCCGGGATGCCGGAATGCACAGCCACTCAGTCAAGGTGGTACCTTGCTCAATAGTAGTAACTGTGAGAGTGATCTCGGATAGAATCAAGATCACGTGAAGTGTTAATACCAGTTTACAATGCCTTGGTAAGGCCACACTTGGAATACTGCATCCAGTTTTGGTCAACACGATGTAAAAGAGATGTTGAGACACTAGAAAGAGTACAGAGAAGAGCAACAAAGATGATTAGGGGACTGGAGGCTAAAACATATAAGGAACGGTTGCTGGAATTGGGTATGTCTGCTTTAATGAAGAGAAGGATGAGGGGTGACATGATAGCAGTGTTCCAATATCTCAGGGGCTGCCACAAAGATGAGGGAGTCAAGCTATTCTCTAAAGCACCTGAAGGCAGGACAAGAAGCAATAGAAGGAAATTAATCAATGAGAGAAGCAACCTAGAACTAAGGAGAAATTTCTGACAGTTAGTACAATTAATCAGTGGAACAACCTGCCTCCAGAAGTTTTGAATGCTCTAACACTGGAATTTTTAAAGAAGAGATTGGACAACCATTTGTCTGAAATGGTATAGGGTTTCCTGCCTGAGCAGGGGATTGGACTAGATGACCTCCAAGGTCCCTTCCAACTTTATTGTTATTATTATTATTGTTGTTGTTGTTATATCATGTTTCACAATGTTTTCCTTCCTTTGAATCATAAGTACAGGCAATACACAAATACCTTTAATGTATTTAGTTTTCTAACTCTGAGACAATAAGTAGATAATCAGTCACCTGTCCTAATACTGTCACATTTTCTCTGGAATCATTAGTTACGTGAATTTGCAAGCCTTTCTGTTTCACAAAGAATTTGTGAGTGTGATAAGAATTAAGCCAATCATTTTGAACCATATTTAATCCTGCCTGTAGCTCTAAATCAGGGGTGTCAAACTGCCGGCCTGTAGGCCGGATGCATCATCTGGAAGCCATGCCCACCCCATTGCCGACAATGGCAAAACAGTCTCAATACATCTCACGACATCACATGACATCGCGAGTTTGACATGTCTGCTCTAGATGAAAAGCAATAATATGGTTTATATCTTGAAAAAAACTGATTGGACTTAGACATTGAGACATGCAAGATAGTGTAATAAATCTCTATTTCTTCTAAAAGTTGAATTGGAACTGAATCAGATGTTTCAGTGGAAGCCAGGACAAAGTATATGCTGCTTAGGTGTGTTTTGCCTGAATAATTCCCAGCCAGGGTAACTTTTATTATGGGATTTAATACCCAGTCCAAATCTTTGCAATTTGTCAGGGAAACCAACAGCTCCAGGGTATAATTGGACGGATTCCAACCTAAAACTCTACAAGTAATCCTCAGGACCGTAACAGAGCCTGACAAATAAGGTTGTAAGGTGGGATGGTCATAAAGTAGGACATCATGTGACCAACCTGATTTTCTGACCTTTTTTGCAGTGATTGTTAAGTGAATGTGGCAGTCATAAAGTGAACACATCAGTTGTTAAGCAAGCGACACTGTGGTTAAGCAAATCCGTTGTTAAGTATGGGGCATTTTTGCCAAAATGGAAAGTAAATGTCAGTTTTCAGCAGAAACATCATAAATTGCAGTCACATGACTGCAGGATACTGCAGATGGCTGTAAATGCAAGCCAGTTGCCAAGTGCCCAATATGCAGTCACATGACTACAGAGATGGCCAATGAAACTTCGGAGGATTCGCTGTAACTTCAAACAGATGCTAAGTGGCAAGTTGTAAGTCAATGACTACCTTATTTTGAGACTAATTCATCTGTTTTTACTGCCATAAGACACTCTCAGTTTTGACATTTGGGCAGATTTCAGAAACAGTGAGTGCTCTGGAGTTTCTCCCTGTAGCTCTCCTTTATGATCTTAAAGTGATATGTCATCTGTTTCATAGCTGGATCATCATCATCATCGCTACAGTAAATAGATTGACATTATAGAATGCCTGCATTGGTGTTTCAATTAAGAATTCTTGACATTCCTGAAAAATATTTTCTTTCTGTCCCAATTGTTAGATGGTATATGTTTAGAAAAATTTATTTAAGGGCATAGCAACTCAGCTAATTATAATTTAAATATTGCATATTGCTGCATAATGTTCCCATAACATCTTAAAATGCAAATGCCGAGGGCTAATTTCTGAAATTGTTTCCATGTTCTTTGCACTGGGGTTCACTCCACTTGTAGTGGTATGATGGACAAGATGTGTGAGCTCCTTCACTCTTAGGAGGCAATCTCAAAAGTTGATCATGCAGGGATGCTGCGACTGTTGTAAGTGTGAGGACCAGTCATAAGTCACTTTTTTCAGTGCTGTCATAACTTCAAATGGTCACTAAACAAATGGTTGTGTGTCAAGGACTACCTGTGGTTTTGAACACCATATTTTTGAAACTTTTTTTCCATACAGATTGTGTCTTTTTAAAAAAGCAGATTAACCCAGCTCTTCATTCTGTATTTAATCCAAACCTAGCAATATACATACAGAAGCCCATTAAATGAATTCATGTCAGTAGAATATACTTGGATAAAATGGACGTGAAAGTTTCTTCAGTGCCATATAATGCATGAAAATTCCTCTGCTCTCTCCAGTTTGAAGAAAAACTGATTCCCCCCCCCGCCAAGAACTATAACATGGTTAGCAGAAGAGGCTTCGTAGTCCGCATGAGCAATATCAGAGGGAATTATTTCAGCTCTGTAGTCTGTTTTTGTACCTTCTTAAAAGAAGTGAGTTGCAAATCACAGGCAGGAGTTATACAACATAGCATATTTAAGGGTCTGAAAAGAGAACAGCTTGTATATAATAAAAACATTATCTTAAATTGTTCCCTTTGCAAGTATAATCACAGGCTGATTTTTTTTGTTTGGATTTTGGATTCTCTCCATTTCATCAGACGCTTTTGTTTTAATGATATAGAATTGCCGTATTACAGAATAACTAATTTACATAACTTACATTTTTATTGTAGTATATTCTGCTGCTTTTTCTAATAGCTATTTGTGTTGTCAGCTTTTTAAAAATGGTACCCTATTAAAATGAGAACATAAAATAAGAAAGCACATAACATTGTTTTTACATTCTATCTGGAACATAAGAATACAGCTATTTATGGGAATTAGTACTGCAGAAATGAATGAAGGAGGAGGAGGAGGAGGAGGAGGAGGAGGAGGAGGAGGAGGAGAAGAAGAAGAAGAAGAAGAAGAAGAAGAAGAAGAAGAAGAAGAAGAAGAAGAAGAAGAAGAAGAATCCATGCTTTTTTCTGTCCATCTCCCATATGTGTTACACATTGCAGCTGAGACTAAGTGAAGTGATCAAGAGCTTTAAAACGTCTATTTCAGTCCTAGTTCTCATTAAGTTGTGATATATATGATGGCTGTCATTAAGTTGTGACATACACAAAGATCCATCACTTCTTTTGGGAAATAAGTTCTTTTGTTTTGAATTGTTTTCTCTGAAACAAAGTCGGGAAATTCTGCTAACTGTAGCCAGACAGGATGGGCTGTCACATGAGATCCTCTGGGACCTACCTTCAGAAGGATGTGTCTGTGAAAATAATCTGTACCTGTCCTACCTTCAAGAATGTCCGCCTATAGAAATTTAGCCCACCACATTAATACATAACAAATCCACTGTTACTCTGGAATTGTAAAGTTAATTAGTAACACTACATAAAAGAAAAATATGCATACCTATGATTAAATATACTTAGGGTGTTGATGATTCATTTGTCTGGCTGAGCAGAGTTCAATAGCAGGAAAACATGTATAAAATTAAACATTTATGATCAGGCTTGGTTTTGCAAGCTCTATAATCATCACTTCTAAACTTCTCAAAGTCCCTCAAGACTTGGTTATGCCAGCAGGCCCGAGGAGTCTAGTAAATGATAAACTAGTGAGGCAGGTCCGTTACTATAATAAAATTATTATAAAATAATAATACTTTTATAATATTATTATAAAATAATACTATAATAAAATTAATAAAATAAAATTATAAAATTATTCTTATAATTTTTAAAAATGTATTTAATATTTGTTAAATATGATGATTGTGGATATTTATTGTTTTACTCGTGCTGTTTGCTACTCAGAGTAAGCTGCTTGTGAGATGGGCAGCTCTATAAATAAAATAAGGAGAGAAGCCACCTAGAAATAAGAAGAAATTTCCTGACAGTGAAAACAATTAATCAGTGGGACAACTTGCCTCCAGAAGTTGTGAATGCTCCAACACTGGAGGCTTTTAAGAAGAGATTGGACAACCATTTATCTGAAATGGTATAGGGCAGGGGTAGGCAACCTCGGCTCTTTTATGACTCATGGACTTCAACTCCCAGAATTCCTGAGCCAGCCAAGCTGGCTCAGGAATTCTGGGAGTTGAAGTCCATGAGTCATAAAAGAGCTGAGGTTGCCTACCCCTGGTATAGGGTCTACTTCCTGAGCAGGGGGTTGGAGTAGAAGACCTCCAAGATCTTTTCCAACTCAGTTATTCTAAAGCTGGAATTAAAATAAATAAATAAATAAATAAATAAATAAATAAATAAATAAATAAATAAATAAATAAAATTAAATAAATAAATCCAAAGCCTAAAAATGAATCTTAAATAAAGGACCCATATCGTACAAATAATTATTTTTTTTTTAGAAATTTTGTTGTTTCTCAGAGTGACTTAGCAAACTTTTTTTATGCCAGGACTGTAGCAGGAAAACAGCCATAAAAATACCATTCAAAAGAATGGCTCCCGAATGTGCAGTAGAATCATAAATATATTCTGCATATGTGGTATTGATTAAGGACATGGTGGAATGATGACATAATAAAGCAGGAAACCGTTCCTCTGATGATAACATTTTTTATTGATTTTAATATGAGACCAGAGTTATTCAAGCAAGCTATCTGAAATGAATGATCAAAAATTGCTACTTTCTTTTTTTTTCTCCTTCGTGGAGTTGTTGAGCCTTTAAGCAAGGACTGAGAAAAATATTCTCTTTTGGAATGTTCTGAAATTCTGACATTGAAATATTCTGAACAGCTCCTTTCTGAAATTGGAGTAGATCCATAACTACAAAGCATTCTGTCACCCATAATATTTCGAATATGCCTGTTTCAAGGTCAGAACAACCTGTTTTAGGCTCAGAACACTGGCAAGTAAATAGTACAATCCACAACCCAGCTAAGTGACAGCACTTTAGCTGAACTTAAAAAGCTAAGCAAAATCAAATCTGGTTAGCATTTGAATGGGAGACCACCAAGAATTTCTTGATTTGTAGACAAGATAGGGAAGTAAAACAGTGTTTTAGAAAAAGACAATGGCAAACCACTTCCACGTTTCAAAGGCATGTCCATAGAATCAAATTTCATTTGAGAGAGATTTTTTTTAAAAAAAAGATTATAGCCTCATGTGACTGACAGAAGGTAAGTGGTGGAGCTTTCATCAACAATGGTTCTCCATATTGAATATGGAATAACACATACTAACTGAAACTCCCCTTCATGGATTACTACCTTGTCGTGGCGAAGGGGCTTGCGTGATTCAATGAAGCTATGAGCTATGCTGTGCAGGGCCACACAAGACGGAGAGGTCATAGCAGAGAGTTCTGACAAAACGTGATCCACTGGAGAAGGAAATGGCAACCCACTCCAGTATCTTTGCCATGAAAACCCTATGGACAGTACCAAAAGGCAAAACGATATGACACTGGAAGATGAGCCCCTCAGGTCAGAAGGCGTCCAATATGCTACTGGGGAAGAGCAGAGGGCTAGTACTAGTAGCGCCAGAAAGAATGAAGCGACTGGGCCAAAGTCGAAAGGATGCTCAGCTGTGGATGTATCTGGAAGTGAAAGGAAAGTCCGATGCTGTAAAGATTTTTTCTCCATAGGAACCTGGAATGTAAGATCCATGAATCAAGGCAGGTTGGACGTGGTCAAACAAGAGATGACAAGACTGAATATCAACATCTTAGGAATCAGCAAACTAAAATGGACAGGAATGGGTGAATTTAATTCAAATGACCATCGGGTATACTACTGTGGGCAAGAATCCCTCAGAAGAAATGGAGTAGCCTTCATAGTCAATAAAAGAGTAGGAAAAGCAATACTGGGATACAATACCCGAAATGACAGAATGATCTCAGTTCGAATCCAAGGCAAACCATTCAGTATCACAGTAGTCCAAGTCTATGCCCCAACCACCGGTACTGAAGAGGATGAAATTGACTGGTTCTATGAAGCCCTACAACACCTTATAGAAGTAACACCAAAAAATGATGTCCTTATCATCATGGGGGATTGGAATGCTAAAGTAGGAAGCCAAAAGATAACTGGAATAAGAGACAGGTTTGGCCTTGGAGTACAAAATGAAGCAGGGCAAAGGGTTGATAGAATTTTGTCAAGAGAATATGATGGTTATAGCAAACACTCTTTTCTAACAACCCAAGAGATGGCTCTACACATGGACATCACCAGACGGTCAACACAGAAATCAGATTGACTATGTGCTCTGCAGCCAAAGATGGAGAAGCTCTATACAGTCAGTAAAAACAAGACCAGGAGCTGACTGTGGCTCAGACCATGAACTTCTCGTTGCAAAATTTAGGCTTAAACTGAAGAAAGTAGGGAAAAGCACTTGGCCACTCAGGTATGAACTAAATCATATCCCTGACAAATATACAGTAGAGGTGACAAATAGATTTAAGGAATTAGATCTGATAGACAGAGTGCCTGAACAACTATGGATGGAGGTTCGCAACATTGTACAAGAGGTAGCAGCTAAAACCATCCCAAAGAAAAAGAAATGCAAAAAAGCAAAATGGCTGTTTGAGGAAGCTTTGCAAATAGCTGAGGAAAGGAGGGAAGCAAAAGGCAAGGGGAAAAAAGAAAGATATGCCTAATTGAATGCAGAATTCCAGAGAATAGCTAGAAGAGATAAGAATGCCTTCTTAAATGAACAGTGCAAAGAAATAGAATAAAACAATAGAATAGGGAGGACCAGAGATCTCTTCAAGAAAATTGGAGAGATGAAGGGAACGTTTCATGCAAAACTGGGCATGATAAAGGACCAAAATGGCAGGGACCTAACAGAGGCAGAAGAGATTAATAGGTGGCAAAATTACACAGAAGAACTATACAAGAACGAGCTTAACGTCACTGATAACCATGATGAGGTGGTCACTGACCTCGAGCCAGACATCCTAGAATGTGAAGTGAAAGGAAAGCTGAGCAACAACAAAGCTAGTGGAGGTGACAGTATTCCAGCTGAGCTATTCAAAATCTTAAAAGACGATGCAGTAAAAGTGCTTCAGTCCATTTGCCAGCAAATTTGGAAAACTCAAGAGTGGCCACAGGAGTGGAAAAGATCAGTTTACATTCCATTCCGAAGAAAGGCAGTGCCAAAGAATGTTCAAACTATTGCACCATTGCACTCATTTCACATGCTAGTAAAGTTATGCTTAAACTCCTACAAGCTAGACTCCAGCAGTATGTGGATTGAGAACTACCAGAAGTACAGGCAGGATTTCGAAGAGGCAGAGGAACTAGAGATCAAATTGCCAACATACGCTGGATCATGGAGAAAGCTAGAGAGTTATTTGTCTCTTGAGAAACCTATATGCGGGTCAAGAAGCAACAGTGAGAACTGGACACGGAACCACTGATTCATTCAAAATTGGGAAAGGAGTCAGGCAAGGCTGTATACTGTCACCCTGCCTATTTAACTTATATACAGAGCACATCATGAGAAAGGCAGGGCTAGATGAATCAAAAGTTGGAATTAAGATTGCCGGGGGAAATATCAACAACCTAAGATATGCAGATGATACCACTCTAATGGCAGAAAGTGAAGAGAAACTAAAGAGCCTCTTGTTGCGAGTAAAGAAGGAGAGTGCAAAAGTTTGGTTGAAACTTAACATTAAGAAAACGAAGTTCATGGCATCCGGCCCTCTCAATTCCTGGCAAATAGATGGGGAAGAAATGGACAGATTTTATTGTCCTGGGCTCCAAGATCACTGCAGATGGGGACTGCAGCCAAGAAATTAAAAGATGCTTACTCCTGGGGAAGAAAGCCATGGCAAATCTAGACAGCACACTAAAAAGCAAAGACATCACCCTGTCAACAAAAGTGTGTATAGTCAAGGCTATGGTCTTCCCAGTTGCAATGTATGGCTGTGAAAGTTGGACCATAAGAAAAGCTGAGCACCAAAGAATTGAGGCCTTTAAACTATGGTGCTGGAGAAGACTCCTGCAAGTCTCTTGGACTGCAAGGCGATCAAACCGGTCAGTCCTAGAGGAGATCAACCCTGACTGCTCTTTAGAAGGCCAGATCCTGAAGTTGAAACTCAAATACTTTGGCTACCTAATAAGAAGGAAGGACTCACTGGAGAAGAGCCTAATGCTGGGAAAGATTGAGGGCAATAGAAGAAGGGGACGACAGAGAATGAGGTGGCTGGATGGAGTCACTGAAGCAGTAGGCATGAGCTTAAATGGACTCCAGAAGATGGTAGAGGACAGGAAGGCCTGGGGTCACGATGGGTCAGACACGACTTCGCAACTAACAACAACAAATGAATTATTCACCTGTGGAGTTGTACTACAGCAAGTGGTAAGGGTCCGTATGAGTCCAAAATCAAACAGAAAGCCAACAGAATTGACATAAAATTAGAGTTATGATTTTTTCTCTCCAGTGAATAGGGAAAAATCTGGCTGTACATTTTGGACCAATTAAAGCAACAGAGATAGCCTCCATAAAGGCATACTTATAGGATATATTGTACTCTAGGTGTAACTCAAGCATGAACGGCTGAAACCAAGCTGGTCTTCTTCATAGGTAAGACCACAACAAATTCATTACTTCAGTACCCAGTTGAAGAGATTTCAGTGGAGAATGTTTAAAAGCTCAGAAGGTAGTGTTTTAATTGTCATAAATATATCACTTACATTGGCTTGGTCTTTCTAGAAATGTGATAGTACAAGGTAAATGAGAAACATAATTTCCTTATTTCTGCTGCAAACTATCTTGGAAACTTTTGGCATTAATCATAAGGGCCTGAAATGTGCTGAAAAACACGCAGTGCTTTCTTATAATAGGATCTTGCATCTCATGTTGCACCTACCGTATATACTTGAGTATAAGCCGACTCGAGTATAAGCCGAGACCCCCAATTTCACCCCCAAAAACTGGAAAAAGTTATTGACTCGAGTATAAGCCGATCCGCGCTCTGCAAGCCTCTGCCGCCAGCAGAGGCTCGATCCGCCATTTTGCAAGCCTGAATACACAGGAATACCCTGTGTGGCCGCGGCTCTCGGGGAAGCCCTGGCTGTCCGCTTCCTCGCTCCACGCTGCCATTCAGGGCCCGCGCGTTCCCCGGGCAAATCGCGGCGCCCAGCAGGTGAGGAAACACGCCCGCTCCAGTCACCCCCCCTTCCCTCAGGAGACGCGAAGCAAGTGACCGCCCGGAGCTTACCGAGGACTTGCGCGCGGCCAAGGCTTCGGTGCTTCCAGGATCGCGTGCACCTCTCCCAAGCCGCTGCCGTCCGGAGACCTGCCGAAGTTTGGGGAGGTTTGGGGAGGTGCGCGCGCACCTCCCCAAACCTCCCCAAACGTCGGCAGGTCTCCGGACCTCCGCGCCCTGCCTGCCTGCTTCTTTCCGCTGCGGAAAGAAGCAGGCAGGCAGGGCGCGGAGGTCCGGAGACCTGCCGACGTTTGGGGAGGTTTGGGGAGGCGCGCACCTCCCCAAACCTCCCCAAACGTCGGCAGGTCTCCGGACGGCGGTGGCTTGGGAGAGGTGCGCGCGATCCCGGAAGCACCAAAGCTTCGGCCGCGCACAAGTCCTCGGTAAGTTTTTTTGTTGACTGGAGTATAAGCCGAAGTGGAATTTTTCAGCCCAAAAAGTGGGCTGAAAAATTCGGCTTATACTCAAGTATATACGGTAATTACAATTTAATGTTATAATACTGCCCTGGGAGGGAAGGATACGGTGTGCTGTCTATCACAGAAATAAAATCCTGTTTCAGTTAAGGATTTATTACCTTTCCATTAAAAATACATAATTTGTTCTTGTCAGGTGCAAGGAACTAAGAAAGAAACAAGGAGTTACTCCAGAGCAGTTTCTTTATTACTAGCCGTTAGGCAGGAATCTTGCCAGACTAAAGCATAAATCTCATAACTATTAGATATACATGTAGTCTTTGACTTATGACCACAACTGAGCCCAAAATTTCTGTTGCTAAGTCGAGACATTTGTTAAGTGAGTTTTGCCCCTTTCTTGCCACAGTTGTTAATTGAATCCCTGTAGTTGTGAAGTTGTTAAGTGAATCTGGTGTCCCCATTGACTTTGGTTGTCAGAAAGTTGCAAAAGGGGATCACATAAACCCAACCGTTATAAATATGAATCAATTGCCAGGCATCCGAATTTTTATCATGTGACATGGAGTTGCTGCAAAATCGTAAGTGTGAAAAACAGTCATAAGTCACTTTTTTCAGTGCTGTTGTTACTTTGAATGATCACTAAATGAAGTGTTGTAAGTCAAGGACTACCTGTACCCTGTGAAATGTTATGGAGGGTCTACCCTGTTTTTTTCCTATATACCAAAGATTCCACACTAAGCTGTCTCCTCCTGTGACTGGACTACATTCCACCACAGTTCGGTCTAAAATGGCATAATTGTTAATTATGATCTGAATTTACAATATGAGCTGGCAGGAATAGCCAACACTCCAGAAGACAGGCTTAAGATACAGGAGGATCTGGACAGACTTCAACACTGGGCACTATCTAACAAAATGAAATTCAATGGTGAAAAAAGTAAGGTTCTACATTTAGGCAGGAAAAATCAAATGCACAGGTATAGTATAGGTGGTACCTTGCTCAATAGTAGTAACTGTGAGAGGGATCTAACTAGACAATCACTTCAATATGAGCCAGCAGTGTGCTGCAGCTGCCAAAAAAGCCAACACAGTGCTAGGCTGCATTAACAGAGGGATAGAATCAAGATCAAGTGAAGTACTAATACCACTTTACAATGCTTTGGTAAGGCCACACCTGGAATACTGCATCCAGTTTTGGTCACCACGATGTAAAAAGATGTCGAGACTCTAGAAAGGGTACAGAGAAGAGCAACAAAGATGATTGGGGGACTGGAGGCTAAAACATATAGGGAACGGTTGCTGGAATTGGGTATGTGTAGTTTAACGAAGAGAAGAGTGAGGGGTGACATGATAGCAGTGTTCCAATATCTCAGGGGCTGCCACAAAGAAGAGGGAGTCAAGCTATTCTCCAAAGCACCTGAAAGCAGGACAAGAAGCAACGGATGGAAACTAGTCAAGGAGAGAAGCAACCTAGAACTAAGGAGAAACTTCCTGACAGGTAGAACAATTAACCAGTGGAACAACCTGCCTCCAGAAGTGGTGAATGGTCCAACACTGGAAGTTTTTAAGAAGAGACTGGACAGCCATTTGCCTGAAATGGTATAGGGTTTCCTGCCTGAGCAGGGGATTGGACTAGATGACCTCCAAGGTCCCTTCCAACATCTTCTTCTTCTTCTTCTTCTTCTTCTTCTTCTTCTTCTTCTTCTTCTTCTTCTTCTTCTTCTTCTTCTTCTTCTTCTTCTTCTTCTTCTTCTTCTTCTTATTATTATTATTATTATTATTATTATTATTATTATTATTATTTGTATTAAAAGAGGATTAAGTATTTATTTTATCGAATTCATATACAGTTGCTCAATTCACAAGAGTCACTCTGGACTTAAATTTGGTGAAATGTCTGCTATGAATATATACTGTTAATTTTGTTATTACTGCATATTCTCTATATTTAACTTCCCTGTATCATTGGTGATTTATCTCTTTCCCAGTATTTGTGACTGTGAATATGTGTCTTAGTAAACTGTGATATTTTCTACTGATATGTCTTAGAATTAAGCGTAGTAAAAAAACCCTGTGGTTTCATTTCAAATTTGATTTCTAAAATTTCCTAAATACTTCATTCTAAAATACTTTTGAAGGTTTTTTTACATGCACCATATATGGTAAAATGTTGCTTGCATTTCAAGGTAATTTAGGATTTATTACTACATGATTTATCTATCTATATTGCACAGCAAGGTATTTATCCTGGCTAACAGCATGGATTCCCCACATAAATATTGGAAAGAGCTGACCTAGCTAATAGGCTTCATAGATATTATGGTACAGGGACCCAAAAGAGGACAAACATTTAAATGGGTATACTAAAAGAAAAATTGGATAAATATGTGGAATCTTGAAAATATGAGAAACATAATATATATGAGAAATAATATACAAGAAAAATAATGTCCAAGAATTTCATTGCTGGCTTCTTTTTAAAATGCTTTTTATACATTTTAGTTAATTATAGTAAGAAAAATCAGATATGCAGATATGAGTCACTCAGATCCCATTAACAGAGATTAAGGGCACAGCAAGAATGATTTAGTGAAAGCCAGAACATATCACATACCTATAAATTGTTAGAAAAATAAAAATTAACCTCAAAAATGTGGGTGGGCTTCTAAGAAAAATGACAGAATTGGCAATACTTATCAAGGCCACCTAGGGAACATATTGTATATATAATCTGTTACTTAGAAATGATAGAGAGATCAAACAAATAAAAAAAATAGTATGATAAAATGGATGCAAAACTTCAAAGAAACAGTCACAGTACAACAATAGGAAAAATTATGGAAAAAGGTTTACCTCCACGTTGTAACTTAAGAGAAAACAGATATAAAATATTTTATAAATGGTGTACAACTTCATCATATTCTCATTTAGTAGGCAAATTGTTATATCAGATATGCTGGTATTAGAGCAGAGAACCAGTATTACAAGCACATTAGCTGTAGTTAAATCAGTTTATGAAAGTATGGTTATTTGTAGACTAACATCAGACATGTCATGTGGCCCACGAAGCCATCCTGGAAACAGTGAGGGAACGGCCCCCACTGCCTTGACCCTAGCCCAGAGACCCTCCTTCTGCCAGAGACCCTCAGATCTGTCCCACTCCTGCCCAGGCCCCCATAGGTACCTTTGATACAAACAATGTAGAACTGGCCATGCCCACCCAGTAGGCCATACGCACTCTAGCCATGCCCACCCAGTAGGCCATACGCACTCTAGCCACACCTACACGGCCCCTTGAGGGCAACCGCAATGCTGATGTGGCCCTCAATGAAATTGAGTTTGACACCCCTGACTAACATGGACTGATAAAGCCATGCTTCTTGCTGAATTATTTTGTCCAGCTGGTGACCAAACCAAAGGGGCCATCTTGTATTTAAAATTTCAGAGACATGATTTGCTGAGAAAAGAGCTATAGATATATGTAGTGACAATGAAGAAGACCATTGGTATTCCAAAGAGGTTAGTGACATATTTTGAGTTCTTTTATATTAAGAAAAGTCTCGATCACGGGTCGGCAACCCGCGGCTCTGGAGCTGCATGCGGCTCTTTGAGCCGTATCCTGCGGCTCCCAGCCCCCCGGTGCGCGTGCACCTCTTCGAACGGGCAGTGGTGGGCGCGCACCTCTCCAAATGGAGAGTGGCACCGCCCGTTTGGAGAGGTGCACGTGCACCTCTCCGAATGGGCGGAGGTGTGCGCGCACCTCCCCAAACCTTTGAAGAGGTGCGCGCGCACCTCCGCGTGAACGGGCAGCGGCGCCGTTCTTTGGGAAAGCTGCCGCGGCACATTTGCAGGCTGCCGAAAGCGGCAGCTCTGCAAACGGGCCACGGCAGCTTTCACAACAAGCGGTGCCGCTGCCCATTCCGAGAGGTGTGCGCGCACCTCTTCGAACGAGTGGAGGTGCGTGCGCACCTCCCCAAACATTTGGAGAGGTGCACGCGCACCTCCGCGCGAACGGGCAGCGGCGCCGCTCTTTGGGAAAGCTGCCGTGGCACGTTTGCAGGCTGCCGAAAGCGGCAGCTCTGCAAACGGGCCGCAGCAGCTTTCCCAACAAGCGGCGCCGCTGCCCATTCCGAGAGGTGCGCGCGCACCTCCCCAAAGTTGATAAATCTTACAAAATCCAAGTGATAAATTATTGTGTTCTCTGCATAAGACCTTGCAAAGTAATTTTTTGAAAAAAATAATAATGTAAGGTTACTCATTGATTATAGAGAAAACATAGAGTATTACAGAAATTACAACGAATGACTTTAAGTTGAGAGTTACCTGTATAGCAAATTTTCCTAATTATTGTGGGGGTATATGTTTGAGGATCTGCAGATTGGGTAGGTATTCTGGCTTCAAGGTGTTGTTTAATACAGAGATCAAGGTCAGGCAAGATTGAAGTGAAGGCAGTGAAGAGTTTTGGAACAGAACTGAAAATAGTCATGACAACTAGTTGCCAGTTTTCATTAGTGATAGATCATGCAAATGATGCTGTTAGTAGGAGGGATAGTAGTATTTGTAATATAAACTTTAATTTATGCAGTCAAATCTATATAGTCCATTAATAATCCCTGATTATTTGAAGTGGCCTGTATTTCTCTGAGATTGTTTTCTCAAGGAAAATTTTATTGAATCGTCCAGTAAAAGTAGAGGAATTTCCTGAACAGCCAGAGAAATAGGAATACTATATGTAAATTATAAAAGGGAATTTCTATTTCTTTTTTCAAATGTCTAATGAAATTCATGACGTGTCAAATCACCAACACATGGTTATCCTTAGAAAAGTTTATTTTATTATCCTAAACAGGAAACATTTTCCATTGTGCTTAGGTTTATCCCTAAAATGCTAGCTGGAAAGTAAACTATTACTTTTCTGTCAGTGCTGCAGACATTCTGTTCTACACATTGCATGGATTAATCAATTGCAGGCTATATTTTCCACTTGCCTGCACATCAAATACAATCAGGATAAAATAAAAATACAGATTTTTCATCAGAAGCTTTTCAAAGTAGACAAAAGAACCATCCTCTTAAGAAATGCAAATTGCTTAAATCTTTTTACATGGGATATTATGTAAAGTAGGATTATGAATGCAACTTTTTATTATTATAAATGTACTTTAGGACATAATCCTTTGAGCAATTCAAGGATTTTTTAAAAAGCAAATAGGAGTTCAGGATAATCAGATTTATTTTGCAAGTTGAGACTTGATGTAGTTAAATTACAGCTGTTTTTCCCTGGGCTGTGTTCCAGATTTTCTTGTAATCTTTTGTGAAGTCTGAGTCCATACATCATTTTGGATGGCAAATGTGCCAAGGATGGCTTTATTTCCAGAAAATCTGTGCCAAGGATGCCTTTATTTCTAGGAAATCTTCCAAGAGAGACATTTTAAAGAACTTTGGGGCCAGCCCCACTAAAATTAAACATTGCAAAGTTCTGTTGATTGCAGAAGAATTGCTTCTTAACATTAGCACCAAACTTGAAAATGACTTGATCGGTCTTAGTTTGGTATGCTATTTTCAGCAATGGACACATTTTTTTTTAAAAAAGAGAGTTACATCAAAGAGTCAAAGTGCAAATCTGATAGAACAACTGTATTTCAGTTCATAAATGCATACCAGTATGTACACTGGGTCAAGCCATAATATTTGCTGCAAATGGTCTCAGGTAGTGCCGTTAGCTATGTTATCTAATCGATCAACAAACTATGAGTTTAATGAGTTGGCCCTACACTCATTAAAAATGAAGAAATTGAATTATGCTACTATTTAAAAAAATCTGTGTTGGGGAAAGTGTGTCTTGGCATAGGTGGAAGGCGCATGTGAGTAGAAAAGTAGGAGCAACATAAGCATCTGCAGACAGAACAGTCCAATTCTTCCCAAGATGATCTAACCAACCCTCCTATTAAATATAAGTTAACAATTTAAGTGGTCTAAGAAAAAAGATTGCCATTTTTTTTAATTACATCGGGAGACACTTTGATGTAACTCTCATTTTTTTTTAAAAAAAATGTGTCCATTGCTGAAAATACCATACCAAATTTAACTGAATCACTGCAGTGGTTAAGTGAATCGTGTGGTCATTAAGTGAATCCGACTTTCCCCATTGACTTTCCTTGTCGGAAGCTGGCTATGAATGGTGATCATATGACCCTGGGACTCTGGGACACCACAACCTTCATAAGTACATGCTAGCTTCCAAGTACTCGAATTTTGATCGGGTCACTGTGGGGATTCAGCAACAGTCATACGTGCGAGGATCAGTCATAAGTCACTTCCAATGCCATTGTAATTTTGTATGGTTGCTAAATGAATGGTTTTAACTCAAGAACTACTTATGTATAACTGCATCTTTGATCCAACAGAACTCTTCTTCTATACTTATCTTACCAACCCCTTTCTCCAGAAATAATTAGCAAACTTCTAACTCAAGCATAATTCACACAGCTCTTCTGCTCATGCATTTTTCTTCCGTAAGCTGCTAACGGTATTTCTGTGCCATTTGCACTCTGAATTAAGTAAGCAGCGACAGCTTGCAGACTGAACGTGTGACTGATGATTCAGACAACTCACTTCCCTTGAACATATGTGGTCTCACCAAGCATTAGGCTGATGACAAAAAAAAAGCCTTGTATCATCAACTGATTCTGTTCAAGATAATTTTAACTTTTTTAGTATGTTTTAGTAAGGTTTTAGTATGATGCATGTTTGTTGCTTTTTATTTATAGGTAGTTCTCGACTTCTGAGCACACTCAGCAATTTCCATTGCTAAGCAAGGTGCTTAAATGAGTCATGCACGATTTTGTAACTTTTGCAATGGTTGTTAAGCAAATCACTGTGGTTGTTAAGTGAATCATATGATTGTTAAGTGAATCTGCTTTCCCCCATTGACATTGCTCATCAGTCACCTGCAGGGAAGGTTACAAGCGGTGATACATAATCCCTGGATAATTCAGCTGTCATAAATACATGTTGGTTGCCAAGTGTCTAAATTTTGATCGTGTGACTTTGGGATGCTGTGATGGTTGTAATTGTGAGGACTGGTCGTAAGTCACTTTTTCAGTGCTGTTGTGACTTCAAATAGTCACTAAACAAATGGTTGTAAGTCAAGGACTACTGGATATTTTTTATTCTTGTTGTTATAAATTGAGTAAATGAAGAAATGCAGAAGGTTTGATGTTGCCTAGAATCTACGTATTACAGGGAAAATTGTTCCTGGATCAGGGCTCCTGCTGTCTTTGATGGCTTAGTCAGAATCTCCTTCAGTTTTCCCAGTTAAAGCAACTGTGACAGTTTGGAGAGGCTGCAAAATTGCCTTTTTCTTTAAGAAAACTCTTCTACTTGACTGATATCTTCTCTAACTGATTTATGTAACTGGCTGGAACATTGGTTAAACTAACCCGATGTTTTCCAGGTGTGCTGGACTTCTCTATTCGCCTCTCCACTGTCCAACACATCTATTTATTTATTTATTTATTTATTTATTTATTTATTTATTTATTTATTTTTATTTATTTATTTATTTATTTATTTATTTATTTATTTATTTATTTATTTATTTATTTATTTTTGGGACTTATATGCCGCCCTATCTCCCGAAGGACTCAGGGCGGCTTACAACAATAAAAAACAACAATACAAAAATTAAAAAAGAATTAAATAACAGCCCCAAAATAAATTAACTACAGTTAAAAATTAAAACATATTTAAAAACCCATCATCAATCCAGGTCAGCCTGATGGAAAAGAAAAGTTTTGAGGTCGCGGCGAAAGGACCGGAGGTCCGGGGCCATCCGAAGCTCAAGGGGAAGTTGGTTCCAAAGGGCTGGTGCTCCCACAGAGAAGGCCCTCCCCCTGGGGGTCGCCAGCCGACATTGTCTGGCCGACGGCACCCTGAGGAGGCCCTCTCTGTGTGAGCGCACTGGGCGATGGGAAGTCGTCCCCGGTAGCAGACGGTCCTGCAAGTATCCCGGGCCTAAGCCATGTAGGGCTTTAAAGGTAAGTACCAGCACCTTAAATCTCGCCCGGAAGACAACTGGTAGCCAATGCAGCTCACGCAGGAGGGGTGTAATATGGGAGTATCGGGATGCTCCCATCACTACCCGCGCGGCTGCATTCTGCACCAGCTGAAGCCTCCGGGTGGTCTTCAAGGGCAGCCCCATGTAGAGAGCATTGCAGTAATCTATCCGAGAGGTAACGAGTGCATGAGTGACTGTACGTAGGGCATCTCGGTCCAGATAGGGGCGCAACTGGCGCACCAGGCAAACCTGGGCAAATGCCCCCCTGGCCACGACTCCAATATGATCTTCAAAACTGAGTCGTGAGTCCAGGAGGACGCCTAAATTGCGCGCCCTATCAACGGGAGGCAACACCTCTCCTCCCATAACCAAAGATGGAACCTCTTGGACAAGTCGAGATGCCGGTACGTAAAGCCACTCAGTCTTGGCCGGGTTGAGCTGGAGCCTGTTCTTCCCCATCCAAATCCATACCGCTTCCAGGCAACGGGACATCACGTCGAGGGCATCACTGGCTTGGTTCGGGGTGGAGATAAAGAGCTGGGTATCATCAGCATATTGATGATACCTCACCCCAAAACCACAGATGATCTCACCCAGCGGCTTCATATAGATGTTGAACAGGAGGGGTGAGAGCACCGACCCCTGAGGCACCCCACAATTAAGGGGCCTAGGGGTTGACCTCTGCCCTCCTGTCAACACCGTCTGCGAGCGGCCCGAGAGGTAGGAGGAGAACCACCGTAAAACGGTGCCTCCCACTCCCAACCCCGCAAGACGTCGCAGCAAGATACCATGGTCGATGGTATCAAAAGCCGCTGAGAGATCTAAAAGGACCAGGACAGAGGAATAACCCCTGTCTCGGGCCCGCCAGAGATCATCCACCAGTGCGACCAATGCCGTCTCCGTGCTGTACCCGGGCCTGAAACCCGATTGGTATGGATCTAGATACTCAGTTTCCTCCAGGACCAAAGGGAGCTGCCATGCCACCACGCTCTCAACAACCTTCGCAAGAAAGTGAAGGTTGGAGACAGGACGAAAGTTGTTTAAAATAGCTGGATCCAAGGCAGGTTTCTTGAGGAGGGGCCTTACCACCGCTTCCTTCAAGGCAGCAGGGAAGCACCCCTCACCCAAGGAAGCATTTATAACTGCCAGGAGCCAGCCTCGTGTAACCTCCCGGGCCGCATAAACCAGCCAGGAGGGACACGGGTCCAACAAACACGTGGCGGCACTTAATTTCCCCATGATCCTGTCCACTTCGTCCGGAGTCACAGGATCAAACTCCTCCTGGCTGGAATTATAATATCAGGCTCCTCCTGATATTATAATTCCATTTATATCCCGCCCTTCTCTGAAGACTCAGGGCAGCTTACAAACTTACAATATCTAGAAGATATTGGGTTGCAAAAGGCTGGACTAGTAATTGCTCTTTTTAATTGAATTCTCTGTTTGTTATCAACTGCTATAATTTTGTGTCTTCTTTTTCCTGTTTTTTATTTTGTGTTAAATATAGTATATATACTTGGAAAATAGTGTAAATAATGAAAGGAAAGGAAAGGAAAGGAAAGAATGAATATTACTTTGTTCACTTGGAGCTCTGATTCCTAGTGTATATTATCCTTCGCATCTTTCCTATTACATATTCCTTTAACATCTTATGACTTATTCTTTCAGCTTCCTAATCCTTTAGCATCTTATCACTTTATTGTTTGTATTTTATGATTTATGTTGGTTGCTTTTATTTAGCATTTTATGACTATCACTGAGTGTTGTATCTTATGATTCATGATGATTGTATTATGATTATGATAATGATTTATCACTTGTTGCTTGTATATACACTGAGAACTTATGGACCAGAGGCAAATATTTAAATGCTGCTTCCAGATGCATAGGTGTGTTCTTACTGCTGCACAGTGTTGTACTGTATTGTGTTTTGCTTGTTTCTCTTAAGACAAAAAAGGCTTCGCAACAAGCAGGCATCAGAAGCAAAAATCTCATTTGCTCTGAGTGGTGTTTAAAAAGCTAAACTCCAGAAATTAACAGCCCTGAGACTAAGATTTAATTTAATCCAGACTAATCAATTATAGCCCATAAGAGATTATATAATGTAGTTTACTATATAATGTAATCTTCATATAAAGGAGAGCCAGTTTGGTGTAGTGGTTAAGATGCAGGTCTAGAAATCAGGAAGCTGAGTTGAAGTCCTGCCTTAGGCATGAAAGTGGTTGGCTGACTTTGGGTCAATCACTTTCTCTCAGCCCAGTCGTCTCACAGGGTTGTTGTGAGGAAAAAGAAGAGGAGGATAGAGTATTGGGTATGTTCACTGCCTTGAGTGGCTATAAAGTAATAAAAAGCTTTAAATAAAAATTATTTATTTAGATAAATAAACTCTAGTCAATTTGGTCTAGTGATTAAGGCATTTGGCTAAAAACTAGGAGACTATGAATTCCAATCCCACTTTAGGTTGAAAGTCAGCTGGGTGACTTTAGACCAATCATTCTCTCTCATTCCAACCCCCATCGCAGGGTTGTTGTTGTGGGAAAAATAAGAGCAGGAAAGAGTATTAGGTATGTTTGTCACCTTCAATTATGTGTAAATATGATATGATATATGATATGATATAATATGATATGATATGATATGATATGATATAATAATAATATAATATAATATAATATAATATAATATAATATAATATAATATAATGTAATGTAATGTAATGTAATGTAATGTAATGTAATGTAATGTAATGTAATGTAATGTAATATATAATGTAATGTAATGTAATGTAATATAATATAATATAATATAATATAATATAATATAATATAATATAATATAATATAATATAATAATATAATATAATAATATAATATAATATAATATAATATAATATAATATAATATAATATAATATAATATAATATAATATAATATAATATAATATAATATAATATAATATAATATAATATAATATAATATAATATAATATAATATAATATAATATAATATAATATAATATAATATAATATAATATAATATACAGCAAGGCTGTATACTGTCGCCCTGCCTATTTAACTTATATGCAGAGCACATCATGAGAAAGGCAGGGCTAGATGAATCAAAAGTTGGAATTAAGATTGCCGGAAGAAATATCAACAACCTAAGATACGCAGATGATACCACTCTAATGGCAGAAAGTGAAGAAGAACTAAAGAGCCTCTTGTTACGAGTGAAGAAGGAGAGTGCAAAACTTGGGTTGAAACTTAACATTAAGAAAACCAAGATCATGGCATCTGGCCCTCTCAATTCCTGGCAAATAGATGGGGAAGAAATGGAAGTAGTGACAGATTTTATTTTCCTGGGCTCCAAGATCACTGCAGATGGGGACTGTAGCCAAGAAATTAAAAGACGCTTGCTCCTGGGGAGGAAAGCCATGGCAAATCTGGACAGCACACTAAAAAGCAGAGACATCACCCTGTCAACAAAAGTGCGTATAGTCAAGGCTATGGTCTTCCCAGTTGCAATGTATGGCAGTGAAAGTTGGACCATAAGAAAGGCTGAGCGCCAAAAAATTGAGGCCTTTGAACTATGGTGCTGGAGAAGACTCCTGCGAGTCCCTTGGACTGCAAGGCGATCAAACCGGTCAGTCCTAGAGGAGATCAATCCTGACTGCTCTTTAGAAGGCCAGATCCTGAAGCTGAAGCTCAAATACTTTGGCCACCTAATGAGAAGGAAGGACTCACTGGAGAAGAGCCTAATGCTGGGAAAGATCGAGGGCAATAGAAGAAGGGGACGACAGAGAATGAGGTGGCTGGATGGAGTCACTGAAGCAGTGGGCGTGAGCTTAAATGGACTCCAGAAGATGGTAGAGGACAGGAAGGCCTGGAGGAATGTTGTCCATAGGGTCGCGATGGGTCGGACACGACTTCGCAGCTAACAACAACAATATAATATAAATATAAGGCAGGATAAAATAAACAAATGCATACATTATATCAGGGGTCCCCAACTCCCAGTCCATGGCCCAGTGCCAGGCTGCAGCCTGTTCAGAACCAGTCGTGGAAGTTGTGGGTGAGCATGCACACACACACGTGAAGCTGCATTTGGGAAAGCGGCGAGTGTGCTTACTCAAAACCATCCTGTCTCCTACCTGCTGCCACTGCCATCTCCGCTGATCTGTCAAGTTAGAAAGGTTGGAGACCACTGCATTATACTCAGGGCTTTTTTTCTCATAGAATGCTCAGAATGGAGTTCTGGCACCTTTTTTGGATGGAACCTTGTAGGGTAGGCAAGGCGGGTTGTATGACATGTGTGAGTTCCGACACCTTTTTCTTTTACAAAAAAAGCACTGATTATACTACTCTCCATGCGTTTAATAGCAATTCTGCGGCATTAACAGTTACAAGTATGAGAATTTATGGAAACCCTGCAAAATGTTGTTGCTGGTGGGCATATGCAACGCTTATATTGAGTTTTAAGCACCAGTAGCCAGAAACACATTTGATATTTACTCAAATTTATCACTACATCATAGCAACAAGGTGGCATTGTAATGAGTACTTTTATCTCAAGATATCACCAGCCTTTAGTTATCTTATATACTCGCATATCTCTGCTACTATTTAAGCACCTGAACTGGATTATTGTGAGCAGGCCCAGATACCAGTTTTCTACCCAAGGTTGTAATTTAGGAGTGGTGGATTGGGGCTTAAATTACACTGATTAAATATCATGAAGATGATTACAATGCTTCCCAGATATCTAACCACTAATCTCATCTCTCATGCTCATGCTACAAATTGGCGGCCACTTTACAGAAGGTTAGGGACATATGCAAGGATTTTGAAGTAACCTGGGAGAATCTACATTTGAAGGAATTCAGAGTCAAACCTATGACTGCAATTGGGACCAGAATTTCCATTGCTAAGTAATATGCTTGTTATGACTTTTTTTGCCATGGTTGTTAAGGAAATCACTGCAGTTGTTAAGTGAATCATGCGGTTGTTATGCAAACCTGGCTTTCCCCATTGCCTTTGCTTGTCAGAAGCTGGATGGGAAAGTTGCAAATGGTGATCATGTCACCCCAGGATGCTGCAAACATTGCAAATACATTGCAAACTTTGCAAATACATTGTATTTGCAAATACATTGCAAAACGTTGCCAAGACCCCAAATTCTGATTATTATTCATAATATTTATTTTGTTTTAGCCACAAGAATAAAACAGAAAAACAGAAAAACATACACACAACGTCAAAAACGTCAACAAAAGAAAAAATGTTAACAAGAATATTAAATAAGCAAATGTTCCAAGTGAGTGGATCTCTGTCTGATAATCAAATCGACCCAACATCTGATTGTAGAATATATGTAAAAGAAAGAAAAAGAAAAGAACCCAAATTAATGTGTGGAGCTGTCCTAAGTCATTTTTTCCCAGTAACTTGAATTGTCACTAAATGAATGGCTGTATGTCTAGGACAGGCATGTCAAACTCACAATGTCATGTGATGTTGCGTGACGTATTGGGACTTTTTCCCTATTGCCGGCAATGGGGTGGGGGCAATTTTGGTGTGATGCATCCGGCCCGCGGGCCAGCAGTTTGACATGCCTGGTCTAGGACTACCTATATTTAGTAGCTCTGGCAATAGAGGATTAAAGCTCTATTTTAGATGACATTATTTGGCAGTATTTCTCATTTTGAAAATGGAGCAATATTTTTTCTCATTTTCTTTTCTGGCTTAGTTCCTATGACTGTTAAGTTTATGATGTTCCCATAATCCAGGTCAATGTTTGTTAGCAAGAGAACAAATTGTGTAGAAAACTAATAAACCTCTAAAATACATTGTGAAGGTTATTACATAGTGAAAGGAAACATTTGCAGTATAATCCGGCTGGAAATAGCCAGGTAACGCTTGAATAGGAAGATAGTTTACACTGAGCAGATGTCTTTTTAATTATGACAGTTCAGGCTATTCCAGAGGAGGGCACAGTAAGTAATGAGTACATTATGAGAATTGTATGCAGCACTTAATAGACACCTTTACAATTGGGAGCCTGTCTGTACAAATTGTACAACTTTGGTGAATCAACAAACAAAACGAAAAGAAAAGAAAAGAAAGAATACGGCGGTGTGGTACATTTTTATTGTTTGGATGTGCTTGGTTTGTTAATCAGAGTTTAATTATCCTTTTACTTATTAATAATCTTTAACATGGGTAAAAAGAAATATCAGTATGGCCTCAATAAGCAGACTAGTTGAAAAATTAGTCCTTGATGCTTTTATATATGAATACATGGACCTGATACAGAAAACTGAAAGCAGAGGAGGTAATTACTCATCCAAACATAGGAATAGGTGAAGGACTCCAGTTGTGGGTAAATGCACAAAGTTTTTGTCCCTCAAAATTGTAAAGCTTATTTATTTATTTATTTATTTATTTATTTATTTATTTATTTATTTATTTATTCAATTTATATACCGCCCTTCTCCCGTAGGACTCAGGGCGGTTCACAAGGTTTTTTTTTTTAAAAACAATACAACAATTACAAAACTTAAAATCAATTAAAAAGATTATATAGACCTTGCAATAAAACCCCAGTTAAAATACAGTTAAAATCCCAATTAATATTCTCAGACCAGGCCAGAGAGCTCAAAGAGCCAGGTCTTCAGATCCTGGCGGAATGAGCGAAGGTCAGGGGCGGTCCTAAGCTCTACAGGCAGCTGGTTCCAAAGGGCAGGTGCACACACAGAAAAGCCCCTCCCCCTGGGTATTGTCCGCCGGCAATCTTTTACCGGCGGTACCCTGAGAGGACCCTCCCTGTGGGAGCGCACAGGACGAAGGGAGCTTGATGCCGGCAGCAGGTGTTCCCTCAGATATCCCGGACCCAAGTCATTTAATGAGAAAGTTAAAGTTAACAGTTTAAAAGATCAAACTAGCTACGGTGCAGCAAATGAAGGATTTTCTCAATAACAGAAGACAGCTGGAGTTATATCTGTGTTGGTAAATCACAACTCTGACTCTGCTTAGTGCAGAAAGCCAAGTTAAAGGATCCCTGAAATGTGACTGTCTAATCTCTGTTACCACACAACCACTGAAGAGAAGCTCACCTCTTCTTCAGATAATTGGCTCTTCTGAAACTGTTCTCCCTCCTAGAATCTTTTTTAGAAAAAAATAAATTCAACATTTTCCATCTGCTAGTGGTTCTTTGCTTTCTATTAGAATTGCATCCAACATCAAAAAGGTGAATTTCATTAAAGGATCTTATGTTCATCCCTCCCTCATTTTCATTCAAGTTTTCCAAATGTGTGGGCAGTTTCAGATAAAATGTTGAAACTGTTACTGAACAGCTGTGTACCGTAAACAAATAGGGAAACAGATTTTAACTTTGCTAAAGAATTAACAATGCAATACTTAGTCCAGGATTTTGATCACTGCAATGACATGCAATTGTAATATGAGAATATCGTAGCGAAACGGAGGGCTCCACATGTTCCACTGACTAGAGCAGATCTGAAAGTTCTCTGTAGAGCTTTTGAGTTCTATCTAAAGTTGGCTCTGAGACATTAACTTCAAAGCCATCAGGTATTTCTTGGTGTTAGAGACAATGACATTCTTGAAAACATGAGCCAACTTTAGCAGGTATTTTTTTTATAAATTTGCAGAGCAAGGGCAGTGAAGCAATATCCTCAGTCATGTTGGACTTCACAATCAGATTGAAGCTCGTAGCCCTGCCTTTCAATCTGGAAACAGATTGGTATAATTTTTCCAAGCAGTGTAATTGCTGCTCAGAGTACATTTGCTCCAGAATCAAAGCTTCTGCTCTAACCTCCAAAATGGTAACTTGTCATCTACTAAGTCGGGTCCCAGTCTTGTGCTCGCATGTGGGTGAATATGTATGGGTGTGTATGTGCAACTTCAGATTGCTTTATTACAAGACATTCAAATATTTCTTTCTTAGACTGGTTACTTCCACTTGCCTGATGGAGACTACTTCATTGAACCAGTGAAGAAATACGAATCAAAAGAAGGGGCACATCCACATATCATCTACAAGACAAATGTCATCCAGAAGACTCGGCGAAAACAGCGGGACACCTGGACAGATAAGCAACGGCATTGCGGGGTGAACGGTACACATGTACTGTATATGCTTTCAAAATGTATCGCTTGATAATCTAATTAAAATGAAGAAGCTATGAGCATCTTCCCCTCACCTTTCCTTGCATTTTTGTTTTGCCGCTTATTGGTTTCCTGTTGCAACTGGTGATCTGTAGTTTGATCTTGAGAGGAAGAAGGATATCGGGTTGTTTCACCTTTCCTCCTCAGGATTGGTGCTTCTGACTGCAGTTATTTATTGTCTTATTTGCCTTGCTTGCATGCTACTCCAGTCATAAATAACAGCATCTGTTTTCCGCTGGAGGGTATAATTTCCTACTGGAGAGAGAGAAAGAGGAACAAATATAGAGTTGTCCCGTGTTTGGGGCCTAGCAAGGTATTCTAAAATACTTAACAAACACTTAACACATATCTCCCTTGTCTCAGCTAACAAAGCGAGAAAGAGCCTGTGGCCTAGGGGTTAGAACAATTGCCTAATGTGCAATCGGCCCAGGTTCGAATCTCTGAAGGGTATGGCTGACTGATGAGAACAAATGAGTTTGAAATGGCCATATTAGTCTCCCTTTAATTCTTTGTTAGCAATCCAAAAAATTTACACAAATATGAGCTGTCACTGTTGTGACTACTGCCTGTCGATGGCCTTCGGTTAGGCTGAAACAGGAAATAAAGATTTGTCCCATGTTTGGGGCCTAGCAAGGTAATCTAAATAGTTAACAAGCATTACACACACACACACACACACACACACACACACACACAAACATATATATATATATATATATATATATATATATATATATATATATATATATATATATATATATATATATATATATATATATATATATATTCATAGATTTTCACGGGTATGGGTATGTAGGTCTTGGCGTATTCGGGTCTTTTCCCGTGTAAGATTGACACTATCAATCTTACACACACACACACACACACACACAATAATGTATCTATGAACAAGGGGACATTCTTTCCTCTGGACCTTATAACAACTAATGCCCACAGGGCCAATTGGTTGCCCAGCCATGATTCTGTTTTAGAATACCACAATGCAGTTTTAGAGAGCTATGGCAGATGATCTCAGATTTTGAGATTAATTGGTACTGGCATTAGAAGTGAGAGAAGAAGTGGAAAGGGGGATAAGGAGTATATTCAGGTTTCATTGGGGTCAACTGTTTTGATTAATGATTTGTATCTTCTCAGAGGTGTTGACCCAGTCCATAAATTTTGGAAGTTCATTCCATGTTTTAAGAAACATGTATATTTTTGCACTGTGCATGTGAAGCTCTATTTTGTTTTATTTGATGCATAGAAATAATAACAAGTATGCAACAATTCAGAATATTCCATCCTTTCCAGCTGGCCCTATCATGTCAAGACAGTCTCTTTCTAAAATAATTACTTTTCATAATTACAATTACTGAAAATTATTTTGAAATAATTACAATAAAAGGAGATTTGTGAAGAGTTGTATACTTTCACTTTAATTAAGTGAATTTGTGTCCATTTGAGATGTTTTTTTAAATTAAAAATATTATAAAGTCTAACCTCTGAGCCTTATACATGGCTAGATAATGATATATAAAAATGGAGGTTTCTCTCAAATTTCAGTTTTCAGGGTGGTGTGATTTGCTAGAACTGTCCTGTATATTTAAGATGGTGCTATCTTCATAAAAGATTAGGCCTTAGGGAATGATCTATAAATCTCACTGCTATAACAAAGATGGCAGAGAATAAGGATAGTGGGAATGTTCCAGTTACGGTAAGCTGGTGAATCCAGTATTTTGGCATCCATAATAACCTTCTTTGGAAATCTAAAAAAGCCTCTAAAATCCACAGTACAAATGAATACTCAATTTTGTATTTGAAACTTAGTTGGGTAGACAAGCAGAAAAGGGAATAATGCAGTTATAATAAAAATAGCTGGTTCTTTTATCTCATCCAGATTCAGGTTTCTTATGAATCTTTTGAATTGTTCAAAATACAGGTTTTTGCCTCAGCAATTTGAATAGTTCACTCTTATCGTTAAGTGGTTTGTTCAAATATTGCCATGCAATTATTAAACAAAGAAATTCACTGGGTTTCTTTCACCCTACTGTTTGGAAATGAGTGCTTTGCAATGATCATAATAAAAAAAGGAATAATCAACTGTGAGAAGGAACTACATGAGTTAACTGGGATGATTCATATGGTTCAAACAGGCTTCCTTGCTGTTGTCAAAATGAATTCATCATGAAAACAATCTGGTTAACCCAGTATGTGAACCAGAATAGTTTCTGGCAACTATATCCATTTTTTTATAAAGTAGAAAGGTGGGAAACAGAAGTCAGTAAAAGTCATTTCACTTGTGATAGAGAAGTATATTAATGTTATTTTCTTGATGATGATGAAAATGGGAAAATGTCAGGTTTATTCAACTCTGGATTTACAAAATACCATTTTCTTTTTTTCCCCCCAAGTTCCCTTTCAACTTTATTATTCTGTATATTCTTTTTTTCTCTCCCAAATTTTATTGAATATACAGTTAAAAACACAGAAAACACAATGGACAGGATACAACTTCCCTGGCTTAAACAATACTATTAGTATTACCTTGTGAAAAGAAAAAGAAAAGGGTCTCTTTACAATATAACAAAATATACGTATAGAATCTGTGAACTCTCTAGTAAATATTCTTTCGATCGTGTACATTACAGTTAAATAACTTTCAATTCTGTCTTATGGAGAATACTGGTGTAAAGATTTCATGTGAATCAAAAACAGGACTGTTTTTTTCTGGAGAGTTTATTGAAGGCTAACTCATTAGGTGGAGTTAGCAGAACGTCTGGGTCACAGTTCAAACTATTTTTCTTTTTACAATGCAAACTATTATTGAGTGACTGAATAAATATATACATCTTTTTCTCATCTGTCCAAAAGGAACTACTTTGCAGATTGAATGTAACCATGGTAATGGTTTTACCATGGGGTCCTTGGTGCTCTCTGAGCTTGGCTGTATTCTTACAGACATTTCATTACCCAATTAGGTAACCGTGGTGCCTTTGCTGATGAGAATATCCAGGAAAGGTGGCACATTTGTTGTTTTCTTCTTCCCTTGTGAATGTTATTCATTTGAAAGTGTTGATATAACAGCTTAATCAAGGAACACCAAGAAATCTTCCACCAACACTGGCAAGGCAAGCCATTTGAATATAAACAGAGAGCAAACCCCACTCCATTGTAGCACTAATGAAGTTACCTAGTTGGGTAATGAAACATCTTCAAGAAAACAATCAAGCTCAAAGGGCACCAAGAACCTCATAGTTGAACCCGGAGCTACAAATATTTTCTTCTAATGCAGGCATGTCCAGCCTATAGGCCATTGACTGCATGTGGCCCTCGTCAGCTAGTAATGTGGCCCCACAAGACCATAAACAAAAATTAAAAATAAAGAAAGTTTGTTATTTACATATATTAACTACATTATATATTTTATATGCAGCCCAAGACAATTCTCTTCACTCGGTGTGGCCAAGGCAAGCCAAAAATTTGGGCACCCATGTTCTAATGGCTTTACCATTAGGCAATAAATGGTAGCTGCTTCAGAAAACTGAATTGAATTTGTTGGAAGGGTAGAAATTACCAGCTATGAAAATATTACTGACGTATTTTCCCTCCCATAATGTGGTAATGGTGGGATTTTCTGCCTCCAGTGCTTGATTGATTAACTGGACCAAGCTTGGAAACTATGCTTGACTTAGAGACAGGAGTGAGAATCTTTCATTGCTTTGCCTAGGGTAGTACACTGTCTTGATCTGTCCCTACAGTATACCAGATTTCTAATAGGGTTTTAACATGAGTGGTTCAGATGTGCCAAGGCCTCTCACAACTAAGGACAACTGTTTGTCCACTAAACTATCCTGGCTTCTAGGACTCATTTCAAATCTTTTCTAAGCTTCATGAATTAAAATCTTTTAAAAAATATATATTTTACAATGTTTAAGTGAATCAGAAGCCTATAACTTATAGGATTAGATTATATGAAGGTTGGCTTCAAGCTCAATGGGCCGCAAAAGTAACACATATTCAGGGGGGGAGGGAAGGAAGAGAATTCATTGTCCCCCAGCTACCATGGTCCAGCTTTATGTGTCAAATTCCTTCTGAATTTAATCATGGGCAACATCTGCCAGCACCAGCTGTTCCTTTCTAACTGCCTGTGGAAATGAATGGCTTGCCTTGCTTATTGCATTTGTGCAGGACATCTAAAGTTCTATTGCCAAATGAAATGTTAAAGGCTAGGGACTTCGGATCTCAGTGTTCTAAAATGAAAGAGAGAATTCTGTGGCTTGTTATTACACATATACTGTAGTATACATACGCATACATACACATACACACACACACACACACACATACAAAAGAAAAACTGGTGACCTACAGTATAATCATACTAATTATGTGAATTTATCTTAGAGTGATTTTAATTAATTAAAATAATTTGTTTATTCTTTACCCATTTCTTTGCTTAGAGAGCATGGATCCTAGTTGTAGTGGAAATCCTACCTGAAGGCATTGAGCTAAATGGACGGTTCAGAAAAATCAGCTTTGTTAATTAAACTAGCAAAAAGAATGCAGAGAATGCCAGGCTATTAGCAAGCAAAATCAAAGTCTTAAATAGATTACACTAAATTTTAAGGAAGATAGGATGATCATGATCATGAAGTTATGAAAGTGAAGGCTATTATTTTTGGAAGCAAAAATGCCAAATTGTCCAAGGAAGAGGAGTCACAACTCATGGTTATCAGTTTATCAAAGGCATAGATACCCTATAGGTTATCTGTTCAGGTTGTTGTAATAGTGTGATTCTTCTTGTTTTCTAAGCATAGCAATATAGAATACAAAATAACAGAGCTGGAAGGGAGCTTGGAGGTCTTCTAGTCCAACCCCCTGCTCAAGCAGGAAACCAGTATTTGAGGGGCTGCCACAAAGTCGAGGGCCTCACATTATTCTCCAAAGCACCAGAGGGCAGGACAAGAAACAATGGTTGGAAACTGATCAAAGAGAGAAGCAACCTGGAATTAAGGAGAAACTTTCTGACAGAGGACAATTAACCAGTGGAACAGCTTGCCTCCAGAAATTGTGGGCACTCCATCACTGGAGATTTTTAAGAAGAGACTAGATAGTCACTTGTCTGAGATGGTATAGGTTCTCCTGCTTAAGCGGGGGCTGGACTAGAAGACCTCCAAGGTTCCTTCCAGCTCTATTCTATTCTATACCATTTCAGACAAATGGCTGTTCAATCTCTTTTAAAAAACCTCTAGTGATGGAGTACCTGTAACTTCTGAAGGCAAGCCATTCCACTGATTGATTGTTTTAAATGCCAGGAAATTTGTCTTTATTTCTAGGTTGGATCTCTCCTTGATTAATTTCTAACCATTGCTTCTTATCCTGCCTTCAGGTGCTCTGGAGAACAGATAGACCCACTCTTCTTTGTGGCAGCACCTTAGATATTTTAAGAGTGCTATCATGACACTCTTAGTCCTTCTTTTCATTAGACGTGCCATACCCAAATACCTCCAAATGTTCTTCATATGTTTTAGCCTCCTGGCCCCTAATAATCTTTGTTGTTCTTCTCTGCACTCTTTCTAGAGTTTTGCTATGCTGTAGTGACCAAAACTGGGTGCAATATTCCAAGTCTGGTCTTTCCAAGGCATTATAAAGTGATACCAACCCCTTCACCTGATTTTGATTCTATTACGTGAAGTGTTGGTAAAACTTTATAAGGCCTTGGTAAGACCACACTTGGAATATTGCACCCAGTTTTGGTCACTACAGTATAGCAAAACTGGATGCAGTATTCCAAAGGCCTGGATAGCTTTATTTATTTTTATAGATTTTGTCTGAATTAGCATAATTGGAGGATCATAGCAAGCAAGCAGAAAATCAGGACCACAAAGCAAATCAGAACAGGAGCAGGGATGGGGAAATAGCTCAAAGTCAAGATAAGGCAATTTAAAAACTTCAAGAGCATAGTTTAACTTAGGAAGACAAAGTATCACTGGGACAGGAAGCCTTTTATAGTCTGTGTTGCTTAGAAGAAATCTATGAACGATGGGAGCAATTAGTTCAAGCTGTGAACTAGTTTGACCGAGAAGATCCATGATTCATGTTTTGGGACACCTGTGTGTTGATGGAGCACCTGCTGGTTTTCTGCTTCCCTCCCCAATGAACTTCAATACTCTGAAAATAAATAGAAAAAGAGTCCAAGAATCAGAAGGATAAATGTAACTTTAGTGATACTGAAATGGAGTGTACCCACTGTAAGTCTGGATTTGGATTTTATTATTCTTGACGCCAGCCTGGTTGTTACATTGAACTATGTTTTTGATATTTCTTAGATTTATATTCTGTCTCCATGAACTCAAGGGTGTCATACATGTTTGCATTTAGATACAATGCCAATAAAGATCATTTCATTTGGCTAAAAGAAATGCATACTCAGAAGAACTAGATGGAGGAATTGTATCCCTAGGGTTCACTAAGTCTTTCTGGATATCTGGTACAAGTCTAATATTTTTTTTTAGATATTCCAACTTAGTTGTGCAGCTAAGAATGGGATAATGTGATGGAATGTTCTCCAGACTCCCAGGAGGAATGGAGTGCATTTCAGAGGAGCAAGAGACAATGTAGCTTAGCCAGTTTGTGTGAGAGACAGAGGGTGAAGCTAGATCCTCCCTAATAGTTTCCAGAATATATGTTTTATGGGACAAGTAGTCTGCTTTAGTTTGGCAAGATTTTAGTCGGTAGGTAAGGAACAATAAAGGAAACTGCTTAGAAGAATCACAATATGTCTTTTTTAATTTTTGGAGCCTGTAAAATAATGTATTCTTCCTATACATTCTAAATTAATTATACACAATCATAATAGCTTTCACCTTATTCTGTTTCTGCTATCCACTTCTTATTGCTCAGGAAAGAAATAATACATGTTGTGAAGTTAAGATAGCAATTGTATGGAAGGAACTGGATGTGTTGGCATTTGAAAGATGTTTTTGTTACTTGTATTTTTGTACAAGACAACTAAAATTGATTCCTGCGTGCAAGTCTTGTTTGTTGCCCAGAAAACTTTACATTAATTATACTTATACATACTATGGGAGAGTGATGGCTCAGCGGTTAAAGATACTGAGTTTGTCCCTTGGAAAGCTGAAAGCCTGGGTTTGAGACCTGAGCACCGCACAACAGGGTGAGCTCCTGTTACTTGCCCCAGCTCCTTCCCCTCAACAGTTTGAAAGCATGCAAATGCAAGTAGATAAATAGGTACCACTTTTGAGGGAAGATAACAGTGTTCCATGCACTTCAGCCTATAATCATCTTGGCCACATGACCACGGAAGTGTCTTTGGACAACACTGGCTCCCTTGACTAAGAAATGGAGATGAGCACTGTTCCCTAGAGTCGGACATGACTGGAAAAGGGGATACTCGTACCTTTATACATACTCTATATATGTAGGTAGATATTGAGGTTCAAGGAAGACACCCTCTTGTGCAGTTCATCTGTGGACACAGGTGGCTTTGCAATCACAGTTTGGAAGTGCAAAGTCTAACACAATGGAGGGTCTGGAATTCCATTATTGTAATAACAGTGGGTGTTACAAAATGTGACATCCCCCCATGGTTTTCTATCAGTTTTTGATGGTACCTGTCTTCAAAACTGGTTGAAACTTCATAGTACAGAACTTGCCAGTGGGGCCTATCAGCAGTCATAGCTATTGGTTCCTTAGCTGGATGTCACAGTGGTGTAGGGTTTCCTTCACAAGATCTTTGTAATACTTGCAGTCTCTTCCCACTCTCCAGTACACCATAAAGTAACTGGTGAGGAATAGAGTGGTCACCCATTCTGATGACGTGTCGCATCCACTGCATGTGGCCTCTGGTGACCTTGCATGATAAAAGACCACCAGGTTGGAGATATATAATTATAGCAGTTATGGTGAAAGATAAATATAACACTGAAATGATCTTAATGTTGCTTAATAGCTCATTTCCCTGTTCTTATTTCAAGAGTGCTAAAGTTAACCCAAGTAGCCAAAAGCCTACTTCTGGCTGATTGTTCTCTTGATAAGAGTTGATGTTAGAAGATAAAAAATTCATGCAAAATGTTAGCAGCTGTGCAAAGAGAGGGAAAGGAAATCTTCAGAAGTCCACTAAGTATTTAATAATAAATATTGATTATTTATCAGCTATCAATGAACAGCATGGTGGCTTAGAGGTGGATCTCTCGCCTCAAAATCAGGAGGCTGTGAATTTGATCCTAGGTAGCAGCAGATATTTCTTTCTCGGGCTGCAATGAGTAATTGTCTGCTGTGAACTCCCCGTAGGCATCAGGAAGGGCAGCCAGTTAGTAAATGCTCAGCTCCATTCAGTCACCCCCAACTCTACCCCAATGCAAGAGATTACAGGGTCATTAAATGAAAAAAATATCTGCAAACAAATCAATTTTGATTCTAGTCTCCACATAGATATTATAGAAATGTTTTAAATAAAATAGCAAGGAAATAAAAAAGGTTAAACCTAGTAAAGAGAATGCATGGATGTAAGTTATACCTGATGCTTATATTTTGTGCTTATACCTATTACTTACTGCAATTTTATAATGCAACATTGTACTTAGGACCCATGTTGTTCTTGACACAAAGCAAGAACAGCAGGATTTGCTTTAGAGGGTAGCAAAAACTGCATGAAGGACTATTCCGCCTATCTAGTTATAAGTATGAACGTGTAGGAGGTGTAAGTGTAGGATGCAGGCATTCCTTAGCTATGATAGCAGAGCTCCATCATACTAAACTGAACAGCTGCTGTGTCTTTTGTGCAATCTCAAACTCTTTGCAGCTGGCATCAAGCAGATTCTAAGTTGTAAATTGGTCTTGTGTCTCTTCCAAAACCTGGCTGTGTCTTTTTCTTGATCTTTTCCTTTCTTCTTCCCTTTCTTTTTTTCTCTTTTGTTCCTTCCTTTATTCTCCCTCCCTTTTCTCCCCCTCCCATCTCCCTCTCCATTCCCTTTCCATCTTCCCCTCCTTTTCTTCATTATCCTAAAATTCCATTGTAAATATAATCATATATTATTTTTTGTTAATATTCTAGTAATCCTAATGCCTACATATTTTAAGATTTATATACTACTGGGATCCCTACATCTGCAAAAAATTCCTTTTGAAGTTTTATGTGTGTGAAAAAAGTGATAAAATTTGTGAAAATTAAACAGTAGTCATAACATTTCTGTAAATTCTTCTAATGCTTTCTTAATATTGTTAGCTGAATAAAAAGCATTTCAGAGCATCAGAACCATGTCATCTGCAAATAAATTTAAAAGACATATCTGATTCCCCAGTGTTATCCCAACTTGATGGATAGATATGCCCTCATATGTCAGACTCTTGATTAGATTAAGATCCCACTTTGCTGAAAGGAATTCTTGTTGGATTATGGAAGATATACATAGACCTCTCCCCTTCTGAATATGTTATGAATAAGCTGAGAGCCAAGTAATAAGATATGGGGCATGATGTGTTTTGGAAGGGCAGAGATGAGAATGATAAGGAGATAGTCCATGGGGTACAAGCAACCTCCATGTGCATTCTTTCTCCTTTTGTTCAAGGAAGGAACTACCATGAAGTAGTCTAAAATGGCCACCAAAGGACTTCTCAGCATGTGTCACAAAGGGGCACAGTATTCTTGCACTGTGGCATAGTGGTTAGAATACAATATGGCAGGCTAACTTTGCCCACTGCCAGGAGTTGATTCTGACCAACTCAGGGTTGACTCAGCCTTCCATCCTTTCAAGGTTGGTAAAATGAGGACCCAGATTATTGAGGGCAATATGCTGACTCTATAAATTGCTTAGAGGAGATTGTAAAGCACTGTGATTGTTGTTGTTGTTAGCTGCGAAGTCATGTCTGACCCATCGTGACCCCATGGACAACATTCCTCCTGGTCTTCCTGTCCTCTACCATCTTCTGGAGTCCATTTAAGCTCACGCCTTCTGCTTCAGTGACTCCATCCAGCCACCTCATTCTCTGTCGTCCCCTTCTTCTATTGCCCTCAATCTTTCCCAGCATTAGGCTCTTCTCCATTGAGTCCTTCCTTCTCATTAGGTGGCCAAAGTATTTGAGTTTCAACTTCAGGATCTGGCCTTCTAAAGGGCAGTCAGGGTTGATCTCCTCTAGGACTGACCAGTTTGATCGCCTTGCAGTCCAAGGGACTCACAGGAGTCTTCTCCAGCACCATAGTTCAAAGGCCTCAATTCTTTGGCACTCAGCCTTTCTTATGGTCGAACTTTCACTGCCATGCATTGCAACTGGGAAGACTATAGCCTTGACTATACACACTTTTGTTGACAGGGTGATGTCTCTGCTTTTTAGTGTGCTGTCTAGATTTGCCATTGCTTTCCTCCCCAGGAGCAAACATCTTTTAATTTCTTGGCTACAGTCCCCATCTGCAGTGGTCTTGGAGCCCAGGAAAATAAAATCTGTCACTACCTCCATTTCTTCCCCATCTATTTGCCAGGAATTGAGAGGGCCGGATGCCATGATCTTGGTTTTCTTAATGTTAAGTTTCAACCCAAGTTTTGCACTTTCCTTCTTCACTCACAACAAGAGGCTCTTTAGTTCTTCTTCACTTTCTGCTATTAGAGTGGTATCATCTGCATAGCTTAGGTTGTTGATATTTCTTCCGGCAATCTTAATTCCAGCTTTTGATTCATCTAGCCCTGCCTTTCTCATGATGTGCATGCTCTGCATATAAGTTAAATAGGCAAGGCGACAGTATACAGCCTTGCCAGACTCCTTTCCCAATTTTGAATGAATCAGTGGTTCCATGTCCAGTTCTCACTGTTGCTTCTTGACCCGCATATAGGTTTCTCAAGAGACAAATAAGATGGTCTGGTACTCCCATCTCTTTAAGAAGGCATTCTTATCTCTTCTAGCTATTCTCTGGAATTCTGCATTCAATTGGGCGTATCTTTCTTTTTCTCCCTTGCCTTTCGCTTCCCTCCTTTCCTCAGCTATTTGCAGTTTCCTCAGACAGCCATTTTGCTTTCTTGCATTTCTTTTTCTTTGGGATGGTTTTAGTTGCCTAGTGCTGAGTAGCCTAGTGCTTTTCCCTACTTTCTTCAGTTTAAGCCTAAACTTTGCAACTAGAAGCTCATGGTCTGAGCCACAGTCAGCTCCTGGTCTTGTTTTTACTGACTTTATAGAGCTTCTCCATCTTTGGCTGCAGAGCACATAGTCAATCTGATTTCTGTGTTGACCGTCTGGTGATGTCCATGTGTAGAGCCGTCTCTTGGGTTGTTGGAAAAGAGTGTTTGCTATGACCATCGTATTCTCTTGACAAAATTCTATCAACCTGTGCCCTGCTTCGTTTTGTACTCCAAGGCCAAACTTGCCTGTTATTCCAGTTATCTTTTGGCTTCTTACTTTAGCATTCCAATCCCCCATGATGATAAGGACATCATTTTTGGTGTTAGTTCTATAAAGTGCTGTAGGGCTTCATAGAACCGGTCAATTTCATCCTCTTCAGCACTGGTGGTTGGGGCATAGACTTGGACTACTGTGATACTGAATGGTATGCCTTGGGTTCGAACTGAGATCATTCTGTCATTTTGAGGATTGTATCCCAGTATTGCTTTTCCTACTCTTTTATTGACTATGAAGGCTACTCCATTTCTTCTGAGGGATTCTTGCCTGCAGTAGTATACCTGATGGTCATTTAAATTAAATTCACCCATTCCTGTCCATTTTAGTTCGCTGAGTCCTAAGATGTTGATGTTCAGTCTTGTCATCTCTTGTTTGATCACGTCCAGCTTGCCTTGATTCATGGATCTTACGTTCCAGGTTCCTATGGAGAAAAAATCTTTACAGCATCAGACTTTCCTTTCACCACCAGATACATCCACAGCTGAGCGTCCTTTCGGCTTTGGCCCAGTCGCTTCATTCTTTCTGGTGCTACTAGTACTAGCCCTCTGCTCTTCCCCAGTAGCATATTGGATGCCTTCCGACCAGAGGGGCTTATCTTCCAGCGTCATATTGTTTTGCCTTTTGTTACTGTCCATAGGGTTTTCATGGCAAAGATACTGGAGTGGGTTGCCATTTTCTTCTCCAGTGGATCACGTTTTGTCAGAACTCTCTGCTATGACCTGTCCATCTTGAGTGGCCCTACACAGCATAGCTCATAGCTTCATTGAATTACGCAAGCCCCTTTGCCATGACAAGGTAGTAATCCATGAAGTGGAAAGCACTGTGAAGCAGTATATAAATCTGCTATTGCAATATAAATTGCTATTGTTATATATCTCATGCATCTAAGGAATATGCACCACTTAGGGTAACTGGTCTAGTTTAATTTCTAAACAAAGGATAAGAAGTTTATTAAAGTTTCCATTCCCAAATACCAAAATAGCTTAAACAGTTTTGGATACTCTGCACTGTAATTGGTGTGAAGCTTGAGGTAAATAAATTATTATTTCATGTGAAGGAGAAAAATGAAGCTGGTGTTACTCTAGGCTCCTCTTCTGAGGAGACCTGAAAACAGTGAGATGATGTACTGTATATAGACACTTTTTTTTCTTTGTATAGATATTTCCCAGCATGATATACTACTAAAAGCTGCTAGTTGATTGTTTGATTTCCAGCAAGCTAAAAAAAACACCTTTTAATTTAAAAATTCTGCTCTGGCCAGCACATCTTCCCTCAAAAGTTCTTTCTCCTCCCTTTGTTTCCGTAACCTCCACCATCAGTTTCTTTCCTGCCAACTTTTGTTCCCTTTCTACATTTTCTTGGATTCTCTTGTCAGCTTGAACCCTGCAGCAAACCAAGAGGCACTCCATATAATAAGGAAAAACATTTTTTTTATTTTATTGGGTGTTATTTCTGGCATTAAGCCAGGGGTGTCAAACTCAATTTCATTGAGGGCCGCATCAGCATTGCGGTTGCCCTCAGGGGACCGGGTGGGTGTGGCCTGGGTGGGTGTGGCCTACTGGGTGGGCGTGGGTAAAGTGCATATGGCCTACTGGGTGGGCATGGCCAGCTCTACACTGTTTGCATTAAGGGTGCCTATGGGGGCCTGGGCAGGAGTGGGACAGATCTGAGGGTCTCTGTTCTGTACCAGCCTGCTACCGGCCCTGCAGAAAAGGCAGGGACAACCCCTTTCACAAGAAGGCAAGAGGCTGGAATTACGCCTGCCAAATTTATTGCTACAAAAACAAATAGAACAAGACACGAACCAAGAAACAGGAGCTTTTCAAGCGGTTGCCTTCAGCAAACCAGCCCTCCCACGCATTCCCCCTTAAATACAGTTCAGGGTGTGGCTTCTCTCTGCCTCCTTCCGAGGAGCCCCATTGCCTTCCTCTGTTTACTCCTGATTGACTGCCTCCTGCGTCAGGCGTCCTTGAACAGGGCCAGCTGTGGGTCATCTTCATCCACGCTGTCAGGCTCACACAGCTGGGTCTGCATCGTGACCAGATGAGAGGGGCCTGGCTGAGGGCTCTCATCAAGCTGTCCAATCCCCTCAGCAAGCTCTTCAACACCCCCTCCTTCTCCTCCTCTGAGTCGTCCGACCCAACTGCCGAACCCACAGGCTGACCCTGAATCACAACAGTCTCTGGCAGGAGGAGGGTCTCTGGGCCAGGGCCAAGGCAGTGGGGGCCGTTCCCTCACTGTTTCCAGGATGGCTTCATGGGCCACATGAAACTACTTCGCAGGCCGGATCTGGCCCCCGGGCCTTGTGTTTGACATGTCTGCATTAAGCCAAGCAGTGAGAAGTATTCCCCCAGCAATTAGTGCTTTTTAGTCTTGCTATCTACAGAGCAATGAATTGCACAACAATCTAGCTCTTAACATTGGCCATATAGTTTCCAGTCTTGTTTTTTTGGCACCTGCATGGATGCTGTTCCCAAAATTGGACATCTGTTTGAGAAATGGAGACACGGTCAACAACAGCTGGCTGGAATTAAAGCCAAACTCCCATAGGAAAGTAGGAATAGGGCAGTTCTGCTAAACAAGCATCTCACTGACTACAGGGTCATGACAAAGAGCACAGCTGATTCTATTTCACATTTGAGGAGATTAGCAACAATAATTTATAATCAGTTCCTATGAATTCCTCTTAGATCAAGGGTAGAGATGTATGTGGACCTATTACAGGCCCCCTTCATTTCTATTCAACTATGATTCTGCTGGTAGATTCCTCAGTGATTTGGAATGCAGTGCAAATCCTGGCTAGAACTGAAAGGTTATTAAAAAGATAATTTTACTGATCATTAAAACAGCGATCCTTTACTTCTTACTTGGAGTTCTCTTCTTCCAGGAAATTCTAAGTTTAATGCTCTGGGGAAATTAAGTCCCCTCATTTCTCAGTCTCAGTCCAGCAACTTTTCTTTCTATTTCTTCTTCCAGTTCCGCCTTTATATTAAACAAGAATCAATTTTTAACTGACATGGCAAGAATGCTGTGAATTGTTTTTCAGCAACATCTGGTGAACTTGGGTGCAATCTCACTTATGGAAGATGATTTCTACCATTCTCCTGGCTGGAAACTCCATAATGACAGTTTCTACATATATTGGACTCTGCATGTCTATGGAGATTCTGAGTCATCCAGGTCATAGTTGTCCCAAAGGTGCATTTTCAAGAGGCAATTGGACTTCCTTTGTTTTTTTCCTTGAACTGAAGAAGCTTCTTGGATGCAAACCAAACATCTTCAAGGAAAAACAAAGGAAGTCCAATTGCCTCTTGAAAATGCATTGGGACAACCATGACCTGGATGACTGAGAATCTCCATAGACATGCAGAGTCCAATGTATGTAGAAACTGTCATTATGGAGTTTCCAGCCAGGAGAATCATCCTCCATAACTGAGATTGCACCCATGTTCACCAGATGTTGCTGAACAATTCACAGCATTCTTGCCATGTCAGTTAAAAATTGATTCTAGTTTAATATAAAGGCAGATCTGAAAGGAGAAATGGAAAGAAAAGTTGCTGGACTGAGACTGAGAAAAGAGGGGACTTAATTTCCCCAGAGCATTAAACTTAGAATTTCCTGGAAGAAGAGAACTCCAAGTAAGAAGTAAAGGATCACTGTTTTAATGATCAGTAAATGATTTGTCTCTTAAAAAAGCATCTCTGGAACATTGGACCCTGCGATGCGTTTTCTAAAAAAAATATATAAAAATAACTTTTGCTTTCAGAATAAAAACGTGCATTTCAGAAAGTTAGCTTCAAAGCAAAGAATAAGTTTCCTGCTTGAGACTGCTACAGCTTTATTATAGATTAGAATGGTGTGGAGACATCAATATTCCATAAAATAGAAGCAAGTATGAACAAGTATGCGGTGTGCTTATTAGAAGCAAAGCATATTTCCTACTGATGCACTTTATAAAGAGATTTCTCTAGAAAAATAATTATATACCCTTTTTGGTTTTGTTATATCTTAAGCTCATTATTTTCTCAATTGTTACATTCTCTGTCCTGTTTCTTTGGCTCCAATCTTTGTTTTTCTCTCCAAGTTCTTGTGTGCTGAATTGTATTTGATTCTGGTTTTTGCAAATATATATATATATATATATATATATATATATATATATATATATATATATATATATATATATGTATATAATTAATCAATCATTTATAAAAAGTGAGAAAAATAAGTTATTGGAACAGAAATGTAACAGGCAAGATTGCTTTATTTATACATTATTAATCAATGATTAAAAATATTTTAGAAGTTAAGCATCATCATTTTTTAATTTAATGAAGTTCCAACTCTTGCCCTCTAGACGTATGGGGGTCTAATAGATCCTAACTGATGACTGGGAATTCTGTGAGTTGTGGTTCCAAAAGTATTGGGAAAGGCTCTGATTTATTCCTCTAAATAATGAGCTTGTGATGTAGTCCAGATTCCCAGAAGGGAGAAACTGCTTTCCAGAGGACCTATCTGTTTTCATTTAGATAGGGTGCCAATAAAGAAAGATTAAAATGAATGCATACTGAGAAGAACTACTGGTAGATGGAGGAATTGTGGCCCTAGGTTTCACCTAGTTTTTCTGGATATCTGGTACAAGCTTAATGTTTCTTTAGAAATACCAACTTAGTTGTGCAGCTAAGAGTGGAAAGATGTGATGGAATGATCTCCAGGGTCCCAAAAGGAATGAAATGCATTCCAGAGGAGCAAGAGAAAATGCAGTTTAGATAGTTTGTGTGAGAGAAGGAGGGTGAAGAAGCTCCTCCCTAATAGTTCCCATAGAATAGAATAGAATAGAATAGAATAGAATAGAATAGAATAGAATAGAATAGAATAGAATAGAATAGAATAGAATAGAATAGAATAGAATAGAATAGAATAGAATAGAATAGAATAGAATAGAATAGCTTTATTTGGCCAAGTGTGATTAGACACACAAGGAATTTATCTCTGGTGCAAAAGCTCTCAATGTACATGCAAAGCAACAGTAATAATAATCATAATATGATACCAATAAGAGGGGGTAGTAGAGAAGATGAGAATAACAACAATAACAACAACACTAATACAACCATACATTATGGGTAAATATACTTAGACATAAAACAAAACTGTGAGGATTGTTCAGCAGAGTCATGCACAAGGGGAAAAACCTGTCCTTTTGTCTAGTTGTTTTGGTGTGCAATAGCAGTGTCCCAACGGGAGAAGTTGAAACAGTTTAGGTCCAGGATGTGAAGGGTCTGTAGATATTTTCTCAGCCTTCCTTCTGACCTGATCAATATACAATATATAATATTCTATGGAAGGCAGGCTAGTTTTATGGTGCAAGTATTCTGCTTTAATTTGGCAAGATTTCTGTCTATAGGTGAGGAACAAGAAAGGAAATTATTTAGAAGTAACTGAATGTTTTCCTTGGGTTTTGGCACCTTACAGAGCTTGAGGAAAGGAAGGCTAATAAAATTAGTCCAAGTACTGTGGGTATTTGAGCACCCCAGCAGTAGAAAGGGTTTTCAGGAGCAGCTGAAGCATAAATTATTCTAGAGTTTTTGTTCTAAAAGGAGGGGAAAAAATGATGCAGCCGCCAGGCTACCCATCTGTTGTTATTTTCTTCCTAAGACTGATTATTCAGCTTTGTTCCATATGCTTCATTGTGTTGCATTGCTATATGACACTCAAGATATGAACATCTCTGCCTACAGATTTTTCCTTTCCCAGCCATTACCTAGAATAATATTTTAAATTTAATTGAGACATACATCCCTGCAGTCCCAGGCATTGAATTTAATGTAAGGAAGTCTTGACTTGCTAGCTGCTTGAAACTCTTATATATCTTCTTTGTAATGCATGTCTCTTACGTTTGCATTTGTTCTGGCCAATTCAAACAATTCTTTCAAATGAGAAAATCCGCCACCTGAAACTCCATCCTGTTTTAGTGGACATTCAATATAATTATCTGCTTGTGATTAGTCTGCAGTTTAAGCTAAAGGTCAACAGCTTTAACTGGGAATGGAAAGCCTCACATGACCTTTGAATGCCATGTTATATGGTGGCAGTTCAAAACAGTTGAAGCCATGATGAAATTAATAATAATAATATTGAAAGGGACCTTGGAGGTTGTTCCACTGATTAATTGTTCTAACTGTCAGGAAATTTCTCCTTAGTTCTAGGTTACTTCTCACTTTGATTAGTTTCCATCTGTTGCTTCTTGTCCTGCCTTCAGGTGCTTTGGAGAACAGCCTGGCTCCCTCTTCTTTGTGGCAGCCCCTGAGATATTGGAAGACTGCTATCATGTCCCCCCTTCATCGTTCTTTTCATTAAACTAGACATACCCAATTCCAGCAACCGTTCCTTATATGTTTTAGCCTCCAGTCCCCTAATCATTTTTATTGCTCTTCTCTGCACTCTTTCTAGAGTCCCAACACCTTTTTTCATCGTGGTGACCAAAAGTGGATGCAGCATTCCAAGTGTGGCCTAATCCAAATTAATGTAATGCTATTAATATGATGCTCAGTAAAAAAAACTTCCCTAATGTCTTGGGCTGTGTGTGTGTGGGGGGGATGACTGTAGATTTCAGACTTGCAAGATTTTTTTTTAATGTAGCTTTACCATGAAATAGAATTAGCTCATTTGGTTGTTATTTCTATCTCTTTTATCCCACAAGGTCAACACCAATTTTGCAAATCTGAAAATAAAATCTTCCCCACCCATCCTCTAATCTCCTGTACAGATGAACATTTCCATATTCATCTGTTCATATTTCCTAGTTTGGTAATGAAATGTCTGCAAGCAGATCAAGATAAGAGAACAGCTAGAACTCAACAAACCAGATCAAGAGAAGGGAGAGAAAAAGGGAAAGAAAGCAAAGAGTTGCTCAGCAGTCTTTTTGGCTGAGTCGACTAAGCAAATTCCTTGGCTTCCTGAATCTTGAATCAGAGTTCTTCTGGAGCTTGGCATCCAGAGCAGTTCACAGGGTGGCCATATATGGCCAACTTATATGATCTGGCTGAATATGAAATTCAGCTACAGGAATATCGAGTTTTCTTGGATTACAAGTCCAGCTCAGTGGAGGACTTCAGTAGGCCTGTATTACTTCATGGTCACATCAGCTAGACTTAGGATCAGTCTGTGAAGGAGAACTGAGCTGAGATGGCACAACCAAGTTCTCTGGGACAGGATTTTTCAAACTTGACAACTTTAAGAGGTAAAGATTTCATCTCCCAGAATGCTCCAACAAGCATGAGTTGGAAATTGAAATCTACAGCTCTTAAAAGTTGCCATGTTTTTTAAAAAAACACCACTTTAGGATCAGCAAACTTGCAAAGAGGGGATAAGACTGATATTTCAGTTTTTAAGGCTACAATTCACAACTGTCCACAGAAATATCATTGAAATAAATTGGAATTGGGCTTGAACGGTGCTCAGCAATATATTCCACATAATTTACAGCTAAATTAAATCAGGGTATTGGTGTTGTCTGAATTTTCTCATCATCATCCAGCTTTCCTTTGGCAATCCTTATTATTACTCTTTAGCGTCTGCATTTTTCCTTCTAAAATGAAATTTGAAATCCCTTTACTGTTACTGGAAACTTCATCCATCATTATTTAAGTTTAAATATGAGCAAATGAGCAATAGAATGGCTGCAAAAAACTACTAACGCAAAGCAAAGAATTCTTGAATGATAGCTAAGAATATTAAAGAGTGAATGATCCTCAGTAAACTATAAATCTGATCATAGCCTGCGGCTGTTGCTTATCTCTCTTTCTAGGCATTTTATACCAAAGTTCAAAAGCAAATAAAAGAATCAAAAGGTCTCAAACACAATCAGATTCTGAAGGCAGCTGCAGCATTTGAAAATAATTAAAACTTCAGCCCAAAATTTGACTAAATAAATGTTTGACCATGTTTTTAAAGGTCACCGAAAAGTTTACTCCTCTTATTTCAATAAATAGTATGTATATCATAGACTGAATGATGTAGAAGGCTTGGCTCTGAATTTCCACCAGACAAACTTGCAGAGGGATCTGCCTCTATTTACATCAATCATTTAACTTTTTTTTTTTTAATTCCATTTATATCCCGCCCTTCTCCGAAGACTCAGGGCGGCTTACAAGCTTAGCAGTAGCCTTCATTCTATGTATATGCCTGCTTATTGGGGCTTTCACACACACCCCAAGCGGCATTATTACAAAGTCAGCTTAATTGCCCCCAACAATCTGGGTCCTCATTTTACCTACCTCGGAAGGATGGAAGGCTGAGTCAACCTTGAGCCTGGTGGGATGCGAACCTGCACTAATTGCAGGTCAGTCATTTAATTTAAGAGCCATCGTGGTGCAGTGGTTAGAATACAGTATTGGATTCTAATTCTGCTGACTGCCAGCAGTTTGATTCTGATCGGCTCCAGGCGACTCAGCCTTTCATCCTTCCGAGGTCCGTAAAATGAGGAACCAGATTGTTGGGGGCAATAGGCTGACTCTGTAAACCACTTAGAGAGGGCTGTAAAGCACTGTGAAGCGGTATATAAGTCTAAGTGCTAGTGCTATGCACTATTAACTTGTAAACTGTCAACCTTCTTAACTTTCTCTGCACAATCTCACATGATGTCTTCAATGTCAAAAATAGGTTTTAAAAAGATAGCATTCTTAGACTCACGAGCATCTTGAAATCTTGCCCATTCTCATGCAAAATCCCACAAACATTTTACATTTTCCCTGAAGTTTCACTAGATCTAACATGAGTTGGACACTTTAAATTACTTAAAATTCCCATGTGGAAGTGTTGCAGGAGTCTTGGTGTTCTTGGTATTATAGGCCAATCCCTGATATCACTTACCCATTGAGAGAAAGGCTGCGAGTGAATGCATTATTCCCTGGGTGGCTCTTCTATGGCTGTTCTGCTTGGTAGACAAAGAACAGTGTTTACTTCCATCATTTTTGGGACCTTCTTACTTTTTCCTACCTCTCCCTCTTTCATCATTATAAACTCAGTGATGTCTACAATTGCTTCTTGGGTTGCAGTGTCTCAAGCTGTATCCGTAAATAAAGGTAGAAAATGGTCATCCAAGGAAATCAAAAGATGGCCTTCAAGCTTGATATTTGGCTTCAGAAGGACCAATTAAAACCAATTAAGACCTTATCTACATCTGTATATTTCTATTATTCCTGACCTTGACAAAATTCTAGACTATGATTTCAGTGACTTTTGAGTGAGAAAATGTTATGTTTCTTGAGTGTCATTTATTATAAGCTGACCATAGTTAATAGGATTTTAAATTGGACAAAACTGCAGAATGACAAGTCCCACTTTTCCTCTTGTTTTATAATAAGGCAGTTATTATAAAGCTGGATGCCAACTGGGTGAATGTTTAATTTAATTTAGAGCATGTTACAGCCATATCATCCATTTCTGTTTTCACAAACACTACAATGGTTTAAGCACAACGTTTATCGATCTTGACAAAAGCTTTTAAATAATCTCTGGCAAAGCAAGGAACTACTGTATTAAGACAAATGAAGCAAAATTTTGGCATATAAAATGTTGCATTTTAATTAATATAATTGCTAAGTTTAATATATTGCCATAAACTAGGGTACAGCGTTTATAAACAATCCTTGAAACTATCAATCACGGGGATTCACCCACCCATCCACCTATCCATCCATCCAAGGATTGCAGGCAAACTCTGCCCACAGCTTGTAGTTCGATCCTGACCAGATCAAGGTTGACTCAGTCTTCCATCCTTTCGAGGTTGGTAAAATAAGGATCCAGATTGTTGGTAGCAATATGCTGACTCTATAAACTGCTAAGCTTGTAAGCCGCCCTGAGTCTTCGGAGAATAAAAATGGAATTAAAAAAAACCTGCCCAGAAAGTGCTGTAAAGCACTATGGAGTGTTTTATAAGTCTAAGTGCTATTACTATTGCTAGTTTGACAGAAAAATCATTCAGAAGACACTATTACAATATCTTAACTTTTAAAAAAGGTTATGGATAGATCGATAACCTTTACTGTCATTTTTTACTGTGGGCACAATGGCATACATTAAAAAATGAAATTTAGTTGCTTGCTCTCAAAGTGTAAACATACATAACACACATTTAAACATACTATATACAACTTATGTATAGACCTACACCCTTATGTATAAGTAACATACAAATATTAATCACTCTCCATCTTGAATACATAATGGAAGGAGGAAGCCTTAGAGTTCACAAGGTTAATACTGTATGGAATGAAACTGTGATTGAATCTGGATGTTCTGCTTTGGATACCATGAAGTCTCCTTCCAGAAGGTAACAAGGAAAACAAGTTGTGAGGAGGATGAGTAGACCCTTGCAGACCCTGCTCGAACAACACTTATATGCTATATCCTGGATGTTATCTTATTTAAGATAACAAGTTCATCAAATTGTATTTAGGGTTTCCTTCCTGAGCAGGGAGTTGGACTAGAAGACCTCCAAGATCCCTTCCAATTCTGTTATTCTGTTAAATGGCTATGTCAAGCTATGAAGATTGCTTGCACTAGGACAGCCTGCCACTTCTAGCTTGCCAACAGTTATGAGGGGGGAGGAAAGCGTATGGAATGCACACATGGTTTCTATCCATATGGGAAGCAATGTCACTGGAAATATATTATGGCTAGCAGAGAGTTCCTTCTCATAACAACTGCCTGAAAACTAATTGGACGATGTGACCTGAATTGTCAGAGAGGGGAGGGAAAGGTTTACTCTTTTAATTATTTTTTGGCACCATATTGCCAGAGCTGGTTTTCCATTCATTAGTGCCGGTATGCTGTGCCCAATAAAGTTCTGCATTAGAGAATTGGAATGTCTCAGGTGTGTTTACTTCATTGGGATCATCAGCTGGAAACTTGACAGGCTATTTCTAATTATAAAACTGATATACTATAATTTATGACAGTTTATATTTATTAACTAAGTATTGAACAAATAGGTATAATATTCATTCTTACGTCTTATAAACTTATATATTAGCCAAATTTCTATGAAGGACGTTCTAGGATTTATTTGCATAGATTAAGACTTAGCTCTTGATCTCAGCATCACAGTTCAGTGCTATTTTGTATGAAAATCTATGGCATCTGGAAGCAATTAAGACATTTGATATTGGAGTATTGGTTCATTGGCCTATTAGCAAGATAGTAAAATAATTTCTGTGCCTAAAATGTCCCAGGAGTTGGGTTAAGATACCTCTTAAATTCAGTTGCAAATTACAAGCTAAAAACAGGTAACCTTTGGGGGAAGAAAGTCACAATATGGGATGCCAGAAACCCTTGGCCAACTAAAAAATCTACTCCTTCTTGAATATTAAGGATATAAAATTTAGTAAATTGTTCTAGCAGTGAAGGAAAGAAATCTGGTCAATAATAAAGCACCTCACATAATATTTTAATAACTTTAGTAGCATTGTTCCAGGACATATGATTTCAAAATCATAGTCCAAATAATAAAATCACCTCAATTTTCAAGTGCTCACAATCTCCTTATGTATGGTACTCTTTGTCTTCTATCTCTATTTTACCCCCTTAGAATATTTGATTTTCACAGCAACCCCATAAGGTTTTGCCCTGATATGACTGATGGTCAAACTTGGTTGACTTAATTGTTCATAGCTCTGATTTAATTAAGATTAGCCAAGTTGCTTTCAAAATTAATGGTTAATAACAAACAATAGCAGTGGAAAGTTGAAATGGAACTTTCTTATAGGCAGATAAAAATAGCTGTTAAAATGAACAGCTATAAAAAAGGAGGTGGAGTTGCTTTCTCTATAAGAAATAACTACATCTCTACAGAAATAGAGTACAACAATGATGAAAACTGTCTTGAATGCATTTGGGTCAGTATAAATGGGGGGGGATGACATTGCTATAGGTGTATACTATAGGCCACCCAACCAAACAGAGGAAATAGATGAACTTTTTGCTAGTCAGCTAACTAAGGTATGTAGGAAGCACATCACAATAGTAATGGGGGACTTTAATTACCCTGACATCAACTGGGAGACAAACTCTGCACCAAGTGGAAAATCAAATAGATTCATGACAAATCTAGCAGACAACTTTGTCTCCCAAAAATTAGAGAAGGGAACTAGGGGATTAGCCATATTGGATCTAATTCTCGCTAACAAAGATGAAATGATAGAAGGTGTTGAAGCCACAGGAACCTTGGGGGGAAGTGATCATGCAATATTGGAATTCAACATTATGGAAGCACAAGCAATAGACCACAGTCAAATAAATAAATAAATAAATAAACTAGAGTCTTGTACTTTAAGAGAGCTAATTTCAATAAACTTAGAGAGGGCTTGGGAAGGATTCCATGGATGAGAACCATCAAGCGGAAAACAACTCAAGAAGTTTGGGAAATTTTGAAAAGTAAGATAATAAAAGCACAGTCTAGCACAATACCAACAAAGAAGAAAAATAACAGATCTCAAAAGAAACCAGCATGGCTGCATAAAGAACTCTCTGATAAATTGAAAGATAAAAAGGACAAGTATAAAAAGTGGAAAGAGGGGCACATAACTAAGGCAGAATATCAGCAAATAGCCCGAGCATGCAAAGATGAAGTGAGGAAAGCTAAGTCTCAAAATGAACTAAGGCTTGTGACCAAAGTCAAAAATAACAAAAAAAGCTTCTTTCAACATGTAAAAAACAAGAAAAAAGTTAAGGAAATAATTGGTCCATTAATGGGGGAAAGTGGCAAGAAGGTGACAAGCAACAGGGAGAAAGCAGAACTACTCAACTCATTTTTTGCATCTGTCTTTACACAAAGGGAAAAAACAGTCCAACCTATCAAAAACTGCCATAAAAACCAGATTAGAAACACAAGTTAAGATAGGCAAGAAAATGATAAGTGAGCACCTGTCCAGCCTAGATGAGTTCAAATCACCAGAACCAGATGGATTACAACCCAAGGTTCTCAAGGAACTGGCAGATGTGATCTCAGAACCACTGAACTATATTTTTCAAAGCTCCTGGAGCACTGGGGAACTACCAGAGGACTGGAAAAAAGTTGATGTAGTTCCCATCTTCAAAAAAGGGAAAAAAATGGATCCAGGAAATTAGAGACCTATCAGCCTGACCTCAATACCTGGGAAGATTCTGGAAAAGATAATCAAACAACGAATCAGCGAACACCGAGAGGCAAACAAAGTCATTACTAAAAGTCAACATGGGTTTGTGAAAAACAGATCATGCCAGACAAAACGTATTGTATTCTTTCATCAGGTGACAAAATTAGTGGACCAGAGGAATGCTGTGGATATAATTTACTTGGACTTCATTAAGGCAACTGAATCTGATAAGGTAGATCACAACCTACTGCTTGATAAGATAGAAAAATGTGGGTTAGACAGCATCACCACCAGATGGAAGTAAAATTGGAAATGTGCTTCCTACCTATGTCTATTTATCAAAGAGGCACCAGATTTCCTTCAGTGTCACTGCCTCTCAGGTAAATATAAAATACATGTCAGTGGAGTAAGTGTGCAGCAGTTTACTGAGAATGCATGGCTCGTACATAGCCATTTATATATAAAAAGTAATGAATATACAGTATAGCCTACGGGTTGAAAGATAATAGGGTGGGAAGGAAATTAGATGACTTTTCTTTGCTATTGGATGGCTCCATAGTATTTTTCCTGCCTGTTTCTGTTTTTCCATTTAAAAATGCCTAGCTATGATTTCAAAAAAGATGAAAAAAATACAAAGAAAATAATGCAAGTTGAAAATAGTAATGATGACAATCTAATAGTGTTTTCTAACCTTGGCAACTTTAAGACATGTGGACTTCAACTCCGAGAATTCCCCAGCCACCAATGGGTTAGGGCTAAGGTTAGGGTTAGGGGTTACGGTTGGCTGGGGAATTCTGGGAGTTGAAGTCCACATGTCTTAAAGTTGCCATGATTGGGAAATCCTGATCTAACAGCAACACTAGTCTACACAAATACATGTTTTCTTTCTTGCTTCTGTTACATGAATGAGAGTGAAGCAAGAATGATTTAACAACTTCATGAAAGGAGCTTTATGAGAGGGAGGGAGCTGATATCATGATCTACTGATGGATCTACGCATATTTCTAAAAGAGACCGTAATATCTTCTCTCCTGAAAGTAATGTTTAGCCTTCATGAATCTTAATTCTGACTGTTTTGTTCTCCAAGAAAGATCTTGTCAGAAACTGTGGACCAAGATCATCTGTGTAATGAACAGTGTGGCTGTTTCATTACAGGCACTAAACATTTTAAATTTAAAACATACTCTATTCATTTAAATATTTAAAACAAGATCAACACTGTGACATACTTCTTTAAAAAAAAATCTTCAAGGCAAATTTTCCCCTTCCATTCAGTCATGTCTAATTTTTTTGGAGACTGCCTAGACAAGGCACCGAGACATGATCTGTGCAATTGTTGTTGTTGTTAGTTGCGAAGTCGTGTCCGACCCATCACGACCCTATGGACAACGTTCCTCCAGGCCTTCCTGTCCTCTACCATCTTCTGGAGTCCATTTAAGCTCACGCCTACTGCTTCAGTGACTCCATTCAGCGACCACATTCTCTGTCATCCCCTTCTTCTCTTGCCCTCAATCTTTCCCAGCATTAGGCTCTTCTCCAGTGAGTCCTTCCTTCTCATTAGGTGGCCAAAGTATTTGAGTTTTAGCTTCAGGATCTGGCCTTCTAAAGAGCAGTCAGGGTTGATCTCCTCTAGGACTGACCGGTTTGATCGCCTTGCAGTCCAAGGGACTCGCAGGAGTCTTCTCCAGCACCATAGTTCAAAGGCCTCAATTCTTTGGCGCTCAGCCTTTCTTATGGTCCAGCTTTCACTGCCATACATTGCAACTGGGAAGACCATAGCCTTGACTATACGGATTTTTGTTGACAGGGTGATGTCTCTGCTTCTTAGTGTGCTGTCTAGATTTGCCATGGCTTTCCTCCCAAGGAGCAAGTGTCTTTTAATTTCTTGGCTACAGTCCCCATCTGCAGTAATCTTGGAGCCCAGGAAAATAAAATCTGTCACTATTTGTGCGATTGCTAAGAGTCAATACCACCTTGATAGCATATAATCAATGCATCACATGCTGTATAACCGTAATTGTATCCCCTAGTGCACAAAAAGTTACAAATCATTGCTATAGCATAAGTAAAATTAACTTGCTAAGCTTCACACTCAATTTTAGGCTATAATGAAGAAACATGATCTCACCAGCAAATATGCAGATTGAGCTAATGTTCTTGCTTTAGAACAATGAGACTTGCTTCCTGCTCAGGTCATTCAGTTGTTGATGTATTTACATTGCCATTCATTTTATTTTTGCATGTTACTGAGTGTATCTTACTTGCTCCATAGCCTTTTTTCTCTTTCAAATAAAGTCTCTGCCTTTCCAGACACTTCAGTGGTAACAGAAAGATTAATCATAAATATTGAATGATTGAAAGGAAAGGAAGTCTGTAGACACCTCCCCCACAAACAATGTTTTGTTTTGTTGTTATAGTAACAGGAGGAGCAGAGAATGAAGCCTTAACATAATTGACTGGAATTAAGTCTGCTAAATGTACCATTTCAGGATAAGCTGATGTAGTATTAGGTACTGTGAAACAGGACAGCAGCATATTAATTCAAGAATAGGAAGCAACGAGAATGGGATTGTCCTCTTGCCTTGCTTATAGGCTTTTTTAAATTATTTTTTTGTGTGATGGAATGCAGTATAGAGGTGAATTCCCAAGGTGGGATGGGATGAATTTCAGAGGAGTAAGAGGCAACTCAGCCCAGATATTATGTGTGAGAGAAAGAGTGAAGACAGCCCCTCCAAAATAGTTGAGAGAGTGTGGTGTAGATGCTGTTACTTGATATTTTAGACTGGCAAGTTATGTCTATAGGTGTGTTATGTGCTCCTGGCTACTTTCCTTTGTGACCAGAGGTAAGCTCGCCTGACCAATAACCAGCCAAGTCACAGTGAAGGCCTTTTGTTTCGTTTATTGCAATAAGTGAGGAGAGAAGCTATCAAAGCTTGGTTCTCTCCAAAGTTTCAACCCCAAAATTCCCTTCTTTATACAATCCTGTCCCAGCCGCCACATCCCTCCTCTTTCCCCATTGGCTGAGGTACTATGAGGTTACACTCTTTCCAACTGCCACCTACCTATTTCCTGCTACATACTAAATCATACATTAGATGTACATTAATAATATAAAATATTAGACATATTCAGTTGTTGGTTTTGAGTTCTGGGCCCCTTAGAACAATAGGTTGTTTCCTGTTTTTCAGTTTAGTTAAGTTTCCCTGGCTAGATATTTCCTCTTGCAATTGTTTTTATAGCTTGTATTCTTTCTTCCCCACTCTAAGACCCAGCTAATTTTTGCCTATGTATTTATCTTACATTCTCCCTTTATGCTCTCCTTTCCTGTTTCCCATCCATTATCATTTCTTTGGTAAGCTTGTTTCTCCACTCAGTAAGTTTCCACTGCAGCAAATTCAATTTTAAATTCCTATCAGGTGTGAAATAATAACTAAAGAACTCAACTTGGAAGAATTGCTGCTTGTTATTCTTGGTCTTGGTCTTGACATTATCTTGCAGAAAAAAGGAGGCAGGGCAGAGTGTGCAACTTATAGCAATCCCCAAAATGGAAGCATTCAAAAAAAACAACAAGACTACACTGGCATAAAACTACACATGTAATTATAGTAGTAAATGCAAATGTGTAAATCCTACTAGCTTTTAAAGTATAATAAATCTCATGACTCAATCTTCTGATGGGTGGATTACACACAGGACAAGACAATTAAAGGCCAAAGAAATGAACAGTCAAAATGTCTGAGATGCACCTAGAAGTGGTATTTCTTTTCTCTCCTTCTTATCTTTTTCCCACCTTCTCCTTCATGTCCTAAAATGTCTTGCTAGACAAAATCAGAACGGATGCTAATGAAGTCTTGAACAAGCTGAAATCAAGATATTTGCGTACTATTTTCATCATGTAGATTGCTTTTCTTCAGGCTCATCAGGATGAAGTTTTTCCAACGATTGGAAATAAATCTCCTGATTCTTTCTTTAGAACAATTTCTTAGCCATACTTTGTCAGCAGAGTGTATGGGCAGTCCTTATTTGGTGACTGTCTTGTTTAATAACTGTTCACGATTATATTGGCAATGAAAAAGTAATTTTGTGACCAGTCCTCCTGTTTATGATCTTCCCGGGTTTGTAAAGCAAAGGAAAGCTGAAGTAGATCATAAGGACAGTCATGGTTTCACTTAGCAACAGAGTTGCCCGGCCCAATTGTGGTCACTAAATGAGGACTACTTGTAGTAAGTTTTACTCTAACTGCTGAACATTGCTAACTTCAGAAATTCTATTCGAGACTTGTGCCATTAACTCAAGATCAGAATGCATTGAAAGACACTTCTCTCCCTCTCCCTCCCTCCCTCCCTCCCTCCCTCCCCCCCTCTCTCTTTCAGTCTCTCCCTCCCTCCCCCTAAAATTCCAGCATTAAGGCCTATTCTTTGCTGGTCAAGTCTCTGGTCTCTTTCCCAAGCCAAGCCAGAATACCTGCAGAGCAGACATGTCAAACTTGTGATGTCACATGACGTCGCGCGACATATTGGAGCTTTTTCCCCATTGCCGGCAATAGACTGGGCACGGTTTCCTGGTGATATGTCCGGCCCGCAGGCTGGCAGTTTGATACTCCTGCTGCAGAGGGAAGTGACTAATTAGGAAGAGGTATATCTGCAATACACTTAAGTGACTACCAGGAACCCCACAAGTCACATAGTAAAGGCCTTTATACTGAGTCAAGCCAATAACCTCCATGATGTTCAAGAATTATTTTGAAGCCAGCCAAGGAGGTAGCCAGCACCATAATTCAGGGTAGTGAATTTCAAAGTTGAATTATGCACTGTGTAAAAGAAAAAGAAAATTCCTTTGTCCTTTTACTTCCAGGATTCAATTTCATTGGGAGACCTCTGATTTTAGTAGGTTGGGAAGGGAAAAATAGTTCTTTCTTGTTCCCTTTTATCCACAGCATGCAAAATTTTGTATACTTCAATCATATTACCTCTCATTTGCATGATTTCTAGATTAAAAAGCCCTAAATGTTGCAATATTTTCTCAGAGCAAAGCTACACAGAGAACTTCATAGGGTACTTTAACTTCAAACATCTCTTATTTGTAACTAATTCTCTCTTTATTTGCAACAGACTCAGCCATTAGAGTCTATAACAAGCTACAGTGATGTCAAATTGATGAAAACTCACACGATGATGTCATTGTGCAAGTAGTATAATTTACATACCTGTATTATGTAAATAATCTCATTTGCATGATGATCTCATCAAGCATATATCATCATTTGCCTATTCTTCCCTTCCTGCAGGCAACCTTGACTACTGTTGACTCAATTAAGTGTGATATAAGCATCCTGTGCAATCCAGCTCACCAGAAGTACTGTATGTCTTATGTTAAATTCATGGGAAGGAATGGAAGGCTTAGCTTCATTACTTAACAAATTCTGTTCCAGCTGAATGAGATATTGTGCCTTTTTAATAATACACAAAGATTAAAGTCTGGTAAGGAAAAAAGGCTTTTGTGTGAAATATTTGATCTTGCAGAGGTGATACATTGAAAACTGTTTAATCATTTCTGGTAATAAAAAAGGCTGCAAATAGAAATTCATTTTTTTTATCTTGCCAGGTTCTTTATTCTTCAGCTTACTGAACAGAATATAATTGAGAGCTGCAGTAAAGTCTGCTGAAACTCAGATCTGTTCTTGCTGAAAAGCACCCGTGTTTAAGGGTGAGGGTATGAGATCTGTGTGAAAGGTTTATAAGGGTTATTTGAAGCATCAAGTGACTTTGGACTTGAGGCTTCTTCAGAAGTTAGAGGTCCATGGTGCTCTCTGAGCTTGTTTTCTTGCAGATGTTTCATTCCCCAAGCTAGGTAATATCAACAGTGCTAGATTTGTTTCATGTGGAGTCAGTAAATACAATACAAAGCATCACTGTGCAGAAGCCATGTTGTTACAGAGAGGGAGAGAGCATACAACAGGAACAGGAAATGCATCACAGGATCGATAGTGATGAATCATAGAGTAGCAATGTGACACAGGAAACAAATACAATAGAGATGAACGATAGAGCTACATATAAGGTAAATATAACACCTGTAACATCTTCCCCTTTTCATGTTAACCAAACAACATTATGAAATTTTGGATGACCACTAGCAACAATATAGTTAAGTCTGTTGGGCGGTTGCGAACGCCTGCCACTATGGGTGAAGATTGGCCCTCTTTGTACTAAGAGTTTCTCCGACCTCGCTGAGCTTGCTGGACTTTTCACACCACTCACTGGGACATTCTGCATTTGACTGCTGTCAGGTATGCCGGCTTGCTCAGGACTGTTATTAGCATTGGTCAGTGGCATCCATACGGTGCATTCCCTATTGCCAGTGGGTAAATGTGGCCTGGTAATACCGGATGACCCTGGCCTGTCTACTGGATATGGAGAGTCAGGCTACGAGTCAAGCTGCTCAGCCACACGCAGATCCACATGATTGTGATGATAGAGAGTTCAATCAATGTCCACTAGATAGGAGTGTGGTGCCACCTGTTGTAAACAGACACCCATTTTCCAGCAACCTGTTCGATTTCCAGGCAGTGGTTTCATATGGACTCATTCCCCAATATGCAATTCTGGCAACTCTCTGGCTGATTGATTTGTCATATCTTGCCTTGAATACTTGTCTCTTAAGCTGTAAATTTTCTGGGACATCTTGTATCACAGAGGGTTCAAGCAACTTATTTGCCACTGGTAAGGAGGTCTTTAGTCTCTTTGACATCAGTCTCTGTGCCAGACTACTATCCATGCCCTCGGTTGGAGTATTTCTCCAATGTAGAATGGCCTTCCATGGGTCTTTACCATCACTTTGCGCTTTCTTGCATAAATTCTTAACAATCTGATTCAGCTTTGCCATTAGCTTGTGGATGACGTGGTGAGGAAGTCACATGCTCAAATTCCCACTCAGTGGCAAATTTCCTAAATTGTAGGCTATTAGCGGCTGGCAGGCAAATACAATACTTAAACATTCCTTTTTGATTTGTGCGTAATTTAGCTCAGCAGATGAAAGAGCCCTGGACACATATGCAACTGGCTGACCCTGCAATAGGCAACATCCTAGGACCTAGGCCATTTTTGCTTGAGTCACTTTGAATTTTAATAAGCTTTGTGACATCATAGTATTTCAACATTGGGGCAGCAGTGACCAAGCATCTTATCTCCTTTACTACCTGGTCATGCTAGGGAAGCCAGTGCCAAACCGCATCTTTTCCAGCAGACATCTCAATGGCTGACACACCTCAGACAGGTGCGGCCAGTATTTTGCTATGTATGCGGCAAAATTGACTTCTTGCACCCTGAAGTGGAATTTCTTTGCACTGAGCCTCAGCATCATCTGCCTATAACAGTCTAGTAGTGCTATTAGCTTCTCATCATGGTCATGCTCAGCTTCTTCATCTGTATTGCCACAGCCAACTATGAAATGTCATCAGCTATTGGCTCAATTCCACTGAGGCCACTCAAAAGTTCATGCTGCTTTCGTTGGTACACCTCTGATGCTATAGAGACTCCAAAAGGTAGTTTGGCCCACCTCTTTCTCCCTCAAGGAGTCCAGAATGTGGTCCTGTAGCTACTCTTTTCATCCAGTTTGCACTGTAAAAAGGCATCTCTAGCATTAACAAGTGTGAAAACTCGTGCTTTGGGTAGTTTGTGCAAAATGTCATCAAGTGTTGGCATTAGGTAGTGTGACTATTTCAGAACCATTTTCAGAAATTTAGGATCAATGCAGGTTTTGATCTTCTCAGGCTTCCTAATAGCAACCATGTTGCTTATCCAATTGTTAGGCTCAGATACTGAAGTAATACTGTATGTCCTTCAGCTTCATATTTGTCCAGTTGCACTTTGACCAGTGGCTTAATGGCTATTGGCACATTGTGTGTGGCACATTGTATTGGTAAAATGGATCATGTTCAAAGTGAACCTCTCCTGAAACAGATACTATGGGGCCCTCAAAAAAAAGATTATTCTATGTCCTGTTCCTGGTGGCTGTTTTTAAATATTCAAAATATTCCTCACTCTTATTCCATCCTTAACCACAGAAATTCTGGTCTCAGTTGTGATTGTAATCAAGGACTGTATTAAATTTATATGCTGCTGGAGTAAAAACTCCCAGCTAGTTTACAAATTATTCAAAACATTTAAGAACAAGTAACAAGATAAACACAAATCCAGGAAACAAGATGGTAGAGAAACAAATCTGGATGCAGACAAGACAAAAGAAGGAGTGTCAGTTGTCTTCACCAGTATCCTGGTTGAAGAGGCACATCTTCAGGGCTCTTTGAAACCCCAGTAGGGTGGAGCCCATTCCAGCCCATGGAGGTTAGGTTGCTTGATTCTGTGCTAGGTATCCTTTGTGTGAGACAGGGACAGGAGATTTTTACCTCTCTATCTTTAGTATGATGGACTACAGTGAAGGGCAGTTTCCCAGGAAGGAAGGAGCACATTCCAAGGAGGGAAGAGGGTGAGACAAAAGGCAGCACAGCTCAGAGCTGAATAGGAGACAGAGGGATAGAGTAAGAATAGCACAAAATCTCCCAGGGTATCTCCATTAGAATGTCAGTAGTAAGGGCAGGGCTTTTTTTGTCATAGAACGCCCAGAACAGAGTTCCGGCACCTTTTTTGGATGGAACCTTGTCGGGTTGTATGACGTGTGAGTTCCGGCACTTTTTTATTTTACAAAAAAAAAGCACTGAGTAAGGGTTTAGTCTGGCAAGATTCTGTCTATTGTGTGTAATCAAATGAAAAACTGAACTTTGGTTCACTACCTCATTCTTGGGCTAAGCCTGACATCAGGAGACTGAATGAATAGTTTTCTGTGCTTTCTGCTGTGGAAAATTCACTTTTGAGGCTTAGGTTTAAAAATCAATAGGCACTTTTCTTGTCGATCAGAAGATTGGCAGTTTGGCGGGTCGAAACCCGAGTGCCACATAACAGAGTGAGCGCCTGTTACTCGTCCCAGCTTCTGCCAACCTAGCAGTTCAAAAGCACGTAAAAATGCAAGTAGAAAAATAGGGATCACTACGGTGGGAAGGTAACAGCGTTCCGTGCGCCTTTGGCGTCTAATCATGCCGGCCACATGACCACGGAGACGTCCTCGGACAAGCGCTGGCTCTTCGGCTTTGAAATGGAGATGAGCATCGGCTCCTAGAGTCGGAAACGACTAGCACGCATGTGCAGGGGAACCTTTACCTTTACCTACTTTTCTTAAATGCTATTGCTTATTCCGACCTTGCAAACTGCAACTTATTATTGTGGATTGTTATCTACAAAATTCATCAAATCAAATTTAATATCATAATTTCACTCCAAGGTTAGAAAATGAACCACAAAGGTGACCACCAAACCAAACAGCAGAGATTTTTTTTTAGTACCAAGGAGCTTTAGAAGCCAAGAGTCATGAATTGAGATTGTTCCAGCATCAAATCCTGTCAACAATTCAAGAATTGAAGACTAACATTGAAGAATAGAATAGAATACTTTATTGGCCAAATATGACTAGACACACAAGGAATTTGTCTCCAGTGTATAAGCTCTTAGTGTACATGCAAAATAACTGTCAGGACCCACCCCAATCCACGTCTTAGGAAAGAAGAACTCTTGGAGACAGGATTGTCCAAGCAGGAACTTTTACTAAAACATGATTTTCAGTGGAAAATCTAGACAGGATCTGAAAACTGTGTTACAGATTGATACTTTTATCAAGTAAAAGTGAAACCCCCTCCCCTCAGTCCATTTGGTCAGTCCCAAATCAATTAAGGTTCAGGTGTTAAAAAAACCTTCCAAGGGAAGAGGGATCTTCCATGCCTTTACGACATTTCCTTCCTCCCTTTCAGATTCTAATCGGAGATACAAACCAGATCTCTCCCCCCCTCCCTTCCTTTGTTCTTCTTAGTTCAAAGATTCTTCCCCTGGTCTGATGACGGCCTCCGGGCAGGCTGAAATAAACACCCTTGCAACAAATGGATAGGGATGGCCAATTAACATCTTCTCTTCTCCTCCTTGGGAATGGCAGAATCCAGTGAGGGATGTAAGATTTTAGAACATACAGATAGGGATTTATGAATGGGATATAAATGGATTCTGACAACAACCAAGTAATAATAAACTCAATAACAGGATAATCATAATAATACCAATAGAGAAGGTAGTGGAACAGATGAGAAGAATAAAAGTAAGACAGCCCAACTACATGGTTAGATATCTTTAGGCATAAGACAGTGCTGTGGAAATTAGTGTTCGTCAGAAGTGATGGCATGAGGGGGAAAAACTGTTTCAGGGTCCAGTTGTTTTGGCATGCAATGCCCTATAGCAGCATTCTAAGGGGAGTAGTTGAAATGGTTTATGTTCAGGATGTGATGGGTCTGTGGATATTTTCTCAGCCCTCTTTCTGACCTGTGCAGTAATGACAAAACTGTATGTACTCATATTAAAAGTTTAATTAAATTCAAGCTGAAATGACTCCCTTACGTACAATATATCACAAAACAAGGCAAGCGTAGAAATTTGAGATATGATTTTAGGGGGGGGGGAAAGTTAAGAAATTACTTTAAAAACAAATCATTTAAATAAATATAAGCAATGACCTCTCATATTTCAAGAAAAGGACCAATTCCTAAGTAGTGATTACTGAATAAAGATAAGGGAAGGGAAGGGGAAAGGAAGCTATCAAAAGTTCCTCTTTGAAGATGATTTATTATACTTTTTTTATTTCAGTATTTTGCTTTTCTATTTTTTTGCTATTAGCTTGAAGAATATAAAGTGAACGTATCTCATTTTATGTTTATTAAAAGGTAAAGGTAAAGGTTCCCCCGCACATGCGTGCTAGTTGTTTCCAACTCTAGGGGCCGGTGCTCATCTCCGTTTCAAAGTCGAAGAGCCAGCGCTTGTCCGAGGACGTCTCCGTGGTCATGTGGCCGGCATGACTAGACGCCAAAGGCGCACAGAACGCTGTTACCTTCCCACCGGAGTGGTCCCTATTTTTCTACTTGCATTTTTACGTGCTTTCGAACTGCTAGGTTGGCAGAAGCTGGGACGAGTAACAGGTGCTCACTCTGTTACGCGGCACTCGGGATTCCACCCGCCAAACTGCCGACCTTCTGATCGACAAGCTCAGCGTCCTAACCCATTGAGCCACTGCGTCCCTTTAGGTTTATTACAAAGTGTCATATTTTTAAAAAAGGGAAATTGTTCCAGCAGCTTCACTGGTCATATTTGCTCCCTAAATTTTATAAGCTCAGAGCAAATACAGTTGCTCTGATCAGGCTTAGTTTCTTTCAGGTAATCCTACCTGTTTCAATTGCCTTGTGGCATTGCGGAGTACCTCTACCTCTCTCTTTCTTCTGATGTTCTATCTACAGAGATGGTGATGAAAGTCTTCTTTTCCTGGGTGTGAAAGGGATAGTTGAAGAGTATCACCTAGGTAATTATATCCTACCAAGAGAAGGGCCAGAGAGCAAATGGTCTCTCTGGTTGCCTGGGAACAAAAAGCAGGGGAAAAAATGATCATGGGGAAGCAGCAGGAAGAATGACAGAGAAAGTGGGGGTATAAGAATAAATCCTTAACTTTCTATCTATATCCAGATAGATTTTCTGATCAATAGTTTTTGTGATGTTGAAGAGTTAGTGCCACCAAAGACACACTTCTGACAACATGATGATATTCCCAAGGACTGGTCTGGATTAGAGTCTTGTGAGTCTAGGTCAGGTATGATGTGTCTGTTCCTGCCTTCTCAAAGTTCTGAGGCCTAGAACTATTGTGCCTGATTCTTGAGACATGTCCTTCTGGTTGCTCTCCATGTCTTGAGGTAGACCTTTGACCATACTAGTCCATGTAACATTATGAGCCTGTGAGAAAGAGAAATCTCTTACTTATGGTACCTTCACAGAAAATACATTCAACACTATTTCATTATTATTATTTTTGTTTCAGAAACATCAAACTCTTTCCAACAGCAAGAACTTCGAAGGATGAAGTGGGAAAGGAACCGTGTGATGCCAAGAACAACCTACCGGCGTTCTGTCAGTAAAGAAAGATGGGTGGAGACTTTGGTAGTTGCTGATAGTAAAATGATTGAATATCACGGAAGCGAAAATGTAGAATCCTATATTCTCACTATCATAAATATGGTGGGTCACATAATTTTTTTCTATGGGGGTGGGATTAGATTTTGATTTGATTTTGATTCTATTTGATTCAGTTCAATGAATGTGATTATCCCCTATATTTCATTATTTTCTCCTGTCGTCTTAAAAATAGAATGAAGCTTTTGTGGAAGCACAGTTCTTTATCCTAAATATGCCTGAAGAGGTATGCCAAATAACGTTGAGAAAGTGTAAAAATTTACTCAAAATATTTTAGCAAAAGCAGCAACACTTCCAGTTCATCTAAGCAACTTAGTCCTTATCCATAGCAACCAAAATAAGCTCTGTATACGTTTGTCTTGCATTTTGTTTAATTTGCCCTTGCCCCTCCCAGCTTCAGTTATTATATGTTCCAGTAATTCCCATTTGACATCTCAGGATCTCTTCCTTTTCCTTTTGTCTCTTCTTCTTTCCCCAGTCTTATTTAGCTTGTAAATTCTTTGGAGAAAGGAACTATCTTTTGTTTACTGCCAGATGCCTTGATGTTGTCCGATAGTGTTCATGGGATTGAGGAACATGTGTCAAAAAAAGTCAAGATGTTGGCCACAACCATCCAATCAAAGCACATTAAAAAAAAGGTGGGGGAGTTCAATGGTAGGGTTGTGGCTGTCATCGTGACTTCTTTAACACTCCTCCACGGACACTCCTGACATCATCACTAACAGGAAAAAAAATATTGAAGAAATATAATCCACTAACTTCATATTGCCTGGCTTTGATTTAGGTGGCAGGATTATTCCATGATCCGAGCATTGGCAACGCAATCCATATTGTGCTTGTTCGGCTTATTCTTCTTGAAGAAGAGGAGGTAAGAACTTGGTCTCCTGGTTAGCCCTTGTCTTGAACATGTCATGGGAGGAAGATGCTTGAAGAAAAGAGTGAGTTTTTAGAGCCTTGCAAAAGAACAGAACGGTTCCTGAGCCTCCAGTTCCAGGAATGGGTACAATTGGCATACAATACATCTGGGATCTGTCCAGTCAAAGTACCCAGCCTTGTATTATTCCTCTTCAAAAATGCACTCTGTAGAAGAATTAGTATTAATTGCAGAATGTGTGCTTTCAAATAAGATAAAATGTTTAAATGTTATCATTATGCTTCGTGTATCCTTTGGTTTAGGAAGTATATTTGTTTTGAAGTAGAAAAAAAATAATGTTTTAACTTAAGAAAGGTATTGCAGTATCCTTTTGTGTTCTTTTCATCCTGTGAAGACTTCTCAATTTTTCCTATTGCATTGTTTTTTTCTCCCCTCACCTATCTTCACTAATAACTTTTTTTTAATCATATGCCAGGATTCAATAAATTACTATTATAATGATGTCTCTCACTTCAAGCAATGGCAATATTTATTAAAACTAAATTATTTTACCAGGCTTTGTAATTATTGCAGATACTGCTAGTCTTCTGACAAGATAATTCATTTCCCCTTCTCTTTGTAGCAAGAACTGAAAATCACCCATCATGCAGATAAGACTTTAGCCAGCTTTTGTAAATGGCAAAAGAGTATCAACCCGAAACTGGATACAAACCCACTTCACCATGATGTAGCTGTACTTCTTACCAGGTAGGATATTGTGCTGTCCCACTTACTCACGCACACATGTAACTGTGGTTTAGTGAGTTTATTAATATTCCCCAGCAATTCCCTTCACCAAAACTCAGAACTGTGCCAATTCAGTCCAGCCACGAGCAGGCCAAGATTAGTCGGCAGAGCAATGGCCTTCTAGTCCACAAAGCAATTGAAAGTTGCTCAAACAAAATAACTCCACCAGGCAAAACTTAAATCCACACACAAGGCAGCTCATGTGGCAAGGAAAGTTCAGAATCTCCAAGGTACAATTCCAAACATGGTGTCCATCCAGAGTGAAGCAGGAATCATGACAATCAAACAAAGAGCTAGAAAACCAACATGTTCCTAGCAATGCCTCCATCTGTCTGCCGTAATAGCCAGCTTTCCGGTGCAGCCCATCAAGGTGGGTGGGATCTTCTCCTCTTGAGTAGTCTGGCTGACTTCTGCTGCTCCTGCCTTTTCTCTGCCCTTCGTGTTCTCAGATCAGTGCAGAAGGCAGTTGTACCTCCTCTTCGCTGGCCGTCTGTCACTGCAAACTTTTCCCAGTGGAAGCCTCCTCCAAATCTCTTCCAGACAGCTATTCAAAGCCATCAATCAACCAGTGCCAGGAATAGGCGCCCCTGAGCTGACATCTGAGGAGGAATCTGGGGAGTCATCCAAGGGAGACATCACAGATATTCCCCTTATCTATTGGGTTCTTGTTCTACTTCTGAATGAGATATGGGTAGTCCTCGACTTACAACCACCAGAATTGCAAGTCTGAACTAGAATTTCTGTTGTTAAGCCAGGCAGTTGTTAAATAAGGGGTCCTTGGTGGTCTCTGAGCTTGCTTGTTTTCTTGCAGAGCTTTCATTACCCTGACTAGGTAACATCATCAGTACTGTTTGCTGTCGGTTTATATTCTGGTGTCTTGCCTGTCTGTGTGGGTGGGAGCGGTCTTAGGGATTCTTTGGTAATTAGGCTGTTTACTAATGGCTCTTTGGCAGTTTCTTCATTGGAGTATTGTTTACTTGATTGTTGGTCTGAAGTTGACCTAAGTTAATCTATGCTGATCTGAGTGCTGATTACTGGTAGAGAGGTGCTGGGGTCTTTTTCTCTTTGGGACTAGCTGATTGTTTCTTTTGCATAGTCTATAGATGTTATTAATGTCTATGTGTCTATTGATGGCTGATTTGTCAGAGTGCCAGGCTTCTAGAAATTCACTGGCATTTTTGGATTTGGCCTGGTCTAGGATTGTCACATTTTTCCAATTGAAACTATGGTTAAATCTGTCTATATATTGTGAAATTAAAGAATTTTCATCATGCCTTTTGACTACCAGTTGGTGTTCATGGATGCGTTCTGCTAGTCTTCTGTCTGTTTGTCTTACATAGTGATTGTTGCAGTTCTTATACTGTATGTTGACTCAGCCTTCCATCCTTCCGAGGTAGGTAAAATGAGGACCCAGATTGTTGGGGGCAATTAAGCTGACTTTGTAATAATGCCGCTTGGGGTGTGTGTGAAAGCCCTAATAAGCAGGCATATACATAGAATGAAGGCTACTGCTAAGCTTGTAAGCCGCCCTGAGTCTTCGGAGAAGGGCGGGATATAAATGGAATTAAAATAAAAAATAAAATAAAAAATAAATGTTGTAGATGGCTCCTTTTTTCTTCTGGGGTTGCTGGGTCTTTTGGTTTACTTAGGATGTTTTGAAGGGCTTTAGTTGGCTTACATGCTATGCTGATTCGATGTGGTTGTAGCAGTTTATTTATGGTTTCTGAGATATTCTTGATGTATGTCAGTGTAATTCTCTTTAGGGTTTGTGTTGGGTTGTACTGGGTTGAGTAGTCAAGGGCTTTTTGATAAGGATATGTGGGTATCCATTTTGTTGGAATGTGTTGTATAGATGCTCCATTTCCTTTTTCTGCTTTTCTGGGTTAGAATAGAATAGAGCTGGAAGGGACCTTGGAGGTCTTCTAGTCCAGCCCCCTGCTCAAGCAGGAGAATCTATACCGTCTCAGACAGCTGAATGTCTAGTCTCTTCTTTAAAATCTCCAGTGATAAAGCGCCCACGATTTCTGGGGGTAAGCTGTTCCACTGGTTGATTGTCCTCACTGTCCGGATGTTTCTCCTTAATTCCAGGTTGCTGTAGTGTGTTTGGGATCATTTAAATAAAGTCCTTACACAGCTTCTCCTGTGGGAGGTTGGGTTGTTGCTTTGGTAGTGGACCACCTGGTTAGTATGGGTGGTTTTTCTGTAGACTTGTGTTCCTAGTTTGCCATTGTGGTCTCTGCTGATCAGGATGTCCAGGAAGGGTAGTGAGTTGTTTTCTTCTTCTCTAGTAAACTGGATACCTTTAAAAATGTTGTCGATGGTTCTGTGGCTGTTCTCTAATTGGTCCTTCTTTGTTATGGTGAAGGTGTCATCTACATATTTGAACCATGTTTTCAGTTGTATTTATGGAAGTGCTATGGCTTCTAGATGTTGCATGACAACATCCGTTATAAGTTCTGAAAGCCACGATTCCATAGGTGTCCCTTTAATTTGTTGGTATATTTGGCCATCAAATCAGTTGTTAAATAAGTCACAACCAATTTTACAACCTATTTGCCACAATGATTAAGCAAATCACTGCAGCTGCTAAGTGAACCACACAGTCATTAAGTGAATCCTGCTTCCATATTGACTTTGTCAGAAGCCAGTTGCGAAGGTCACAAATGGCAATCATATGATCCTGGGATGCTGCAATTTTCTTAAATACATGGCAGTTGTCAAGCATCTGGATTTTTATCATGTCTGTGGGGATGCTGCAAGAGTCATAGTGTGAGGACTTTATAAGTTATAAAGTCACTTTTTCCAATGCCATTATAACTTGCTAAACATTGGTTATAAGATGATTTATACTTTATTAGAGTTTGGGGGAATTGGTTCCTTTTTAGTTTTTGAGAAGAAACAGAAATAAATTTGATGGATTTCTCAGTAGGATTAGTTGAAAACAGCTTTATGGACTATCTGACTTTTTGCCTCATATACTTTCATGTATTTTAGAAATATGTTTGTACCTTATTTGAATCAAGAACTATGCAAAATTGGATAGCTGAGTTCCACATATCAGAAGGGAAATTTCCCAATTCCTTTGCTTCCAAATAAACAAATAATCACATGAAGTTTACCGGAAGAAGCAGACAGCCTGCTTCTTCTGGTAAGCTTCATTTGATCATCAGAATTACAGCCTGTAGTATCCTTCACTATGACTATTGTGGCTGGAACCATTGTAGTTCTATAACATCTGGAGGGGTACTATTTCTCACCCCTCTCTTAAAATATCCTTATTCCCTTCCTACTTTTAATTATGAGTGAGTATGGCTTAATTACAAAGATCTGCACATCAAAAAGTTGTGTCTTTGAATGTCACCTCTCTTTTAAACTTATGAGGCACTCTTTGCTGTGCTGTTCTCTTGATATTCTCCCTCTTTATGCCTACATTTGCAGCAGAGGGACTCAAGCACACTGTTCTCTTTTACGGTAATTGGAAAGATTGCAATACGATACTTCACATGTCTCATGTGTTACACTATATTGGTGAGAAAGAAACAGTGCCTGCTATTGATATACCATACCCAGGACCTATGTGGCTTTTTTTTCATGGTTCTTTTCTTCTAATTCTCTCTTGATCCTCCTTCCCATAACTTTCCAGTATCATTCGCTCTTATCCTTTCTTAAATCGAAGAGTAGGAAGGGGATATTTAGGCTACTCAATCCCACCTTCAGCTTAATTCAGGAATCTAAATTAAACCATCTCCAACAGCTTCTGCTTGAATCCATTCAGTAACTGAGAACTCATCATATCTCCAGCTCATTAGTTCACTGTCAAGCAACTCTTACCCTTCACTTTCCCCCCCTCCCTTTCTCTCAGCATTTGCTTATTTGAATCCATTATTCTCTAACTGTCATGACTCTGCTAAGCACTAACTTACCAAAATGCTATCTGTCACACTGTCACATCGTCACCATTATGTAGAGGACAGTCCCTGTTATACCTGCTTGTGTTTAATGTCTTCTAGATTGGGTGGTGGTGGTGATGCTTATCAGCCCATTTGGATGACAAGTTTCCTCTCTACGCTTTGGGATAGGGTGAGGTTAGAATGGAAGGGAATGTGGGGTTTGCGTGAGGGAAATGTGGCTGTGGTTTTTCTATTTTGGGGTATATTGATTTTATTGTTACATATGTGTCATTTTATTTTTGGTTGTAAGCCACACCGAGGCTGATTTAAGATGGGGGAGGAGTTGTGCAAATGTAACCCATCCACCCACCCCACCTACCCATCCTTCTATCTCGTTGGCAGTTCCCCATACATCCATTCACCTAGAAAAGGGGGGGAGAGGAAACACCAAGTTTTCAATCCCCATGCATAGATTTGTATACCCATGTTTCCCTGAAAGTAAGACCTATCCCAAAAATAAGCCCTAGCTTGATTTTTTTGGGGTGGGCCTAATATAAACCCTACCCCCAAAATAAGCCCTAGTTTTGGGGTGAGGCACACAGCTAAAAATCAAGCTAGGGCAGGGGTGAGGGGTGGAGCTGCCCCATGAGCCACGCACCCAGTTATCAGACAGCCGGGCCTCTCCTTGCCGGCCCACTTCTTCTGCAGCATCCTCGGGCCTGCATTTCACAGTCAGAGGCTTTACGGAAGGCCACTGCAGCAGAGAACCAAGCTATGGTTTCAATCCATAGCTCGGTTCTCGGCTGCAGTGGCCTTCCGGAAAGGCCTTTGACTGGGAAATGGAGGCTGAGCTTCATTCTCAGCTGCAGAATGAAGCTGCTCCTTTGGTCCCAGAAGACGTGGGTCAGCTGGACAGGGCTGTCGGTGACGGAGGTGAGTGGAAAAGACACTTTCCCCCCAAAAAAGTAAGATCTGGTGCCTCTTTTGGAGACAAAATTTAAAAAAATAAGACCAGCTCTTATTTTCGTGGAAACAGAGTATAAGCTTGGATTGTTTTGTATTGCTGCTGATTTACTGTCTGACCTGATTAGCTATAAAGAAACTAATCTAGCATGGTCAAGGCTATAAAATTACTTCAGAGTAAACCAGTTCCTAGGTAACAGATTATGTAGATTTATGGTGAAGATTTACACTCATGTCTCTGGTAAAGCCTGACAATGCTTTAGCCAACCCCAATTATCCATAACTATTAACCATGCTAGATGGGATTTATGGGGGTTGTTATCCAAAATTTCTGGATCATATTGCCTAACTTTGCATCAATTTATATTCAAAACTTTTAACAAATGATGATGATGATAACTTTATTGTCACTTTGAATGTACACCAATCGGCATACATCAAAATGAAATTTCGTTGCATACAGCTCTCAAAGGGTCACCACCTCCGATATATACTCCTTGTTTGTGGCCCGCTCAAATTTCACATTGTCCATTTTAGTCTCTAGGGAGTGAACGATGGCAAACAGGACAGATGGAAATGGGGCTCCATGTGGATTAGCCCTCAAATTCGCTTGTATTCCGACAACCTCGCCTTCTTTCCTTTTTCTGATCCTGACTCTTCCACCTTTTCCTTAAAGAGGCCTTGCTTCTTTTCGCCCCTGGAACACGCTGCTGCCGCCGCCACCAACTCCTCCAAAAGCCTCTCTCTCTTCCTCTGGGCCTGCCGACAGCCTCATCCAGTTCCTTCGCTCCATAAACTCCAGGTCCTCTCCTCCTCTGCCTCCTCTGGAAACAGCCCTGATTTGCAATAGAATCCATCATCCATCAGAACCTAATCTACTAAAGGAAATAAAATGAAGGGGAAATGTTTTTGGAAAACAACTCCCGTCCTCCAAAACTCTTTCCCAGATAGAAAAATGCAGAAGCAAATATTTTTGGTTCTTAATTAACAGTGTTGTTTGGCTACAGTAATCACTGGGCTGTCTTGCTTGTGACTTTTCCTACAACAGTGCTTGTTAACAATAATTGCACACTTTTGAATACCGCTGTAATGACCTGAAATCTGTGACTCACTTTGCATTTTGTAAACTGCATTTTCCATATGCTATATAATGCCTCATTTCTAATTTGGGAAATTATAATTCAGCTTCTGAACACAGCTTATGGTAAGGAGCAGATAGAATGAGAATAAAAATGTTATTAGACCATGGAAAATACTGACGGGAAGGGAAAAAGCTGTAACAGATGCAGAAGGACATTTGTTAAAAAGTTCATTTAGGGCAGGGGTAGGCAACCTCAGCTCTTTTATGACTCATGGACATCAACTCCCAGAATTCCTGAGCCAAGCTGTCTCAGGAATTCTGGGAGTTGATGTCCATGAGTCATAAAAAAGAGCCGAGGTTGCCTACCCCTGATTTAGGGCAACTAATCAAGGAGAAAAACCAACCTAGAACTAAGGAGAATTTTCCTGACAAGTAGAACAATTAATCAGTGGAACGACTTGCCTCCAGAAGTTGTGGGTGTTCCAACACTCAAAGTTTTTAAGAAGAGATTGGACAACCATTTGTCTGAAATGGTATAAGGTTTCCTGCTTGAGCAGGGGTTGGACTAGAAGGCCTCCAAGGTCCCTTCCAACTCTGTTATTTTGTTATTCATATTAAACAAACAAGCACATCTATGAGATTATTATTAACAAATTTTTGATTTCATAGCTCCCTCTCCTTGTTTCTATTATTTAGGGGACAGATAAAAAGATTGTGTGGTTACAAAAGGGAGGAAATGCAAAGCCAGGAACTCTGGAGGTTGAACCTCTAGATCTCTACTGAAATATGAATCTTGGCAGATCCCCAAAAGGGATGTTTGCATCAACCGCATTATGTACACTTTCCTAGAATTAAGAGCAATAAAAACAGTGGCCCTATGTTCTGAATGTGGGATTACCTTGAATGCATAGGGTTTTGTTTTGTTTTTTTAATATTAAGCTTTTTTGCTATGGTCACAGAAAAGACATTTGTGCTGCCATGAATCAACCCTGTGAAACCTTAGGCTTGTCCCATCTCTCGGGCATGTGCCAACCACATCGAAGCTGCAACATCAATGAAGACTCTGGCCTACCTTTGGCCTTCACAATTGCCCACGAACTTGGACACAGGTAATGCATATGCTGGAAGTCTTCTGGAGGTGGGGCACAGTTAGATTTTTTTTTTAGATTGTTCAGGCAGAAATTGCATAAGACTGAAGATACAAAAAGCAAAGGAGAAGATAATTAGTAAAAAAAAATGTTATGCATTCTCCACTTCTCTTCCATTTCTCCAACTGCTAACCTTTGAACTTTAACCATATTGGAAGTCTTGATAAACAGGGGTTTTAGGGGGATTCTTGCTGCTCTCCCTGCATGGTTGTTTTCTTGCAGATATTTCGTTACCAAACTACAGAAACATCAGCTAGTAAGCGAGTGGGGTTTGCTCTCTGTTTATATATAGTGGCTTGCTCTGTCAATGTGGGTGAGAGTGATTTTACTGGTTCATCTCTTGAACGGCTGCATCTGGCTGAAGCACAAGGAAATGTTCTCTGGAAGGAAACAATTCCATTTGGTCACAGTGTATACTTGGGAAAGAGAGTTAAGAATGTGCAAATGAGCAAAACTTAACTAGAGGCTAAGTCATACGACTTAGCTAAGGGAACTAGGTACAGTATGTTTTAGCCTAATGAAGAGAAGGCCACACCAGTCTTCTAATACTTGAAGGGTTGTCACAGGAAAGAGGGTATCGATTTATTCTCCATAGCTCCTGAGGGTAGAACAAGAAGCAGTGGGTGGAAGCTCGTCAGAGGAGATTCAACCTGGAAATAAGGAGGAATTTCCTGACAGTAAGGTGATTAATTGGTTGAACAGCTTGTCTCCAGAGTTGTGGTTGTTTCATTGCTGGAGATTTTCAAGAAAGATTGGGCAACCATTTGCCTGGGGTAGCATAACTCCTGCCTTGGGAAGGCAGTTGAACTAGAAGACCCCCAAGGTTCCTTCCAGCCCTATGATTCTCTATGAAGTAAACTTACCATTACATAGCATTATTTAGTATTATTGATGATTAAAGTGTAGGGATTGCAGCTTTTATTTCATACAGTACCACCAGGATTATGCTGACTGTATATGTTCCCTTCGTATCCTTATAAATAAAGGTGCTGTATCATAACCTAAAGGATCTTAGGAGGGTTTTTTGAATCATTCTAATATTTGCACATTCTATTTTTTAATTTAGAAACTGTCTGCCATTGTGAATTGCCTTTAATCTGTTAATGCTAGCCAAAATATATTAAAATCAACCTTTACTGTTTACGTAATTATCTTCATCCGTTCTCTGAAATTCAAGTATTATTTTTTTTTAAAAAAATGCAAACAGGATGCTAAAGAGGATACCCAAAAGAATTGCAATACCCAATGACCTGCAACAGGTTATTCCTTCTTTAGGTTATTTAAAATCAACTTAAGAGAGTTACCTGTGGTGAGACGGGCAGCAAATTAATTAATTAATTAAGCAAGCAATCAAGCTGCCCTATCCTCATAAGCTTTTGTGGCAGAACTTTGTTTTGAGATTTATTCCTTGGGTTTCTTTCCCTTCAGTTTTGGCATCCAGCATGATGGAAAAGAAAATGATTGCGAATCAGTGGGAAGACGGCCATACATTATGTCTCGGCAGCTACAGTATGATCCTACACCACTCACCTGGTCACGATGCAGCAAGGAATACATCACCCGTTTCTTAGAGTAAGTCAAGGTGACAATTTGAAAAATGGAACAAAATTGCTCTAAGCATCCTTCAGTTACCTTGCTACTCATTGGGCTGTAGGCTTGTAGATGAATGAAGATGGATCCACAAATATAACTTTAGAAGCCAGTAGGGATTTTTCTAGAGTTATACGGTAAATCTTGTGCTGAAATAACAGTACTGAAACAAAGGTTTATATTGTCTCTATGATGGCTGGATAATATACTGTATTATTTTGAATATACTGTAAGTCACTACAGGTAATCCTGGTTTAGGAACCATAATTGAAATGAGCAACTCTGTTATTAAGCAAAGAAGTTGCTAAATGAAACAGTGACTGTGCTTATGGTCTTACTTCAGCTTTCCTTTGTTTTATAGACATATAAAGGTTGTAAATGTGAGAATTGATCACATCACTTCTTCATCACTGTTGTAACTATGAATAATCACTAAACTAGGCAACCAGTTGGTAATAGAGAACTAATTGTAATTGGGATGCTCCCTTTGTTGATTAATCCTACCTGTCTTATTTTGGGTAAAAACTAACTCAGCTGACTCCGTGCTAGAGAATAGACCATTTCATTATAGGGTGTTTCATGTGTTGAATTAATTTCCCCTGCAATATTCCATTTTAATTTGAAAATATTCTCATTAGGTGAAGCCACCTAAACTATAAAGGCCATTCTTGCTTTTCTTAGCTGTATGAAATCCAAGATCACATTTGTGGACTTCTAACTGTTTAAATTCTCTTATTTTTCAAACGTATTTCTCAAATTATCTGTCAAATGCCTTCCAGATTGTTGGATGGTGCACTAGAAGACGTTCTGAGAATTCTTCTAGGGTTGCCTCAGGAATAGGATAACACATCACTTCAACTTCATTGATGCAAACAGTTTAACTAAACAGTTAAAACAGTTAAGACAAGGAAGCTCTGTCTCTCTTGCTGATTGACTTCTTTCTAAGCCAGGAATAAGCAGACAGTGATGAACCATAAATCTTATTTCATTGACTGTTGTGTCATCTCCTTTTTTCTTCTCCTCCTCTTTCTCCTCTTGCAGTTATCAAGGACTCCAGATGGCGGGCAGTGATATAACACCACCATTTTCAGGATTTTCCCCTGTTCACCCTGTTTAGATGATTTTTTCCACTCTCAAAATGTATTTAGCTTGTTGAAGTTTTATTTAAATTTATTATTTTACTTAGTTTTCCACCCCAAATAGGTGGACATTTGTGTTACTTGGCTGCTTATACGGCAAGGGTAGCAGTTGGCCAATCATGGTTAAACTCAAAAAAGCTAAGCAGGGTTAAACAGTCTTCATATATGGATAGAAGGTTACTGGGAAATCTGAGGGCTATAGGCTAGGCTGGGTAATTTTAAAAACATCCTAGAAAAAAGCAAAAGCAAAATATTTCCATCCTGTTACCAGGAAAACATGTGGATGTGTCCATAGGTCACCATGAGTCAAGCTTGATTCATTACAGTCTGTTTTTAATTGGCATTGCACTTTGCTGATGTGAACTTGGGGCAATAGGGAGGCCATAAAGGGGTTGGAGTCTTTTAAGGGTTTAGAGTTTTCTTCTACTGCTTTAAGCAAAATATTCCCAGATCAACCTTTCTTCGTATGCCTTGCCTCTTAAATCACCATCATCATAATCTGAGTCATCTCATTAGCTTATTAGAAAATGAACTTATCAAAACAGGATGCTCTGATAAAGCTGTTGCCTAATCAGCATTGTAGCTTCACTTCCTACACACAGTTACATATAATATTTTTTGCAGTAAGGGCTAACAAGAGTCATCATGGACATTCTGGCTTGTAAGGATTTCTCCATCATCGATTTCTCCATTTTATTATTTTTATTGTAAGTACAGAGCCACCTTTTCCTTGCTGGTGCCACTAGATTAACTACTCAATCAACTACTTCTTCAGTCTCCACTGCTGATGTGGAACTAGGGTCCTTTTATGACTTGTGGTCTTGTGGACTTTAATTCTGGGAATTGAAATCTGCAAGCCATAAAGAGGCCGTAGTTCCCCACCTCTAGTCTGGTAGGTGAAGAACTTGTAATGCAACACATTTAGAAGGAGCCAGGTTAGTGATTGACATAGATGATAAGGAGTGGTTGTCATTTCTGTCCTTCCTTGAAATATGAAATTACATTATAGTTACCCCACAATAATATTTTCATTGCCCCCCATAATTTGTAAAGAATTAATCCCAGATGTCCATTGCAGCCACGGATGGGGTTTTTGCCTGGATGATGTTCCCAAGAAGAAAGATCTCAAGCCACCATTCATTGCACCTGGAGTCATTTATGATGTTCATCACCAGTGTCAGTTACAATATGGACCCAATGCAACATACTGCGATCAAGTGGACGTAAGCTCCTGTATCCAATATTGATGGGGATGGGGGGTCATTTAAAACAAAACAGGAATTATCATATATTAGTCTTATTTATTTATCAAAACTGTATACCACCTCTCACCTGCATGACTCTGGTTTGCAAATAAAGCCAAACAATCATATAAAAAAGTGTAGTTAAAACCAAAGTTAAATACAGAATCAAAACAAAATTACAAGTGGAGCAGTTGAAAAGTTAAAAAGGCAGAGGGAGTGCTTTCAAAGCAACCAGCCCAACCATGCTTAGTGGTAAAGAATATGGTTCACAGTATCCTAAAGCTCCTTTATTTGCCTTTATAGTGGACAATCACTTAAATATGAGCCAGCAGTGTGCTGCAGCTGCCAAAAAAGCCAACACAGTGTTAGGCTGCATTAACAGAGGGATAGAATCAAGATCACGTGAAGTGTTAATACCACTTTACAATGCCTTGGTAATGCCACACTTGGAATACTGCATCCAGTTTTGGTCACCACAATGTAAAAAAGATGTTGAGTCTCTAGAAAGAGTGCAGAGAAGAGCAACAAAGAAGATTAGGGGACTGGAGGCTAAAACATATAAAGAATGGTTGCAGGAACTGGGTATGTTTAATAGTTTAATGAAAAGAAGGCCTAGGGCAGGGGTAGGGAACCTCAGCTCTTTTATGACTCATGGACTTCAACCCCCAGAATTCCTGAGTCAGCTGACTCAGGAATTCTGGGAGTTGAAGTCCATGAGTCATAAAAGAGCCGAGATTGCCTACCGCTGGCCTAGGGGGTGACATGATAGCAGTGTTCCAATATCTCAGGGGTTGCCACAAAGAAGAGGGAGTCAAGCTATTCTCCAAAGCACCTGAGGGCAGGACAAGAAGCAGTGGATGGAAACTAATCAAGAAGAGAAGCAACCTAGAACTAAGGAGAAATTTCCTGATAGAACAAATAATTGGTGGAACAACTTGTCTCCAGAATTTGCAAATGCTCCAACACTGGAGGCTTTTAAGAAGAGATTGGACAACCATTTATCTGAAATGGTATAGGGTTTCCTGCCTGCACAGGGTGTTGGATTAGAAGACCTCCAAACTCCTCTCCAACTCTGCTCTTCTGTTATTCTGCCATGAACACCAAACCTCATAGAAGTGTTGCTTCAGAACAATGGATTCCAAACTCTGAAGCAGAAATTTCCCATTTCTTATGAACTGTGGCAATTATATAGCCCAGTGATGGCGAACCTTTTAGAGATTGAGTGCCCAAACTGCAACCCCAAACCCACTTATGTATCATCATGTGCAGTGTGGGCATGGCCCATTGGGTGGGTGTGGCCAATTGGGTAGGCGTGGCCCATTGGGTGGGCATGGCCGCAGTGGTAACAGCAGAATGGGTGGGACTAAAAAGCTCAATCAATCAATTCCAACTTGGTGAGATTTTTTCCCCCCACAATTGATTGATTGAACTTTTTTTTTTGCACATGGCGGCAGAGACGTAAAGCGAAAAGGTTTTATAAAACCCAGCTGAAGGCCTAGGACTGGGGCGATAGTGCGGGTGCCCACAGAGAGGGATATGCGTGCCACCTGTGGCACGCGTGCCATAGGTTCGCCACCACGGATATAGCCAATACAGATGCCAGCTTAGAGGAAGCCAATGTCTTGAGTGAGATACGTCTACATATCTGCCATGGGACACATGTGAGCTAAAGGGGATGAATATCCGGAGGCCTCAGGGTTGCAGCTGGCATTCCAAAGGTATTCTAAAAGAAGGTAGAAACAATGAAATATATGGTAAATATTCAGTTTAACTGTTTGTGTTCCTTTTAATTATATATTAGTTTAAAATACGGTAACACAGATAGTTTTCAACTTACAACCACAACTGAGCCCAAAATTTCTGTGGCTAAGAGAGATATTTGTTAAGTGAATCACTGCAGCTGTTAAATTAGTAACATGGTTATTAAGTGAATCTGGCTTTCCCATTGACTTTGCTTATCAAAATGTTGCAAAAGGACACTGCAAACTGTCATAAATCTGAACCAGTTGTTAAGCATCTGAATTTTGATCACGTGACCCTGGGTATTCACACTTGGCCCGAAGTGTAAAAAACAGTCATAAGTCACTTTTTTTTTTAGTAACTTTAAATGGCCAGTAAATGAAGTGTTATAAGTCAAGGACTACAAGTATCTCTACCTTTTCACATGTTAGATTATATATGTCCAGATACAATTTGATTTATTTCAAATCTGAAGTATTTAACCATCATGTAAAATGATAATTTTAGAAAATATTTCAAAATCCTTCCCCACCAATATTTTAAGATAATTTCAAAAAACTGGAAAAAGTCATATGGGAAACAATGAAAAAGAGTATATTTGTTTTCTGTCTAAGATTTTTCTGTGCACTCAGCTCCAAATGTGATACTAAGCCTTGAGCTGATGGCCAGGCTGGGGGATTTTCCCATTACTCCTACTGACTTGAACTGGCAGCCTAAAGTCATAGAGTACATTCCCTTGATGTCACAGACTGCAGTATACAATTAGTTGTGACAATTCCATTTTCTGTTCCTTTGTGCCTTTTAGCTACTGCCTCATTTGCTCACAAACCTCAGCTGTACGAAATAGCTTTGCAGGTAATAAAATAGCAATAAAATTAAAATTACATTTTAAAGCTGCCATTAAATGTTATGACATTCCAACATCCTACTGTTAAATAATAAGAAATATATGCAAGCCTTATATACAGCTTTCATTAAATGTTATGACATTCTAAAATCCTACTATTAAATAATAAGAAAAATATAGAAGCATTACGCACCAATGTCAAGAAAGACTAGGTCACCAGATTTATAAACGATAGTTGTAAATGTTAATATTACTTTATCAAAAGGTTGTTGTAACACAATCTTCCAAGTCTGGATGTTCTTCCTCCCTCCCTTTCTTTATCTTTATGAGAACCAGAGAGGGTCATATCTGAGACACTTATTCAAATGTAATTTTTGTCCCAGATTCAGATTTCTTTTATCTAACCGTTGTCTTGGTTGCAGCTCTTTCTCTGGTTCCATAAACTTATTCCTAATGTCCTTTGCAACTGTAAACATGTGCCCACATGCATATCTTCACACAAAGGGATGCCTGTTGCTCTTGAGTTGGTCCCCATAGGCCAGGGGTCGGCAACCGGAAAAAGGAAAAGAGCCACTCAGAACCAGTTCCATCACACAAACAAAAAAGTGGGAGCCGCAAAAAGTGCATGCACGTGCATCCACTCACGTGCATGCGCAAAAAACATTTTGTGCATGCGCAAACTGGGAGGCACCTGCGCGGCGACGGGTCTCCCCTTTGGAGAGGTCCGCGCCGTCCCGTTCGGAGACCTGCCGCGTTCGTTAAACATGGACGAACGCGGCAGCTGTGCAAATGGGATAGCGGCGGTTTGGCGAGTGCGCGCGCACCTCTCCCAAGCCGCCGCCGTCCATCGGCAGGTCTCCGGACGGCGGCGGCTTGGGAGAGGTGCGCGCGCACTCTCCAAACCGCCGCCATCCCGTTTGCACAGCTGCCGTGTTCGTCAATGTTTGACGAACGCGGCAGGTCTCCGGACGGGACGGCGGCGGCTTGGAGAGGTGCGCGTGCACTCTCCAAACCGCCACCATCCCATTTGCACAGCTGCCGTGTGCGTCAATGTTTGACGAACGCGGCAGGTCTCTGGACGGGACGGGGGCAGCTTGGAGAGGTGCACGCGCACTCTCCAAACCGCCGCCATCCCGTTTGCACAGCTGCCGCGTTTGTCCATGTTTGACAAACACGGCAGGTCTCCGGACGGGACGGCGGCGGCTTGGAGAGGTGCACGCGCACCTCCGCCCTTCGGAAAGGTGCGTGCGCACCTCTTGGAATGGGCGGTGCCACTCTCCATTTGGAGAGGTGCGCGTGCACCACTGCCCGTTCGAAGAGGTGCGTGCGCACCGGGTGGCTGGGAGCCGCAGGAGACAGCTCAAAGAGCCACAGGCGGCTCCTTCCATAAAAGCCAAGGGTAGGAGAATGGTAGCCATTCTTATCTGAGAAGTAGGTCTACCTCCAAGCATTCCCAGTGTTGGGCTCTCTCCCACCACACTTCCTGGTGCTGAGGGCCATTAGTAAGTGCCATCTGGCCATCTGGAAAAGATGGTCTCTTTAGATATCCAGGTCTTAAGCCATTTAGGGCTTTGGAGTTAGAACCAGCCTACAACAAACTTGAATTGTACTTGCAAACACACTAGTCTCCAGGGCAGTTCCCACAGCAGTGATGTATGATAGAACCAAGACTGCAGGTAACTGGTGTGTGTGTGTGTGTGTGTGTGTGTGTGTGTGTGTGTGTGTGTGTGTGTGTCACAGGTTTTTGGCTAGTCTTCCAAGAGCAGCTCTATTTGAAGTTAGTTACAGTAACTTGAAGTTTCTCAGCCTCAGCAACATTAAAATGTGAAGACGTCAACTGCCAGAATTCACTGGGGAATGTTGTAGTGGCCTAACTGGGAAATGATAAGGGTGATTCACTCAGGAAAACTTGTTTCCCATTTATGATCATCTGCTTCCTACAAAAGCTTTTCTGTGCTGTTCTACAACAGTGGAAAAGCATTAAAGCCAACATTAAAACCCAGTGGAAGAAATATTTATTAATGTTATTATTATGTGTGATTTATTCGCACAATTCCAAAATCTGAGACTACTTTAGAATATACATGAAAAAAGTTTTTTTCTGAAAGATGCTTGATAAATCAGTGTAGCAGATTAGTGAAGGTAGAAAGCCATTCCCTCAAGGACTTGGCAAAGTATTAGAACTAAATAAACAACAAAATAACAACTGTACCATGAACAAAGGATTCTTAATATTTGTGTGCAAAACAGAAAACAAAAACATTTTGATAATAGAAATTGCAGACATATGATCAGCAATTTTTATTATCAAAATGTTCTGTTTAGATGTATATAATATACATATAAAATATATTAGAAAAGCGATTGATACCAATTGAAATAGGCTAGTATCAATTCTTTGTTATTTAATCTTATTTCAGTAGAGATGAGGTCTATCCATACTGGTTTATTACACCACAATTAGCTGAGACCTGTGTCAGCTCATAAGAACTGGACATTTAACAGTTTACCATTTTTTTAACTTTCATGAAAATAACTATTTATTAATTTCTCCCCCAGTTACTAGGCAGCTAGATCGCACACTGCTCTTTCCCTCACCAAATACTTGGGAACAGCCTTAAGCCAAGCCATATTATAATGGTTTTCACTTCTGGTTCCTTAAAATGCTATCACCATCTTGACCTGACCTATTGTAGGTTTGGCAGCAATACAAATCCCTTCATTTTCTGGAGGACTGCCTGTCTCTTTTGATGCCATCTAGGGTTTGCCCAGATTTTTGTGGTCCAGAGTTGGGAGCACTTCTTTGTGGCCACCATATACTAAAAAAGGACCAGTAGAAAGGAGGAATCTAGTATCTTGATGACTCTGTTGAAGAAAAGTTGAAAAATTCATGCCTGCTGCTTCTGACTTGCCTACTCTTAGAGAGGACAAACCTTCAAATTTGTCTTACAGGTCAGGGCCTGGAATTAGGATCTGAGGGTGTAGGCAAGACAAGGATTCCCTTCACTAAGAAAGGGAAACAAAACAAGCAAACAAAATTCTAGCTTAAATTTATTTCATCTTCAATATTGCCGAGCCAGAATTAAACTAACACAGCTTCCCAACTTGTTATTGTTGGAACAGATCATTCCAGATTCCTTTCAAACTGGTATAAAATCTTCAGGCAGAAATGCCCCCTATTTTCCATTCTGCTTATCCTAGATTCAGTGATTTAATGGGATGAGAAATATTTGCTTCCCCCCACCCCCCCACCCCTATCAGTTAATGAGATGTAAATACCTTCATGGACCATTGTAGATCCCCAGGCTTCAATGGACTATGTTTGCTGCTCGACAGGAAATGAGTATAGTATCGGAACAAAATGCAATGTTTTCTCTCCTGGGAGTTTATTCTGTTATTCATTTAATAAATCTGCCAAACAACTCAGTAAGAAATAATTGTATTTGGTGCAACTCCTGAATGAATTGAGAAGCACAGATATTTTCAGACTTCAAAAAAGTCAAAATGGTGACTATGATTGCACAGTCAAAGCCCTGCCCCTTTTTAATGTTTATTGCATATGTTGCATCCATGTAATAAAGAACTTGGAGTATACAGTCACATCTGTCATTGTCACTTTTTTGACCCCAGCTTACAAGGGAAGAACACTTGGTGCCATACTGCTTCATTGCTCTTTGTTCCTACAATGTCCACACATTTATCAAAGGATGATCCAGTTTCTTGAAACCAGTCCTTTCAAGCAAATGTATTTCTCAGCCCTCTAAAATTCTGTCAGGATTCCATAAACTGTTCATTGATTTGTGTTATTATTACATTTCAAATTATTGTTCTTTCAGAATATTTGCCGGACCCTGTGGTGCTTTGTGAAGGGTTCTTGCCGTTCAAAACTGGATGCTGCAGCAGATGGAACAAGATGTGGAGAGAATAAGGTGATGATAAGATGGAGAAGGCAAAAATGGGAAAGGTAGTTTGGCCCCTGTCTGGTTTTATTAGTGCTGCGAGAATTCAGACCAAAGCTTGGTGGCCTCTTATGCAACATTTTGATTTTTTTTCTCCCCTGTATCTGAACTTTGCTTTCACTCAACATTACTCACAGCAATGTCTCTGCGTGAGTTCAATCTGAAATTTTGATCCTCATCTTAGCACTGTCATTTTCTCCACTGGTGAAGTTAGACCTTTGGTCTCTTTTCAAATCAATGCCAGATCCTCCATCCTCCTGTAGGAATATAAATTCCTTACTGTTGCAGATGTGTTTTTAACATGTCTTGGTAGCAATGACAGCTCAATGAAAAAGTGTCAGTATCTTTTCCTCTGTCCTAGGCATTTATTTATGTCAAGTACAGAAGTATTTCTACAAGATAAATGGTTCATTCTCCCACCCACGGAGTGTTCTTTTGTTTGCCTTTTCTAATCTTTTCAGCTAGTTCACCCTTTTATTGCAATAACTGAGTCCCTCCTATCTCTGGAAGATCCAAGTTTGTTTTTTACCTGAGCAGATGAATTTTAATACTTTGTGTCTATGGGACTTTTCACATAAAATATTAAATAGGTTTTCCACAGGAATTTTGATTTATTCAGAATCAACTGATATAGACTATTTTTATGCTAAGCTATGGCTTCATTTTATAATAAATGAAGTCATTTCTCCAAGATGTCTTGCAGATACATTTAAATTTCCAACCAGCTACAGCCAGGGTACTTGCAATTCTAACACATCTGAAGAACAGCTGATTAGGAAAGACCCGGGTACATATATACAGTTTGGCGGGTGGCCTTAGAGAATTTTTTCTTTTTAAAATTAGTCCAATTCAGTCTAGCACTGAAGAATAGAATTATATGAACTTTTAACTGTTGCAGAAGGCTTGAGCACCCTTTTAGAACAGGACTGGACTTTTTCAAAAGACATTTTGGAAGGAAGGAAGGAAGGAAGGAAGGAAGGAAGGAAGGAAGGAAGGAAGGAAGGAAGGAAGGAAGGAAGGAAGGAAGGAAGGGTGGGTTCCTGCTAACTGTGAATTGTAGCTAAACAAATTGTTGAATAATATATCTTCTCCAAAATTTTCTGGTCACAAAAGGCTATGTCCTGTATACTTTATCCAATTGATTATGCAAACTCTGTAACTGGATCTCCCATTTTCTTTGCAAATCTCTAACTTTGCCAAAAGTTTGAGGGAGGGGATTGCATCCCTCCCCATCATCCAATCTGCTATGAGCTATGGTGAGGAAATCAACAGGCACAAGAAGGGTTCCATAATCCTTTAGCAACTCCCATCTGCTCAGGCAGCAATTTCTCTGGATCAGCATGGCACAAAGTAAAATACCCACCCTCTCATTCAGGTACCTCTTCACACCTCTTCAGTTGCATATAAATAGTTGGGCTCAATCTTGGCTTTCAATGAAAAATGAATTCTCTTATGCCAGTTACCAAAGAGCTGCTATGGTAGATGTGTATTTTCATGCCAAACTGGATTTTTTCCCCTGACCCCTTGCATTTGCTGCTTTATTATTCAGTGGTGCTTCTCAGGTGAATGCATAACAGTGGGCAAGAGCCCTGAAGCAATTAATGGCGCATGGGGGTCCTGGTCATCCTGGTCACACTGTACACGGACATGTGGAGCTGGCATTCAGGCAGCTGAAAGACACTGCAATAACCCAGAGTAAGACACTGAAGATTTCAATCGCCTTATAACCTAACAGTCTGGTTCCAGAGTACTTAAAGAATGGCTGCATTGAAGGGTGGCATTTCCTGTCTTTGGAGTGATCTCTAGAGATTCTTTCCCAAGGTTTCATACAGTAGCTCTAGTCTTTTGCAAGTCATCTGTTCTGAAATCTAACAAGAGTCAGTTATCTTTTTTTTCAGCATGGAAGAAAAAAGAGGGAGAAAGAAGAAATATAGAGGGAGAAGAAATAGGAGGCCTGGTCATCTGGGACCTTGACCAATCTATCACGGCATGTAGCTTCTCTCTTATTCCCAATGGAATGGAAAGAGCCCATATCATGGTTAAAGGTATCAGATCTGGAAGAGTCCAAGTTTTAGTCCTGCAATAAACATTAAGCCAACAGAGTGACTTTGGATCAGTCAGTCTCCCTCAGCCCTAGGAAAAGGCAATGACAAAAGGACTTATCCAAGCAGTTGCCAGGAGTTAAGAGAGACCCAAAGGCACTAAAATAGATAGATAGATAGATAGATAGATAGATAGATAGATAGATAGATAGATAGATAGATAGACAGACAGACAGACAGACAGACAGACAGACAGACAGACAGACAGACAGACAGACAGACAGACTAGAATATAGCATTCAAGAGCGGTCTGCCTACCTTGATTAGATCTTCCTTTTTCTGAAAAAGTTTCATTGTCTAATTAAAGATAATAGCAGTTGATGTGAAGAGAGATAAGACAGTTTGCCAATTTTGATAAGATCTGAAAGACCGTGCACATTTCCTCAGCCATGGAATCCAATTGGGTGAATTTCAACCAGCCATTTTCTGTCAGCCCAAGCTACCTTATAAGGATATTGTTGAAAAACAGAGAGAGGAACTGCCTAGAAAAAAGGTGAAATACAAATCTAAGAAAAAGCAGAACCTGAAACGTTTCTTGGAAGTAATTTGCTGTTGTGACAAATGAAGAAAGAAACTATAGTTTGATTCAGAAAGCATCAGTGTGGTACAGTGATTGGATTCCATTAATTTTTATTATATTTTATTTATTCATGTGTATCCCATCTATATTATATTTATACAAATAACTCAAGGTGGCAATCATATCCAACACACCTTCCTCCTCTTATTTTCCCCACAACAACAACCCTGTGAGGAGAACTGGGCTGAGAGAAAGTGACTGGCCCAAGGTCATGTCAGATTAGTGCAAGAAGTGTGTGTGTGAGATCCACATTTACCAACCTATTCCTTTGCTGAATTTATCTCCCAATGATGCTGTGAGGACAGAATGAAGACAAGGGTTCTGTGTACATTTGCCTCTTGGGAAATGTAGGATGTAAAAATAATGATTGATTTCTTTATTTAAAAGTCACTTCTTCATTTTTAGACCACAGTTTGGAGGGAAGTATTGCACTGGGGAGAGAAAGCGCTATCATATGTGCAATGTTAAAGGGTGCCAAAAGGCAACCCCGAATTTCCGACAGATGCAGTGCAGTGAGTTTGATACAGTTGCCTACAAAAATGAATTCTACCAATGGATCCCAGTTTATAATAAAGGTAAATAATCTGCTAACAATCTGAATAATAATCTGGTTAACAATCTAGATTTTGTTTAGATGAATGCTTTCTTGTCAATACAGGCACAGTTTGTGAAATACTCCAAAAACATTGGCACTAAGACATGCTCCTTAAGGAGAAGGATAATGCTACTACAGGTAGTCCACAATTTACAACCTCAATTGATCCCAAAATTTGTATCACTCAAGTGAGTTTTGGCCCATTTTATGACCTTTTTTGCCACAGTTTTTAAGAGAAACACTGCAGTTGTTAACTCAGTCACATGGTTGTTAAGTGAATCTGGCTTCCCCATTGACTCTGCTTGTCAAACGTGGACGACATGAACCCAGGGCTCTTCAACCGTCATGAATACGAGTCAGTGGCCAAGCATCTGAGTTTTGATCATGTGACTGTGGGGATGCTGCAGTGGTGATAAATGTGAAAAATGGTCACTTTTTTCAGTGCCATTATAACTTCGAAAGTTCACTAAACAAACTGTTGTACATTGAGGATTACCTGTAGTTTCGATTGGACTCCGTAGTATGTTGAAGATACTCCTTCCAGACAATAATCCACTCCTTTCTGGGGAGGATTCTTGGACCCAAAGGCTAAAATGCCCTCCTGGAGCAGCTCTTTGCCCATTTTGGTTATTTTTTTGTTCTTCCTGCTCCTTAGTTTGAGTAAAGCCAGCAATCTCTCCTCTCCTTTCCTTTATTGTAAAAAAGGAACATAATTCTGAGCACAATTCCAGTATTTGGAGATGCTCTGTACATTCCTGGGTTTTTGGTTTGCTGACTTCAAAGAAACAGAAAAAGAAAAAAAAATATTGTCATAGAGGGCAGTGAGAAGAAACGTGGGTAAGAGGCAAATTAATGAATATGAAGGATGAAAGAAAATTACATGCTTGCACTGGAATGGATAAAGCTAATGTTGAGGCCAAGCTGAAATTAACACTTCCTATCCAGTAACAAAAAGAAACAGCAGTGTATATGGCTATTTAAGCTATGGAAATTAAAATTCTCAGTCTGGCTTTCCACCAATAGTGTTTTTGGCCCAGAAACGCAGCTGAGAATAAATAATTTTGGAAGGTATTTACAAATACGTGTATTGTAAATAGCAGCAGCTCTTATGGCTGTTTTAGGAACCAGCATGGCAGTTCCATTATACAAAATGACTCATGCCAATTGTTGGCCTCGTGAGGAAAACCTGTCTCTCTTGCCCCACCCACTATCTAGCTGAGGGATATGTTGTCTCTTATCTGAGAGCTCCCTTGGCAGTGTCTCTTTGCCTAATCTCCCAAGGTCTTTTACACATACCTGTCAAGCGCTGGGGAAATCAGGAAATCCAGGCAGTTCAAATGAATATAAAGGTTTATTGCAAGCTTAAGCTCTCTACAAGAATCTGAACTGCTAATGGCCAGACCAAATTGGTGATAGATAAGAGTCATTGGAATTCGAGATGGGCTGGACTTAGATCTTTTGTGGGCATGAAGGGACACCAGGCTGATGATGCATTTGTGTTTGACTCCTCCTTGGGGCTTAGCCTGGTCATCTCCTGCAATACCATTACACCAATTTTTCTGTACCAATTTAAGAGCCTATGTTAGGAACTGCAGGAAGATTGGAGCATAGATCCAACTGACATTAGTTGGCTGAGTCAATGAAATACTAATTTTTACAAAAAAGCTTTGAATCTTTAGTCTTGAATGAAAGATGATACTATTAGAGCCTTACAATGCGGCTTTAAAAATATGCTTTATTGATTTAATATTTGGGATTTCTCCCAGTTAGTCCCTGTGAGCTGCAATGCCGCCCTACAAACCACCATTTTTCAGATAAGATGTTAGATGCTGTAATTGATGGTACACCTTGTTTTGAAGGAAACCGCTACAGAGACGTCTGCATTAATGGCATGTGTAAGGTATTGGGTATGTTTCCTTCTCTGGAACATTCATGGGACTTCAGATTTGCAGACTTGCAAATATGGGCCAGGCAGATTACAGCTTTATACACTGGTGCCAGTTTGTATGTCTGTGGTGGACAATGTTTTGATGGCCAAGTTATTATTTGGGAAGTGATTGATAAGGCAATATGATTGGGGTGGTGGTATGGGTGCTTTTCTTTATATCAATGTCTTTTTTTATTTCAACACGGGTGGGGGGGAGAGATATCATTGAAGTTTCACAGTTTTACTGTCATGATTCAGCAAACTCTGGAGATTGGAAGTTGCCCATTTCAGCTTCTTGGCTCTTCCTAGATAAGCTGCCCAAACTCACACATTTCTGCTTCAAAAATGGAAAACAGTATAAGAATAGGATTGGGTGGCCAGGATCACAAGATCAGGCAAAAGCTGAGGATCATTGGAATATAAGGTGTTCTAATGCTGGGACTGTAACGTTGTATTTGGCTGGAGAAAGGATCAGAAACCAAAGCCATTGGCAAGATAACGTGCTTCATATGATTACAGTGCTTAATCCTACAATATGCTAATATGCATACTGTGGTTTCCAATGGAGACAGCTCAGCAACTAATTTAGAGAGTGCCAAAGATAGCTACTGCTATGCCAATGAATTTATCATTGGTAGGAGGATTGAAAAATCTGGAAAAAATGGGAATTAAGACCATGAAATGTTTAGTAACAATAATGTGGCACATAAGGCTGATATTAATATCTCCATAATCATGATGAGAAGATGTCTCAATAGCTTTTTAAGTAGGTCATCACTTCATCCTCCTCCACTTTCTTTGAAACTCATTATGGAAAATAGATTTCATAGCAATTGGTCCAGATGACATAATCAGAGATTTCTAGCTGATATTCTGATTCTCAAAATCGTTTCAAATTACTTGTTCAGTGGAGGTAGATTTAATTACATTTGGGAGATTGGATGATTTTAAGTATGGGGATGGGAGTTTTCTTTCGCACCAATAAATTGCAGAAAACCCTAAAGTGGAGCGGATTGTTAATTGCCTTCTCCACTTCATGATGTCCCATTTTCCTCGATAAGTTTTTAATGCCCCCCCAAATAATTGGAAGGTTGATTTGAAGTTCCCTACCCATCAAATGTTACCCATGTCTGCTGAAATTTGCAAAATATTTTATGCTAGCTGTGAGAAATTCTGTTTAGTTCTAACAATAATACACTCATTATTTTAGATGGTGACTGTCAAACAGAGTAAGAGTTTCAGACTTCTTAATGAAGCTACAGAAACATAAATCTGGAAGGCAGTTTATAAGTTAATCATAACTTTATTTTGTATGAATTCATGTTGTGACATTGGTAATGCCTACTGAGAATAAAAGACATTCTCTTCAGGTTAACAGTTAACCCATAACTGTTATTTGGTTTGAAATAATGACTTGGCATCTGAATAATCTAGTAATTGACACAAATGTCTCAGTCATCCAGGACATGGTTGTCCCAAAGGTGATTTTCCAAATGTTCAGTTGTTTTTTGAAAAAGCACTTTTGGGACTTACGTATATGACCTCTCTGTATAAATAGGATGTAAAGTTAAGAGTAAAGTTATTTTTGATTTATATGTACTGGTAATTTATATTTTAAAGGAAAAAAATACATGTATCAATCCTTGTAACATTCTGAAAAAGGCTCTTTTTCTTTTAGACTGTTGGCTGTGATTATGAAATTAATTCCAATGCCACTGAAGATCAGTGTGGAGTTTGCTTAGGAGATGGATCTTCTTGCCAGACAGTGAAGATAACATTCAATCAGAGTGAAGGATTAGGTAAAGAAAGCTTCCGTCACACTCTCAATTTACTTTGCCCATTTCAAATATTCTGTAGAAAAGTATGAACAACCAGTCCAAGAAGAGTAAATCTTGAAAACAGCCAGAGGGAAGGTAGGAAAATATTATTTCTTTTTGTTTTTCTCCCCATTTTTCAATCAGGTACTCATATTCTTCATGAAAACCGTATCTCTGGATGTTCTAAAAAAAATTCAATTACAGGGAGTCCTTGACTTACAACCATTTGTTTAGTGAATCTTCGAAGTTACAACCACACTGAAAAAATTGACTTACAGCCAGGGCTTTTTTTGTCAAAGAACACACAGGAACAGAGTTCCGGCACCTTTTTTCGATGGAATTTCCAGAGTTGTGTTCTTTTCCTATTGTTTCCCTTCCTATCCTCGTTTGTTTTTGAAAATGTCCCGCTGGCGGTACGGTGCGAGTGGGGTCCCCTCTGGTGCTGTCTGCCTCCTCTAGGAGGAGCCATGAGGTGCCGGAGCACCACAGCCAGAACGTCGCTTGATTGGCTGGGTCGGACCATGTGGTATGGAAGCCGATGGTGGCAGTGGGAGACACATAAACATGGAGGCCATCTTTCACGAGAGGTTGAGTGAGCCTTTTGCCTTCCCTTACAGAAGGTGGGGTGTGAGGTTAAAAAGAGGCAAAGTGAGAGGAAAGAAAGGCGGTTGACGTGGAAGCTTGCCCAACAGCAAAACTTTGCTGTTTCAGTTCCCTGGGTAGTTCAAAGGGTGGGATGTCTACGAAAATCTCTTTTTAGTCTTTTATACTTTATATTCAAACTGCAGAGGGGAGGAATATGAATAAAGCCAATGTCTTGTGATTTGGAGGTATTACTATTAATAATATACATTAATTATGTATTGGCCAGAGGTAAAGGTAGACCTACAGTTGTTGTTGTTAGTTGTGAAGTCGTGTCTGACCCATCGCGACCCCATGGACAACATTCCTCCAGGCCTTCCTGTCCTCTACCATCTTCTGGAGTCCATTTAAGACCTACAGTATGAGGTTTAATCAGATCTATTTATTAAGTTGGGTTTAACTTAAAGGTAAATTAAAAGTAATCTGTTCACTGACAAAGTTTCAATTTTAATTTGTTTCAAGTCAATATCCATATTAAACTCCAAATGTAAATTTTTCCACCTTGTTTGACAACTTCTTAAAAATAATTCAATCTTTTACAAGCAACCAAATTTTGTTATATTGGGCCAATTTCATTCCACATAGAAAGCTGACATTTTCACTCATTAAAATAAATGGGTATACTAGTGGTAAATGTCCCAAAAGATTAATAAAATGCTTTCTTGTAATTTAAAGCCACACAGTGCATGGTAACATTAATAGTATTAGCTTACCTTGAACAAAATCCTAGTCTCTTAGATACACTAAAAATTGAATATTTTTTTTTCAATTACAAAGGTAAACTTTGTAGGGTAGACAAGGTGGGTTATTTATGACACTTACAGCGACCTGGGGTAATGAGATCACCTTTTGCAACCTTCCCAGACAGCTTCTGCCAACCAATGGGGGAAACCAGATTCACTTAACAATTGCAGTGATTTGTTTAATAACCATCGCAAAAATGATTGTAAAATTGGATATGACTCACTTAGTAACCACCTTGCTTAGCAATGAAGAATCTAGTCTCAATTGCAGACATAAGTCGAGGACTACCTGTACTGTACATTCTATATAAATTCATGGATCCAAAGACTACTTTGCAGTGCAGCGGTTCCAATAAAGGAGAATATTTGTATCTCAAGGTTGAAATGAGGGGTGCTTGGTGTTCTCTGAGCTTGGTTGCTTTCTTGCACACTAGCACTGATGGTGTTACTTAGTTTGGATAATGAAACATCTGCAAGAAATCAACCTAGTTTTAAGAATATCAAGGACCCCTCAGTACAGGGGTTGGCCACTTTTTCTGCCCCTGTGTGTCCCTCCAATGTCCTGGATTATATAGTTTGGTATGTAGCTTAATACTCAAAAAAAATCAACTTAATTTTGGAGGGCCATAAGAATGTCAGGAAATTTACACCCAGAAAAGCTAGGTTACCATCTTCTGCTCCATTGGAAGTGTCATCCCCTGCAAGAAACTTTGTTTGAAGAAAGATGTTTCCTGTTGAAGATAAAGATAAAGATGTTTGGATTAGTGCAAACACATGCTTCGTTTCCAGTTTTATTTTGTAAGTATCGAAGAAGAAAGTCTTTGAATCATGCTGAGATGAATACTAGCTAGAATGGACAGAAGTCATATTAGCTGAGTTGTCTCATTAGAAAAAGTCACAAACAATGGATAAGCATTCTTTTTATTTGGACTAACTAAAGGGTACTAAGTAAGGCCCTTCTCTCTTGGTATATTATTTTGACTTTCTAAAAGGAAGCAGAGGAAATAAAAAGTTGAAAAATATAAAGCAATGTTTTTAATGGTAGATTCCTAACACTATGGATCCAAAGGCATTTTATAGTTATTTTGTCTTTTCATCTTCCTCCTCCACTATGTGGATTTTCTATAGCTAGAAAAAGGGTGGAACACATGGTGGAAGAAGTGGAAAGAATTAGAGCAAAGGGCCGTACTGTTTGACCCTGTACTATTTGGTGAATTAAGCACAGTAATTGCAAAATAAATGGCTTATCTAGAAAGACCACTATTTTTGAATGCCTAGTCCAAATAGTCAAAGAAATGCATTGAACAGGGCGTTCAGACAAGTATGAATAAAATTGCAGCATCCAAATCTTATCACATTAAATGAAGTGCACTACATTAAGCAAAGCTTTACTACTGCCCCGAATTTATGCTTAGGATTTATCTTCCAAGAAGAAAAATGGGCCATAATTACTAGCTTTTTGAACTGGAGGGTCTCTGTGCCATTAATTATTTTGTCTCTTGATGAAGATTTGTCAGTTTCCCTTTGCTGGTCTATTACAATTAGATTCTTGGTTTATTTTTTTATTTTTTAAAAGGAAGATGAAATGGTCAATTATCTTCCTTCATGTCAGACTTAATTACTACCTAGACTTCAGAGGATCCCCAAACAAGTGAAGATTTGTGTGAAGGAGGGAGGGAGGGAAGCAAGGAGAGACAGAGATCAAAGGTCAGCTGAAGCGGTGCATATCTGCACACATAAACACACATTCCGTGTGTTTGTGAGAAACAGCAGATCTGATCAAATGAGCTCCACTGAAGGAATAACACATTCTATAAAGGTAGTCCTTGATTTACAACAGTTCATTGATTGACTGTTCAAAGTTATAACATCATTGAAAAAAGTGAGTTATGACTGTTATTCACACTTATGACCATCACAGCATCCCCATGGTCACATGATCAAAATTCAGACGCTTGGCAACTGACTTATATTTATGATGGTTGCAGTGTGCAGGGGTCAGCAACTAATTCATCCCTTTTGGGACCTTCTGACAAGCAAAGTCAACCTGTTTCACTTAATAATCGTTACTAATTTACCAACTGCAGTGGCAAGAAAAGTCATAAAATGGAGCAAAACTCATTTAACAAATGTTTCACCTATCAGCAGAAATTAGGGCTCAATTGTGGGCATATGTTGAGGACTAACTGCATATAGTTTACTCACAAGATTCCAGTGTGATTTGCCAGTGTCTTTCCACTGTTTTTCTTCTCAGTTTAGCCTAAGCCAGTGTTCCCCAACCTGTGGGCCAAGGCCCAGTACTGGGCTGTGGCATACTGGCTATTGGGCTGCAGGACAGGCCTGCCACTTGATCTAGTGCAGTGATGGCGAAACTTTTAGAGACTGAGTGCCCAAACTGCAAGCCAAAACCCACTTATTCATTGCAAAGTGCCAACACAGCAACAATTACCATCTTTTGTCTTAAAAGAAAAACACAATAACAAAGCTTTCAATGATGCAAACAACTTTTTACTGAAAGGTAAAAGTTTGCCTTTGGCATGCTTTTGAACAATTAACGTGATTTTTGCTGTTGTATGCATGCTGATAATTTGTCTAACTTTGGCTTATACTTTGTAAGTTTGAGAGCAACACATGCAGCACTCAGGTCATCTGTTAGTCAGTTTCTGGTGTCAGATTTGATATAATTCAAAGCTGAAAACAGCGTGCTCGCTCCGGAGGCTTGTTTTGGCTAGGAAGGGGCTTGAAAAATGGCTTTTTCCTGTGAAAATGTAGCCAAAGAGCAAGGTGCGCATGCCCACAGAAAGGGCTCCAAGTGCTCCCTCTGGCACGCATGCCATAGGGTCGCCACCACTGCTCTAGTGCCATGGCCACAGGGCGCAAAAACAAGCTGCCGCTGCACCTCAGGACATAAAAATGGGCCACCACCATGCTGCAGGGTTCGAAATGGGATGCTGCCATGCCTCGGGCTGTGAAAACCAGATGCTGCCCGCCTTGGGGCTTGAAAACGGGTTGCTACTGCCATGCTACAGGGTGAAAAAAATGGGTGCTGCAGGGTGCGGAAATGGAGCGCTGTGCTGCACAAAAATGGGATAGGGCTAGCAAGTATCACGCAAGTGCTAGTCCCGCCTCATTTGTGCCACACACATGCTCACGGGCCCATGTGTGTGCACGTGTGTAAAATGCTTCTCCCTCCACTTCCCTCCAGTCCGCCAACCAAGAAAGATTGGTGACCTCTGGCCTAAGCCTTGGAACTTCATGGAGGTCTCTCTTCCAAGCCTTGCTCAAGGATAACCAAACAGTGTTACCATCTTTTAGCTTAAATCCTAATGACAGTTTCATGGGAGCAGATTTAATATTTTCTCCCTCAAGTCATTCAAGGCAAGAAGATCTCCTCGGATGTTAAACCTTCACAAACCAAATTCTCCAATTTGTCAGCCACACGAAAAAACCCTTACTAAAAATATGCAAATGGTGGGAGATTGTAAAATGGTGGCAGAATCTGATTCTCTGTTTTCTTGGCACTGAGGCTTCTTCTGCTCAAGCAACTTTGTTTGGTACATACAGTTCACAGCCCATCCAGGAAGCCCCAGAAAAACATTTAATATTTCTTATTACCTTCTGATCATGTTTACCAAACAACAGAGCTTTCTAAAATATTGAGATGGTACATGAAAACAATAGTTGACATATTTAAAAGGGCATTTCACAGTTCATATACAAGGGAAGCAAACTGTTGCAATAACTTTTCTTCTTTAAGGGAACTGTCCTCGATATAACTGGCAGGGTAGAATCTTTTAGATTCTTGAAGTAAAGGTTTGGAAATTAACATATTTTTCTTCATTTTTTAACAAAAAATGGTTTCATTTAGGTAGGAGACAATTACATGTTTATCTACATCTGGATATCTCATTGGCTAAAGGGTTTGTCTCAATTTCTGCATAGCCTGTAAAGCAGATCATTATTATTCCATTTCATTACAGCATAGAAATGGAGTCTTTAGTTGAAAATATTTTACATCTATCATAATTTGCTGGTGCACTGAGCTGCAGACTTAGACATGTTTGGTTGCTAGTAAGTCTCAGGAGATTTCAGATTTTGGCTTCAGCCCATTTTTGTAACCTTATTGCCTTCCCTGCCAAAATGTTGTGAAATCTGGGTGACACAACAAAACAAATTTCACTGAAGTAATTTGCTATGCTTGACCAGGACTAGCTTGGGAAGGCAAATGCATGTATATTTTATTATGGTCTGGCAGGATTATGTAAATGCTTTAGTGGAAAGTTGTAGATAAAGCCCTAAATGGCATGGGCCCGGATTATCTGAGGGAGCACCTGCTGCCAGCGTCAATTTCCCATCATCCTGTGCGCTCCCACAGGGAGGGCCTCCTCAGGGTACCACCGGTCAAGGATTGCCGATGGGCGATCCCCAGGGGGAGGGCGTTCTCTGTGGGCGCGCCTGCCCTATGGAATCAACTGCCAACGGAACTCTGGACTGCCCCCGACCTTCGTTCATTTCGCCAGGACCTAAAAACCTGGCTCTTTGAGCTATCTGGTCTGGACTGAGGGGTTTTAATGTTTTTAAATTGTGATATTAATTTTTGGGGCTAGACTTAATTTAATTTAATTTTAATTTTATATTGTATTGTTTTTAAATTTTGCCTTGTAAACTGCCCTGAGTCCTTCGGGAGTAGGGTGGTATATAAACCAAATAGATAGATAGATAGATAGATAGATAGATAGATAGATAGATAGATAGATAGATAGATAGATAGATAGATAGATAGATAGATAGATGATAGCTGTAGAGCAATGGTTTATTTGTTATCACGTTTCATTAGAATTAAAATGTGCGCTCCCACAGAGAGGGCCTCCTCAGGGTGCCACTGGTCAGAGAATGTCGGCTGGTGACCCCCAGGGGGAGAGCATTCTTGGTGGGTGTGCCAATCCTTTGGAACCGCTTACCAGCTGAAATCCGGATGGCCCCCGACCTTCGCTCCTTCCGGCATGATCTAAAAACTTATCTATTCCAACAAGCCGGCCTGGCCTGATGGATTTGGGTTTTACAATTTTCTCACTCTGTTGCTTTATTGTATTCTTACTTTATTGCTTCTCCGGGAGAAGGGCGGTATATAAAACAAATAAATAAATAAAATAAATAAATAATAAGGATATTCTTCGGGCTTTTGAGTGAAGTGCTTGATGTCTGTTACATGCTTTATTGCAATATCAGTTCAGATTAGCCATAAAAATAGTTAACTACATCTAATGGCTTGTATTCTTAAAGATATTTTCAATCTCTTATTGCAGCAGGCAGTGGTCCCATCATGTTTTAAGACGGCCATTATTTTGCCAGTGCCAAAAAAGTCCACAATTATGGGTCTCAATGATTACCGTCTGGTTGCACTGACATCTATCATTATGAAATGCTTTGAGAGGCTGATAAAGGACATTATTGTATCTAGCATCCCGAAAGCATTTGACCTGCTTCAGTTTGCTTACCGACCAAATTGCTCTATGGAGGATGCTATTCCATTTTCCATCTGAGCTTGGGGCACTTAGAGGGAAAAAATACTCATGTGCGTTTGTTGTTTGTTGACCTCAGTTCGGCATTTAATACAATAATTCCCCAGCCTCTAGTAGACAAACTAGGCTTAAACATTTCTTTGTGCAACTGGATTCTGATTTGAAGTTACAACAGTATTGACAAAAATGACTTACCATCGTTTTTCACACTTATGACCATAGTCACACGATCAAATTTTGGATGCTTGGCAATTGGCATATATTTATAACAATTGAAGTGTCCTGGGGTCATGCAATCACCTTTTGTCACCTTCTGACAAGAAAAATCAATGGGGAGGCCAGATTCACTTAACAACCGTGTTACTAACTTAACAGCTGCAGTGATTCATTTAACAACTGTGGCAAGAAAGGTATAAAATGGGGCAAAACTCACTAAACAACTGCTTCACTTATCAAAAGAAATTTTGGACTCTGTTGTGGTTGTAGGTTTAGGACTACCTGTATTAAATTTGGCATCAAGTCCCTAAACTTGCCTGTGATATTAAATGAGATTAATGACGTCACCCCATCCAAGAAGTATGTATTTTTTTTTATTGAAAAGTTTTACAGTACATTTTATCTTTAACAATCCCCCCTCCCCCCACCCCTACCTAACCCTCCCTATCCCTCCCCCCCATTCCCCCTCCCCCCCCACTTCCCAGAGCTAAGTACAAGGTATAAAAACAAAGAACAATCATAAACATCCATATGCTAAAAACAATAAACTATTAACTCTATCGCCCTCTAGCTCATATAAAATGACTACAAGCAATACTAATGTTACATAGAAAAAAAAAGAAAAAAAAAGAAAAAAGAAAAGGAAACTTATTCAAATGCTAAATGAAACTTTTTAGTCCCATATTTGTTCTGAATATAATCAATCCACTTTTTCCACTCCATAGTATAACGTTCTTGCGAATGATCTTTCAAGTAAGCCGAAATCTTTGCCATTTCCGCCAGGTCAGAAACCTTTAGAGTCCATTCTTCTATAGTCGGCAGTTCCTCCTTTTTCCAATATTGACCTATTAATAGTCTTGCTGCTGTAATTAAATTCAACATCAACTTAATGTCCACAACAGTAGCGTCTGTTATTATGCCCAGCAAAAACAATTGCGGACAAAACTTTATCCTTTGCTTAAAGATCTTCTGCATATTCCACCAAATTTTTATCCAAAAAGCCTTAACCTTTTTGCAGGTCCACCATATATGAAAATACGTTGCATCTTCACCACCACATCTCCAACATTTAGGTTGATAATTCGGATACATACTTGCAAGCTTTTTAGGATCTAAATGCCATCTATAAAACATTTTATAAAAGTTCTCTCTTAGGTTTTGGGCTTGCGTGAATTTTACGTTCCTCACCCAGATCTTTTCCCAAGTATCCATTGTAATAACTTCTTGGATATTCTGGGCCCATTTTATCATACAGTCTTTAACAAGTTCTGTTTCTGAGTCAATATCTATCAATGCGAGATAAATCCGTTTAATATGTGCTGGACCCTGATTTCTAATTTGCTTTATCAAATTTTCATCAGTCATTGAGAAACCAATTTTCTGGTCTTCTTTCCACCTGGCACGTAATTGAGTATATTGGAACCAAGTTTGAACAATCTTCTCATCTCGCAAGAGATTGTACGGCTTCAAACACCAGACGTTCCTTTCCAAACTTAAGATCTCCTTATACGTAGTCCCATCATGTTTGAAGCCTACATTTATGTTTTCTATTGCATGTTTCGGGATTGCCCACAACGGCATCTTGCAGTCTAACTTATGTCTATACTTCTTCCAAACTCTCACCAATGCCTGTCTTAAAATATGCACTTTAAATACATTATCTACCTTCTTATCATACAACAAATATGCATGCCAGACAAATAACAAGTCGTGGCCCTCAAGATTTAATAATCTCCCTTGTGTCAAATTAATCCAATCACTTATTCCTGACAACGCAGCAGCTTCATAATATAATTTAAGATTAGGCATTTTAAGACCACCTCTTTCACGAGTATCCTGCATAATCTTAAGTTTAATTCATGGCCTTTTCCCTGCCCACACAAATTTATTGATACCCCGTTGCCATTCTTCCAAATTAGAATCTTTTTTAAGAATCGGTATCATTTGGAATAAAAATAAAAATTTAGGCAGGACATTCATTTTCACTGCTGCAATTCTTCCCAGTAAAGACAATTGCAATTTTTCCCAACTCTCCAATTCTTTTTGAATTTTTCCCCATAACTTTTCATAATTATTTTTATATAACTTTGCATTTGAGGGTGACAGATACACCCCCAAATATTTAACCCTTTTAACAATCTCAAATCCAGTTAATCCTTCTAAAAGGGCCTTTTGCGGTATTGTCATATTTTTGGCCAAAATTTTTGTTTTTTGTACCTTAACCTTAAATCCAGAAACCTTCCCATATTGCATTATTATCTCCATCAGGTCCACAACAGAGCTTTCTGGCTGAGTCACCGTAACAACCAGATCGTCTGCAAACGCCCTCAATCTATAATCCTGATCTCTAATTTGAATACCCTTAATTTTTTCTGAATTCCGTATTTTTATCAATAATATCTCCAATGTTAAAACAAATAATAAAGGTGATAACGGACACCCTTGTCTTGTGCCCTTCTCAGTATTGCATACTTCAGTCAGACTATTGTTAACTATTATTCGGGCAGTTTGTTTTTGATATAATGCCCTAATTGGTTGTAAAAATTTATCCCCAAAATTCATTTTATCTAAAACTTTCATCAAAAATTGCCAATTCAATTGATCAAAAGCTTTTTCAGCATCTAAGAAAATTAGCGCCGCAGGGATCTGGTTGTTCCTTTCCAAAAACTCCACCACATCAACTATATGCCTCACATTATTTTTCATTTGTCTACCACTAATAAACCCGGTTTGATCCCCATGAATCGTCTGTTGCAAAACCCTCATCAATCTATTAGCTAATACCTTAGCAAATATCTTGTAGTCTGTATTTAAAAGTGATATTGGTCTGTAGTTTTTTACTTGAGTAGCATCTTGATCTTCCTTCGGAATCAAAGAAATAAAAGCAGTTCTCCAAGACGGAGGCACCTTTCCCCCCTTCTGAATTGTCTGAAACAATTCCCTTAATGGCTTTATCAGCTCCAATTGTAGATGTTTGTAGTAGACCGCCGTCAGACCATCCGTACCTGGCGCTTTATCTAACTTCAATTCCTTAATTGCTATAAAAATTTCTTCTTCTGTTATCAATTGATTAATCTCCTCCTTTTGTTCCTTCTGTAAGAACCGGGATGCTAGCATTCTTCAAATATACATCAATATCTGTTTCATTAATCTTCTCCTTAACATATAGTTTAGAATAAAAATCCACAAAGGCTTCCTTGATAAGATCCTGTTGAAACACAACCTTTCCTTTGTATTCAATTTTATCTATGTTAGAGGCCCTTTGTTTTTTCCTTAACCTGTAGGCTAGCCACCTACCTGGTTTATTGGCATTGCAAAAAGTGTTATGCCTAGCAAACCGTAAGTTAGTTGCCACCTGATCAGCCATCAACTTATCAAATTGTCCTCTTAACAAGTTAATAACCTCTTTAATCTTCACATCCGATGGATTCAAAATTAGGGCCTTTTCTTTTTCCCTAATTTCATTCTCCAGTTCTTTCCTCCTAATTTCCATATTACATCTGTATTTATTATTCATATATATTAACACCCCTCTCATAAAAGCTTTGCTAGCATCCCAAACCATGTCCATAGAAGTATCCTTGTTCATATTAATTTCAAAAAAGTCTTTCATCTGCTTTTTACATTCTTCCACATTTCTCTGATTTCTAAACAAATTCTCATTTACGCGCCAGGAGCGCCTATCTCTATTGTCCTTATTGATCTCTAACCAGACTGGACTATGATCAGATATAGTTCTTGCACAGATCTTTATCTTCTTAATCCTAGAACAAAAATCATTAGTCAGTAATATAAAATCAATCCTAGAAAAAGATTGGTGTCTATCAGAAAAAAAAGTATAATCCTTTTCATGTAAATGCGTTTCACGCCAAATGTCTCGTAATTCCAGATCATCCTTCATTTCAAAAAAAGATTTAGGCAGTCTAGCATGACTCGGGGCATGTTTAAAAAAACCCAATTTGTCCAGCTGTACATCCAAGACACCATTCCAATCTCCCATAAAAATAAAAGATTTATAATCCAACTGGGTAATCTTTGTATGTAGTGAACTATAAAGGTCAGCTTGTTGTTGATTTGGAGCATACAGTCCAACTAAAAGCGTTTTTTTGCCTTCTAACAGCAAATCTATCATAACATATCTTCCTTGCTTATCTACTTCAATTAGTTCCGCTGTCAGAGTATTCTTAACATAAATAACCACTCCATTTTTCTTATTCATTGCAGAAGCAATAAATTGCGTACCCAACCTTGAATTCAACAAGTACTTTTGGTCCATAACCCTAATATGCGTTTCTTGCAAGCAAATAACGTCAGTCTTAAATTGTTTTAAATATTGAAAAACTTTCTTTCTCTTCTGTGGTGAATTTAATCCATTAACATTCCAGGTTAGGAACTTAGTCACCATTCTTGGCATCCCGAAGCTTCTGGAGCACGTCTGCCAGGACCCCTGTAACTTCCTTAGGCCGCGCCCCTCCCACAGCTTCACTGTAAGTACGCTTTGGAGGTTCCATAACTTTCTGCTGATCTTGTTCTTGCTCTTGTCTCACTCGTCTTAAAGCGGCACGCGTCATCCTCTGCTCTCCAGCAGCTGCCGATGAAACTGTAATTTGATCCCCTCCAGCACCATTCTCCTCTGTCTGTGTTCCATCAGCATCTTGAGGCTTTCCCTCACCATATCCCTTTACAGCTTCCAGAAGTGATAGAGGGGTTGCTTTTAAAACTTTGCTGTAAAAATCACGTGCCTGAGTCACTGTAACCAGATGGTATCTTTTACCTTCATGCATCACCACCATGCCCACTGGAATCTCCCATCTAAACTTGATGTCACATTTCTTAAGTTCCTGTGCTAGGAAGGCAAAATCTTTCCTTCTCCTTAAAATCTTTGGAGGAATCTCTTTTAAAACCAAAACTTCTTGCTCAGCAACCACAAACTTAGTATCATAAGCAACTTGAATAACTTCATCCCTAATTGCTCTCTTTGTAAAGTAAACAACCACATCTCTAGGTAACTTCCTCTGCCTTGCAATCCAGGAGTTCACACGAAAGATTTTATCTATACTCCCCTCAATTTCAGCTGCTGATTGGCCCAGTATCACTTCCAAAGCCTCGGAGATCAGCTGCTTTAAATCTTCTTTAGGATTCTCTTTTAAGCCCCTGATTCTGATAGCAAACTCCATCTGATGGTACTGGACCAGACTCAAGTCTCCATCCATTTTATCCCTTATATTTTCATTCTCTAATACTTTTACTTCTAATATAGAGTTCTTTTGAGTAAGATCCTCCACTTTTTCATCCAAGCTTTGCACACATACAACCACATTTTCAATTGTAGACAAGATGTCTGCCCTCATTGCTCTAAACTTCTCCCAGCTTCTCTTCCATTTTCTCCTCCAATTTCTCCTCCAGCTTTTCCATCATATCTGACATTAATTGTGTTTGCTTTTCAAAGGCATCCTGTAAATCTTTAAGAGTCAGTGCCGGAGCAGGTGTGGGAGGGAGCAAAGCTTGCAACGAAGTCTGTTGCACCGGGGAAGCCACCGCACTCCGAAGAACTTTAGAGTCTTTCGTCGCCATCTTCCCCCACTTTCACTTGTTGCGCACTTTCACTTTTAATCCATAAAATCCGTTGAGCTAGAGAGTAAGGATAAAAGTCCACTTCACCTTGACCTCCTGTACCGCTCTGCCTGCATCTTGATATTCAAGAGTCTTTCCTTCTGGCAGGGGTAGTTGCTAACGCTTGGCTCTGCTCCAAAAATCACAGAGCAGAGACGCTGCACAGCCCGGAGCAAACTCAGGCTTCGGGGGGGCTCAATCCTTCAGCCGCCCAAACTTAAAGCTCAGGCAGCCCTGGAGAGCTCAACCCCTACCTGGGGCCTCACCCCCTCCTCTTCTCCCGGGGAGGGGGCTTCCGAATCACCAAAACAGCTGATCGGCGCTGTTTTTCAGTGATTCAACAAAGCTGCGGAGCGGACAGCCCAGAGATGGCTGTCTTCAGCGTCGCATCACCACCGGAAGCCCCCAAGAAGTAAGTATTAAGAGTAATTAGTTTGTTATATATTAGGGGCTGCATAATTAAACATAGGATATGTATTACGGATTCAATACCCATTATACCACCCAAGAGAGATGTCTTCGTAAGCATTGTCAAACCTTTCTTTATATTTTTGCAAACTCTATTAAATAGGCTGGTCTTTATTTGATATGAATAGGAATTGCAGCTCTATCCAGAATGCCAGCTGAAATTCGTTGTACAACTGGGAAAATGATCCATATTTTCAGCTATTGTTTCTTTTCTGTGTGATGAAAGCTATCAATTTCTCCTTGAGAAAACCAGGGAAGCAGAAAGCTTTGCTACAAAGCATTTTTGGCGAAAGAGCATGGAGAATACAAATCCATAGCTGAACACCACCGTTTAACTTTTCCAAGGTTATGTAAGACTTTTGTTTAGTGCTTATGGAAAAGGGAAGAGAAAGGCTATAGTTTCAGTTTGTCATTCTCGCCATTACATTTTATCTGTGGGTTTACAGCTGTTTTGAAATGAAATATATCCAGTATTGTTCTATAACACTCTGTTCCAGTAATCCTCTGCTTAGGACCACAGTTGGGACTTCACTAAGCAATCCAGTTGTTAAGTGAGCCGTGATCAATTTTATGACATTTTTGGCCATGGTTGTTAAGCATTTCGCTGCAGTCTTTAAGCAAATCCAACTTTCTTCATTCACCTTGCTTGTCAGAAGCCCACTGGGAAGGTCAGCAATAGTGATCACATGATCCCAGGACACTGCAACTTTCATAAAAGTTGTCAGGTGTCTGAATTTTGATCCCATGACTGCAGGGATGCTGTGATGGTCATAAGTGTGAGGACTGCTCGTAAATCACTTTTTTCAGTGCTGTTGTAACTTCAAATGGTTGTTCAACAAATGGAAGACTATCTGTAAGGTAAGATTTAAAGACCTTTAATGTATGTATCAGAAATTTCTGAGCCACAAATCTACATACAGATGTATATCCATTACAAAGAAGATGTTAAGAGATGCTTAAATTAAATTTCCGTAATAAAATAAATATTTTAATATTTTAAAAAAACCTCCTGGGGTGCTAGATAGGTCTAAAAGTGCTAGAGGTCAATACTGTCCACCTGTGTTCTAAGCCACAGGTAGGCTATTTATTGTCTTTTGGACCTTACAAGTCCCAACATCTTGGACCATTGGATGATGTCAGCTGGGCTTCAAGAACACCTGGAGATGTTTTCAAATCCATTTTGTCTTCCTTATGTAGGTTATGTTGACATTGGCCTGATTCCCAAAGGTGCAAGGCACATCAAAGTGGTTGAAGTGTCAGAGGCAGGCAATTTCCTTGCTCTGCGCAGTGAAGACCCTCAGAAGTACTATCTAAATGGAGGGTTTATTATTCAGTGGAATGGAGATTACGAAGTGGCAGGAACAATATTTAAGTATGGAAGAAAAGGAGATTTGGAAAACCTCACTGCTTCTGGACCCACAAATGAATCCTTGTGGCTGCAGGTATGTCAGAATGTCAGGTGATGGGTATGATGTGGACTGTGAACACAGTGCAGAAAAGGAATATTTGCTTTTGCTGCTGCAAGTAACAGCTTGTGACCTGGATCCAATGTGATCTACTGCAGCTAATGTGATAGGTATCAGTTTTTTAATAAGATCTTTTAGAATAATATATATGCACAATATGTATAATATATATAAATTGAAATAAAAAAATGTGCTCTGTAACAGCCAATAGGAAGTATGCTTTGGAGAAACTGTATCTGTATAGTTTTTGCCTAGAAAAAATTGTTATGGACTATCCCAAAAGTTGGCAGTATTTAGAGTTTGTTTATCTCGTGATATATTCTACTGTTTAAATCTTAAAAGATGTAGGGAAAAAAACCCTGTTCTTTTCTGCACATGGTCCTCCTATAGAAAGGAACAGAATATATGGACCAGCGATAAAATGTTGTAGAAATTATTCCTGGCCCAGCCACCTCTTCTGTTAGTTTTTCATATTTTCTGAATTCCCTGTCTAGAGCTACATTTCAGTGAATTGCTTGCATTATCTCCACTATGTCTTTCTCTCTTTTGTTAAGGGATTAGTAGGGTGAGGGGTGACATGATAGCAGTGTTCCAATATCTCAGGGGTTGCCCCAAAGAAGAGGGAGTCAAGCTATTCTCCAAAGCACCTGAAGGCAGGACAAGAAGCAACAGATGGAAACTAATCAAATTGAGAAGTAACCTAGAACTAAGGAGAAACTTCCTGACAGTTAGAACAATTAACCAGTGGAACAACCTGCCTCCAGAAGCGGTGAATGCTCCAACACTGGAAGTTTTTAAGAAGAGACTGGCCAGCCACTTTTCTGAAATGGTGTAGGGTTTCCTGCCTGAGCAGGGGGTTGGACTAGATGACCTCCAAGGTCCCTTCCAACTTATTATTATTATTATTATTATTATTATTATTATTATTATTATTATTATTATTATTATTATTATTATTATTATTATTATTATTGTTGTTGTTGTTGTTGTTGTTGTTGTTGTTGTTGTTGTTGTTATTGTTATTTTGTTGTTGTTGTCCAATTCATTAATAAATGATCACATTGATACAGCTGGTAATACATCAAATTCATTTCTCAGAATGAACTTACTGTGAATTGAGTGTAATCTCCAGTTAAATGGAAGGTTCTGACTCCACATTTTGTTTCTATGTGCTTTTCCCCCTCTATCTAATAGCCAGCCCATTAGGTTTCACTTTTTCAGTTCTTGAGGCTTCTCTCTCCAAGTCATCATTTTCAGTGTCTGGCAACTTTAACATGTGTGGATTCCAGCATGCTGGCTGGGGTGTTCAGAGAGCTGCCAAGGTTAAGAAATATAGCTATAGATGGTGTCTCCCAATGGTTCCCACTAAGGTGTATCACGCTCTCTCTTCCTTAGGGACTTTGCAAACACTGTCCACCCAGAATACCTAAACTACCCCTTAGACAAGACCAGGGGTGGGCAACTATGGCCTCTTTACAACCTGTTGACTTCAACTCCCATAGTTCCTGAGCCAGCTTGGGAACTGAAGTCCACAGGTTGTAAAAGGGCCATAATTTTCCACCCCTTGACTAGACATTTGGGCTGAGAAGGTCTTCTAGAAAACAATCCTGGTCAATTTCTGGTTAGATTACCCCCAGTCTGCCACTCTTCCCTAATTTAACATCAGAGCCAAAGTTTTGATTCCGTCATGTAACTGTGTTTGCCCTAGATGTATTTATTGGTCACCTTTTTTTCTTATTTGGAAAACAGCAACAACAACAAGAAGAAGATTTTGGTGTTATTATTTACAGCTGTAGAGCATTTGTCTTGCAGATTTAATTAGATTATCATTCCCAGGGTTCCCAGGGCCTTATGGAAAGGATCGTAGGTTTCCCACTTTTCTGACTAAAGACGTCAAAATATTATAGCTACCAGATCTGGGAGGCAAAAATAAATGGAAGAAAAGACATCCAGAAAACTGTCATTCCACCTCGTTTCAAGGCTGGAAAGGAGATAGGAGGAACTCTAGGCATAATCCACGGTTGGGAAAGGAATTTGTTAGCAGTTTACATCTACACTAGTCAAGGTGGTAGCCATGACAATGATACTGAAATGCTGTGCATTAAAAATAGCTGGAGCTTCAGTCACAGTGTAATGGCCACCACCTTGGCATTTTTAGTATATTCTGCAGAAACCCCTATATATCTACAGTTCATACCAGCGTGCAAGAACCCTGGAGGGAAGGGATTAAAAATGTTCAAAGAGTTCATCAATGGACATATTTATTTATTGTTTCTACCAAATTGGAGAAATTCAAGATAGCTAAATCAAAGAGGACTGGAGTGACTCCTGCAGTTTCCAAGTTACCTTTAATTCTTACATGAGAACTTTTTTTGAGGTCTGGATGGTTTTTGCTTCCTTGATTGTGATTTGTGGTGGGTGGCTTAGCTTGTGGCCTGCTGGATCTTTGGAACCCCAGTCTGGTAGTCCTAAAAACAGAGGAGAGAGTATTCTGGTTTGATATTTTGTGACTGAAATGTACAATAAATGTTGTTCAGCTCCTTTTTCAGGAAAACAACCCTGGAATAAAATATGAATACACTGTCCGCAAAGGCTCAAGCTTGGAAAATGAAGTGGAGGAGCCTGAATACTTTTGGAAATATGGAAAGTGGACAACTTGCAGTGTAACTTGTGGCAATGGTAAGAAATCACAATTTTCCAAGTCCCTTTCCTCTCTCTTGTCTGCTGCTTTGCTTTCCTCATTCATTGTTCTAACAATGTACCAACTTGGGTATACTTAAATTGCTCCAGACTGGCAAATAGTGTTTTATTAATAGTTAATTTATATGCCCTTTGAAAAGCCACCAATAAAATCAGCATACAGAAAACTACATTGTGTACCTACTAATCATTAATTACTTAAACCTCAGGCAAACAATGGCATTTTTCCTACTCCACGTAATAAACTCAGTGGGGTTGCCCTAATTTAATGCAGAAATCACACTATAGAATTAACAATCTTTTCACAGTTTTTTTTTAAAAATAACATAGAAAGCGCTTATATCAGCTCTGTTCAAACTAATAACTTATCAAGTAATTGCTGAAGGTGACCTCTAATTGCCCCTGTGGAGTGATTAAGGTAGAAAGAGAATTTCACTCTTGTCAGTTAATTTATGATAATTATCCTTTCTTCTTAATTCTTATTATCAATTTACTTTACCATCTCGACCTACTGAAAACAGTTCCTATGTACTGTCTGGTTTGAACTGAATTGAAATAAGAAAGAAAGATTTGTAAGCATCAAAATTATGAATCTAATCAACAGCAGGCCTGTTGTACATAGAGATGTGTGAAGTAAGTACTTTAGATAAAAAAAGGAGATAAAAGTGCCTCTGCTCTTTGTATCTATTGTCATTAGTTTACAGATGCAAAAAACTGTTTCATATTTATTTATTTTTTATTTTAATTCCATTTATATCCCGCCCTTCTCCGAAGACTCAGGGCGGCTTACAAGCTTAGCAGTAGCCTTCATTCTATGTATATGCCTGCTTGTTAGGGCTTTCACACCCCCCCCAAGCGGCATTATTACAAAGTCAGCTTATTGGCCCCAACAATCTGGGTCCTCATTTTACCTACCTCGGAAGGATGGAAGGCTGAGTCAACCTTGAGCCTGGTGGGATGCGAACCTGCACTAATTGCAGGCAGCTGGTGTTACTTAAGGAGGCATTAGCCCACTGCTCCACCAAGGCTCCTCATATAAAGTTGAATTCCTAGAGCAGGGGTGTCAAACTCAATTTCACTGAGGGCCGCATCAGCATTGCGGTTGCCCTCAAGGGGCCTGGTGGGTATGGCCAGGGTGGGCGTGGCCTACTGGGTGGGCGTGGCTAGAGTGCGAATGGCCTACTGGGTGGGCATGGCCAGCTCTACATCGTTCGCATCAAGGGTGCCTATGGGGGCCCGGGCAGGAGTGGAACAGATCTGAGGGTCTCTGGCAGAAGGAGGGTCTCTGGGACAGGGCCAAGGCAGTGGGGGCCGTTCCCTCACTGTTTCCAGGATGGCTTCGCAGGCCTCATGAAACCACTTTGCGGCCCCCGGGCCTTGTGTTTGACATGTCTGTCCTAGAGGGTCAATATGGATTTGCCTGAACTGATTACTGAGTTGAGTTGGACTATGGTTCTACATTTTCAACAAGCTTATGGTTTGTTTGTTTTTGAAGAACTAAAGTCCCCCACACATCTATAAGGCAACCTATTTATTTTCTTTTGTTTTCTCTCATCCTTTCATTTTTCTTCTCATTTCTCTTTGAGCTTATTCAGGAACCTTCAGAAACAAATACATCAGTATAAACAAAGGATAAAACTGCAGTTACGGTATCAGGATATAACCAAGGATGATTTTAGCAGAAATAAGCCTACTTGGAATTATTTGGGCATTCCCATTCCCATACCAACTTAGCAGTTCGAAAGCACGTAAAAATGCAAGTAGAAAAACAGGGACCACTACGGTGGGAAGGTAACAGCGTTCCGTGCGCCTTTGGCGTCTAGTCATGCCGGCCACATGACCACGGACACATCCTCAGACAAGCGCTGGCTCTTTGGCTTTGAAATGGAGATGAGCACCGGCCCCTAGAGTTGGAAACGACTAGCACGCATGTGCGGGGGAACCTTTACCTTTACCTTATTCCCATACCCTATCACTTCTGGGAAAAAATCATAGTAGGGCGTCTCCCTGATCTCTTAGTATTGGCAACTTCTCCTTTCTAAATGAAAAATCCATAGTGTGGATGGCACAGGGATATATCAGTATTAGAATGAGGTGTTTTTTTTAGCTGGAATGCCAAACTATAGTACCAACTTTAGCTGGAACACCAAACTATAGTGCCAACTATCATTTCAAGGATGACATGACATCAGTGTTCCAATATTTGAGGGGCTGCCACAGAAGAGGAGGACAGGACAAAAAGCAATGGATAGAAACTAATCAAGGAGAAAACCAATCTAGAACTTAGGAGAAATTTCCTGAGAGTTGGAACAATTAATCAGTGGAACAACTTGCCTTCAGAAGTTGTGGGTGCTCCAACACTGGAGGTTTTGAAGAGGAGACGGGACAGCCATTTGTCTAGAATGGTACAGGGTCTCCTGCTTGTGCAAGGGGTTGGACTAGATGACCTCCAAGCTCCTTTCCAAATCTGTTATTCTGTTCCTTAAAATGCTGTGGAACACACAAATTCTGCAGTGATGTAGGTAAAGTCCACTGGAGTTTGACATTCAAAAAATATAAATAAAAAGAATAAAAACTGGCAGATGCCAGTGCCTGCTGTCTAGGTTTTGAACATTTGGTGCTGGCATATAGTGTTAATAGCAGGCAGGATGTTCTCCTGCAAATCTGTGTACTCAGCAGTTTCTCAGCCGTGCTAACTCCTAATATGAGCACCAAAATGTTTATCTTCTGAAAGATACATCTAAAGATGAAGTTCAAAATTTCTTTCATTTTTCTTGTAGGGTTTCAGCGACAGATTGCCCATTGTGTGAAAAGGGGGAAGAGTATGGTGAAAAACCTGTTTTGTGACCCAGAAACACAGCCCAAAGCAAAACAGACAAAATGCACTGAAAAAGATTGTCCACCAAGGTATGCATGCGTATCATAAAGAGCAGCGGTCGCCAACCTTTGTGGCTTGGCAGCCTGACTGGGAGGGGGGGAGAGGGGAAACAGGCCTGCGTGCATACACAGCTCGGCTTGTGTGAGTTGAGCTGCTAGCGCATGTGCATGCACACCAGCCCACCGCGCACACAAATTGAGCTGCTTGCAAATGCACGCGGCCCAGTTCTGAACAGGCCCCGGCCCGGTAGTGGGCCACTGCCTAGGGGATGAGGACCCCTGATATAGAAGAAGGTATTTTAAGATAAGTATGGCAAATTTAACTATATTTTTTCCATCCCAAGCCATATATGATTGAAGAAAAATAACTATCCAAATTAAAGAAAAATTAAAGTATGTGAGAGATCAGTAATAATATGAAAATGTGTGAGCAGAGTGAATAACTCAGTAATGTTTCAACCAGTATTCCTTATTCCAACTGTTTGTCAGCTTCTGTCTTATCCACAATTTTCTTAGGCAATGATGCAGAATCTGCATTCATTCAGACAATAAGAAACTAAAGCTTTCAGGAACCAGCAGGATCAGTAATAAAGAGTGATGGACAGCATTGTCTACAGGGAGGGACTCAAAAACTGCCATATTGATTATTTTTTTACCCCTATGAATGCCACTAATGATAGATGCTACACTTTAACAAATCATGTTTTATATCTTCGCCAATGCTCTCTTCTGCTTCTGCAGTGTGGTTTATCTTAGGAGCTTGTTTCAAGAGAGGTATTTCCAAAGCACCATCTATAAAACTCTTTAAATTGTAAACATTCTTGAAAAAAAAAAACATTGGCTGAATTTTCTTAAGATTTGGGGTGGGAGGGTGCTCACAGATATTTTAAGTGCATTCTTGAAAAGAACAGATAAGATCTCAGAGAAGGGTTTGTGAGATTTCAGCAGTCATTTTTGGCAGGGCCATTACTGATCTGGAAAAGTTGCCAAACCCTGTTGTGACATAATAATTGAAGGACTTTAAATTGAAAAGTCATAAATTGTTTAATGTATTGCTGCAGATTGTAGCATTTTCCACAGAGAGGTAAAGTCCCTTTTCCCTTGAATCAGAGGTAAGGAAAAGTACCTCTGAATAAACCATGAAGGTGAGTCTCCATTATCACCATCCTGTTGTTCAATGTTCTTTCTCTGATTAATGTCCTATTTGCGTATCTAAATATTCCAAGTTCTGACTAGTCTTACTTGAACATGCTCTCAAATATTTCTTTTGTCAGAAGAATAATTTGGGGTTCCAACTCAAGCTGGGATTGTGCAAGAATAAATAAAAATGAAATACAGACAGCTGTGAGAAATGAAGAAATATTTATTCCTAAAAGCAAAGAGTTTGCCTTTAGGGGCAGCTGCAGGGAAATGGGGTGCAGCGACATACTTTTATACGGGAGCTTGTCCTGGTGTGGAAATGTCTATGTGCTGATTCTAGGGTGACACTTGAAGAGTGTGTGTGTGTGTGTGTGTGTGTGTGTGTGTGTAGTTATGTCATCTATGATGCTTATTCTTGTGAACATGCAGTTCCGCTGGGAGATTTAATTAACTATATTTGTGTTACAGACCTTATCCTTTGATATGTAGATTAGGTCTGAATAATTTATTTGGGGGTTTGAGTAAAAGATTTCCCCCCCCCCGTTTACTATTTTTACTTGATTAAATTAGTTTCAGCTTGACTGTCAATTATCTAGTGGAGGTGCTGATTCTCAGACCATTGAGGATTCTGTTAATATTTTAAGATAAGATGGAAACAGTATAAAGAATAAAATATATTTTGATATAAAACTTCTCACACTTCCTGCATTGGGAGTCTTCTTAGTACCTACTGAAAATGTTCTATAGCAGATATCAAGACTGCTTTGAGGACCACATCAATAGTTTACAGATGCTATACAAAACTTCCTAAATGTTGCTCAGTAGAGATGAACTAAATGGACTGCTTGTTCTGGCCCCTTCAATTTTGTAATTGCTAGCTACTGATAACTTTCAATCAAAAATACTGATTGAAAAGGAGAATCATTTTCTTCCTTCTGCCATGCTGCTGATGAAAATCACCCTTCCTGTTTCTCTCAATTCTGAAAAAGGCAAGCTTTGGTCTCAAGGCTAACTATATCCAGTAAGGAGGAGGATAATTTTGGCAAGTATATGATGCAGAAGCACAGAGCTATACTCATTCTCTTTCTTTATCACAGTTCAGATGAAAGTTACAGCCTCAGCTTGCTTGTTACTATCATATTAAACGTAAAAAAGTCACTGAGATGATGCATTTTAATGTCTTTAGTTTGGCTTTTTGTTGCATTTAATGACATTGTAATCATACCCATGACTTTTCAGAAGTTAGGAGGTGAAGATCAGTTTTCCAGTCAGTGTTCATTATATTCATTTATTCACACCACTTTTTCCCCTGCAAATCACCTTAAGAAAAGCAAAACCTAAGAAAATGCATTATTTTTATTTACTTGTATCCCACTATTATTAGTTTTACAAAATTCAAGGCAGCAAACCTACTCAACACATCTTCCTACTCCTATTTTCTTCACAACAAACCTGTTGGGCTGAGGGAGAGAGAGCCCAAAGTCATCCAGCTGTCTTTTATGGCTAAGACGTGACTCGAACTCATGTCTTCTGCTTTTTAGCCCAGTGCCTTAACCATTAGACCAAATTGGCTTTTTCACAATATATTTCCCTAATATATGTAATATGAATGTATCTCAAATGCATCAACTTTACTAATACCTATTATTTCAGTGCAACAACTGTACTATATGTTTCTATACTTTACATAACTTTCCAAATATATATGATTGTATATTCCTCTTTGGAAATAATTCCCATAAAATTTAGACTTACTTCCTATGTGGCAAGAAAGGAGGATTGCAACCTGAATTTCTTGTTGTACACTCTCTTTCCTATTTCAAAACTCAGAGGGGTTTTCATTGTCTGAGAATGTTAACCATGATTAAACTAACAAGCTGCTATTTTTATGATGGCTCCTGCTGCTTTTGCAGAGTAAACACTGAACATCTGCTGCAAGAATTTTCTGGGTTTTCTACCACTGTAACGACAATGTATGCTGATCACATCTCACTGGGTGGCCATATCTGGAATACCATTACAGTCTCTGTAAATAATGTGCTTGTTCTTTACAGCACAAACCACAAAGTAGCTATAATTATCCTGTGCTAATAATTTGAGCACTAACTGATAATATAATCTTATTTCAAAATGAAAGGCCTCTACAATATACTGAAGAAAAATGCTCAAAGGCATCCCTGCACAGAGTTCTAGAATCACCAAAGAAAAAGATTTGTTTGTCTGTTTGTTTAATCAAATCCATATGGCTGCCATCTTACAGAAGGTAATTCTGGGCAGCCTACAATAGAATCAATTATTGATACCTATTATAAAACCAAGGGACTGTATTAGGCCCAGTACTCTTCAATATCTTCAAAAATGACATAGATGAGGGAATAGAAGTGGAACCCACCAAATTTGCAGATGACACTAAACTGGCAGGAATAGCCAACAACCCAGAAGACAAGCTCAGGATCCAAAAAGATCTTGACAAACTTGAACAATGGGCCCTGTAATGTATTGGCATTACTTGTTAATCACTGCTTTACTGTTGGTTAATGTCTGACCTATTTTCTCTGTGTGTTATATAACGGTTGCTGGCTGAGCTAGACTGCTTGTCTCCAGCCGGCTAGTAGGTTTGGGCGGGAAAACCGCTACTTTAAATCTATTGGTTGCCACCTAGTGGCCAACCATATAAAAGCTGCACAGCAGTTGGTAGTTTGCTTCTGTTATGTTTGGACACTCAATAAAGTCTATTGCTGTTTGAACCTTCCGTCTCGCTCAGTGCCTGTAAGAACTGAATACTTAACAAGCCCTATCCAACAAAATGAAATTTAATCTGGAGAAGAGCAAAGTTTTACATTTAGGCAGGAAAATCAGAGGTATAGGTACATATTAGGCAAGACCTGGCTCAAAAACAATAACTGTGAGAGGGACCTTGGAGTCCTAGTGGATGATCATATGAGCCAGCAGTGTACAGCAGCAGCCCAAAAAGCTAATATAATCCTGGGTTGTATAAACAGAGGCATAGAATCAAGATCACACGAGGTATTAGTACCGCTTTATAAAACCCTAGTAAGACCACACCTGGAATACTGCAGCCAATTTTGGTCACCATACTACAAAAAGATGTTGAGTCCTTGGAAAAAGTTCAGAGAAGAGCAACTAAGATGATCAAAGGCCTGGAGACTAAAACATATGAAGAATGGCTGCAGGATTTGGATTTGTCTAGTCTAAAGAAAAGAAGGAATAAGGGAGACATGATAGCAGTATTTCAGTATTTGAGGGGCTGCCACAAAGAAGAGAGGGTCAAATTATTCTCCAAGGCACCAGAGGGCAGGACAAGAAACAATGGTTGGAAATTGATCAAAGAGAGAAGCAACCTGGAATTAAGGAGAAACTTCCTAAGAGTGAGGACAATTAACCAGTGGAACAGCTTGCCTCCAGAAATCGTGGGTGCGCCAATCACAGGAGGTTTTTAAGAAGAGGCTAGACAGTCACTTACCTGAAATGGTATAGGTTCTCCTGCTTGAGCAGGGGGCTGGACTAGAAGACCTCCAAGGTCCCTTTTCCTTCCCTTCCCCTCTCTTCCATTCCATGATGGGGGGAAAAACGTTTTGATAGCTTTTGGAAAGGACATAAGAATTGGGGCTAACCTCATCTCATAGAAGATGATATTCCAAAGAGGAGATGCTACTACATCTCCCATGTCCCATCAGATGGATTTTTTTAGCATATGGGTCCCACAGAATGTCTTTCCTGCTGGACCTGATGGGATGGGTTGATGTACCTGGGGAGAGATGGTCCCACAGATAAGTCCACATGCCATGTAGGCCTTTACAGTTCAAAACTAGCATCTTGAATTGGACCCAGAAGCAAACTGGAAACCAATGAAGTTCAGGGAACAGAGGTGTAACATATGTCCTTCTAGAAGCACACATAATTGCCCGTGCCACAACATTTTGCACCAGCTGGAGCTTCAAGCACAGGCCCATGAAGAACACCTTACAGTAGTCTATTGACCAGTGCCTGAGTAACTGTGAGCAAAACCTCATGAACCAGGAATGGGCCAACTGGTACACAACACAACATTGTGCAAAGGCCTTCCCACAACTGTCAGGAACAAGCAAAAGTTGTAAATCCAGGAAGACCCCAAGATTGGACACTGGGTCTGTTTGGGGTAATGTCACCCCATCCAGAAACAAAGATGGTAAAATCCCAGATTCAGGCCCTAAAACCCAACGTCACTCAGTCTTGTCAGGGTTCACTAGAAGCCTGTTGTTCCCCATCCAAACACTCACAACCTCCAGGCACCGGGACAGGACATCAAGGCCATTGCTTGTTGCCAAGGCCAGAGAGATACAGTGAAATATCACAAGCATATCAGGTTATACTTTAATGTAACGTAGACATTTACACAGAGATTCGGTACAATATTCTCTGAAGTACAGGAGAGTTAAAACAGCAGTTTTAATGGTTGAAGGCATTTTTGTCCCAATTCTGTGAATATGCAAAAAATCTGGGTGATGCACAGTACACAAACAAGTTTAAGTTTAAGTTTGTTAGACTTATATACCGCCCTTCTCCCGTAGGACTCAGGGCGGTTCACAAGGTTTTTTAAAAGAAACAATACCTCAATTACAAAATTTAAAACAATTAAAATGATTATATTAAACCTTGAATATAAAAATCCTAATTAAAAACCAATTAAAACCCCAATTAATACCCTCAGTCCAGGCCAGAGAGCTCAAAGAGCCAGGTCTTCAGGTCCCGGCGGAATGAGCAGAGGTCAGGGGCAGTCCTAAGCTCTACAGGCAGCTGGTTCCAAAGGGCAGGCACACCCACAGAGAAGGCCCTCCCCCTGGGTATTGTCCGCCGGCAATCTTTTACCGGTGGTACCCTGAGAAGACCCTCCCTGTGGGAGCGCACAGGACAAAGGGAACTTGATGCCGGCAGCAGGTGTTCCCTCAGATATCCCGGACCCAAGCCATTTAGGGCTTTATAGGTCATCACCAGCAAACCACATGAATACAAACACAATAAATCCCAAATAAAAATACCAGCACCAAAACACTTCCTACAGTCTTTGCCACAAATACACCAATACTGAAATGTGTCAACAACCCAAGCAACTTAACCTCCAAGTAATGGACCAATTCTGTTGATGTTGGGAGACTGCCAGCTAGGTTGGAAAGAGGGGGAAGGTCAAGCATAGAGTCCTTGGCATCCTCAAAAGGTATAATAAGCTTGACACCCCACCCCCCAAGATTCATAAAGCCTGATATGGTTGTTACCAGGGGAAGGCAAACAGTCTGGGGAGATTCTTATAACTTAGGCAGAGAACAATAAAGTTGTTTACTTTAGGTATTTATGAGTAGCTCTGGTTCCCTGCACCTAATAGTTGCTCAGAGTTTTGGTGTTTCTTATTCTTAACTTGATTTGAATTGCATAGCCTTTAAGAATAATGACATTTTAAGAAAACAGGGCTGTGTTCTATGCAGTATGACACATGTCTAAGTTCATTGAAGAATGTTGTCAGCAGAAGTAGAATCAAATGTGACATGTTTGTAGGTTTTTTTGAAATGCAACTTCCTCCTATGAGATATATTTTAAATCAATTTTATCTAGATCTGGCACAAGCATCCTGGTAACCACATCATAAAGAAATTTTAAAACCCTAAACTACTGCTGCCAAGTCATAATTGTCCTGATTTTTATAACCCAGACCTATGCAAGTTGGGAGCAGTAAGTTGCATAAAGTGACAATTTTGGCTTTGGGTGCACTAACCATTTTAACGTTTTGAAAGTGAGGCTAGAGCAGCTCTCACACAGAAGTTAATATATAGAAGGCAAATAATTGGTAAAAGTGTCATGGTTAAGATTGGCTAACAAACATGGATGGATTAAAAAAAGCTTAAAGCTTAGCATTAATATGTGGAGCTGGATTAAGCAGACTTCTTAGAAAATGTCAAAGGTATAGCGCATTATAATTAATCAACTGTGCAGAAGCACCTTCAATTTCCCATTGCAAAATGTCTGTCATGTGAAAATGAAGCCTAAATTATTTTCAGTCTGTATTTCTCAGTTCCCCTTCATGGATTACTGCCTTGTCGTGGCGAAGGGGCTTGCGTAATTCAATGAAGCTATGAGCTATGCCGTGCAGGGCCACCCAAGACGGACAGGTCATAGCAGAGAGTTCTGACAAAACGTGATCCACTGGAGAAGGAAATGGCAACCCACTCCAGTATCTTTGCCATGAAAACCCTATGGACAGTACCAAAAGGCAAAACGATATGACGCTGGAAGATGAGCCCCTCAGGTCGGAAGGTGTCCAATATGCTACTGGGGAAGAGCAGAGGGCTAGTACTAGTAGCGCCAGAAAGAATGAAGCGACTGGGCCAAAGCCGAAAGGACGCTCAGCTGTGGATATGTCTGGTGGTGAAAGGAAAGTCCGATGCTGTAAAGATTTTTTCTCCATAGGAACCTGGAATGTAAGATCCATGAATCAAGGCAAGCTGGACGTGGTCAAACAAGAGATGACAAGACTGAACATCGACATCTTAGGTATCAGCGAACTAAAATGGACAGGAATGGGTGAATTTAATTCAGATGACCATCAGGTATACTACTGCGGGCAAGAATCCCTCAGAAGAAATGGAGTAGCCTTCATAGTCAATAAAAGAGTAGGAAAAGCAATACTGGGATACAATCCTCAAAATGACAGAATGATCTCAGTTCGAATCCAAGGCAAACCATTCAATATCACAGTAGTCCAAGTCTATGCCCCAACCACCGGTGCTGAAGAGGATGAAATTGACCGGTTCTATGAAGCCCTACAGCACCTTATAGAACTAACACCAAAAAATGATGTCCTTATTATCATGGGGGATTGGAATGCTAAAGTAGGAAGCCAAAAGATAACCGGAATAACAGGCAAGTTTGGCCTTGGAGTACAAAATGAAGCAGGGCACAGGCTGATAGAATTTTGTCAAGAGAATACGATGGTCATAGCAAACACTCTTTTCCAACAACCCAAGAGACGGCTCTACACATGGACATCACCAGACGGTCAACACAGAAATCAGATTGACTATATGCTCTGCAGCCAAAGATGGAGAAGCTCTATACAGTCAGTAAAAACAAGACCAGGAGCTGACTGTGGCTCAGACCATGAGCTTCTTGTTGCAAAGTTTAGGCTTAAACTGAAGAAAGTAGGGAAAAGCACCAGGCCAGTCAGGTATGAATTAAATCATATCCCCGTTGAATATACAGTAGAGGTGACAAATAGATTTAAGGAATTAGATCTGATAGACAGGGTGCCTGAAGAACTATGGACAGAGGTTCGCAACATTGTACAAGAGGTAGCAACCAAAACCATCCCAAAGAAAAAGAAATGCAAGAAAGCAAAATGGCTGTCTGAGGAAGCTTTGCAAATAGCTGAGGAAAGGAGGGAAGCAAAAGGCAAGGGAGAAAAAGAAAGATACGCCCAATTGAATGCAGAATTCCAGAGAATAGCTAGAAGAGATAAGAATGCCTTCTTAAATGAACAGTGCAAAGAAATAGAAGAAAACAATAGAATAGGGAGGACCAGAGATCTTTTCAAGAAAATTGGAGAGATGAAGGGAACGTTTAATGCAAAAATGGGCATGATAAAGGACCAAAATGGCAGGGACCTAACAGAGGCAGAAGAGATTAAGAAGAGATGGCAAAATTACACAGAAGAACTATACAAGAATGAGCTTAACGTCCCTGATAATCACAATGAGGTGGTCACTGACCTCGAGCCAGACATCCTAGAATGTGAAGTGAAGTGGGCCTTAGAAAAGCTGAGCAACAACAAAGCTAGTGGAGGTGACAGTATTCCAGCTGAGCTATTCAAAATCTTAAAAGACGATGCAGTAAAAGTGCTACACTCAATTTGCCAGCAAATTTGGAAAACTCAACAGTGGCCACAGGATTGGAAAAGATCAGTTTACATTCCAATTCCAAAGAAAGGCAGTGCCAAAGAATGTTCAAACTATCGCACCATTGCACTCATTTCTCATGCTAGTAAAGTTATGCTTAAAATCCTACAAGCTAGACTCCAGCAGTATGTGGATCGAGAACTACCAGAAGTACAGGCAGGATTTCGAAGAGGCAGAGGAACTAGAGATCAAATAGCCAACATACGCTGGATCATGGAGAAAGCTAGAGAGTTCCAGAAAAACATCTACTTCTGCTTCATTGACTATGCTAAAGCCTTTGATTGTGTGGATCATAACAAACTGTGGCAAGTTCTTAAAGAGATGGGAGTACCAGAACATCTTATTTGTCTCTTGAGAAACCTATATGCGGGCCAAGAAGCAACAGTGAGAACTGGACACGGAACCACTGATTGGTTCCAAATTGGGAAAGGTGTCCGGCAAGGCTGTATACTGTCGCCTTGCCTATTTAACTTATATGCAGAGCACATCATGAGAAAGGCAGGGCTAGAGGAGTCAAAAGTTGGAATTAAGATTGCTGGAAGAAATATCAACAACCTAAGATATGCAGATGATACCACTCTAATGGCAGAAAGTGAAGAGGAACTGAAGAGTCTCTTGTTGCGAGTTAAGAAGGAGAGTGCAAAAGTTGGGTTGAAACTAAACATTAAGAAAACCAAGATCATGGCATCCGGCCCTCTCAATTCCTGGCAAATAGATGGGGAAGAAATGGAGGTAGTGACAGATTTTATTTTCCTGGGCTCCAAGATCACTGCAGATGGGGACTGTAGTCAAGAAATTAAAAGACGCTTGCTCCTCGGGAGGAAAGCCATGGCAAATCTAGACAGCACACTAAAAAGCAGAGACATCACCCTGTCAACAAAAGTGCGTATAGTCAAGGCTATGGTCTTCCCAGTTGCAATGTATGGCAGTGAAAGTTGGACCATAAGAAAGGCTGAGCGCAAAAGAATTGAGGCCTTTGAACTCTGGTGCTGGAGAAGACTCCTGCGAGTCCCTTGGACTGCAAGGCGATCAAACCGGTCAGTCCTAGAGGAGATCAACCCTGACTGCTCTTTAGAAGGCCAGATCCTGAAGCTAAAACTCAAATACTTTGGCCACCTAATGAGGAGGAAGGACTCACTGGAGAAGAGCCTAATGCTGGGAAAGATTGAGGGCAATAGAAGAAGGGGACGACAGAGAATGAGGTGGCTGGATGGAGTCACTGAAGCAGTAGGCGTGAGCTTAAATGGACTCCAGAAGATGGTAGAGGACAGGAAAGCCTGGAGGAACATTGTCCATAGGGTCGCGATGGGTCGGACACGACTTTGCAACTAACAACAACAACAATTTCTCAGTTTCATTTTTTCTGGGTCTTGCTTTCTCAGTGCAAAAGTCCAAGAATATATAGAATCACTGTGAAAATTTACAAAGTATGCCATAATGGAGTATTAGTTCCAATTAATGATGTCAAAATTGGGTAGACTTTTCAACTTGAGGCACTGAACAAAACACATGACCATAATTTATGGATTTGCTCACACACTGAATGGATCTGCTCACCACATCGCTTCCCCTTATCTTGGAATTTAAATAAAATTGACTGATTATTTCTAGTCCTTAGGAAGGAGAATATAGAACCATTTTAGGATCTAGGGCCACATTTTGCTTATATTGACTCTACTACAGAAAAATTAAGCAGCTTCAGAACAAAGTCATTGTTGGGCCTAGGACAGACTAAATTGTATATGTGATAGACTAGGGCAGACTAAATCTCTCTCTCTCTCTCTCTCTCTCTCTCTCTCTCTCTCTCTCTCTGTGTGTGTGTGTGTGTGTGTGTGTGTGTATCTGTGTGTGTGCACATGCGCGCGCGTGCCATACTTTGGCTAGCATGGCACAAGCTTAACCAAAGTCCAGTCTGAACCCAAGCATGTTCATATTATTCTATGCAAGCTCTGATCTCTAATCTAGAGACTACATTAAGAATAATATTCCCCACATCCTGCCAATTACCGTACTAATTATATACAATGTACTATCATACACCCAGGGTTCCTGATTTTATAAAACACAATCGTATACTAATACAGCTGATATGCTACATCTCCCCAATCTAATGATTTTCTTCTGCCATAATAAAAATTACAGTTTGAAGGCAACTTTTGGAGGAGATGTTTCTCACAGTGTGTGCATTTTTGAATGTAGATTGTTCAAATGTTGTGGAGAATAAAGAGGAGGATATTGATGGAGAAAGGGGAGACCTGTTACCAAAGCAACCAGGAGTGAAAGATTGCTTAAGCTCAACAATGAAGGAGAAATGAAAAAAATTATCTCAAACAGAAACCTCTCTAATTCATGTTAGTATAAGTAGGAAAGGAAGTAATGCATGATTAGATGCCAAAGATTCTGTTACAGTAGTGTAGTTCTAGTCTTCCTGTGGAGCTGATTTTCTGGACTGGCCTATCTACTGGGGCTGATGTAAAATAATATGCAAAATAATATGTAAAATACTAGTAGGAAGCCACTTCCAGTGGTAATAAGTGGGAGAGCAGATAGCATTTCTCCTAGCAAATTAAAGATTGCTATTAAGGAAATGCTGTTGCTGAGCTGGCATGAGTTTACCTTCATCCAATTTCCCATAGACCAATTTAGGGGAAGAAAATGTGTTGAAAGCCAGCTACTTAAAATGGAGAAATCTGGGCTCAGAATATGAGTGTTTCAGCATCTCTTTGCTCTGCTTCCATAATAATGCTCAGATTTTGACTTTCAAATTTCACTTCATGTTTTTTGTTCTCTTCTGGCTTTCTCTACAGATGGTGGGCAGGGGAATGGCAGAAGTGTTCCACCACCTGTGGCCCCACAGGAGAAAAGAAGCGCACTGTCCTTTGTATCCAGACATTGGGATTTGATGAGCAGGCGCTGCCTGTGGAAGAATGCCAACATCTGCTAAAACCAAAAACTCGCCTTTCGTGTAATAGGGATATCTTATGCCCATCCGACTGGACTGTAAGCAACTGGACTGAGGTAAATTTGTAAATAAACTTGGCTTATAAGAATTTGGGGCACCTTAGAGTTGACATTAGCATTCATCTCTGGTTTAGATTAAGCAAGAGATGTGCATTTAGACCATTTTTTTCCCCTCTAGGCCTGTGAAAAGAGCTATTTTCCTATTGTATCTTTGGTATATATGATTATTTTATATTCTGTTCTAGTTCAGGAAAAATTGGGTTTTGAATCCTGACAGCTATTTGAAACACTGGAACTGCTGATTTTAAAACCAGTATATCTGAATTCCTATGGCCTTTAAGATAAATTAAGCAAGAAATAAGTAATATTTTAGCAATCAGGATGATCACCCTAACTGCTTGCTCATCTTTAAAGTATAAGGATGTGCAACCTATAATTAACATAATTAAACAAAAACAGAATTAAATCTAAACTCCTATAAGAACACAAAAAAAGGAAAATCCAGCCATGTCTATGATGATCTCCCACAAATACTAAATAATAATAATAATAATAATAATAATAATAATAATAATAATAATAATAATAATAATAATAATTTGCAAGGGACCTTGGAGGTCATCTAGTCCAACCCCCTGCTAAGGCAGGAAACCCTATACCATTTCAGACAAATGGCTGTCCAGTCTCTTCTTAAAAACGTCCAGTGTTGGAGCATTCACCACTTCTGGAGGCAGGTTGTTCCACTGGTTAGTTGTTCTAACTGTCAGGAAGTTTCTCCTTAGTTCTAGGTTGCTTCTCTCCTTGACTAGTTTCCATCCATTGCTTCTTGTCCTGCTTTCAGGTGCTTTGGAGAATAGCTTGGCTCCCTCTTCTTTGTGGCGGCCCCTGAGATATTGGAACACTGCTATCATGTCACCCCTCAACCTTCTCTTCATTAAACTACACATACCCAATTCCAGCAACCGTTCCCTATATGTTTTAGCCTCCAGTCCCCCAATCATCTTTGTTTCTCTTCTCTGTACTCTTTCTAGAGTCTTGACATCTTTTTTACATCGTGGTGACCAAAACTGGATGCAGTATTCCAGGTGTGGCCTTACCAAGGCATTGTAAAGTGGTATTAGTACTTCACGTGATCTTGATTCTATTCCTCTGTTAATGCAGCCTAGCACTGTGTTGGCTTTTTTGGCAGCTGCAGCACACTGCTGGCTCATATTTAAGTGATTGTCCACTAGGACTCCGAGATCCCTCTCACAGTTACTACTATCGAGCAAGGTACCACCTATACTATACCTGTGCATTTGATTTTTTCCTGCCTAAATGCAGAACCTTACTTTTTTCACAATTGAATTTCATTTTGTTAGATAGTGCCCAGTGTTCGAGTCTGTCCAGATCCTCCTGTATCTTAAGCCTATCTTCTGGAGTATTGGCTATTCCTGCCAGCTTGGTGTCATCTGCAAATTTGATGAGTTCCCCATCTATCCCTTCATCCAAATCGTTGATGAAGATGTTGAAGAGCACTGGGCCCAGAACAGAGCCCTGGGGCACCCCACTACACACTTCCTTCCATGTAGATGCAGTTCCATTGAGGACCACACGCTGAGTATGGCCTGTCAGCCTGCTACGAATCCATCTGGTGGTGATGCTATCTAACCCACATTTTTCTATCTTATCAAGTAGTAGGTTGTGATCTACTTTATCAAATGCCTTACTGAAATCCAAGTAAATTAAATCTACAGCATTCCTCTGGTCCACTAGTTTTGTCACTTGGTCAAAGAATAATAATAATAATAATAATAATAATAATAATAATAATAATAATAATAATAATAATAATAATAATAATAATAATAATAATAATAATAATAATTTAATTTCTATACCGCCCTTCTCCCGAAGGACTCAGGGCAATAAATACAATAAAAATACAATGTACAAAAGTTAGAATTAAACATTGTATCCCAATTACAGTAAAAATAATAAAATTAATATTAAAATACCCCAAACCCATCAGACCAGGCCGGCTTGTTCAAATAAGTAAGTTTTTAGGTCACGGCGGAAGGAGCGAAGGTCAGAAGCCATCCGGAGCTCAACCGGTAAACGGTTCCAAAGGTCTGGCGCGCCCACAGAGAACACCCTCCCCCTGGGGGCCGCCAGTCGACACTCTCTGACCGACGGCACCCTGAGGAGGCCCTCTCTGTGGGAGCGCACTGGACGAAGGGAAGTTGATGCCGGCAGCAGGTGCTCCCGTAAGTGCAATAAGGTTTGTCTGGCACGATCTGTTTTTGACAAACCCATGTTGGCTTTTAGTGATAACTTTGTTCGCATCAAGGTGTTCGCTGATTTGTTGTTTGATTATCTTTTCCAGAATCTTCCCAGGTATTGAGGTCAGGCTGATAGGTCTGTAGTTTCCTGGATCTGTTTTTTTCCCTTTTTTGAAGATGGGAACTACATCAGCTCTCTTCCAGTCCTCTGGTAGTTCCCCAGTGCTCCAGGATCTTTGAAAAATATAGTTCAGTGGTTCTGAGATCACGTCTGCCAGTTCCTTGAGAACCTTGGGGTGTAATCCATCTGGTCCTGGTGATTTGAACTCGTCTAGGCTGGACAGGTGCTCGCTTACCATTTTCTTGCCTATCTTAACTTGCGTTTCTATTCTGTTTTTTATGGCACTGGTTTTGGTAGGTTGGACTGTTTTTTCCCTTTGTGTAAAGACAGATGCAAAAAATGAGTTAAATAGTTCTGCTTTCTCCCTGTTGCTTGTCACCTTCTTGCCACTTTCCCCCACAAATGGACTAATCATTTCCTTAACTTTTTTCTTGTTTCTTATATGTTGAAAGAAGCTTTTTTTGTTATTTTTGACTTTGGTCGCAAGCCTTAGTTCATTTTGAGCCTTAGCTTCCCTCACTTCATCTTTGCAGGCACGGGCTATTTGCTGATATTCTGCCTTATTTATGTGCCCCTCTTTCCACTTCCTATACTTGTCCCTTTTATCTTTCAGTTTATCAGAGAGTTCTTTATGCAGCCATGCTGGTTTCCTTTGAAAGCTGTTATTTTTCTTCTTTGTTGGTATTGTGCTAGACTGGGCCTTTATTATCTCACTTTTCAAAATTTCCCAAGCTTCTTGAGTTGTTTTCCCCTTTAGGATTCTCATCCATGGAATTCTTCCCAAGGTCTCTCTAAGTTTATTGAAATTAGCTCTTTTAAAGTCCAAGACTCTAGTTTGGCTGTATTCTATTGCTTGTGCTTCCATAATGTTGAATTCCAATATTGCATGATCACTTCCCCCCAAGGTTCCTGTGGCTTTGACACTTTCTATCATTTCATCTCTGTTAGTGAGAATTAAATCCAATATGGCTAATCCCCTAGTTCCCTTCTCTACTTTTTGGGAGAGAAAGTTGTCTGCTAGGTTTGTCAGGAATCTGTTAGATCTTCCACTTGGTGCAGAATTTGTCTCCCAGTTGATGTCAGGGTAATTAAAGTCCCCCATTACTATTGTGATGCGCTTCCTACATACCTTAGTTAACTGTCTAAGCCATTTAGTGCTTCCAGCCATTTAAGTTTAGTCATTCTTGATTTAAAAGATTGGCCTAATAAAACAATTAATCCTTTAATCCTCCTTTCTCCATCTGTCATGTGCTAATCCAGATTTCCCCAACATGGATGGACATAGCATAGAGCAGGGGTCTTCAAACTTGGCCCTTTTATGACTTGTGGACTTCAAAAGTCCACAAGTCCTAAAAGGGCCAAGTTTGAAGACCCCGGCATAGACTCTGGTGAGAATTCTAAGATTTGAAGTCATGTATCTAAAGCAGGGGTCCCCAACCCCCAGGTTACATCCCACTACTGGGCCTTGAGCCTTTCGGAACCAGGATGCAGTTCAGTGACGTTGTGGGCAAGTTGAGAGGTCATCTGCCTTTATTTCTTATAAAGTATGAGGAAAGAAGCCATTTTGTCACAGATATTCAATTATGTATTTCAAAACTCACCTCCTGTAAAACAGCCTTCCTCAGTGTGCTGCTCTCTAGGTATGATTTCCAGAATCTTTGAGGCAACATTGTGATTTCATCTCCTAGAACCTTGAATATGTTGGTTGTCCAAAATATATGCAACATATCAGATTGAAAAAGGCTGCACTAAAACAGGTGTGGGCAAACAGCTGGAAAGTTTCAGTTTTGGTTTTGGTTCTGGTTTTGGTTATTTTGCTTTAGAAGTTTCCTGTCAGAGCCGAGCACAAACTAGTGGTTCACAGGCTAGGCCAGGGGTCGGCAACCTGAAAAAGCAAAAGAGCCACTGGGAACCGGTTCCATCACATATAAAAAAAGTGGGAGCCGTGCGCGTATGCACGCGCATGCGCATAAAACAAAATATTTTGCGCATGCGCAAAATGTTTTGTTTTTTGTGCATGCGCATGCGCGGATACACGCGCGCGGTTCCACTTTTTTTTTATGTGGACGCACCTGCATGCCAGCGGCGACGGGTCTCCCTGGTGACAGGTGCTGGGTTGCGGCGCCGCCTTCAGCCCGGGCGCCGCCGGAGCCACCCCCGGGACCTCCAAACTGCCGCCTGTTCGGAGAGGTGCGCGCGCAGCTCTCCAAACCTTTGGAGAGGTGTGCACGCACCTCCGCCTGAACACCCGTTTGGAGACCTGCTGCCGCAGGTTTAGAAAGCTGCCGCGGCCCGTTTACAGAGCTACTGAAGGCGGTAGCTCTGTAAACGGGCCGCGGCAGCTTTCCAAACTGGCACCAGCAGGTCTCCAAATGGGTACCGCTGCTGCCCATTCCGAGAGGTGCGCGCGCAGCTCTCCAAACCTTTGGAGTGGTGCACGCACACCTCCGCCCGTTCGGAGTGGTGCGCGCGCACCGGGCAACCGGGAGCCGCAGGAGACGGCTTAAAGAGCCGCATGCGGCTCCGGAGCCACGGGTTGCCGACCTGTGGGCTAGGCTATAACTTATATGTTATGGAGTTTTTGGTGCTCTCTGACTTTGATTATTTGCAGACTTTTGATTACCAAACTAGGTAACATCATCAGCACACTGATGCACTGTGATGCACTGAGCACTATGCAACCCTGAGCTACATATATTCTCTTAAAAGTTATGTAACAGGTGAATTCTTCAACCACATATTTAGTCCAAGAATTTCTTTTAAGTTCCAGAATTGAAAGCGCCATCTTTTCATACCAAAGTTAACTCAGGATTTCTTCCTAAAATTTCCATTTGGAGGGAGGGTAAGGCAGTTTTTTTTTTAAAAAAATGCAGACAGTCCCAGGGTTAAGAACAAATTCCATTCCCTAACTCTGTCTTTAATTTAACTTTTTATGTGAGTTAAAACTCATACAGTGCATATTAATGGACAGCCTATTGCTAAAAATGGCAGGTAATGTTCTCTCTTTCCCAAGTCTCTGAGCCACTGAAGCTGTACAATATTTTCATAAGGTGCTGAAAACAGGTTTTATATTAAGAATTCATGGCTTCAGTAGTTCATAAAAACATTGTACAGCTTCAGTGGTTCAGAGGCTTGAGAAAAAGAGAATGCTACCGGCCATTTTTAGCAATAGGCAGTCCATTTGTAAGTATGAATTATCCGTAAATTGGATATCCTTAACCTGGGGGTTGCCTATGTGCTAATAAAAAAAACCCTAAGAACTGGAAATCCATTAATTAGAGATGAAGGCAGAAAAAGAGGGAAAATTGGCAGATTGTGTCTTTGGTATGTGTGTTTCTCATGTCTTTTGAATAGACATAATCAAGTGCATTTATAGCCAAATATGAGAAAAGTATATTCAAAAATGCTCATTTTATTAGGGAATGAACAATTTGTACTTAAATATAGGTTTTTGTGCAGATTATAAAAAGCAAAAAATTTAACCTAGAGCAGGGGTCAGCAACCTGAAACAGTGAAAGAGCCACTCGGAACCGGTTCCCTCACAAAAGGAAAAACTGGGAGCCGCAAAAAATGTGTGCACATGCACGTACATGCGTGCATGCGCAGAACAGGGTTTGACTGAAGAGTGGAGCCAAGGCGAGATATGCACCTACCCTGCATATTTGAATTGATTGGTTGAACTTTTTTAGTCCCACTTTTTTTTTTTTTGACTGCACATGGCAGAGGACTGGGAGCCGCAGGAGACGGCTGAAAGAGCCGCATGCGGCTCCGGAGCCGCGGGTTGCAGACCTGTGACCTAGAGTATAAGAATAAAGCAGACTTAGCAATGACTATGCATTGAATTGGCCTGTCTCTGGACAATAAAAATGAATATGTCTCCTGCTTTAAAAATTAATTTCTATGCTGTTCTTTAATTAAAAAATATTTAAAGATTTGCTGCCCTTGGTTATTAAGAAATCCTCTTCTAATTTTGTTGTTATTAGCAGGGGACACAAGAATAGTTTTTAACCCACACAGTTTCAAACTGCTTTTTTCTTTCCTTGTATAATAAATTAAATGAAGCACAACATTGGGTATGATTTCACCAATATTCTTCTGCTGATTGATTTTATACAGCCCATCAAGTATGAAAACTTGAGATCTGGAATAAGTGAGTTAAATGTTACTTTCAGCTAATAGTGCTGATTGAAACGTAACATCTGAATTAAGGATCTTGTGCATCAGTAGAGCATACTGCTTGGAAAGCACCTCCAGATGTGGCTCCATCGTTTAATGTCTGCTCAAAATGGAGTGTAACTAGGCTGATGATCTGAGTACCATTGTGCAGCAATGCCTAATAGACTTCCAAGATCATAATAGACCCAGACATATCAGAAGTTATTATATATACTTTCTTCTCAGCATGCAGTAATTAAGAATTATTTCAGAGTGTCCTGGGCAAAGTCAGGTATCAGTTAAATTAGGGACTGCAGGAAGGTTCAAATGGCTTCATTAGCTGGGTTCACACATTGCATTAGTCACAACTTTAGTCATGGCTTATAGCTTTGCTTGTAGTATAAACTTAGATAGCTGTAGTTCATTTAGCACAGAGGTCCCCAATCTATGGGACGTGGGCCACTACTAGGCCATGGCCTCTTGGCTACTGGGCCGCATGAGTGGCTGGCCAGTGTGCACGTGCATGTGCGCACACTAACTCCCCCTTGCGCCAGCGGTAACTGAGCCCTGAGCCTCATGCTAGTCGAGCTGTGAGCTGCGTGCCAGTGCTAGCTGAGCCACAAGCCTTTCGTCGTTGCTAGTCGAGCCACACGCCATTCTAGCCGAGGCACAAGGCTTTTGCTGGTACTACCCGGGCCATGAGCTGCATGCCGGCACGAGCCGAGTTGTGTGATGGCACTGGCTGAGCCGCGTGCTGGTGTTAGCCGAGCTACACTCTGCGCACTGGTGCTAGCAAGCCCATTTGCAGAGCATGCATGCTCACGGCCCCGTTCACGCACATGCAGCCACATTTGCGTGTGTGCACATGCACGCATAAAGGTTCCTGCCCCTCCCTTTCCCACTGGGCCACCAACCCAGGAAGGTTGGAGATCCCTGATTTAGCATGATTAGTTAAAACAGAATATAAAATAACAGAGATGGAAAGGACCTTGGAGATCTTCTAGTCCAACCCACTGCCCAAACAGGAGAACCTATATAATTCCAGATGTCCAATCTCTTCTTAAAAACCTCCAGTGATGAAGCACCCACAATTTCTCAAGGCAAGCTGTTCCACTGACTAATTGTTCTCACTGACAGGCAATTTTTCCTTAATTCCAGGTTGGATTTCTTTCATAGGTTTTCATCTGTTACTTTTTGTCGTGCCCTCAAGTGCTTTAGAGAATAGGCTGTTCCCCTCTTTGTGACAACCTCTGAAATATTGCAAGACTGCTATCATGTCTCTCCTAGCCCTTCTCTTTGTTAGACTAGACTGCAACGGTTCAGCATACAGTATGTTTTAGCTTCCAGACTCCTAATCATTTTTGTTGCTCTTCTCTGCACTCTTTCCAGAATCTCAACATCTTTTTGGTATTGTGGTAACCAGAATTGGAGCCAATATTCCCAGTGTGATCTTACCAAGGCAGTATATAGTGATACTAATACTTCACATGATCTTGATGCTATTCCTCAGCAGACAGTGTTGGTGCTTTTTTTTGGCAGCTGCAGCACACTGCAGGCTCATACTTGTTAAGATGTTAGGGTGAGACTGTCTTAGAGTTTATTCAATAGTGATGACCTTCAAAAGGGACTGAAAGAGCAGAGCCAGAAGCCATAGCTACACAATGAAGAAACACATAAAAGTCAGGAAAACTTTTTGCTGAAGCCAAGTCCAGTGTGAGTAGCACACTTGTTCTAACCTTTTCTATCTTGAAAAAGTGAGCCATCAGCTTGAATGAGTAAATCCAATCTATCAAATAGAAATTTCCAGCTAAATATGAGCCCCCGGTTTCATGGCTTCTGCCCCTGTAATGCCGAAAAGCAAGTTAGGTGTTTTATTTGGCTCACTGGAGACGGAGTGGATGAGATATCTAAATGTGGTTTATTTTGCAGTGTACAGTTACCTGTGGTGGAGGAGTACGTACTCGCTATGTCACTTGTGCCAAAAACAGTGGAGAACCGTGTGATGTTTTGAAGAAACCCCACTCTAAAGCTCTGTGTGGTTTACAGCAATGCCTATCCACTCAAAGCTTGCTAATGACTCGTTTCAAGTTCCATAATGGAAAGATTATTAGAACAATAGGGGTTACTCCCAGAAGAGGCCCTTCCAAAAAATTGGCCACCCCGGAACTATTGCCAAGAATCCACTCAACAATAATACCCAGGCTCAAAAACATTACTTTGATACCCACTTCCATTAATCTTATAAATTCTTCTCTAAGTGAAGACTTGGGAGTTAAAAAGTTACAAAACAATTCCATTGACTCAAACATACCCAGTAACTACTCCTGTGTAACTAGTGCCAACAGCACATTGCTAAACAGCACTCATGGACCTCTCATAACTGCTTGGAATATATCTTCAGAAGGTAGCTCCAAAAACAAGGATTCCTTTACCATTTACCCCATGTACAATCCAAAGAATAATTATTTAATGGAAGCAAATGACACAATGCCCAATAGTACTGAAGGAGAAACGAAAGACTACATTCAGACTGAGAGACCAACAGAGAGTTTCCTCACATTCACCACAAGCAAGGTCTCAGGAACCTCATCTACAGATGATCAACCTGATAATCTCAACCAATTTTCTGTTACTCCCACAAGAGGATTTGAGGTTTCATCGACAATGGCAGGTCTCAAAGGCCTTCATGTACAAATAAATCCGCCTGTGACAGCAGATCCCATTACAGAACGGCCAACACTAATAGAGGATACATTAGAAGCAAAATCGGCAAATACAACCCCATCAAAATCCTCTTTCAGTGAAACAGCCACAGAAAGTCCATTTGTGCAAGACATCACTATGCCAAAAAACAGTGAGAAGGTTTTCAAAACAAGATTACTAAATGACTCAGATTCAGAAAAGTCCAGAAACCTGCATATTAATACCTATTGGTTGGTGGGAAACTGGAGTGAGGTGAGTATTCACATTGTCTTATGTTGTTTACAACTGTCAATGCAATGTTATTTTTATCGGTATATCTTTATCATTCTTAGCTTCTTCAAATGAAAAACCTTTTAACTGTGCTTCTGAGAAATGCTGCTAACTGTAGCCTTTATAAAACTGAATTTTTAATTGTGTCTAACCTTTTCTGGTCTCTTCTAGTCTTTTTCTTCTGGCTGCATAGATCGATAAAAATGAAAGTTGATCTTAGGTTTCATGCAGTGGTAATTAAATGCCAAGCCATGATGCATTTTCTCTTTTTTACTGTAGTGACGCATCCCAAAGAGCAGACACTTGGGCTGCAAATATTTTCAGCCATTATATTTTGGAAATGGATGCATATTCCTGAAAAAGTAATATGGTGCAAATAAAAGCATGGAAGACAACCTCACCTATCTTGGGATGCTTTGATTTACATTTCTTTGCAGATAAAAATAAGGCCTAGGAATCCTTCTGCCTTGCACATTAGCAACTATGCTTTCTTTAATTTCCCTTCATTTAATATGCATTTGAATATTTTAGCAGGTGACCACTGATTTTAATATCATTGAGATCTTCTTCTAGTTCATATATAAGCTTCAGAGAAACTCTTTTTAGGTGGATTATGGCCAGGAACAATGGCCATTACTCCAAAGCCATATGAGATTTCATAGCTGGGAGCAGATCTGAACCTGGAAATTTCACATCCTAGACCGGTGCCTTAAATATTATCTCAAAATTACATCAGGGTAAACAAGCTTGACTTTGAGCTCAGAGGTTTTGAGAGCTAAAAAGACCTACCTCTGCAAGGGAAATAGTTTCTGGGAATGGTTTGTTTATTTATTTATCAAATGTAAAGACCACCCATCTTGCTCACAGAGCAATTCTGGGCAGTGTAGAATGCTTTGCATTTAAATGCTGGAAACTGTTTATTATATAACAATGTATAACTCTGGCAATTTCTGGGATGCTGTCACAAAGAAATCCATAATACTTGAGAATGCTACTGAGCAAGGTGAAATTGATTATTTCCTATTTTGCACTTCACTGCAAATGTGTCAAATTAACTAACAAAGCACCATGGAGAATTTCAGAATTTCAGCTGAATAGTGGTGTACAGCTGTTACTTATCTCTTTGAGGCTTTACAGAAACAGAAGCAACCTCCCAACCGTATTTATAAAGGCAAGGTATCAAGAGTACCACATCTGATTCTTTGAGGCCAACTGCCTTAAACTGTTCTACGTTGGGATGCTTCAACTTAATTTCAAATCAAATGAATATTGCCTTCCAGGTTTTTCATCAAGCTACAAAGAAAATTAAGTTGAATTTTCATTGATTAGGATATTTAGCCTAGCTTTGATAGAAGCAAAAGCATTCTTGAGAAAATTAGTGAGAAGACAGAAGGTCTTACAATACATTCGGCAAGTCGAACATTTTCATTTTGTATTAATTCAGATGAAAATTGACCATTTACAGCGCCTGCCATTCAAATAATAGATACTTCTTAATTTACCTCAACAATACCTGGAATGAGAACTGCCAGACAAATAAACTGATTTATTTCCTCAGAGGCAGGGACCCCCGAGATCACATTGCTAATATGGAAAAAGCAAAGAAAACAAATGCCCCATTTTTGCTTTTTTGATTATGTAAAGGCTTTTGTATTTGTAAATATCCACAATTTGTGAATAGTGCTTAAGAATCATAGGTATCCTGGGCCCATCTCATCCGTCTATTGACTATATATGATAATTAGGAAGCAACAGTTTGAATAGAATATGGAACAATTAAATGTTTCAGAACTGAAAAAGAGTAGATTAAGGTTGTGTAGTGATGCCTTACTTTTTTAATAAAGAAGAGGGGGTCCAATCTATTCTCCAAAGCACCTGAACAATGGATGGAAACTAACGAAGGAGAGAACCAGCCTAGAACTAAGAAGAAATTTCCTGACAGTTAAACAATTAATCAGTGGAACGATTTGCCTTCAGAAGTTGCAGTGCTTCCTCACTGAAGATTTTAAGAAGAGATTGGACAACCATTTGTCTGAAATGGTATAGAGCAGAGGTAGGCAACCTTGGCTCTTTTATGACTCATGGACTTCAACTCCCAGAATTCCTGAGCCAGCATGGCTGGCTCAGGAATTCTGGGAGTTGAAGTCCATGAGTCATAAAAGAGCTAAGGTTGCCTACCCCTGGTATAGAGCTTCCTGCTTAAGCAGAAGATTTTTTTCTTGAAGACCTCCAGTGATGGAGCACCCACAGCTCCAGGAAGAAAACTATTCTATTGATTCTTAATGTCAGGAAATTACTGTCAGGAAAAAATTAGAAAGCCTTGTCTGTCATTTTCATCTCCTGCATCCTTAAGAAATGGCAGCATTATTTCCAATTTTCCAGTGTTCTACCACATGTGGTGTTGGGGCCTTTTGGAGACTAGTGGAATGCAACACCAAGAATCAGTCTGACTGCCAGCACATCAAAAAACCTGATCCAGCCAGAAGATGCTACCTTCGGCCATGTGCTCAGTGGAGAGTAGGAAACTGGAGCAAGGTAATGAAGCCTGGCCCACTGTGATTTATTTATTGTGGATTTCTGCTTTTGGGAAGCCAAAAGAGCTTGTTCTCTAACCCTGACTAAAACAATTTACTCTTTTCCATAAACAAGTAATGGGGGAAACGCATTTTATTCTCAACATATCCCTGAAATGCGTAATTTCCTTTACTCTAAAGTTTCCCAATGTCATGTTTCCTGAACCACGTAACTGCCACTGGTAAGATTTACAATTTAAATTTAATGAACATTTAAGTTTTTCAAACATTGAAAATGGAAATAATCAGAATATTGATACATTTTCAGTGCTAAATTTTGACGCAGATCTCTTTCTGTAGAGCATTCCCTATTTATACTGGCTATTATTATTTTTCTTACCAACTGAAGTACTTCCAAATTAAACATTTTATTGATTAGATTTCAACTGTTTCCCACATATTGCGATTCCAGACTCTTGTCAAAAGTAGATCCTGGAAATAATAACACTTGAAAGAATTTCCACAGAAGCTAACAATGTTCATCTTGAAGCAGTTATAGATGGGATGGTGGAGTTTCTGTTCTTCAAAACTTGAACTTTATTTGTTTCTCATTCAGAAGAATCCAGTGTACCTTGTTTTAAGTAACTCCAATTGCAAACACAGACCTCATACTTCTCACCTTTTCCTCCTTGACAGACTACAGTGCACTTTTGAATGGCACTATAGAGCTGAGTGGCTCAAGCTTTAAATTGTCAGTTTTTTTCATCAATTGCCTCTCCTTCAGCAATCTAGCTTCTTGGAAAACCTCCCAAAGCCGGCTGCCTTGCTGAGTAGTTCTTTCAGACCTAAGCTGCAAAAATCCAGTTATCATGAGATGATTCCAAAGAGCTAATGTTCTGTTTCCCTTTGCTGCCATCTACTGGTTGCCCAGATTTTTGTAACCCAGATTGGGTGGCCCTAATTGCCATACTCTTGGCCAATCTGATCTTTTCATAAGGCAAACTAAAATCTTTCCTTCAAATTTAGAAAGCTGGCAGATTTTTGCCCTCTTACATAGTTTGTAATTACAGTGTTTTAGCACCTGCTTTGGTGCTGTTGAAAGAAAAATCATCAGGTCCAGTTCCAAGCTAGGACTAAATAAAATGGAGGCTAAGATGCTGGAAATAAAAATGGAGGCTGCTTAGAAAGAAGGTTCCAGGTTATTAATGAGCAGAACCAACAGCAGCATGTGGTTCTGGGACAGCTGACCAATGGAGTTGAGGGTGGATGGATCTTTGTAGGGCTCTGAGATTTTGAAGTGAAAATGTTTCTGGTTTTGCAATGAGGTGGGTTTTTGTGTTTTTTGCTAGTCTGAAGAGGGTGTAGGATTAATCCTATTATGTCCCAAAGGTCATGTTCTTTAGATTTTTGGGTGGGGGAATGTAAATTCTTAATCTCATCAGCTGTGGAGGCTGAAGGCATTTTGCTTATGAATTGTTGTTGTTGTTGTTGTTAGTTGCGAAGTCGTGTCCGACCCATCGCGACCCTATGGACAATGTTCCTCCAGGCCTTCCTGTCCTCTTATGAATGGTGTGTCCTAAATCTGCATTTCTAACAAGTGGCCTCCACAGTTTCTGCTTGAGGGAGACTTGGGCTGATTTTCTGCCTCCATTAAGGTTTTTCTTCATTATTCCTTTGGGGAAATATAATATTCTGCCTTTTTAAAAAAATATCCCCCAAGGGATATTTAGGACGGTGGGTGGGTGCTGACTTTCTACAGTGCCTTGCTCCAAGGAGTCCTACTTTGTTTTGAAGTTTTGATGCCCTGAGGCTTCAGGGCAGACAGACCACTTGCCAGTCCAAATACTTTGCTTTCAGGCAGGTGTGTCCAACCTTGACAATTTGAAGACTTGTGGACTTCAACTCCCAGAATTCCTCAGTCAGCCAGTTAGCTCTAGTGCTTCACAGCTGTTTGCAATCAGTAATGGGCTGGATAAAGAATAACAACTTGAAACTGTATCTAGACAAGATATAGGCTTTTATTATTAAGAACATAAAGGTGGCATGTCTGAATCTGGGATAATATTTTCCCAGAAGGAGCAGATATGCAATCTGGGTATGCTTTGGGACCTGAATCTGTCTTTTTCTCCTTCCAAGATTAAGGTTGTCAGAACTGCATTTCATCAACTTTCGTTGATATGAAAACTGTATGTTTTGCTGGAAAATAAATATTTTAAAATTATGCTGTTGTACTAATCTCCAGGGTTGACTGTGGTAACTCACTCTTCGGGAGGGGGGGAGGGGGGGAGGTCAGCTGGTAGACAACATGGTTTTGGGAAGAACATAACCTGACCACATTATGTCTGTGCTTAAAGCAGTGCCAATTCATTTCTCTACAAAATACAAAGAAGTCATTATCTTTAAAGCTTTACATGACTTAAAGGGTATTTGAGGCAACACTGTTTTCTGTGTGAAAAATCCATGCTCAGTTCAGGAGATTTGACCACAGTAGCCATAAGTGGCAATTTTGTTGGAAATTTGCTGCTCCAGCTCTTTAGCATCTTTTGGGGCTTTTTCTTAAAGCCTCAAAGTATATCTTTTCAAATAAGTTGCTTATTTGAAAAGATGTAGTCATTTCTTTCCCTTTAAGGCTACTCAAATGGCCCTTTTAAAGGAGTTTAAAAAAATGATTCCACTCTGTCTTTAGGCCTGGACAGCAAGAGAGGTGCTATGGTTCCCCTATTTCTGTGTTGCATCATACCAGTTGCCCTGTGCTCTCAAAAACAAAATACTTCTCAGGGATGTTTGAAGTTACAGAGGTTACCTTCTTGCTGCTATTTCCTCCACAGTGCTCTTCCAGCTGTGGAGGGGGTTTCAAGACCCGCGATGCGCATTGCATTGATGTGCGAGAAAAGAGAATCCTGAGGCCGTTCCACTGCCAGATCCTACAAAGCCAGCCGGTACTGAACATGAGCTGTAACATGGATCTGTGCTTCATGTGGCACACAGAATCTTGGAATGAGGTACAATGCATCACTTTCATTAATGAACAAATGAATCATTTGCATGCCATCCGGGTGGAGCCAGAACCAGTGGTGGGATTCAAATATGTGAACAACTGGTTCTCTGTGTGGATGCCACTTCCGGAAGTCCATTCTGTGCCGGGGCAACAAAAAATTAGCTACCGGTTCTGCCGAACTGGTGCGAACCAGCTGAATCCCACCACTGGAGCCAGAACATTTTCAAACTGTACAGAACTTAGAGCAGCCTTCCCCACTGTCAGCCCAACAAAGTAAACTAGATTGAGAAACAGTACTATACAGTTCAGGATTACTTTTATTGTAACAGCAGTAGTAACAGAATCTCGCACATTTTAATGTGCTTCCCTGTCCCTTATGTTATCTTTATAAGGAAAGGCTTGTCTGAGACATTTTCTCAAGTTACATTCTGGGACTGGGTTCAAGCCTCTCTTATCTGACCATTACCAGAAATACAGTATTCATATCTTGTGCTTAAAATTTGTTCAGCGTCGTTGGTTGAATTAGGTGAGTTCATCTGTCAAATTAAGCATCAACCATGCTTTTCAGACTGCGGTGACCATGTTCATAAGATAAAGCATTAGAGTTTCAGAGTAATACTGAGCTGCCAAATATAATCAGATGCATGGCTAAAGATCAGGGTTAAGTTTAGAGTTTATTTTTCTGTATCCTATTGGAGGCTACGGCAGACAGAAGTGGCTTGCTCTCTCAGCATTTCCACTTCTAACTTGGCACTGAGCCTTAGTAGGCATAGACAGCAGTGCACCCCGTTCTGATGGCTAAAATATTTCTTTATTAAAATTTGTTATGTATCAAGGACTATGACCATCAAGTCATGTAGATCAAGAGACAGGTAACTATTGTATTATGCCTGGATGTTTGGTGCTCTTCTCCAAACTACAGGTGGTCCTTGACTTGCGACCACAATTGAGCCCAAAATTTATGCAGCTAAGCAAGACATTGGTTAAGTGAGTTTTGTCCGATTTTATGACCTTTCTTGCCACATATGTTTAGTGAATCACTAAACTGCAGTTGTTAGGTTAGTCACATGGTTGTTAAATGAATCGGGCTTCCCCCATTGACTTTCCCCATTGACCTTAGAAGGTCACAAAAGGGGATCACATGACTCTGGGACCCTGCAACTATGAGCCAGTGGCTAAGTGCCTGAATTTTGACCACGTGACCATGGGAATGCAGCAACTGTCGTAAGTGTGAAAAATGATCATAAGTCACTCTTCAGTGCTGTTGTAACTTTGAACAATCACTAAGCAAACTGTTGTAAGTCAAGGACCACCTGTATGTGCAATTCCTTCCAACCACTACTTTTGCCCTCTTACCTCTGCAGCAGGTTCATTTTGTTGTGTAGGTGTCCTCTTGTTGCTCTCAGGGGCCAAAGAGGGACAGGAAAGAGGAGGAGAGTGATGCCATCAAGCAGGGCAATGCAGTAGGGATCCTGACATTCCAGCCAGTGTCCTGGGATCCTCCCCTAGTCTTTCATTTCAGCAAACCTAATGGGATAGTGGCAAGACCAAGAGCATCTTGGTCTCAGGAGGGGAGGGAGGGAAGTCACAGGAGTGGGAATGATATAGGACAGCGGTGTCAAACTGCTGGCCCGCGGGCCGGGTGCATCATGCCGAAACCGCACCCACCCCATTGCCGGCAATGGGAAAAAAGTCATGACATGTCACATGACGTTGCGAGTTTGACACCCCTGCTAATAACCTCCTAGTCCAGAGCTGCAGGGTTTTGCAGTGTTTCCTCTGGAGTGTCTACTGAGCCAATAGTTAGCTTGCAGAGCTCTGCCCAAAACCCAGGGCATGGTGCTGATTCCCAGTCAATGCAGCCTTTGTGCTTGGAATTTGTGCTTTGTCATTCAAAATGGCTTCCAGTGCTCAGCTTCCTGTGGAGGCGGTACTCAGGAAAGAGCAGTGCAGTGCATCAGTGTGGACGACGATGCAACTAAGGAGGAGAATTGGTGTGAGCGGGAGACCAAGCCTCCAGATTCTCAGGAATGCAACCTACAAAAATGTGTGAAAAGTACTGGTGAGTTTATTCCAGCAAAGATCTGTCCAAGAAAACCATCCTGGGTCAAAATTGCAGGAAATTCTATATTACAAGGTGATTCATTGGAGACCTTCTGGTGTTGCTTATTCCAAAGAGCTTATTCCAAATAGTTTCATTTGTTGACATATTTTTGGATTAATTTCTGACTTTAAGGATGGGAAGAAATCTCAATAAAATGTTATTGGAATATGTATTTATAATATATTTGCATGTATTTGCATTTCTAAACACTGGCTGTGACCATAGAACTTGGTTAACTAGGCCAGGGCTTTTCAACCTTTTCACAGGTTGTACCACTTTTAGGACATGACAATATTCAAGTACCACCAGTGCTTAGCAAGGTGTCAAAAACTTGATGACTAAAAAAAAAGGGGCGGGGTTTTGGGCTTTACTGGTTAGATTCATTTGTTGTTATAGAAATAGCTAGTTTATAATATTATGGGAAAGTAAAAAGCTGAGGTTCAATGTTAATAATTCCTTCCTACTGCAACAGTGGAACTCAGAAGTCAATGCCTTTTCTTTTCTTTTCCCTTCCCCTCACTTTTCCCTTTTTCTCTCACCCTTTGCTCGCAACCCCCCCACCCTTTGCTAGCAAAACCCTCTAGCAAAACTCACACGTTGCTCGTACAAGCTTTTCTCTTGCTCTCATTCATACATGTTGCTTGCAAAATCTTCTCTCTTGCTCTTCCACACACGTTGCTCGCAAAAGCTTCTCTCTTGCTCCATTCACTCACAGGTTGCTTGCAAAAGCTTATCTCTTGCTCCATTCACTCACACGTTGCTTGAAAAAGCTTCTTTCTTGCTCCATTCACTCACATGTTGCTCACACAAGCTTCTCTCTTGCTCTCATCCACTCACACGTTGCTCGCAAGAGCCCCTCGCTCACTCTTTCACTCATCCTTCGCTCGTAAAAGCCGCTTGCTCTCTCCTCACGGCTTCATTAACACAAGCCTATCCTCTTCTCTTCTCTGTCTTTCCTCTCCCACCAAAACCTGCTCCTTTTATAGCTTCTCCTCTCTCTGCCTCTTCTTCCTCCTTTTCTCTTCCAGGAGTGCCAGAAGCTCCAATCAGCATGCAACCACGCACGCAGATCCTGGGGCTTCTGTCAAGCCCTGCAGCTCCAGCTGATCTCCTCCAGGCCTGCGCAGTGCCGCTTTATCTGGTTTCCTCCCCACTACACTTGGCTAGGGGTCGTGTACCACCTGCCAGGTGCTAAAGTACCACCAGTGGTATGCATACCACCGGTTGAAAAGCCCTGATCTAGGCTATGGAAATAACCCATTGTCAGGGTTCACGTTATACATTAGATCATAAATTAGCCAAATGCATAACACACTAACCCTCCCCCCTCAAATTTTAATCAATTGAAATTAATCAAGTTTACATATCATGGGTATATTCACTAGTTCTGAACTATTTCAGGCACAGTATCGGTCATGTTATCATCAAGTAGATGCTTCACAACAAATTTATCATAAAATGAGCATTTGTAAATGTATTTTGCACTCATTTGGGCTGAATAGGTGCATCACAAACTTCCTAGAATTACAAATTCTGAAGGAGAATGGTATTCTAATTTACACATTGATTAATCCAGGAGGAAGCTTCAGATTGCCTCAAAGAAAAATTTAATTAGACATCTGTAATCAAATTATATATATACTGTATATCTTTCCCAAACAGCCTGAGATTAGTGCAGAAGCTGTTCCACTAATAACATGAATTTATTACAGTTTTTAAATGCTTGCAATCATATTAAAGTGGCACAATATAGGTCATAAGTTCATGGCAAAAACTAATTGAGAGCAAAGACATCTAATGAAACACATGCTGTTACAAATACTTGCAAAAAATAAAACATCACTTTTCCTTTTTTCACAACCTCTCTCAACTCATCATCCTCCAGATTTTAGAGCCACAACTCTCAGAATTCCAAGTTCCCCACATCCAGCTGATTCCATAGCTGGCCTAAGATATTTTGTTCCTTACAATGAATAATATTGCCTCAGATATCCTGTCATTCCATCTTCAGAAGCTGATTGGACCAGCAATTGATTTTTTTTCAACACCAAGTGTTGCCATCTACAGGTAGTCCTTGACTTATGACCACAATTAAGCCCAAAATTTATGTTGCTAAGTGAGATAGTTGTTAAGTGAATTTTGCCTCATATTACGACCTTTCTTGCCACATTTGTTAAGTGAATTACTGCAGTTGTCAAGTTAGTAATACAGTTGCTAAGTGAATCCACCTTCCCCATTGACTTTGCTCATCAGAAAGTCACAAAAGGAGATCACATGAACCTGAGTCACTGCAACCACCAAGCATCTAAATTTTGATCACATGACCATGGAGATGCTGCAATGGTCATAAGTGTGAAAAACAGTCATAAATCACTTTTTTCAGTGCCGTTGTAACTTTGAACAATCATCAAATGAACTGTTGTAAGTCAAGGACTACCTGTATGTTGTCACAGATTCAAGGTTGGTACAGACTCTAGAGTGGTTGTGTACACATTAATTCCAGTTAAAATAGTCTTGTATTACAAACATTCGTCACGCAAGATTATTTTGTTATTTAGAACCATTTAATTTATTGTATGCCTCCTATTTCTGTCTTAATCTTGTATTTTGCTTATGCATCTCTATTCTTCTGTCCCTCCTATAACCTCTTCTAAGTTCTAACTATATGACTCTTGATCTTTATTTTCTGTTTATCGCTGGGTGTCTTTCATTTTCTCTCTGATACTTTGTCTTATCTTAACTCTGCTGTGTGAAACACCAGTAACTTCTCTCTGTTCCCATACACACTTATAGGCTCATCCTGTAGCAAGGACAGACTATCTGCGAACTTCTGCGAGAGGGTGAGAGATATTGGCAAATGTTCTGCACCATCAATAAGGATTCAGTGCTGCCACACATGCAAGAGATACTTGGTTGTCAACAAAATGGAGCTTGAGAATTAACCAAATCTGAATCGGAACCCAAATAAAAACTAAACTTGGTAAGATGGACTTTGGAAATAAAGAAAATTCTTCTACAATTTCCAACTTGGTCTATGGACCTATAATTTAAACCTTCCTGGAGGCAAGATAGCCTTTTCAAACTTTGGACTCATTATTTTTGTATGTTCTATATATTATCATTTTTTTCTGTATCTGTTGGTAGTTCCTTTGATTTCATTTTCCTTCTCTGAGTCATTCCCTGCTTGATCTTTCTGGCCCAGTTTAAATCAGGGTTTCTTGCTTTAATGAAACAGCTTTTATGCTGATTCAGCAAGACAGCTGTATTGGAAATAGAAAGAGATTTTGATATATATCCAGGTATGCATCTTATTCTGTATAAAAACATCCATCTAGGTCAAAGACTCATTAATGTACGTCACAAGTTATCATTGTCATCCATTGATTTATACATGGTGATTTCGGAAGCTACCGTTGTAGAACCTGAGGCTCTTCAGATGTTTTTGAACTCAACCAGAATGGCTTATACTAAAAAAAAATGATGAGACAGTGTTCAGACAGTACTTTCCCTTCCTAGGATTGTAATTTTCTTCTGAAATTCTGTATGTGAAGAATTGTAAAAGTTGCCATGTTTGTGTATAACAGATGTATAAGTCGAACTGAATTAATCAATTTGGTTCTTCAGTATGGTGCTATTATACCATGGTGCTAAAATATGGCATCTAAACATTCTTTTTACGGCTCGGTTCAAAGAAGATATTAAGCCAATGCCAAGTAAGTAATTATCTTGGTTCATTGCAATGGATGAATTCAACCATCACCATTTAGAATCCTGGAGTTTTAAGCTTAGCATGTCAACCTAGCTAATGGTGGTATAGTGAAAAAAAATGAATAAATAAATCATAGCTTAAGGTAGTTTGTAAAGCCAGTGTTGCAACATGTATACATTTATTGTATAAATGAATGGATGATGTAATCTTGAAATTATGCTTTATCAGGGTATTGCTGTGCAATGCTTGCTGTATTGCTTTTTCAAATGTTACTTGATGTACTTTGGTAAAAACGCTTTAGTTTGTAAAATACTGAAAGCCGTATGGCCCCTTGAGATAAAGTGGATCTGCTTCTTTGATGCTGGCAAGAGTTTAATTGGATTTCTACATGAAAGGGTATATTGTGAATGGCATTGGTTCGATGCACATGAACAAGTGCTTTGAAGGTCAACAGGTAACGTTGGCTGTTCCCAGAAAATGAGCTGCATTTAGCCAGCAAAAGATGAGACCAATAGGTTTATCTTCATCAGAGACACTTGATTGCCCAAAGCTATCAAACACAGAAGCGTAAAGATGCACTTGAGAATGGTTTTAATCAGTTTCATAGAAATGTAGAGTTTGAAGGAATTGTCTTCTAATCCAGATCTCTGCAATAGTGAAACTAAGTGTCCAGGCTCTTCTTAAAATAGGTAGATAGATTGTTCCACCATTGTACATTTTCGTTATACAGGTAGTCCTTGACTTAACAACAGTTCATTTAGTGATGATTCAAAGTTACAAAGGCGTTGAAAAATGTGACTTATGATCTTTTCACAGTTATGACCTTTACAGCATCCCCAGGGTCATGTGATCAAAATTCAGAAGCTTGGCAACCAGTTCATATTTATGATATTTGCTGTGTCCCGAGGTCATGGGGTCACCTTTTGCGACCTTTTGACAAGCAAAGTCAATGAGCAAGCCAGATTGACTTAAGAACTGGGTTACTATCAACTGCAGTCATTCACTGAACAACTGTGGCAATAAACTCACTTAACAAATGTCTCGCTTAACAGAAATTTTGGGCTCAGTCGTGGTCATAAGTCGAGGACTACCTGTATTTAAATTAAAACTAGGGAGCTGCAACCTAATACTTGTTGCTTTTTGTCCTAGTTTCTGTGGACGTGGAAAATATTTTATGACCATAGCTTCCCTTTATGACCCTGAATACAGCTTCCCTTTACTCTTTTCTTCAAATTAGAACATCACAGGTTCCTTTAGCCCTGTATGTTTCAACCTTGGCAACCTTAAGGTGTGTGGACTTCAGTTCCCAGAATTCCCCAACTACCCATGTTGGTTGAGGAATTCTGGGAATTGAAGTCCATGCATCCTAAAATTGCCAAAGTTGAGAACCACTGCTTTAACCTGTCCTCAGACGCTATGTTTTTAAGCCCCATTGTTCTCCTGGAACCATCTCCACCCTGTCAATAGCCTTCTGGAAAAGAAGCACTGAGAATCAACACAGAATTCCTGTGGTGTCTCAACAATATGAGTAGAGGGGTAATGAGTAATGACATTTTTGGTGCAAAGCTTCGTCTAATTCAGCCAAGAAATGTATTTGCTCTTCTACCAGTCTCATAGAATTGAGTTATGTTCAGCTTGGGGTCAAGCATTCAAAACAATTCACCTGTCACTGAAACTCTGGAAGAAAATATAAAAGGGGAAAAATGACATGGCCATAGGTGTATACTATAGGCCACCCAACCAAACAGAGGTAATAGATGAACTTTTGCTAGTCAGCTAAGGTATGAAGGAAGCACATCACAATAGTAATGGGGACTTTAATTACCCTGATATCAACTGGGAGACAAACTCTGTACCTAGCAGACAACTTTGTCTCCCAAAAAGTAGAGAAGGAAACTAGGGGATTAGCCATATTGGACTTAATTCTCAAACAGAGATGAAATGATAGAAGATGTTGAAACCACAGAAACCTTGAGGGGGAGTGACCATGCACTATTGGAATTCAACATTATGCAAGCACAAGCAATAGAACACAGTCAAACTAGAGTCTTGGACTTTAAGAAAGTGAATTTTAACAAACATAGAGAGAGCTTTGGAAGGACAAAATGGATGAGAATCCTCAAGGGGAAAACAATTCAAGAAGTTGGGAAATTTTAAAAAGTGAGATTATAAAAGCCCAGTCTAGCACAATACCAACAAAGAAGAAAAATAACAGCTCTTTATGGCTGCATAAAGAACTCTCTGATAAATTGAAAGACAAAAAGGACAAGTATAAAAAGTGGAAAGAGGGGCACATAACTAAGGCAAAATTTCAGCAAATAGCCTGAGCCTGCAAAGATGGAGTGAGGAAAGCTAAGACTCAAAATGAACTAAGGCTTGCAACAAAAGTCAAAAATAACAAAAAAAACTTCTTTCAACATGTAAAAAACAAGAAAAAGTTAAGGAAATGATTGGTTTACTAGTGGGAGAAAATGGCAAGAAGGTGACAAGCAACAGGGAGAAAGCAGAACTACTCAACTCATTTTTTGCATCTGTCTTTACAGAAAGGGGAAAAACAGCCCAACCTATCAAAAACAGTACCATAAAAACAGATTAGAAACACAAGTTAAGATAGGCAAGGAAATGATAAGTGAGCACCTGTCCAGCCTAGACGAGTTCAAATCACCAGGACGAGATGGAAGGTTCTGAAGGAACAGGCAGATGTGATTTCAGAACCACTGAACTATATCTTTCAAAGTTCCTGGAGCACCAGGGAACTACCAGAGGACTGGAAAAGAGCTGATGTAGTTCCCATCTTCAAAAAAGAAAAATAATGGATCCAGGAAACTACAGACCTATCAGCCTGACCTCAATATCTGGGAAGATCTTGGAAAGGATAGTCAAGCAACGAATCAGCAAACACCTAGAGACAAAGTCATTACCAAAAGCCAACATGGGTTTGTCAAAAACAGATCATGCCAGACAAATCTTATTGCATTCTTTGACCAGGTGACAAAATTAGTGGAGCAGAGGAATGCTGTGGGTATAATTTACTTGGACTTCAGTAAGGCATTTGATAAAGTGGACCACAACCTTGATAAGATAGAAAAATGTGAGTTACAGCATCACCACCAGATGGATTCATAGCTGGCAGACCAGCCGTACTGAGCATGCAATCCTCAATGGAACTGCCTCTACATGGAGGGAAGTGTGTAGTGGGGTGCCCCAGGGATCTGTTCTGGGGCCAGTGCTCTTCAACATCTTCATCAATGATTTGGATGAGCGGATAGAAGGGAACTCATCAAATTTGCAGACAACACTAAACTGGCAGGAATAGCCAACACTCCAGAAAACAGGCTTAAGATACAGAAGGATCTTAACAGACTTGAACATTGGGCGCTATCTAACAAAATGAAAGTCAATGGTGAAAAAAGTAAGGTTCTACATTTAAGCAAGAAAAACCAAATGTACAGGTATAGTATAGTACCTTGCTGAATAGTAGTAACTGTGAGAGGGATCTTGGAGTCCTAGTGGATAATCACTTAAATATGAGCCAGCAGTGTGCTGCAGCTGCCAAAAAAGCCAACACAGTGCTAGGCTGCATTAACAGAGGGATAGAATCAAGATCACTTGAAGTGTTAATACCACTTTACAATGCCTTGGTAAGGCCACACTTGGAATACTCCATCCAGTTTTGGTCACCACGATGTAAAAAAGATATTGAGACTCTAGAAAGAGTACAGAGAAGAGCAACAAAGATGATTAGGGGACTGGAAGCTAAAACATGTAAGGAACTGTTGCTGGAATTGGGCATGTGTAGTTTAATGAAGAGAAGGACTAGGGGTGACATGATAGCAGTGTTCTAATATCTCAGGGGTTGCCAAAAGGAAGAGGGAGGCAAGCTATTCTCCAAGGCACCTGAAGGCAAGAGAAGAAGCAATGGATGGAAACTAACCAAAGAGAGAAGCAATGTAGAACTAAGGAGAAATTTTCTGACAGAACATGTAATCAGTATTGGACAGCCATTTGTCTGAAATGGTATATATAGTTTCCTGCCTGAGCAGAGGGTTTATTTATTTATTTATTTATTTTATTAAATTTATATACCGCCCTATTCCCATAGGACTAAGATGACCTCCAAGGTCCCTTCCAACTTTATATTATTATTATTATTATTATTATTATTATTATTATTATTATTATTATTATTATTATTATTATTGTTGTTGTTGTTGTTGTTGTTGTTGTTATTGTTATTGTTGTTGTTGTTATTGTTATTGTTGTTGTTATTGTTGTTGTTATTGTTGTTGTTATTGTTGTTGTTGTTATTCCAAGTAGGATTGGTTTGATTGGGCTATAGGCCTGGTATTTGATTTCCCACATTCTTCATTAAAATACCTGTAGAAGACCCTCAGCCCCCAACAGCCTAATCAAGGAACCACGAGGACCTCTCCCACCAACACTGATAGGGCAATCTATTAGTATATAAAAATGAGAGCAAACCCCATTCCCTTCTTAGCACTATGATGTTACTTAGTTGGGTAATGAAATATCTGCAAGAAAACAACCAAGCTCAGAGATCACCAAGTTCAGTCCTGAGCTACAAATATTCTGTCCTATCAAAACCCACAAGAGGATCACAGGCAAACAGTGTATTGTATGAATAAAATCGAAAAGGCTAATAGACCTAGTGCTGAAAATAGTCACACAAAACACACATAACTCAGAAAAAAGCACAAACATAGGCACACACCAAAACCTAAGTGGACAAACATGAGTATAATAACTCAACAGACCATGGCTGGAATTAATATCTCCTCTTTCCTTTTTTGCTCCCTCTCTGCTCCTCCCCAGCTTTCTGTGGTTTGGGAGGGGGATATGGTATGATATGCCGCATAAATCCATCATGGTTATTGCTTCCACAAGCCTTATATCACTTCAATCATAATTGAGTGGTGCTATCAAGATATTTCAGTTATTAGTTTTGGGAGAATTTTTTGGCGGGTCCACTGTTTCACCTTATTTGCCGGAATTGTCCTGCCATCTGTTGGCCAGGAAAAACAGTGAAACACAGAAGAGACAAGCCAAGTAGATTTTAAAGTGATATGAGTGATTTCAAAGTGTAGTTAAATAAGCAGCCTTTATTAATAGACTGTATTTTCCGTAATGTTGAAAATATGTCAGTATCCAAGTGACTTCCATAGTAATATGTTGGAAATGACCTATGGAAATGACCTTTAATTTTCTTGAACAAAAAAGAAAGTCATAAGTGGCTTTACCCATTTTTCTGCTGAAAAAAAAATCCCTTTGGAGATATTTCTTTCCAGCAAAGAAAACAGAAGAATTGCAGTTATAAGAGAACCCTTATAATTGGCTTCTTAAAACCCCAGTGCTGGTAAATTGCATTAAAAGAAATGCAACTGAAAAATGGCTAAAACCTCTAGCAGAAAATCCCATATATTCTCAAGATTTTTTTGAAAAGCAATGACAATTTAATTTACAGCTGAAAATGTAGAAAATGGATCCACAAACTGAATTGTGTTTATTGCTTTGGGGAGGGGCTTGCATTAAATGTATAATAAGGAAAGAGTTTGTTTTTGTATACAGCTAGCCCTATTCTAGCTATTCAAGCAAAGCTTTAATATATGTAATTGCCATTTGCTACTTTTTATAAGCTGTTTCCCAGCTTATAAAATAGAACAGCATTTTTCCTGCTTAATTTATGAAGTTCTTACATTTGCAAAGGTTTACATAGGGAGTAGATATATTACAAGTATTTTATATGGTGATGCTGGAACATCAATTGTGATGTGTATGTTATTTCCTATCTATGTCGAAGGAATTTGCAGTCCTTATTTTCTGCCCCTTCTGTTATCTATTCAGCTTAAGACCCTTTCCCTCCTTTTCTGTCTTCCAGCCTTTTTCTTCAAAGCTTTACAGATGAAAGCAAGTTAGGGATCATTCTTATAATATGCATCCTAACGCAGAATATTTTTCCCTTTCTTGAATGCAGAAAAGCTATTTTCAAGGGACTTATAAGATGATCCAATGAAATTTCTGCCTTCTGACAGCATGGTGAAAGCTGAAGGGAGAGTTATGAGTCACTATGAAATCACCAAATAATAAGCGGTATTATCTGTGGGTGGTGATTTTGGCTCTCTTAAATATTTGTTCCAGATTTAAGCGTTTATATTGTTCTCGTGTAGTATTAGACCAGGGGTTCTCAAACTATGGCCTGCGGGCCAGATGGGGCCACCTTGCCGGGTGAACATTGGTGGTATAGTGCAGGGCTTTTCAACCTGTGGTATGCTGCCATCTGGCAGGTAAGATGTGACCCTGCCTAGCCTAGATAAATGCAGTGGGGGGAGAGAACGAGCTAAAGCCTTGGCCATTTTGCTTTCACCCGGGGCCACCAGGCCCTGTGCTGCTCACCACCTCCTATGAGTGCCAAGGCAGGTTCAGCTTGCTAGCTTTGCCTTGCCCGGCCCAGCCTCTCCATGCTGTGAGGACAGTGTGGCGCTGCCTGCCAAAACCAGGCAGGCTGGGGTCTGGGTGGCAGATACCGACTCTCACTCTGCTCACGGCGTCCCCTCCCCTGGAGCCCACAGAGCCAGGTGTGTGAAGTGGGCGAGTGCCAATTGCTGGTCACTTCCAGCTGATGGTGCCTTTCTTCGTTCCTCACAGAGGGTGACACTTCCCCATTGCGTTTCTTGCCTGTTTTTCTCCCTCCCTCGTTGCAAATATCTTCCCACCACTCTGCTCTTAAGGCTGTGCGGCTCTTGTCCAGGAATTTACCATGGTCTTTCAAGCCATGGCCACTGGCAGCACAGCCACTGGCCATGCTGGCAACCTCTCACTCTCCCTTTGTCCCTTCCTGGGCACAGAGGGAGGGAGGGAGGGAGAGAGGGAGGGAGGGAGGGAGGGAGGGAAGAAGGAAGGAGATGGGAATGAGGAATAGGCAGAGAAGAGAGGAGGGTAGGGAAGGAGGGAGATTGGAATGAGAGAGGTGGAGGATCTGAGGAAAGTCCTGCCTTAATCCTGCCCTGCTGCCCTTTTGCCATCACCTTGCCCCCTCCTGGCCTATTCTAGTGGTTTCCCATCCTATCGCTAAGGATGCTTTGGTTATAATCATTTTTTTTTTCAAACTATAGTCCGGCCCCCCAACAGTCTGAGGGACAATGAACTGGCCCCGTTAAAAAGTTTGAGGATCCCTGTTATTACACCATTTGCGACTTAAGTCTACATAATATGCATAAGATCCTGAAGTAAAACACACATGCATGCATGCAAACTAACTGGATTCCATACTGAGGGAAACAAATCTCTGGTATCAAGTTTTTTTTTTAAAAAAAGGGGTTCCTAGAAGGATTGGTCAAGTACTGTCTACCATACAGAATCTGAAAATTGATGTGGAGAAATGATGTATTTAAATTAGGAATTGACTTCTTTCAACTGAACCAGGGTTGTTTATGAGTGCTGAATATTCAGAGACAACCCTTTAATGTTGTTTGAAGAACTTCTAATATATAAAGGTAAAGGTAAAGGTAAAGGTTCCCCCGCACATGCGTGCTAGTCGTTTCCGACTCTAGGGGCCGGTGCTCATCTCCGTTTCAAAGCCGAAGAGCCAGCGCTTGTCCGAGGACATCTCCGTGGTCATGTGGCCGGCATGACTAGACGCCAAAGGCGCACGGAACGCTGTTACCTTCCCACCGTGGTGGTCCCTATTTTTCTACTTGCATTTTTACGTGCTTTCGAACTGCTAGGTGGGCAGAAGCTGGGACGAGTAACAGGCGCTCACTCTGTTACGCGGCACTCGGGATTCGACCCGCCAAACTGCCGACCTTCTGATCGACAAGCTCAGCGTCCTAACCCACTGAGCCACCGCGTCCCTTTCTAATATATATATATATATATATATATATATATATATATATATATTTGTCCATTGTAGGACAGGGGTTCCAACCTCCGGGCTGTGGCCCAATGCTGAGCCACAGCCTATTTGGAACTGGGGTGTGGAAGTGTTGGGTCAGCATGCTATGCATGCAAAGTTGCATTTGTGAAAGCAGTGCCCCCCCCCACCGTTGCCTCTGCCAAGCCAGAAAGGTTGGAGACTGCTGTTGTAAGAGGTGAAAAACTGGGCATCACATTCTGCTAGATCAGTATTTGGAACGTTGATATCTCACTTGGATTCAACAAGACTGTCTTTCTCATGTGCTTTCAGTGTTCAGATTTAAGATAAGAGCTTTGTATCCAAAGGGAAGAAACTTGAGGCCCTTCATCCAATTGGTCAGTAGCACAAAAGCTCATGACGTTTAGAATTGCATCTTAAGTCAGCTTTCTGTTCCTTGAAAAATAAGGAAGCATACCGCTTTCAATTTTCCCCAAATGACATAACTATTACGTTTCCCAGCTCATGTCATCTTTCCTAACTGAAAACCCGTATATAGGGCTGCATCTCAGACGTGCGCTTTACTTCAGGATCTTACGCAAGTTATGTAGTCTTCAGTTGCAAAAGGTCTAATACTAAACTAGTACAATGCAAATGCTTCAAATCTGGAACAATTAAGAAAGCCAAAATCACCACCCACAGATTATACTGCTTATTCAGGCATGATGTATTATTTGGTGATTTCATGGTGACTCACAACTCTCCCCTCAGCTTTCACCATGCTGTCAGATGACAGATATTTTTTTGGATTTTCTTGCAAGTACATAGAAAATAGCTTTTCTGCGTTCAAGAAAGGGGGAAAATATTTGCATTAGGATGCAAATTATAAGAATGATCCCTGACTTGCTTTCATCTGTAAAGTTTTGAAGAAAAAGGCTGAAAGACAGAAAAGGAAGGAAAGGGTCTTAAGCTGTATTGCATGATACCAGATAGATGCAGGAGAAACAGCTAACAATTGCTGCGTAAGAGGAGGACACATCATTTATTCAACTTTAAGTCGGATGTGATCCTATTTTAAATCTCAAAAGTATGTGTAGTCTAACCATTTACAATGAAACTGACCTGGCTCAGGAAAATATTGGGACAGTTTGATGTTCTGTATTAGATGATGTTGTTAATCAGTGTTTGTCAAACTTGGCAACTTTAAAATGTGTGCAGTTCAACTCCCAGATTTTCCCAGCCTTCTTAAAGCTGCCAAGTTTGGCAAACTCTGTTGTAAATGAAACAGAAGAATGAACAGGAATTGCAAAACAACAAAGAACACATGGGAACAATCTCTTTGTCGAAAATCAGAAGGTATTTTTAACCAAATTTATTCTGTGAAGAAAAACACTGAAGAGGTTTGATCTAAATCCCTGATTAGCCTTTACACTGTGCCTTTGTTCTCTGGGTCTTGGACAATATCATTTCAGAAGCTTTTATCCAGTTGCTAATCAAAATAATCTCCTTCATCATACAAAGATTTTCAACTTCATCTCTATTTGAATTCTGAACCTATAAACATGTTTAACTTATTTGAGAAAATTTTTATTTCAAAGAGGATAGTGCAAAATTTTTATCCCTCAAAACTAACTTAGGAGAGAATGAGAACGCTAGCTCAATTAATTGGAGTCAAAGAAGCAAAGGATTTGGTTAAAATTCTTCTTCAGCATTTTTGCTGTGGCCACGCTTCAGCTGCAGGAGTCTTTCTACTGTTTCAGGCACTGTACGTTCACCATGAATCTTGTTGTCTCTTGTACGGATATTCACAGTCCCACAAGCCTTCTCTTTCTCACCAACAACTAAAAGGCAGAGAGAGAGGAAGAAATTGAAGAAAAACAAGGTAACATCAAAAAAAAGAGATGCAATACATTACTATAAAATATTTAAGAACGACACTGCCCTCACTGATATAGGCAAAAATTCATCATTGTTGTGATCAGTAATATATAAATAATGTATGGTTTCCTACTATACATTTCTAAACATGGTGAATGGAAAATATGTAGCTTGGGCAACAAAAGGAGCTGTTTAGGGAGGATTTGTGGGGAAAACCATAAGGAATATATCAAGCTATAAAATATTGAAAATGGTCATTTATAAGAAGCACTGAAAATCAGATAATTAAAAATTAAATGAGAATTATAAGATAAGAAGTTAAATGAGATTATTTAACGTAATGTTTCTCAAATTGGCAATGTTAAGATGTGTGGACTTCAATTCCCAGAATTCCCCAGTAGAATTCTAGAAGCTTCTAGGCTTGGCAGACTGGCAGAGGCAAAGCTGCATCTTAGAAATGCCAACTTTGAGAAACACTGTTAAATAATCTCATCAGAAGACTAGAAATAAAATTGTTTGCCTAAGGCAGACATGTCAAACACAAGGCCCGGGGGCCGGATCCGGCCCGCAAAGTGGTTTCATGTGGCCCGCAAAGCCATCCTGGAAACAGTGAGGGAACGGCCCCCACTACCTTGGCCCTGGCCCAGAGACCCTCCTTCTGCCAGAGACCCTCAGATCTGTCCCACTCCAGCCCAGGCCCCCATAGGCACCCATCATGCGAACGATGTAGAGCTGGCCATGCCCACCCAGTAGGCCATACACACTCTAGCCACACCCATGCAATAGGCCACGCCCACCCTAGCCATACCCACCCGGCTCCTTGAGGGCAACGGCAATGCTGATGCGGCCCTCAATGAAATTGAGTTTGACACCCCTGGCCTAAGGGGACAATTCATACTTTCTGGGCATTTTGTCAGGAGCAGCAAGACAGGCTTATATCAGAAATATTTGAAATTGCTATATTACTGTTTCTGTGGTCTTCTGACTCCTCTCTGCTTTTATCATGACAACTGCAGTTTAGATATGTGATTAAAAATTGACAGAATAGCATGTTGAAAAATCACTGCTGATATATATCTCTATAACAGAAATACCATGAATTGGGTTTCATTCCCAAATAACAGGAACCTTGGTGGAGCAGTGGGCTAATGCCTCCTTAAGTAACACCAGCTGCCTGCAACTAGTGCAGGTTCGCATCCCACCAGGCTCAAGGTTGACTCAGCCTTCCATCCTTCCGAGGTAGGTAAAATGAGGACCCAGATTGTTGGGGGCAATTAAGCTGACTTTGTAATAATGCCGCTTGGGGGGGGGGGCTAATAAGCAGGCATATACATAGAATGAAGGCTATTGCTAAGCACATTGGTTTGTGCTTAAATTGTAAGCCGCCCTGAGTCTTCGGAGAAGGGCGGGATATAAATGGGATTAAAATAAAAAATAAAACAGGAAATCAACAAATATTGTGCATTTGAAGTAGGTTTTGCATGCTATTTGCAATTCAAGGTATTTACACAAAAGCAAAATAGATGCAAATTCATAAAGTAGGATTGGCCTATTTATACTTGCTTTCCTCTTGCAAATAAAAGCATTAGGAAGGTGATAAAAAGGGGAACCATATAGTGTGCGTGCAACAATTGTGTTTGGTGTTGTCTATGTATTTGGTATGAAAACAGTATGGCATTTTTGTTAGATGTTTAAATAGCACGGTGTTTCTCAACCTTGGCAACCTTAAGACAAGTGAACTCCAACTCAACAAATATATTAACTTTTATGGAGTTTATTTAATATATGATTTTTATTTTAAAATATTTTAACTTTGTATATTTTATGTTTTTTTTAGCTTTAAAATTATTCTTATGCTGGTCTACGACAATAATAGATTTGACCTGAAGCAACTCAACAGATGGATTCTGGGAGTTGAAGTCCATCCACCTTAAAATCACCACAGTTGAGAAACACTGGATTAAAAGAGAAGAGCTTCTGATATAGCGTAGCTCTCAACATTTTCTGTCAATCTGAGAAGCTAGCAGAGCAGTTGACTAAGATTTGTGCCAAAGGTCTATTGCTACAAATGAAGATCTAATGCAATTTAATATATAGGCCTGGAAGCTCAGATTTGTTCCAAAGGTGGCACCAATTAAATGGAGAACCCATGCATCTAAATAAATGTGCTTTTCTTGCAAGTCAGCACAGCAACTTCATACATTAATAAGCAGGAAACAGCTACTTAGCTTCTGAATAATACTTTAAAGTAGATATTGTTCAAATGGAGCTAGAAATACACATTGCACAGAGATACGTTTACCTAAAATAAAATTGTACTGGGCAAGCTGAGCATTTCTGATCTTCTTATTCAGAGTACAACCAGGGTCCACATCAACATCCGCCATTAAGCCAGCATCATGGAACTGTTGCTTCACCTTTCAGAGAATCAAATTAGCAATGTTTAGATTATGTTTAAAGCAAACATCTGGAGGAAAAGGCATTTGGGGGTTTGCAATTCCTCGAATCAAAATAGCAAGTTTTGCTTCACAAATATGACACTTGGAAATCACAGAATCTGTAATCAACTTAACATTTAAAAGTTAAGCCCTAAAATATTTCTATGGTAAGTATTTGGATAACATGTTTTTTCAAAGATATTCAGGTATATGCAGAGATGAAAGCAAATTGTGACTCTAATCTATATAGATTACTCAAGAACATAGCAATAAAGTTTTATCATTGGAAACATTACATGGATGCATAAATACACATATAACTGCAGTCAACTTCCCTAAACACCCAAGCAGAACAGTCACTTAAATATTTTTTTTTAATTTTTATTACATTTATATCCCGCCCTTCTCCGAAGACTCAGGGCGGCTTACAAGCTTAGCAGTAGTAGCCTTCATTCTATGTATATGCCTGCTTGTTAGGGCTTTTGCCCCCCCCCAAGCGGCATTATTACAAAGTCAGCTTATTGCCCCCAACAATCTGGGTCCTCATTTTACCTACCTCGGAAGGATGGAAGGCTGAGTCAACCTTGAGCCTGGTGGGATGCGAACCTTCACTAATTGCAGGCAGCTGGTGTTACTTAAGGAGGCATTAGCCCACTGCTCCACCAAGGCTATTCCTCTCTATTGGACAGCTAGCGATCCACTTCTCAGTTCCCTTATTTAGAACTGAGATTTGTAGATTTGTAAATAAGGACAAACTGTGAGCTACATATAAAGAGTTCAAATAATAATAATAATAATAATAATAATAATAATAATAATAATAATAATAATAATAATAATAATAATAATAATAATAATAATAATAATAATAATAATAATAACAACAACAACAACAACAACAACAATAATAATAATAATAATAATAATAATAATAATAATAAAGTTGGAAGGGACCTTGGAGGTCATCTAGTTCAACCCCCTGCTCAGGCAGGAAACCTTATACCATTTCAGGCAAACGGCTGTCCAGTCTCTTCTTAAAAACCTCCAGTGTTGGAGCATTCACCGCTTCTGGAGGCAGGTTGTTCCACTGGTTAATTGTTCTAACTGTCATGAAGTTTCTCCTTAGTTCTAGGTTGCTTCTCTCCTTGACTAGTTTCCATCCATTTGCAATGCAAGTGGTTTGCATCTGTTCTTGTGTGGGTTTTGTTTATATTCCTAAAAGGATTTCTGGACTTTAGTCTCTGACAACACAGAATCCATCTATGCTGCCCTCAAAAAGCAAGACTTTTTCACCAAGGAGTTTGCCATTCTCTTTTTGGAAATGTTCACATCTTTAGGTGTACCTGAGTTGATTCTGCATATAGAACAAAATAAAATTTAAAACTTGCCTTTTGTGCATATTCATCACACGTTGGTCCAACAGGTATTACCATCACTTGCTGAGGAGATATCCAGAGTGGCCTTGCACAAAAGAGAAGGAAAAGAAGTCATTGTTATATGTTTGACGATAAGAGCTGATTCTTGCTACTTTGGGGGGAGGGTTAGCAATAATAACCTTCTGCATTGCTATTAATTGTAAGAATTTCTTAGAAAGTATACACAGAATGGGCTTCAAAATTGTACATTTCTTACAGAATCAGAAAAGGAATTATTGTTTGTAGCTCAGAATAGGTCAGATCCTGATTTGATATCCTAATTCTACCAATTAATTGAGACTGAATGAATTTTCTAGCTCAAACGTAACAGGTTTCTTACCTGGCTTTAATAAGATGGTGTCGTAAGTTAGTTTTTTCAGCACCATTGTAACTAAACAAACGGCCATAAGTCGAGGGTTACCTGTAACTGCAACTTATAAGGACATTTGAATAAAAGCTGCATTGAGTGGTGGGAAGACCACCTGCTCTCTAAATAGTTATGGCTTCCAAAGAATAAAATTTCCCACACTGGGTGGGTGACAGATTCACAGGCTACTCATCGACTCAAGCAAAACCAGGTCTCATTAAATCCTCCCCTGCAGTCCGGCTGCAAGGCAAAGGTTTTCCTTTGATTTGAGAGCAGCTATAATTAAATCTGCAGGCTTAAAATGCAAGTAATCTTAACCCTGGTAAATTGAAACAGCTTGTGGTTTGAAATTCAGTCTTCCGACAATTGCAGTTAAAATCAGTTCGTTGATCAAGATTTGATCGTGGCCAAGTAGCTCTCAAAGGCTGCACAGAGGAAGAATGTGCACACCCAGGAAGAAGGTAACGTTCTATGACACATTCTGATTTATTACAATGTCTAAATGCAGCCCCCTTATTTAGGGTTGTTGTGGGGAAAATAGCAAGCAGGGACATTATACACACCACCTTAAATTGTATGGAGTACGATTATAATAATAATTGTAACTGACAGTTGTGATTTCATATATTTGTGTACAGGTAGACCTTGACTTATGACCACAATGAAGCTCATTGATAAGCAAGACAGTCGGTAACTGAGTTGTGGCCCATTTTACACCTTTTTTGCCACAGTTGTTAAGTGAATCACTGTAGTTGTTAAGTACGTTATGCAGTTGTTAAGTGAATCTGGGTTCCCCCATTGACTTTGTCGGAAGCCAGTTATTACAGTGCAATTATCATAAATACATCTACTTGTCAAGCACCCAAATTTTGATCACTTGCCCATGAGAATGTTGAAATGGTAAGTGTGAAAACTGGCCATGTGTTCCTTTTTTTCAGTGTTGTAACTCTGAATGGTCACTAAATGAATTGTTGTAAGTCGAGGACTATCTGTATAAAATAAAAATACAATACCATTTGCCTCCATAGTTTTCAGTCAGGATAGCAATCATTCTCTCCACTGATCCCAAAATGGCACGATGTATAATCACCGGTCTTGTTTTGTCATTACCATCGTGGCTAGAAGATAAAATCAGTGTAATTGTCAAAAATCAGTTAACTAGATAAAGATCATAAAATGCAACATAAAATAACAGAATCTATTTACCTCATGTATGTAAGGTTAAACCTCAGAGGGAGCTGGAAGTCCAGTTGGATGGTGGCACATTGATGGTACCTCCCAATGGCATCTTTGATCTGGATATCAATCTTTTGGGGGTGACAAGGAAGAGGATGAGACAAACATGGATAGAATTCTTACAAACACTGAAGAACTGAACTGAAGAAGCTTCTTGGATGAGAAGCGAAACGTCTTCAAGGAAAAACAGTTCAGCCTCTTGAAAAAAAGACCTTGGGAACAACCATGACCTGGATGAGTAAGAATCTCCATAGACCCTCACAAACGTTCTTTACAGCAAAGCACTTTTAAAAATTACTACTCAATTAGAGATGAGGCAGCATCTCAAACCCACCATCAGGCTACACCAATGAACTACTCTGAGGAAAAAGGATCTCTGGATTACGTTATTTTCCATACAGGTAGTCCTTGACTTACAACAGAGGTCCCCAACCTTTTGGGCACCAGGGACTGGTTCCGTGGAGAGAGGTTTTTCCATGGACCGGAGGGTACAGTATGTGGTTTTGTGTGCTGCCTGCATCCCACAGATGGGGCTTTACTTGTTTGTGCGGCCCGGTTGCTGGCATGCCACAGCCCGGTACTAGTCAGTAGGTGAAAATTCATTTGCTCACTTAAGCTTTTAATTCTAAATGAATCTGCTATTATCCCTTGTTGCCTTGATTTTTAATATGACAATTCCACATTTTAAAATCCTATTTTGTAGCTAATTTGGAAGTCACAATGAAAAACATCCTCACACTATCTAATAGTCTGCTGAGGAAAACATACCACAGTGTTAAAAGGAAGCGTGAAGGAGTGAGCTTTGGTATGGCTTATCTTTTCATCCAGAGATTAGCTTCAAGATTATACTCCTGCTTCCGTTACATCTTGATTTAAATGTATGATGTCCTTATCTGGCTTATTTTATTTTATTTATTTTATTTTATTTCACAGACATTATAATCAGCAGCTTTTTCCAAAAGGAGCAAGAGGTTTCCTAAGATATTTTATTAGAAATGTTTTTACTACCTTGTTTTACAATCTAGTTCACCTGGGTGCAGTTAGTGCAAAGAATTGTCTATGTCTCTGAATTACACAGAAATTTTGATCTCCTTTTCATCTTGCAAAGTGTCAGTGAAATGCTACCAATCAGATCTAACATTTTTGTTCCAAGCAGGCCCCCAAACCAAGAATGTGTTGTGACTCAGGGCCAGCCTGTGGGTCCGACAGCCGGCTCCGATGTATCGGATGACTCAGATGAGGGGGAGGAGGGAGACGAACCGGCTGATGATGGTTTGGAGGCTTTGCAGAGCCCTCAGCCGGGGACCTCTTCTCAGCTGCGTGAGCCCGATAGTGCGGAGGATGATGACCCACAGCTGGCCCTGTTCAAGGACGCCCGACGCAGGAGGCAGTCGAGCAGGAACAAACAAAGAAAGGCTGTGGGACTCCTCGGGAGGAGGCACAGGGAGACCACGCCCTGAGCTCTCAATAAAAGGAGTGTTTGGGGAGGGGCTGGTTGCTGAAAGCAACTCTTCCGCTTGAGGAGACAAGCTCTAGTGTTTTTGTTAATTGCGTAATAAATCTTGGCAGACGCCTTTTAGCCTTGGACGCTCTCCAGTCTCTTCTTTCTGAATAGGGGTTTGCCTTACTACAAGGCCAGAAGAGGGCTGGTTCAGAACAGTTTGCTTTCAGCCTCCCACCCCTTACTACTACAATGGAGCAGCTTCTTGCCGAGAATGCTCAGCTCACCCAGCAACTCACTTTGCTGGCAGCTCAGGTGGCTCAACTGCAAGCTCAGGTACATGCTGCACCCCCACCCAGGAGGAAATGTCAGATAGCTATGCCGGATAAATTTGCTGGCAATCCAGAACTGTTTCCTGCCTTCCTGGGACAATGCCAGCGTTTTATCAGCGTGAGAGCAGCTGATTTCCCCACTGACCGAGATAAGGTGGGATTCGTGTTGAGCCTTCTGTCGGGGGATGCAGCTCGTTGGGGCACGCCTTTGCTGGCACAGCCTAGCCCTTTGTTGGATAACTTTGGGGGGTTTTGTGACCATATGCGCCTCATGTACGAGGACCCAATTAAGGCGCAGACCGCCACCCGACGCCTGAAAGCTTTGAGGCAGGGTCAGCGCCCCCTACAGGCCTATATCAGTGATTTCCGGCTGCTTAGCCAGGATTCCGCCTGGAATGAGGCTGCGCTCGTGGATGCCTTCCAGGATGGCTTGTCGGAGGAGGTGTTGGATGAGCTGGCCCGCGTGGACATTCCCTCAGACCTGAATGGGCTGATCCATCTTTGTCTGCGGATCGATGCCCGGCTGCAGCAGCGAAAGAGTCGCCGTGCCACCCCACAGACCCCTGCCGCTCCTGTTGTGCGTGAGCCCCCAGTCCAGAGGGAGGAGCCAATGGAGCTGGGTGCCGCCAGGTCCCGTCTCTCGGTGACGGAAATGGACAGACGACGATCGGGGGGGTTGTGTTTTTACTGTGGGGACCCTGGACATTTGGCTGCTTCTTGCCCGAAGAAGCGTCAGCGGGCATCAGTGACCAAGCCTGCCCCGAGAAAGTCTTCTACTTTGCTGTCGGGAAACGGCCCGAGCCCGATCTAGACGGTGTGATAGATCGGGCGACCCACAACGACCACGCCGAGCGACGCCGTTCTGACGGTGCCTGTGAACCTCCACGGCATTTGATTTTGGAGGCACGTCTGATCCTTCCTGGCAAGCCAGAGGGGATTCCGGTCCATGCCTTAATTGACTCTGGGGCTACCACTAACTTTATGGACTCGGCCTTCGTGGCCAAATGGGCTGTTCCCCAGTGTCCGGTGGATCCGCCCATGCTTGTGGAGACCATCGATGGTCGAGTGCTCCTGTCCGGGCCTATTACGGCCGCCACGCAACCCGTGTGTATGGCCATCAGTTCTCATGTGGAGGCCATCCAGTTCTACATCACTTCGGAACTGCACTTCCCCGTGGTCTTGGGTCTGGCGTGGCTCCGGGCGCATGATCCACAGATCTATTGGTCTCAGAACTTGGTCACCTTCCCAAGTTTGCAGTGCGTGGACCACACCCGCCATATCTGTGCCGGCCAGGTGGAGGGTTCCCCAGGGGTTTCCTTGCCTCCCGAACTGTCCGACTTTGCTGACGTGTTCAGTGAGTCAGAGGCGGACCAATTACCCCCGCACAGGCCCTACGACTGCTCCATTGATCTAGTCCCTGATGCGCCTCTCCCAGTGGGGCGTTTGTACTCCATGTCGGAGCCCGAGTTGGCTGCATTACGGGACTTCCTGACAAAGAATTTGGCTCGTGGTTTCATCCGGCCCTCGTCCTCGCCAGTGTCTGCGCCTGTGCTCTTCGTCAAAAAGAAGTCGGGCGAGTTACGGCTTTGCTGTGACTACCGGAAACTCAACGCCATCACGGTGCGTAACCGCTACCCGTTGCCCCTCATCCCCGAGCTCTTGGACCGACTCCGGGAGGCTAAGATCTTCACGAAACTGGACCTGCGTGGAGCTTACAACCTCGTCAGGGTTCGGCCGGGTGATGAGTGGAAGACGGCGTTTGGTACTCGCTATGGACATTTCGAGTACACGGTGATGCCGTTTGGCCTGACCAACGCCCCCGCTGTGTTTCAGCATTTTATGAACGACATCTTTCGGGATCTGTTGGACCAGTTTGTCGTGATTTACCTGGACGACATCCTGATTTACTCCCCGTCGCGTGAAGCGCATCATCAGCATCTCCGTCAGGTCCTGCAGCGCCTCCGGAAACATCGGCTGTTTGCCAAGTTGGAGAAGTGCCAGTTCTACCAGGTGACCATCGATTTCCTGGGTCACCGCATTTCTCCTGAGGGCATCGCCATGGAGCCGAGTAAAGTTGAGTCGTTGCAGAGTTGGCAACCCCCGCGTCGCGTGAAGGACGTTCAGCGACTTCTTGGATTTGCCAACTACTATCGGACATTCATCCCTGGCTTTGCTGCCTTGACAGCCCCCCTCACCCGGCTCCTGCAGAAGAAGACTCGGTTCCAGTGGAACGCCCCCGAACAACAGGCGTTCCAAGCTTTGAAGGACGCCTTCATGAAGGAGCCCATCTTGAAGCATCCTGACCCGCAACGGCCGTTTGTCGTGGAGGCGGACGCCTCCGACATTGCCATTGGGGCCGTGTTACTCCAGGCAGCGACGCCCAGCGGTACCCTTTTCCCTTGCGCATATCACTCTCGGAAATTGAATCCCTCGGAGCGCAACTATACCATCTGGGAGAAGGAGCTGCTGGCCATCAAGGCGGCGTTCGAGGCTTGGAGGCATCATCTGGAGGGGGCGCGGCATCAAATTGAGGTCCGGACGGACCACAAGAATCTGGAAAGCCTGCAGACCGCTCGGAATTTGAACCAACGCCAGATCCGGTGGTCCCTCTTCTTTGCGAGGTTTGACTTCCGGGTGCGGTACATACCAAGCGGGCACAACCAGAGAGCGGATGCTCTGTCCAGGAAGCCCGAGTACACCCGAGTGGAAGACAAGCTTCCGCCCAGGACAGTGATCCCCGTCGAGTCTTTTGCTGCGGTGCGGGAGCCGGTGGATATACGGGCTCGGATCCGGGAGGCGCAGCAGCAGGAGGCGTGGGTGGCTCAGCGGAAGGAAGAGGTGGGGCCAGATTCGCCTTGGTCGGTCACGGATGGACTCCTGTATTATCGTGACCGGCTCTATGTTCCAGGAGGGCCACTCAGGGGACTCGTCCTCAGCCAGTGTCATGATAACCCGGCTGCGGGGCATTTTGGCCTGTTCAAGACTCTGAACCTGGTCTCCCGTACCTTCTGGTGGCCCCGAGTCCGACACGACGTCCAGTCTTATGTCACCTCCTGCATCCCATGCAGGCAGGCCAAGTCAGCGACAGGGGCCCCGCCTGGTTTACTGCAGCCTTTGCCAACACCCAAGAGACCCTGGGGGGCTGTGTCCATGGACTTTCTGACGGATCTACCCCCATCTTCCGGCTTCACGACAGTGTTTGTGGTGGTGGACATGCTGACCAAGATGGCGCACTTCATCCCCTGTCGCGGCTTACCGTCAGCTCGCGCCACTAGTCGCATGTTCATCCAACAGGTGTTCCGGCTGCACGGCCTTCCCGATAGAGTCGTCTCCGATAGGGGGGCCCAGTTTACAGCCCGCTTCTGGCAGGAGTTGATGCGGGCGTTGGACATTAAGGCTTGCCTCTCGTCCGCGCATCATCCACAAACCGACGGGGGTACCGAGAAGGTCATCGGTATCTTAGAGCAGTATCTGCGCTGCTACGTTAACCTGCAGCAGGACAATTGGGTGGACTATTTGGCCATAGCCGAGTTTGCTTTTAACAACTCGCAGCACACCTCCACGCAGATGACACCGTTCTTGGCCAACGTGGGTTATCACCCCAGGTTTTTCCCCCTTTCTCCCGTGGACTCACCGGAGCCGGCAGCGAACGAATTCATGGCGGAGTTACAGGCGATCCATCGGTTGGTGCGACGGCAGCTGGAGAAGGCCAAGGCCGACTACAAGAGGTTCGCCGATCGGTCGAGAAGGGATACGCCTCCATTATCGGTGGGGGATCGGGTCTGGCTGTCCACCAGGAACCTACCATCCACTCGGCCGGCGAGGAAGCTGGACCACCGTTACCTTGGACCGTTCCCAGTCGAGGCCGTCATCAACCCGGTCGCCTATTGTTTAACTCTGCCACGTTCCCTGCGCGTGCACCCCGTCTTCCATCGGTCCTTGTTGGTCCCCGAACAACCGGCTTGTCCACTTCGCCAAGCGGAACCTCCCCCATCAGAACCTCGTGATGGCGACAGCACCCCCGAGTACGAGGTCGCCAGCATCAGGGATTCCCGCTGGCTGAAAGGTCGCTTCCAGTACCTGATCGAGTGGAAAGGGTACGGGCCGGAGGACTTCACATGGGAAGACGCGACCGCCGTTCATGCCCCTGCGTTGGTGACTGCTTTTCACGAACAGTTCCCATCCCGACCGCATCCGGATCGGCAGACCCGGGGGAAGGGCCCTGCGGTGCGGGATAGTGTTGTGACTCAGGGCCAGCCTGTGGGTCCGACAGCCGGCTCCGATGTATCGGATGACTCAGATGAGGGGGAGGAGGGAGACGAACCGGCTGATGATGGTTTGGAGGCTTTGCAGAGCCCTCAGCCGGGGACCTCTTCTCAGCTGCGTGAGCCCGAGAGTGCGGAGGATGATGACCCACAGCTGGCCCTGTTCAAGGACGCCCGACGCAGGAGGCAGTCGAGCAGGAACAAACAAAGAAAGGCTGTGGGACTCCTCGGGAGGAGGCACAGGGAGACCACGCCCTGAGCTCTCAATAAAAGGAGTGTTTGGGGAGGGGCTGGTTGCTGAAAGCAACTCTTCCGCTTGAGGAGACAAGCTCTAGTGTTTTTGTTAATTGCGTAATAAATCTTGGCAGACGCCTTTTAGCCTTGGACGCTCTCCAGTCTCTTCTTTCTGAATAGGGGTTTGCCTTACTACAAGGCCAGAAGAGGGCTGGTTCAGAACAGAATGATACATAGTGATACTTCCAACCTGAGTTCTTTAGTTTCCACACCTATAGACAGAATCTTGCCAGACTGAAGACTACTGTATCTGCATCTACCATACACTCTTAGAACTATTAGGGAGTTGTCTTCACCCTCTTTCTCTCACACAAAATATCGCTACATTGCATCACATATACAAATCTGTTACATGCAATTCTCCCATATACAATTATGTATAACTAATAGTCTAGTCCAAGGGTAGGCAACCTTGGCTCTTTTATGACTCGTGGACTTCAACTCCCAGAATTCCTGAGTCAGCTGACTCAGGAATTCTGGGAGTTGAAGTCCATGAGTCATAAAAGAGACAACCTTGCCTACCCCTGGTCTAGTCCAGTGTTTCTCAACCTTGGCCACTTGAAGATGTATAGACTTCAACTTCCAGAATTCCCCAGCCAGAGGTGAAGTCCACACATACTCAAGTGGCCAAGGTTGAGAAACACTGAGCTAGTCCATTCCTCAAATCAACTCCCCTGATTTTGGATTCAGAGAACCAGCCTCTAGGAGAGACAGAGATGCAAGTTGGATAAGCAATGCTTCACAAGCATTACTTCTCCAACAGGCAAAGAGAAAGGCTAAGAATAAGTGAGCTAACTGGTCACATACATACACCAACCTGTCTCCATTTTACTGTAAAGGAATAAGTGGAGAACATTTCTCATCCTCCTGCCTGAATGTTCTGCTAAATAACCTCAAAGCCCTGAAGAGAATCATGGTATAATGGAAGTCAAGTACAGCTAAAGGAATGATACCAGTACATAACTTCTCTAATAAAACAACTTCATGGAAAATAAAGTAGCACTTTAAAATGTGCTCTGATGGTGATTTACTAACCTTCGGCCCATAGAAAGCTCCATCTCCAGGGTTCAGTTCCCATTTCTCACCAAACTCATTCAGGCTATTTTCAAGTTGCTAGTGGAAAATGATATGCCAAGTATTAATGGATTTGTTCTAAGCAAAATTATTTGTGGTTTCTCTTCTTCACAACACAGATGTTAGAGGAGTTTACTTCTTACTTTTATGACTCTCTCTCTCTCTCTCTGTGTTTGTGTCTCCAAGTCAGTGTTAACCCTGGTGACTAGCTTATTTCTATTATAGTTTTCTAACTGTTTGAGTCTCAAGAAGTTGGCAATATATAAAACTCTGTATCAGTAAATACGATGTACACCTAGCTAGGTTGAAACATCAGAGTGCTATCTTATTATCTGGAAACTTTTTTCCTTCCAATCTCAGAACCCGTTAAATTGGATTAAAAATAGGCTGAGCATCAGCTAGTTACATTCTTAATATGTGCTTTTAGACTGAACTTAACTTATAAGTGTGAGCCACTAAAATTATTTTGCCTGGCAATATATTCTGCAGCCTGGATTTACTACCTTATGTAGGAGAAAATCTACAGTAGACCGAAGTGCATGGACACTGTGCATGGACACTGTCTATGTTAGCCAAAGAACAGAAGAAATCACCTCCATGCTACAGTTAACAAAATTATATGCCTTTTAATAAAAGTCAGTCCAAAAAGTTGTGCCAGACTTATCCAGTTCATGGGGTCCATTTTAGACCCCCAAACTTTGCCCCCCTCAACCCTCATGCTAAGAGCTCCTTCCTTCCCTGCTGCCTGTAATCTATATAGAATTCGTGCATCTAATGTTATAGAAAAAAAATCACATTAAAAAATGTATTCTTTTTTCATCCTCTCTGAGAAGAGTTGAGGACAACAGGGGCTCCAGATTCAGTACAATTTAACCCCCAAACTACTAAGTGGAAATTATATATTTGGATACAGCTTCCTTAGACTCATTTACTTGGGCCCATTTACTTCATTATTGTAGGAAATAAATGAATAAACCACAACATTTCAGAGACAAATACCTTTTCAGCTTGATTCCACACTTCAACATCTCCAAGGAACTTTTCGGGACGGGTAGAGAGGTGAAGTTTGAAGGAAAAACCAAAGACGTCATAGACGGTGCGCAAGAATTCAAGGCAACTGTTAATCTCCCCTTCAATCTGTCCATGAAACAAAAAGACCCAATGCGATCAATAATGTTTTGTTTTTAACGAAATGATTTTCCTTAAATAACCCTGGATCATTTCCCACCTGCTCCATGGCACAAAATATGTGAGCATCATCTTGCTGGAAACGCCTCACTCGGGTGAGACCGGTCAGCGTCCCAGACAGTTCGTTACGGTGCAGAACTCCAAAGTCAGCCAGGCGCAAAGGTAGCTCCCTCCATGATCTTGGCCGATGGTCAAACATAAGACTGAAGAAAGTAAGACAAATAGTTGGCACCTGACCGGGATGACATTACTGTGAGAATAGCCATATGAAGAATTAAAAACAGACTTGAAAAGCAGATGCTGAAAGCTTTTCTACAAATCTAGCAGTTTTCCCCAACCAGACATTTTCCAAAGAAGAATAGGACTATCATTTCAGGATTTCCAGCCCAGCAGAGAAGGACCTTTCGTCATTGTTTCTAGCTACAACGTTTGGCCCGAAGACCCCGCTTGCTTTTTGAGTGGTACTCAGCCATTCTCTAAAAACACAGGATGGGTTAAGACATAGCCTAAGTTGGAAAAACTTGAGCTGAAATGAAATTCTTTAAATAATGAGCATGGTTTAGCCTTGTGGTTTTGATACTCCCTCTCTCTCCTCTTACATTAAACGTTTCGATTTTGGGTTGGCTTTTTGAAGGGTTGTGAAACTATGCCAAAGCTTTGTGAAAAGAGAAGGTGAGAAGATTTCAGGACCAGTTTGCATCTCTGTTTTAAGAGTCTCAGATCTACCTGAACTGGCTAATAAGCTGGGATTGCAACTAAAATTCAAATAAAGAATTGTAATGTGAAGAGTAGCTTTGGAGAGTGCCAGTATAATGTTGCAGGCAGTCTATAGGTAGACAGTGCTTTGGTGTGGGGCTGAGTGCCCATGTTGCACTTCTCAGTGCCTCCTTACAGAAACTGCACTACTTCCTAAGTTTACATAGTAGTTGTACAATTCCATGAAAATATACCCTTGAATTAAGGATAATTAAGGCTTAATTCAAGTGCTTTAGAATGGGTGTGGGCATACTGTCACCGCCTCCTTAATTCAAGCACATAATTTCTTACTGTTCACACCCAGGAAATCTCTCAGATGTTTGAAAGAGGTGCAGACAGGTGTGGCATACTTGCCCATGGCTGCTCTTTGCCACTTTGGATTTGAAACATTGTACATCCCCATGGTGAATCTACAGCATAGTAGTGATTGTTGACAGATGTAGTACAGGTAGTCCTCAATTTACAACCATTTTTTTTAGCAACATCATATAAGTGACTTTTGCACACTTATGACGATTGCAGCATCCTCGGGGTCCCTGATTCAGGTACTTGGCAACTGGCATGATCAGTTACGACAGCTGACCTGTCCTAAAGTCATGTGATCGCCATGTGTAATCTTCCCAGCTAGTGGGGGGGGGGGGAAGCTAGATTCACTGAATGAACATATGATTCACTTAACAACTGTAGTGATTCATTTAACAGCTATGGCAAAAAAAGATCATAAAATAGAGCACAACTCACTGGATAACTGTCTTGCTTAGCAATGGAAATTTTGGGTTCAACTGTAGTTGTAAATCAAGGTTTATCTGTACTGCACATCATTCCTACATCATGTAGTAATTGGACAAGGCATGCAACTACAGGTAGTCCTTGCTTAGCAACCACAACTGGGACTGGGAACTGTTGCTAATCATTGTGGTCATTAGTCAGATTATCACATGACCACAACATATTTATGATCTCACTTCCACTGCAGTTGTTAAACAAGACATCATGTGACCACCACTTCCAAGATTTTACTGCTAGCTACTCCATTGACTCTGTTTGCGGGAAGCCCGTTGTGAAGTACACAAATGGTGTTCACATGACTGCAGAATACTGCGATGGTTGTAAATGCCTGTCAGTGGCAAAGTGCCTGAATCTTGAGCATGTGACCACAGGAACGCTGTAGTGGTCATAAGTGTGAGGACCAGTTGTAAAGTTAATTTGCTGTTGTAATTTCAAGCAATCGCTAAACAGGACAGACATTAAGCAAAGTCTTTCTGTAATTTACTTCAGTATTCAAAACTAAATCCTGACCTTAGTTTAAAACCTCCTCTCCTTTCTTCCCCAAATTCTTCCTTCTTGAATCTCTGCTGTCCTCACTCATCTTACTAACAGATTCTCAAAATGTTAGCTTTATCTTTCCCACCTATACTATATTGTGTTTGTGGCAATCTATACGCAGATTTACAAACCCAAAACTCGGGTCTTCCCTTGTGTTGACAGTTTTGTGTTTTCCAAAAGTATTAGACAGAAGGGAAGCAGCTAGCCAAGCACAGGACCACAGAAGGAGACACAGTACAAGTTTGCCTAAACAGACTTGGGTCAGTTACTAAATTGACTGCAGCCACAGAAATGAAGCATTGCCTTATGGCAGACATGTCAAACACAAGGCCCAGGGGCCAGATGCGGCCCGCGAAGTGGTTTCATGTGGCCCGCGAAGCCATCCTGGAAACAGTGAGGGAACGGCCCCCACTGCCTTGGCCCTGGCCCAGAGACCCTCCACCTGCCAGAGACCCTCAGATCTGTCCCACTCCTGCCCAGGCCCCCATAGGCACCTTGATGCGTAGGCCATACACACTCTAACCACGCCCACCCAGTAGGCCACGCCCACCCTGGCCACACCCACCCGGCCCCCTGAGGGCAACCGCAATGCTGATGCGGCCCTCAATGAAATTGAGTTTGACACCCCTGCCTTATGGGCTTCGGTGAAAAATATCTGCAAGCCTATTCCAAGAATAGGTCGTAAATTCTAGACCAAAATAAGAGTAGGATGGAAAAAAGAACACTAAAAGTCAGCACAAATCTAATACCAGTGTCCAGGACAGTTCATGGGCTTCAGAGCGAAAGTCTCCTTTTCCACCTCAAAGGAAAACATGTTGTCACTGTAATGCTGCCAATGGCCAGAGGTCACCCAAAGCTTGCTGTTGTAGACGTTTGGAGACACAACTTCTTGGAAGCCTCGTTTCCGATACTCGCTCTGAAAAATCAAATCTAAGAGTCAGAGACACATTTAGCAGAAAGAATCATATACAGGTGGTCCTCGACTTGCGACGAGCCCAACATTTTCGTTGCCAAGTGAGACAATTGTTAGTTTTGCCCCATGTTATGACCTTTCTTGCTACAATTGTAAGTGAATCACTGAAGTTAAGTTACGGTAGTAACCCAGTTGTTAAGTGAATCTAGCTTCCCCATTGACTTTGCTTATCAGAAGGGCGCAAAAGTTGATCATATGACCCCGGGACACTCCATTCGTCATAAATATGAGCCAGTTGCCAAGCATCCAAATTTTGATCATGTGACCATGAGGATGCTGCACTGATCACAAGTGTGAAAAACGGTCATAAGTTACTTTTTTCCTTGCTATTGTAATGTCACTAAACAAATGAGTTGTAAGTCGAGGACTATCTGTGCTTAGTTAAGCAATTTTCTCCTAACCACTGCATAGTCTTCATTACCGTGAATAATCCATAGTCATTAACATATGAAAGAATTGTGTATTCTTTTATTATGAACAATGAGCCATACTCAGAATTAAAACAAATATACAAGTAGAATGTGAAGTGAAGTGGGCCTTAGAAAAGCTGAGCAACAACAAAGCTAGTGGAGGTGACAGTATCCCAGCTGAGCTATTCAAAATCTTAAAAGACGATGCAGTAAAAGTGCTACACTCAATTTGCCAGCAAATTTGGAAAACTCAACAGTGGCCACAGGATTGGAAAAGATCAGTTTACATTCCAATTCCAAAGAAAGGCAGTGCCAAAGAATGTTCAAACTATAGCACCATTGCACTCATTTCTCATGCTAGTAAAGTTATGCTTAAAATCTTACAAGCTAGACTCCAGCAGTATGTGGATCGAGAACTACCAGAAGTACAGGCAGGATTTCGAAGAGGCAGAGGAACCAGAGATCAAATTGCCAACATACGCTGGATCATGGAGAAAGCTAGAGAGTTCCAGAAAAACATCTACTTCTGCTTCATTGACTATGCTAAAGCCTTTGACTGTGTGGATCATAACAAACTCTGGCAAGTCCTTAAAGAGATGGGCATACCAGACCATCTTATTTGTCTCTTGAGAAAACTATATGCGGGCCAAGAAGCAACAGTGAGAACTGGACACGGAACCACTGATTGGTTCAAAATTGGGAAAGGAGTCCGGAAAGGCTGTATACTGTCGCCTTGCCTATTTAACTTATATGCAGAGCACATCATGAGAAAGGCAGGGCTAGATGAATCAAAAGTTGGAATTAAGATTGCTGGAAGAAACATCAACAACCTAAGATATGCAGATGATACCACTCTAATGGCAGAAAGTGAAGAAGAACTAAAGAGCCTCTTGTTGCAGGTGAAGAAGGAGAGTGCAAAACTTGGGTTGAAACTAAACATTAAGAAAACCAAGATCATGGCATCTGGCCCTCTCAATTCCTGGCAAATAGATGGGGAAGAAATGGAGGTAGTGACAGATTTTATTTTCCTGGGCTCCAAGATCACTACAAATGGGGACTGTAGCCAAGAAATTACAAGACGCTTGCTCCTTGGGAGGAAAGCCATGGCAAATCTAGACAGCACACTAAAAAGCAGAGACATAACCCTGTCAACAAAAGTGCGTATAGTCAAGGCTATGGTCTTCCCAGTTGCAATGTATGGCAGTGAAAGCTGGACCATAAGAAAGGCTGAGCGCCAAAGAATTGAAGCCTTTGAACTATGGTGCTGGAGAAGACTCCTGCGAGTTCCTTGGACTGCAAGGCGATCAAACCGGTCAGTCCTAGAGGAGATCAACCCTGACTGCTCTTTAGAAGGCCAGATCCTGAAGCTAAAACTCAAATACTTTGGCCACCTAATGAGAAGGACAGACTCACTGGAGAAGAGCCTAATGCTGGGAAAGATTGAGGGCAATAGAAGAAGGGGACGACAGAGAATGAGGTGGTTGGATGGAGTCACTGAAGCAGTAGGCGTGAGCTTAGATGGACTCCAGAAGATGGTAGAGGACAGGAAGGCCTGGAGGAACATTGTCCATAGGGTCGCGATGGGTCAGACACGACTTCGCAACTAACAACAACAACACAAGTAGTCCTTGCTTACCAACTATCTCATTTAGTGACCATTTAAAAATATTAAAAAGTTTTTGTTACCAAACCTTTGATTATGCTTGTCACAGCATCCCATAGTCACATGATCACCATCCGCTTGTGTCAGGATAATAATAGCTAAACAGCTTATGTAAAGATGTGGATGATGCAATGATAGGATGATGCAATATTAGGAATGACTCAGCAGGGTCTGTGTCTGTGCCTTTAAGACAGGGCTTTTCAACCTTTTAACCCATTGTACCACTTTTAGGATATGGCAACATCCGAGTACCACCAGTCGCCCTAGCACGGTGTCAAAAACTTGATGACCAAAAAAGGAAAAAAAAGATGAAATACAGGTAGTCCTCGACTTACAACAGTTCACTTAGTGACTGTTCAAAGTTACAATGGCACTGAAAAAAGTGCCCCCCAAGCCACAGCCGAGCAAGACACCTGCCTGCCTGCCCGGCGATGCTCTTCCTCCTGTCCCGAGGTTTTCATTGTTGTGAGCATTTCTGTTGAGGATTAGCAGCAGGGGTGGGGGGTGTTTGGTTTTTATTCCCCCCGTCTGCTGGGTGGTTGCAGCAGGTTTTGGTCACTTCACATGACCCTGGGACACTGTGACCGTCATAAATATGAATCAGTTGCCAAACATCTCAATGTACATCACAAGACCCTGGAGATGCTACAACATTCCAGCTGATTGGTGTTTCTTCTGGGCTCAGCAGACACGCCGGGATCAGCACCGAGCGAGCTCCGGCTGGAGCCTGGTGCTGATCCTGGCGCTTCCACTGAGCCCTGACAGCCCTGCAGCTCCAGCCATCTCTCACTCAGGCTTGTGCGATGCTGCCACCGGTTCAGCTCATTCCCCTCCCCTGCAACCACTTTTCTAGGATGGTCGCGTACCACCTGCCAGGTGCCAATGTACCACAGGTGGTACCCGTACCACTGATTGAAAAGCCCTGCTTTAAGAGGCTGAGTATAAAAGGGGAGTTTTTTATTGGAGTTTTTCTCTCTCCTCCGTTTGACTGCTGTAATTGCTGTGTATTGGAGTTTGCTGTTTCACCACGTGTATGTATTTTATTTCTAGTGTATATTTGTAGACATAGTGTAATATAAACCACCATTTAATTACAAACCACTGTGTATTGCAGGGGTGTCAAACTCAATTTCATTGAGGGCCACATCAGCATTGCAGTTGCCCTCAGGGGCCTGGGTGGGTGTGACCTGGGTGGGCGTGGCCTATGGGGTGGGCGTGGCTAAAGTGCTTATGGCCTACTGGGTGGGCGTGGCCAGCTCTACATCGTTCGCATCAAGGGTGCCTATGGGGGCCTGGGCAGGAGTGGGACAGATCTGAGGGTCTCTGGCAAAAGGAGGGTCTCTGGGCCAGGGCCAAGGCAGCGGGGGCCATTCCCTCACTGTTTCCAGGATGGCTTCGCAGGCCACATGAAACCACTCTGCGGGCCGGATCTGGCCCCCGGGCCTTGTGTTTGACATGTCTGGTGTATTGCATTTACTCCTGGGTTACCTCAGCGCAATAAGACTGTGTATGTTCTGACAGCTTGCTTTATAAGCAGTTTTGTTTTGCTTAAGGGCGAAAAGGAAAGTCACATCAGAAGCCTGATGTGGTCACACGATTTTCTGCTTTGTGATTGGAGCACTTAATAACAGAATTGCTATCCGTTGTGATCACTAAGTAAGGACTTATCTGTACTATGGCGATCAGGGATGCATTCTTTGATCACATGTCTTTGCTACTGCTACAGTAAATTTGGCCACGGTGTTAATTCACCGGCTTCACCTTTCTATACTTTTTCTTGCCTACCTCTGATTTCTTTCACTTCTCCCCACTCTCCCTTCAAACCATTTTTATCACATCCATGCTTTGGATCAGACACAGACCTTCTCAAAAATGGTTTTTCCATACATGGAATAGTTCATGCACGGAATATTTTGCATATTCATTATAATCACATATTCTGACAGTTCAGCAAATATTACCAAGAATAATTAGATAGCTACCAGCTCTGTTCTATAATCTATAATCATCAGGAGTAATAAAACATGCTGGCTAGGGAATTCTGGAAGCTGAAGTCAACACATCTTCAAGTTGCCCCAGTTGGGAAATAGTGGTTTGGCTAGACATTTAATTGGCTCCAAATTAATAGAAACGTATTGAATAAATGAGTGAATTCTATTGGTCACAAGCTGCCAATTGTCAAGATATTAGAGTTGCTTGCCAGAGCACTGCAGACTTGTACATTTTGTGATCTATCAAGTCAAATGTCTTCTAGACCAGTTCAGGCTTATGAAATAGCCTACAACCGTGGTGGCGAACGTATGGCACGGGTGCCACAGGTGGCACGCAGAGCCCTCTCTGTGGGCACGCGTGCGTTCGCCCCAGTCCTAGGCCTTCAGCTGGGTTTTATAAAACCTTTTCGCTTTAGTCCTCTGCTACCGTGTACAAAAGAAAAAAGGTTCAAACAATCCATTTCAACTTCTCGTGGGAAAAAATAAGTTCTCACAAAGTTGGAATTGATTGACTGAACTTTTTAGTCCCACCCAGTCTGCCTTTACCACTGCAGCCACGCCCACCCAAAGGGCCACGCCCACCTGGCACCCGATGATACATAAGTGGGTTTTGGGTTGCAGTTTGGGCACTCGGTCTCTAAAAGGTTTGCCATCACTGGCCTACAAGGATTTTTTCCTGCCTTTGGGAGGGAATACAGGAGGCAACTTATGTTCTTTACCTGTTGAGTGAATTGTGATGTTAGCCAGAAGCTGAACAGATCTATTCTATAAATACCTTGACCAAGGTAGCACAATTATCATAAGGCTGTACATTGTGTAGAAACTGTAATGCAGTCAGGGTCATTTCTGCTGCAGCAAGAGGGCACCCAATCTTCTATATGAAGAACTGAAGCAAGGAGTGCTGCTGACATCACAGAGACGAATTGCTATGACTTACCCTGATATATTCTATCAGTGTGTTATAGATGTAAGCGCCCTTTGGAAGGAAGAAACAGCTACCCGGACTGAGTTCATGGAAGAAAAATAGTTCTTGATCCTATGGGATAAAAAAAAAGTTTTCCTATCTATTTCTTTCTCCGTACCATAGGTGTACAACTGCTGGAGAATATTCAGAAGCATATTCAGATCATGTTTAACACTTACTTACTTGATAATAAAAGACTCTGGGGTTCCCACAAACTATTAAGACCAAGTGCATCAGAAATAATAAAATGTAATTAAGGAACAAGTAAAACCTTTCGCCGTGGCCTCAAAACACTCCTGGCTGACCTGGACTGACAGGGATTTTAATTATGTTTTTAATTTTTAACTCTAATTTTTAATTTATTTTAATTTTAATTTTAATTGATTGTACAGAGGCCTTTAATTTTAATTTTATCTTAACTTCTGTATTTATTGTATGTTATTGTTGTTAGCCGCCCTGAGTCCTTCGGGAGATAGGGTGGCATATAAGTCCCAATAATAAATAAATAAATAAATAATAAAACCACTTAAAATCTCTTAAACCAGAAATAAAGTTGACAGCATCCCCAATACTAACACTAAGTAAAGGTAAAGGTTCCCCCACACATGCGTGCTAGTTGTTTCCAACTCTAGGGGCCGGTGCTCATCTCCGTTTCAAAGCCGAAGAGCCAGCGCTTGTCCGAGGACATCTTCCGTGGTCATGTGGCCGGCATGACTAGACGCCAAAGGCGTACGGAACGCTGTTACCTTCCCACCGCAGTGGTCCCTATTTTTCTACTTGCATGTTTATGTGCTTTCGAACTGCTAGGTTGGCAGAAGCTGGAACGAGTAACAGGTGCTCACTCTGCTACGCGGCACTCGGGATTCGACCCACCAAACTGCAGACCTTCTGATTGACAAGCTCAGCGTCCTAACCCACTGAGCCATCGCGTACTAACACACTATGCCCTAAAACCAAGTCTTGCAGCCTGACTGAAAGGGATATGATTTCTTTAAAGAATATTCCCTCTCTTTCTCCAAAACCTTCCCCAAAAAGAAGTGATTGGAGACCAGGTAGAAGTTACTCAACACAGCTAGACTGAGAGATGACTGCTTCAGATGGAGCTGCATTATGGCTTTCTTCAAAGCTGCAGGCACAACCTCCTCCCTTGAAAAACCATTCCTCACTTCTCGACCCTCCTCCCTGATTGTCTGAAGCAGCCAGCAGAAGCAAAGATCCAGCCCACGTTACTAAAAACCCGTTTTAAGCTTAAAAAAAAAATCTCAGATAGTTTTGCAAGATGTCACATTAAGGGAGCCTGATTGATAACCCAGGTTTTCAAGTACACACAGCTTTCGGTCTGAGAACAGAAAATAAAAATTAACTTCAAATTATATTCCAACAAAGATGGAGAAAGAGAGCTCACTGCAATTATAAAGATTCATGCAAGAAAAATGCATGATATGCATCTTTTCCCCCTCTCTGCAACAATCATAATATGCACTCCTGGTTTTATAGAATCTGCCTTCTGATATGCTATTATTTTATGTAGAAAGAAGAATGAGAAATGGGTTTTTTAAAAGAAGCATGTGCACTATTTGAGCAGGATGCAGTTAAATCTCACTGACTAAAAGCTCTTAACATATGCAGAGACACAGTGTCTTGTGCAAACCGATCCCAAATTTCTCTTCACATGCCCAAGCGAATGAGAAATTTCTCTTACCCGTCCAATTTTCCTGTGATCCCGGTTCTTTGCCTCTTCTTGGAACTTTTCCCATTCTTTCAGCATTTTTGCATCAGGGAAGGAGATACCATAAACTCTTTGCAAGGTTTCCATATCAGACTTCCCTTCCCAATAAGTAGAAGAATTCTGGAGTTATAGAAAAGATTCAACAACAAATAGTGTTATTAGAGAGCAACTTTGAGTAATTACTGACATTCAAAGGAAACCAATGCTGCATATTCAGTCTATCTTTGAGCATATGCATTTGTTACAATTCAGAAATAATTTAGGATATCTTATGATGTGCAAATCTAACTCTTAAATAACATTTTGATGGAAGGGAACATGAAGACATGTAAATTAGTGTACAGCAATAAACACAGCTACCAATTCTGAAAGAACTGTGGGAGGAGTTTGACAAATATTTTAAAATAAAATATTTTTTTATTACAGCTACAATAAACAAAGATGACAAAGGGGCTCAATTTATTCTCATACAAAACCTGCTGATTTAAATGAAACCAAAGTATTCCCAGGTGTTTTAACGGTTTAATTGCTTTTCTTCATTTCAGTAAGAGAGAACTTCTAAAACCATTTTTGCACTGCGGCGATTTCAAACTAAATGCCAGTGATTTTACTAAGTTTAAAATCAATACATCTTTCCATTGAAATGGGAGTTTTGACTCCAACCATGACTCTTGTCGTGAGAATCTAGCCGCATATATTATAATCACAGGATGAAATTTAATATCTTACCTTATGTATTTTTAAGGCTTTTATTTTCCCAGTATGTCTGACATGGGGACCTCTACAAAGATCAATCAAAGGGCCACACCTAAAAGATAATGAGATGGTTCAGTTGCTTAAAATTGTGTCATAAACACACTTATTTTTACTAAAAGGAAAGTGAATGTGCAGCAACCAGCCTCTAATAGTATCAAGACTGACATTCTTATAAACTAAAACAGTAGATTGCTGCAGATCAGGGTTTCTTTGGAACTGCGCCCTCCTGCCCACAAAACAGAGAAAGGTAAAATGGTCAGGCAATATCTTGAGGGATTACAGCAGGGTTTCTCAATAGCTTTAAGACATTGTGGACTTCAAACTTCAGAATTCCCATGGATAGATGGCTGTGGAATTCTGGGAGTTGAAGTCCACACATCTTAAAGTTACTATGATTGCAAAACACTGGATTAAGGTATGTAATTGAGATAAATTGTTTAAATTGGCCATATTCTATACTGTGGTGTTGTGACTGGCTAGACAACTCCATGTTAGATATTTTGTGAAAGGGCCTATAACACACTCTCCAAATTACAGGTGGGACAATTTTGTCTAAAACTGAGGACTCTACAGTTAGTAATAGAAAATTCAGTCTAGATGGATGTTTGCCATTTGTTTTACCTGTATACAGTCGTAGTTGGAGTGGTGACTTTTTCATTTAAGATCCGACACTTGAATTTATTGTACTGTTTGAAAAGATAATTTAAAAAATCTATAAAATCAATGTTAATTTTGAGGTACAATTTCTTGTGCCTGTAATTTGATGTTGAAACTAACATTATTCTATTTACCCGTAAGAAACATATTTCTCTGTTCTTTGAAAAATAGCCTAATGAAGGCTAGCTCTTTATGCATCTGTGCTTTCCACAAAACTTCCACTATGAATTTAATCATGCAATTCTTCATACTAATGTATTCCAAAGGCCAGGAAACCATCAAGATTAATGTCTCGGAATCCTATGAGACAGCATTACAGGGGTAGTCCTCATACCACTGTAATGGAGCCTGTCAATTATGGTCATTTGTTGTAACAAATGTAAAGAGGGTTTTTGATACAGTTTGCTATGAGTTTTGCTAAAAACTGGAGGTGCTGGTTTTCAGCAAAACTAGCATATAACATGGTCAATGACTGTAGGACATTGCAAAACAGTTGTAAATGCAGCCATACTGCAAATGCCCAAAGTTCGGCCACATGACTACAGAGGGAGCCTGACCATCCGAATGTCAAATCCGGGTCATAAGTCCCCCTTTTTGCGTTGATCATACCTTTAAAAAGTTGCTAAGCATGCTGCTATCCAAGTAGTTGCAACTATCAAACTAGGAGGTTGTAAGCAATAATTATTGTCCAAAGTTTCCTAGTGCAAGCCATTTCAGAACTCTGGAAATGAAGGGGATGTACATACATGTACATACAATACCATACAGTAGTGATGCATAGAGGTTCATTAAGGGGAAAGTTCACTAAGGGGAAAGACTGAATTCTGACCGTTATTTCCCACTTAGATCTCTGCAGCTTTCTTGTAAAAACAAGTCTGGTGTTTACATTTAATTTCAAATCATCAAGCCATTCAAGGTCTGCAAGGTGAGGTTTCTATATTTGATGGGAAAGGAAGACTTATAAGCCAGTAAAGCAGGGTTTTCCAACCGTGGCAACTTTAAGACACGTGGCCTTCAACTTCACGGCTGGGTGGAGAATTCTGGGAGTTGAAGTCCACACATTTTAAAGTTGCCCAGGTTGGAAAACCTGCAATAAAGGAAGGCCTATTTGCAGACATGACATCCCACACTCAATGTGATGTCTGAATAATTGAAATAATGTAATAGTTTAAACAGAGAAAAATAATGGATTCAACTGGCCTCTGGTGACACTCTAGGTTACAAAAACTGGCATGCTAAAGACATCAACTGAATCAGAAAAAGTAGTCAAAATGTCATACAATTAGAGAAGTTGTTTCAAAGATACTCAAATACTCCTGTAGTATATAAATGAGAGCATATTTTAGTGTCTACCTTAAACATTTCAAGTAAAGTTTCCTTCTTAATTTCTAGTCGCTCAAAAAGTTGTTTCTCTTTCGTGATTTTCTTGCACAAGGCTTCAATGGCAGGGAAGTCATTGCTAGAGACACCCCTAAAAAAATAAAGATGTATCAACATTAATTGTACTTATTGTTGTGACTTTTTTTTGTTTCTTATACAGTCATCACTGAAAGCAAACTGCCAGATCAAGAGGGTTGTCCTACACCAGGGGTAGGTAACCTTGGCTCTTTTATGACTCATGGACTTCAACTCCCAGAATTCCATGAGTCACAAAAGAGCCAAGGTTGCCTACCCTTGCCCTACACCAAAGAAGGAAGTACAAAGAAAATCATATTAGTTTGGGAACTTCCACCATCAAAGCAACAGAGTATATTTTATTTTAAATCTTTTACAGGCAGCATCTGGAGAAAAACTGTACTTTGACAATAAAGGTTCATTCAACAATAAACTTTGCAGATAAAAGATTTATAACCATCTGTAGGAACAGAAATCCTTGTTAAACATCCCACACAGAAAAAACACTCATAGTCATCAAAAAGATGCAGAGATAAACCCACAGCACTTCAAGGAATGCCCTTATAAGAAAGACACAAAAAGCATGTGAGTTGCTAAGTTTTTCTCAAGATTTGCCTAGGTGAATCTGAAGAAGTCATGTTGGAAGCCTATAACGGTAGTCCTTGACTTGCAAATCATTTACTTAGTGACCACTTGAAGTTTAAGTTTAAGTTTATTGAATTTATATACCGCCCTTTTCCCGTAGGACTCAGGGCGGTTTACAAAGTATTTAAAACATCAATACAATACAAGAGTTAAAAACAGTTAAAATAATTAAATTTGATCCCTGAGGGGGGAAGAAAAAAAAACATTTCAATGCTGAAAAATTACTGACAAATGGTCGTCTCACTTACTACCAACAGTAACCCTGCAGTCGTGATCGTGATTTGGGTGCCTGGCAACTGTCACACCCATTATCAATAGTTGCAGAGTCCTGCAGTCATGTGATCGCCACTTGCAAGCTTCCCAGATGGCTTCTAACAAGCAAAGTTAACGGGGAAACTGGCAGTGAAAGTCACAACTCTCAGTCATGCGACGTCTCAATGAAAACCCACATTGCTTATCGATAAATTATATTCGCTACTGTGGTCGTAAGTCAAGGACTACTTGTCATTATATCCTAATCTCATTCTGCCAGGAGAACAAACACACATTAACAAACATATACACAGAAAAAGCTTACCCCTCATCAAGGAACATATCATAGTAAAATCCGTTCTCTATTGGTGGGCCGTAACATAAGCAACCACCATATATTCTTTCCATGGCTTCACCCATTATGTGAGCACTAGAATGCCAGTATACCTAACAGGAGGGGAAAGACAGAGAGAGCACATCAGACCTGTATTTGTAGACTCAAATGAATGCTATGCTGTCAAATTTAAGTCTGACAACTTAATTTCCTACTATCCTGAGACATTCATGAATTCTCAGACTGTAGTATAGTTTAATCTTACATCTAAGATTTATCACGTTGGTATTTACTTGGTTATAAAGTCACCTCTAGGTGAGATGAGTGGCATATAAATGTATTGAATATAAATACGCAGTATAAATCAGTGTTTCTCATCCTTGGCAACTTTAAGATGTGCAGATTTCAACTTCCAGAATTCCTCAGACAGCATGAGTTGGAGTTGGGAGTCCACATACCTTGAAGTTGGCAAAGGTGAAAAACACTGGTATGAACCTTAACACAGAATTAAGAGTTTATTCTCATTGACAAAAAACAAAACAAAGAAAACATGAAAAACCCTGGCCAATCAGGCCCACCAAATAATAACCCTTCCTTCTGTAGACATCAATAACTCCCGAAGTTTTCCTTCATCTCTATTTTTACTACAAACATTGATATGTTGTTTATTTACTATGTAGTCTGCTTTCAATCAAGTTTGGGGCTTGACTCAATATATTAAAATCAAACTTTGGAGGAGACCCCACAAATAGATGGCCATATAGAAGTACACCCTGGAAGATTCTCCATCCAAGCACTCATTCGTTCTGACTTAGCTTCCAATCCTGGACGGATTAGCCAGGTGCTTCCACCCGCTGAAGCTGTTCCTTTAATACAGCTGAATTGATAACTTACTGCTTGAGCTTCATCATCATCAAACTTAAGTAATTCCAAGGTACAATCTTTCTCCAGAGGACGATCAAGATCCCAAACCATTTTATCCACTCGAGCAATAACAGTGTTGTCGGCCAAACCTTGACTAAAAATACAAAACAGTAGTCGTGTAAGCTGTTGGTACATATTGACACAAATTTTTTATTGCTTGTTTATTCTCAGTGGAAAGAGGGAAAAAAAATCCTCAAACACATTTTCATGATTTAAATATTATTTTACAAGGTACCATGATATGATGTCAGGGAACTATTTATGTGTAGGTTTGTGTGTATTTTTTTCTAGTACAAAGGTATTTTCAGAACATATGAGACAAATTTTGAAAATTTATTCAAACTCATCCTGAATAATAAGTATATTATTTGGAATTTATCAGAATAGGACTACTAATCTCATTGGACGTCACAAACATGCAAGGCGAGAAATGGCAACCAACTGTCTATGAAAACCAGCCAACACTTCTGTGAAAAATACTGAGATAATGCTTTGAACAAGAAAAAAATCAGAAAGCTTTTTACAAAGTCCAGGGATCCTAACCCTAACCTTTTTGTTCTATTGCTCTGATGAATGATTTTAAAGGCTAAGTTTTTGACAACTTTTAAAAATCGTAACATTTCCTAAAATATAAACGATAACGAATAGCCCTGAAACAGAAAAACATGATAAGTAAATTCGACTGAGACTCTACACTGGCTATGTGTCTGATTTCAGATTAAGTTCAAACGGACAATAACTAATGTTAAAGTAGAAAATAAAGTACACAAACACAAAGCAACACCTGGACTATATATTCATTTTTTGGGCAACACCTAATTCATGGGCTGTTGTCACACTTCTGACCTCTTCAAAACTATAACGTCAGAAACGTCCACATGGCATTTACAAGATCAGAAAACAATATAGCTAGATTTTTTAAATTACGTAATTGTCTAATTTAAATGTTTTTTCCTCAAAATATTTTCCCTGAGCTGTACAAAGTAGCACAGAATGCACAGTCCTTGTATTAAAATCGCATCACTGTGTTACATTTAAATAAAAAAACATTAACATCAGTTTATTCCTGTACAAATGTAGGGAAGTCATTAATATACAAAAAAAATGGGGCGCTGTAAAGAATGACAGGGAAGAAGACGGTTAGCACGTGATTAAAAATTAAATGCACACATCATATAAATGCAATATGAGTTTTCTGAAGGTAAATATACCTGATTCCACTGGCAATTTGGTACGGTGTAGTCTTCCAGGATTCAGCATCAATTTGTTTGCCATCAGGTAAGGTAACTTTAATGGGTTGGCTTTCTTTAGCAGCTCGTTCTGCCAGAAGAGCATCATGTTCTGCTTTCAGTTTATGGTACATTTCCAAACGTTGGTTAATATAGTCGGGCCATGGACTAAGCTGCATGTGATCAAAAAAGGTGAAAAAAATGAATATCATGGAGCCTACCTTTATTAAGTACCTTCAATTCCCCATATCCTTTTTATTCATGGCAGTCTAAAGAATTTTATATATCAATAAAGGAGAACATTTGTAGCTCTGGGTTGCAATGAGAGGGTCCCTGGTGCTGTCTGAGCTTGGTTGTTTTCTTGCAGACGTTTTATTACCAAACTAGGTAACATCATCAGTGCATCTAGAGCTTGGGTAATGAAACATCTGCGAGAAAACCACCAAGCTCAGAGAGCACCAAGGACACCTCAATTTTATACATCCCTCTTCCCCCAAAAAGGAGAACTATCAGGAAGTTTTAAGGAAATCTTGAGGTTTATGATGCTGGTCTACGACCATAAAATAATTTGATATGAAGTTTACAAAACTTCCAAGAAGAAATAAACCTCAAAATGATTCCTCCCTACACCCCAAAGCTCTAGAACAGGCATGTCAAACTGCCGGCACGTGGGCCAGATGCATCATACTGAAACCGCGCCTACCCCATTCCCAGCAATGGGGGAAAAGTCGCAATACATCGCGCGATGTCATGAGTTTGACAAGCCTGCTCTAGAATGACTAATCGTGTCACTGAGTGCAGTGAACACAGAATGCTGAAGGATTCTTAAAAGAGAAGTGAAGAAAGTGGTGGGTGATTAGAACAGAAACACCCTCATGAGCAATTTCTCCATAATGATCTCATGCATTATACATAAAATGTTTCAAAAGTGTTAAAGGCACTAAAGACATTGAGTAGTAATACGAATATTATTTCTATTCCGCAAAACAGCCATTCTTTCAGTGGCAAACAACTCGCATCAGTTGCAAATCTTTGAAATACTACAATCACACATTGAGTTAGAATTAACTGTTTTAACTAAATAAATCTTCTGTATTTATAAGCACAAATTGCTAAGTAGCAAATGCTGGGAGAGGTATTGAATCTGTGTGCAGTATGTTTTAAATTTCCCAAAGATATTCAGTCATCTAATAATGGAAACAAACTTAGGGACTTATTGTTTTGATCCAAGAAGTTTGTTTTCATGTCTTATCTAATAATCTCCCAGAGACATATATTTAGAAAAAATAAAGGATCTGCTTATTTCCTTGCAGTGTCCAGCACATTTCAAATAAGCCACCTTTCAAAGCTGTACCTATAAATACATACTAATTTTTATGTATTTAAAAAAATATATATGAATAGCCCTGTAGAAATTAAGGCATCAAGACCTAATTATGTACAGGTAGTCATCATTTAGCAGCTGCCTTGTTTAGCAACCATTTGCAGTTACAGCAGTGATCATAAAGTAACTTTGCGATCAATCCTTGAATTGGGACCTTTACGGATCTGTAAAACAAAGGAAACCTGAAGTAAGATCATAAGCATAGTTGCTTTGCTTAATGACCAAGTTACCAGTCCCAACTCTGGTTGCTAACCAAGACTTATCTGTACAGGTTATTTTGTTGTAAGGTTCTTCAGATAAGTTGAGGCAGTTATGATTGGGGAAGGGAGGAAGAAAGAAGAAGGAGAAATTAACTACTTGTTTGTTTTTTATTAGAAGGGACACGGTGGCTTGGTGGGTTAGGACGCTGAGCTTGTCGATCAGAAGGTCGGCAGTTTGGCGGGTTGAATCCCGAGTGCCGCATAACAGAGTGAGCGCCTGTTACTCGTCCCAGCTTCTGCCAGCCTAGCAGTTCGAAAGCACGTAAAAATGCAAGTAGAAAAATAAGGACCACTATGGTGGGAAGGTAACAGTGTTCCGTGCGCCTTTGGCGTCTAGTCATGCCGGCCACATGACCACGGAGACGTCCTCAGACAAGCGCTGGCTCTTCGGCTTTGAAACGGAGATGAGCACCGGCCCCTAGACTAGCACGCATGTGCGGGGGAACCTTTACCTTACCTTTACCTTGTTTTTTATTGCTTTGAATTTAAGACATAACCAAGAGCAGAAAAAGTAGATGTTTAAGTGTAATATTGAATGAACTCAGGACATTTAATTTCCTAATAAGCATATTCAAGGTGCAAATGTCCCTAAGGTGTTTTTTCAAGAGGCAACTGGACTTTCTTGTTTTTCTTTGAAGACATTTTGCTTCTTATCCAAGAAGCTTCTTCAGCTCAAGAACTGAAGAAATTTCTTTAATGAAAAGCGAAACATCTTCAAAGAAAAACAAGAAAGTCCAGTTGCCTCTTGAAAAAAAGCAACTTTGGGACAACCATGAGCTGGATGACTGAGAATCTCCAAAGACATCAAGGTGCAAATATAAGTGACAGTATAATATTTAATGCATGCATTAAATAAAGTTGAGATGAACCTCAGAGCGACTGCTGTCAGCAGTTCCTTCCATGTTTTTCTTTTCTCCAGGAACTTTCTTCTTCTTCTCCTTCCCAACAAGAATCTAAAAGAACAAATCAAAGTGATCAAGCCACATCATTCAAAGTGTTTATAAATCAGTTCCTTGTTCAAAACACTAAGAACTTCAAGGATTTTTTTTTACTAATGACATGAGCAGTACAAGTGCATGCTAACTGATATAAAATCTTAGCTATTTTCATTAGCTAGGGACAGCTATCTTAATAAATCAAAAGAAAAGATACACATTACAGATATGTACGTGGTTCTCACTTTTAAGAAGTCCAAGAAAGTATCCAAGTTTATTCTAACCATGGTATCAGTCAGAAACTCATGTAGAAAAACATTTTGTATATTGAAGTAAATCTCAGTAATAAAGCTGACATGCTTAGGGATCTGAGGGTTAAATTGTGTCCTGAATTTTTTTTATAACTTCATATAAACATTACTAGAACGATAGCTCAACTATCACATTTGAATTTCCCTCATTCCAACACACATAAAAGAATATCTAGAAATGGGTCCTGAAATCCTTGATTATTTAAGGTGATATAAATGAGATTCAGATGAATTTAACTCTGAGCCTAAGTATAAAAATGGCCAGTTTTGGTTGGGCTATACCATACTTTAAAGTAATATGTTTCTGACAGTAGATGGGGAATTGGGAGGCAAACCCTGTTGCTTTTGTGTATGTGTGTGCAGCATCAACACATATACAAAAGGGGTAGAGGCTGTATCTCAATGTTCAGTCTGATTGTGATTGCAGATTTAGGCATCTCAAAATCAAAATAATGTAAAATAAAGAAAGATATGGAAGTGAAATAGCCTCCTTAGAGGAGGAATAGGAATAGACTAGTTATGATATTGCAATAAGCTAGGCCAAGGAGAATTGAAACTATTGCAGAACTAGTCTTGATGTCTCTAACTTCATACGAAGGGGAAGTTATTGAAAGTGATAACAAAAGTTGGGTTGAAAATGTTTTGCAACTCAGCTAATGAATTTTAGATAAAAATCAACATAAATAGATGTTGCAACTTTTCTACTGAACATGAATAATCAAGTCCAACACAATTAGAAATAAATTCTATGACTTATCTGGTATGATGACAAGAGAGTGGCTCTATTTTTACCCACCTATTTAATATTTCTACTATTGAAAAGTGGAAGTTATATTTGAAAGACGTAGGAGATGGGATATAATTCTGACCCTGATTTACATGTCATATTTATATCCTGGAACAATCACCGTTTGATAAACCACAGTTAATTCTCATTTTTGGATGTCATTGGGATTTAAACATGGAAGAGGAAGAGGAGGAGGGGGAGGAGGAGAAGGAAGATCAGTTTATGGCCATTCATGTTTTAAACTATCTGAGTTACTGTAATATATTTAGCATTGCCTAAAATTGCAATTAAAACATCTCTCAATTTGGTCCAGATTCATTAGCAGCATCTAAAATTCCTGAAATACTATAAATAAAATACTGAAATATGTTTCAGATTATTCTAATCAGAATAAGGAAGTATATGTTGCATTGAGATACAATCTGATCACCAGGGAAATGCATACACAATAAGTGACCACATGATTTCCCCGAAAGCTCTCCACCCGACATCCCTCATCCAAGAAGAGAAAATGAAAGTAGGAATCATTTCATAGGGAGAAAAGTCATAAAATAAAATAAAAATAAAATTCCTTTCCCTCGATTTCAATCATTTGAACTGCTGCTTGTCACTTTTAAAACAACAACAACAATAATAATAAACATAGGATACCTAAAAAGCTCACCACCCATCACCCGGGAAGAGAAAACGAAAGTCATGTTAAGAATTAAACTTAAAAAGGAGAAAAAACAAAATAACATTTATTTCAATCGATCTCATTTAGACGTGGATTTCAGTAGGCCAGTCTCCATTCCGGGATCTCCCAGCCTGCCCTACCTGCCTGATCCTTGAGCATCCCTATGGGAGTTGTAATCCAGCACACCGAGAGGTCAGGACCCAGGGGAGACAAGGGAGGGCGAAGGGGCAAAGCGATCCTAGAAAAAGTAGCGCCGCCCGGCCGCTTTACCCCAACCGGCCGGGACGCCTCTTGGACAGCCGGCGCGCCCTGGAAACCCAAACGAGGCCGACCGCGAGCAGCCCCGAGAGAAGCCGGGGAAGCGAAGCCGGGCGGGGAAAAGACGCTCAAGAGCTGCAGCTGCTTACCTGCTGCTCGGCCGCCTCCATCCCTCCGTCCACAGGATGAGCCGCTGCCACTGTCAAGCGCGCCCGGGAAGCAGCAAGGAAGCGTTGCCCGCTTGGCTGATGCAACGCGCTGCGCCGGATTGCGCGCAGCTCTCCGCCCCTCGACGCCCGAGAGGGACGGCCCTGCCTGGGCGGAGCTTCGGGCGGTGCATGGCCGGCGCCGGGTGGAGGAGGCCCGGCGGTAACCCGGGGCTCGCCTGGAGGGTCCCCTGTGGATCCCTGCCTTGCGGCGCCCTCCAGCTGAGTAGGAATGGCGTTCCCAGGATCCGCGGGCCGGCGAGCGCTTTTCTTGGGTCTTGTCCTGGTTGAAGATTGAGAATCAGCCGACATGCCAACTGCAGAGACTGAGAGCGAAAAGTGCAGTGTAGAAACTGGTTTGTGCGTCCTAATAAATCTCTGCCAAAGCAAATCAGCTTTACAGTACCTGGAAGTAAGCAGTTCTAAATTAAGTGAGTAGGCTTCCGTAGGGATTGCCCCATCAATGGTTAACGTAGCTCTGATGTTTCTGGTTATTTTTTTTAACCACGCTGCACTGATTTCTAAACAGCTGAGTATAGGTAGTCCTCGATTGACGACCTCAATGGAGCCCCAATTTTTTTTCTTGCTAAATGAGATGTTTGTTAAGTGAACTTACAAAAGTTCAAAATAACAGCAATGAATTATGCATGTACACTATAATTTTGAATACCCAAGTTTTTGCACCCCCTGGAATATTGTCTCGCATCCCCAGGGGGTGCAAGGAACCCCTGGTTTAGATGGATAGAGAGGGCTGTTCAACCTTGCCCCACAAGATGCAGCAGAGTTTGTTTTCTATCTGTCATTGCCTCCCATCTCGTGCAGGGCTTTTCAACCAGTGGTACGGGTACCACCTGTGGTACATTGGCACCTGGCAGGTTGTATGCAACCATCCTAGAAAAGTGGTAGCGGGGGAGAGGAATGAGCTGAACTGGTGGCAGCACCACACAAGCCTGAGCGAGAGACAGCTGGAGCTGCAGGGCTGTCAGGGCTCAGCGGAAGCACAAGGATCAGTGCTAGGCTCCTGCTCGGCGCTAGTCCTGGCGCTTCTGCTGAGCCCAGAAGAAGCGCCGATCAGCTGGAATGTTGCAGAATCTCCAGGGTCTTGTGATGTACATTGAGATGTTTGGCAACTGATTCATATTTATGACGGTCACAGTGTCCCAGGGTTATGTGAAGTGACCAAAACCTGCTGCAACCACCCAGCAGAGGGGGGGGAAATAAAAACCAAACACCACCCCACCCCACCCCCGCTGCCAATCCTCAACAGAAATGCTCACAACAGTGAAAACCTAGTACAGGAGGAAGAGCGCCGCCAGGTGGGCAGGCAGATGTCTTGCTCGGCTGTGGCTTGGGCACTTTTTTCAGTGCCTTTGTAACTTCGAACAGTCACTAAGTGCACTGTTGTAAGTCGAGGACTACCTGTACTTCATCACTTTTTTCCTTTTTTTTTTTGGTCATCAAGTTTTTGACAACTTGCTAGGGTGGTACTCGGATGTTGCCATATCCTAAAAGTGGTACAATGGGTGAAAAGGTTGAAAAGCCCTGATCTAGTGGCCACTGGGAGTTTTGCAGTCCAAAACGTATATGACAAGATTAGGATTCCATAAGATTTGTGGACTTTAATTCCCAGAATTTCCCAGCCCAGGCAGGCAAATATAAGCTATAAAAGTCCAATTTGTTATCCCTCATTATTTTCTGGACCACAAAAAATTGGCCTGCTACATCTGAAAGTAAAGATTCCCAGTGTTACCATTTAAAGCAGACTAGTAGTTTTTGACAGCCAGTTTGGTGCAGTGGCTAAAGCACTATGCTAGAAACAGGGAGACTGTGAGTTCTAGTCCTGCCTTGGGCACAAAACCAGCTGGGTGACATTGGACCAATCACTTTCTCTCATCCCTTAGGAAAGAGGCAATGGCGAACAACTTCCAAGAAAGATTGGTTCAGTTTTCATGATTCAACCTTTTGACCCCTTTGGCCTGGATAATTGAGACTTCATCGACACACTTCCGAGGAGCCTTGGCAAGAAAACCTGGCAAGTCCAGGCAGAAAATTGGATAAGCAGGGATTTGTCTAGACCAGGTGTCTTCAAACCTGGCCCTTTTATGACATGGACCAAGTCCCAGAATTCCTCAGCTAGCGTGCCTGGCTGAGGAATTCTGGGAGTTGAAGTCCACAAGTCATAAAAGGACCAAGTTTGAAGACCCCTGGTCTAGGCCAGGGTGTCAAACTGCCGGCCTGTGGGCCGGATGCATCATCTGGAATCCGCACCCACCCGATTCCTGGCAATGGCAAAACTCCTGATACGTTGCGCGACGTCATGTGACATCGCGAGTTTGACATGTCTGGTCTAGGCAGTCTCCAAGAATTGGAACACAATTGAATGGAAGAAAAAGAATGTGGTGTTCAGTTAGTACAGGTAATCCATGGCTTATGACCATAATTGAGTCTAAGCAGGTCACCGTATGATTTTACAACCTTTTTTGCAGTGGTCGGTAAGCAAAGAGGCAGTTGTTAAGTGAATCCATTTTCTACAGTGGGCATTTTTTGCCAAAATCCAGACGTAAATCCCAGTTTCTGGCAAAAAAAGTCATAAATCACAGTCAAACAACTGCAGAAAGCTGCAAACTGCTGTAAACATGGGGCAGCTGCTGAACACCCAAAATGTGATCACGTGACCACAGGATTATGCAGCTTTGGCTGTTGGAACTTTGAATTTGGGTCATAAGTAGTCCTGTTGTAACTTTGAATGGTTACTAAATGACTGGTCATAAACCAAGGACTACCAGTATTCTAAATAACCAGCCATCTGCGCGGAGGCGAAGGATGTATGTGTATGTGTCATACTCCTTTTTACAAAGAAGGTGGAACATAGGTTACAATGCCACACCCATCTTCTTGCAGATTTTGAATCCTTACACATCCCAGGAAGCCCTCAGTGCTGCCTCATCTTTCTTTCCCAGTCAAACTCTGGAATTCTGCTCTTTTTCCTTCTACATTGTGAAGAGAAGAAATTGCTTTCAAAAAATGGGCAGGGAGAGGAAGAAATTATGAATGCTAATGTTTGGGGGCTAAAATGTGAGGGTATAATGGCACCTTTAAGGCAAATGTGCTACTCCTGTCTGGGTATCAGAATAACAATACCAGAGTTGGAAGGGACCTTGGAGGTCTTCTAGTCTGACCCCCTGCTGAGACAGGAAACCCTATTTCAAACAAGTTGTTGTCCAATCTTTTCTTTAAAACCTCCAGTGTTGGAGTATCCACAGCTTCTTGAGGCACGTCGTTCCACTGTTTTATTGTTCCCACTGTCAGGAAATTTCTCCTTAGTTCTAAGTTTGTCCTCTCCATCTCACCCTCTATACAGAGTGACAACTTCAGGTTGTTTCCCTTATGGGCTAAAATGAGATGAAGACAATATTGTGCTGCTAATGAGTTGCACAGAAATTTTATAGCAATTTGATATTGCTGCAATATCCAAGCATGTGATGAGGGACTGATAATAGATTAGATGCTGTTGTCTAACTCATGGAGTAAGTCACATCTGTATGAGTTGTGAAGTAGTAGACCATATCACAATGCATTTGTCAACTGTAACCCAAAAGCAAATAGCATTGTCATTAATCCAAACTAGATTAGATAAATTAAGAAGCAAGAAGCAAGTTCATTTTTCACTTTAAAAACTTTAAATATGGAAATAGGCAGTGTTCTGTGTGCAAATAGGTACCTAATATAGTTTCACTCAAAACTATTTAGTTATGATTGTGGAACTAGAAAAATATTATAAGCATAAAAGTGATTCTGTAGATTAATCATCTTTATAGTATACTCACTTTTAATGAAAATCTGCATAATTATTTTCTTTTTTCCTGTGTCATCTCTGTTCTGATTATACTTATGGAAATGTGATTTTATGTTTGTTGAATCTAACATAGCACAACAGTTTTTCAAGAATTTTGGGGTTTTTTGAGAAAGCAACTTACATATAAGAAACACAAGGATCAATTAATCAAATCTTCCCTAAATTAAATTCTTTCTTTTCCATCCAGATATGAGACACTCAGAGTCAAAAATCTTTTTTTTCTTTCGGCATCTAGACAGGCAATAATACCTCTGTGTTACAAGAAAAAATGCTTTTTACTCAGACTCAGCATGGTAATTCATATATGGACTGAAAAAGGACTATTTCTTTCCCTTTCCCTTCCCTTCCTTCCTTCCTTCCTTCCTTTTTAAAGAAACATTAAAGGAATTGTGTGTATTTTAGAATTGAGTATATTGTGAACAAATCTGACAGAACCAAAATAGTATTTTGCCAGGAGATGGCAGCAAACTTACATGTTTCAAAAACAATGGCTTTTTATATACATACACACCGACATAGACACAGACACAGACAGACAGACAGACAGACACACACACACACACACACACACACACACACACACACACACATACCGTACATACATACATACATACATACTGCTCAAAAAAATAAAGGGAACACAAGATAAGACATCCTACTATTAAATACAGTACATTGTGTTGTTTAAGTGTTCCCTTTATTTTTTTTATGCATGATTTAAATAGAATTATGCATGATTTAAATAGAAAGTAGATGCTGTTGTTTGATTCTTCTCAGAAGTAGGAAAAAATTAAAGAGGTCTAAGGAAAGGCCTTATGAGTGATCCCTTCAGCTAGCAGCTCTGGAGCCAATGTATATTGCAAAATTTTATCAAATCAAATTTATTAAACCTATAACAAATTAATTATAAACTTTTTTGTGAGATACTACAGCAAAAAGCTATAGGACACCACGTGAGACTGGGATCACAGGAAGTAGGGATTAGGTTTTTCTTTGATCCTGATAAAAGTCTCTCCATCCAAATCCTACTTTTTCCATCTGGATCCTAGTACAGGGATGGAGAATCTGGATTGTAGGTTCTATTCCTGGACTCCACCAGGCAACACTCTTTAACTGATGGAGTCCGTAACAAACCCTCCCTGCCTGACTGGTTGGGGCAGTCCAATGTAGTGGGAAGAATACAGTTCCACAGGTAACTTGGTTTCATGCCGCGTAGGGTTTTAAAGGTCATAACCAAAACCTTGAATTCAACCCAGAAACAAACTGGCACCCAATGCAGCTCACGCAGTAAAGGTGTTACATGCATCATCCTTGGGGTGCTCAAGATTGCTCACACAGCTTCATTTTTGATACTAGCTGAAGCTTCCAGACACTTTTCAAGGATAGCCCTCTAGAGTGGATTGCAAGTAATACAATTATCCTGTATCTGTGCCTTAGACATTATGGACTTTAGACTATTGTATTTTGACTATGAAAGATCACCTCAATGAGAAAAAAACCTATATATATTGAGTGCATGAATGCTATTTATGTATGTATAAAAATGATTTCTCATTATTAATTTCTGGGACACACACAAGTATGCATTTGTGCCAATTTCTATGCACAGCAGTGATATTTATACAATCCACCCAGCATGTGGCACCAGGGGAATAAAAAATAGCCTAGTTTGGCTAGGAGAAACCACAGCTCGCGAGCAGAGAAGGGGCAGCATTTTGTATAGGTGAAATGTCCTGGGTCAAATCCTTGGGTACAGACTGGCATAAGTATGAGACTGTATCTATTTCTCCTACTTGGGGATCTGGTTTGTTTGGTTTCGTGTTAAATTTACTTTAAAATTGTGGTTGGAAAGATTGACTGGAATTAGCATGTTACGGAGTTCAGATTCTTCTTAAAACCAGCTGAAAAGGAGCCAGCCATGAAAATACAATCCAAGGTAATTACAGTGTGAAAAGTGGAAATTATTGTGCCAGAAAAAGGCCAAGAGCTTGAAATGGGAGTAATGAGATGTGAAAAATGGAATAAAAGATTACAAAATCGGTATGGGCTATACAGTTTTGAAGACACTCCATCCCCTAGGAATGCTAACTATTTCCAGTGTTAAATTCAATTTATACATCCTAGGAAAAAAATACTCTTCTAGCAAGTGAAACCCATTTAAGTGCATAAAAGCAAATTAACGTTTCCAATTGGCCTTCCCAGAATGTGGATATCATCAGGAGATTCAGAAATAGGAATTGATGGCAGATTGGCTTTTCAAAGCCAACAATTATTTATTTATTTATTTATTTATTTAGATTTATATACCGCCCTTTCCCGAAGGCCTCAGGGCGGTTTACAGGGCATTTAAAAGAGAGTCAATACAAACATTAAAAGAAATTTAAAAAGATTAAATAAAACCCTGAGAACAATAAAAACCCAATTAAAATTGAAATTAAAAAATTGTCAGCTTGGGCCAGAGAGCTCGAAGAGCCAGGTCTTCAGGTCCCAGCGGAATGAACGGAGGTTGGGGCCAGTCCTAAGCTCCGCAGGCAGCTGGTTCCACAGGGCAGGCGCACCCACTGAGAAGGCCCTACCCCTGGGTGTTACCCGCCGGCACTCTTTAACCGGCGGCACCCTGAGAAGACCCTCCCTGTGGGAGCGCACTGGACGAAGGGAGCTTGATGCTGGCAGCAGGTGTTCCCTCAAATATCCCGGACCCTCGCCATTTAGGGCTTTATAGTTGGTACAATTATTAGTTGGTACAATTACAATATTTTTGGCATAAGGAAATTAATTACTTCCATATACGTAATATTTCAACAGTTTAATCTGAGATGTATAATCTCTTGGTTTGGAAATACTAAAATTAAATGGGGGGAGAGACAGAAGGTTCTAGAAAACCCACAGAGTACTCTGAAAAATGGGGTGTATTTGTTCTGTAGGATTAGGAGTCACTGTGGGAGTTTTGTTCTCAAACTAAGCACACTTTCTTAACTACAGTGAAAAAGAAAAAAAGCAGAGCGAAGCTAAGAGATTGTGGTATAATGTGGTATAGTGTAGCTTAAGAGATGTGTTGGTGCAGTTAAGAGCCGTGTAGCACAGTGGTTACAATGCATGCAGTATTGCAGGCTAATTCTGCTGACTGCCATCAGTTCGGCAGTTCGATTCTCACCAGCTCAAGATTGATTCAGGTTTCCATCCTTCCAAGGTCAGTAAAATGAGGAGCCAGATTGTTGGGGGAAATGGGTTGACTATAAACTGCTTAGAGAGGGCTGTAAAGCACTGCAAAGCGGTATATAAGTCTAAGTGCTATTGCTGTTGCTATCTCATAAAGCAAGGTTTTCCACCCTGCGGACTTATGGATTTCAGCTCCCAAAATTCCTCAGCCAGCATGATTTTTCCTAGTAAGAGCAACCCCAGAAGATAGGAAAAGTGACTGATCCAAGGTCAACAGAAAAAAACATTGTCTCTTCTTTCCTTAATCTTTTGGGAAAGATTGGGAGTGGGATGCCTCAGTGGTTAAAGACTCTGAGCTTGTCACCTGGAAAGGTGACAGCCCAGGTTCGAGACAACAGGATGAACTCCCATTACTTGCCCCAGCTCCTTCCCACCCAGCAGTTTGAAAGCATGCAAATGCGAGTAGATAAATAGGTATCACTTTGGTAGGAAGATAACAGTGTTCTATGCTCCTTTGGCTTTTAGTCATGCTAGCCATAGGATCACGGAAGTCTCTTTGGAGAATGCTGGCTCCCTTGGCTAAGAAACAGAGATGAGTACTCCCCCTTAGGCTGGACAGAGGAAACCTTTACCTGGGTTAGATTCAGATCTCTGAATATGCCATGCCTCATTTCTAGCTTTGAATTCTTTTACCTTTCTAGAACATATGGCTCAACCCAGATCCCAAACACAAATTCACAGGCCACATCAATTTGTTATGACTGTTGTCTGGATAAATGCTATATATACAGTAGAAAAGAAGAACAACGGGTTGAATTAGATCGGAGATGGGAGGAGAGATGATCAAGACCAAACTATATATTATACTGCACACCCATGCGTGCCATGGATTTATGTTCTAAATGAAAAGCAGCTTTAGAGGAATGCACTTTTAAGTATGTGTGTGTTTAGGGACAGATTCAGTTCTTTCTCTCACGAACTGTTCTGCCGCTCACACTTGTTTTCCCTTTAGAGGATGCCAGAAGAGTGTTCACAAGCAACATTCAGCATCTGGAAAAAAACCCCCCAAAGATAAAAATAGCTGGAAGGAAAAATCACAGTGAAAAAAAATAGATGTATAAATTACACAGGCTGCTGACCAGATCTTTATTTGTTTTTTGTTTATTTAATTTTTTTTTAAAAAAAGCCCTGCTGAGGCTTCATTGTACACATTTATGCCACCTGTACTTTGACTCCTTCTGTACATCCCTTGTTCTTCTTTAGCTGACCCCATTCCAAGCTTCTAAGAATGGTTGAGGAATTCTGATGGCAGCATGTCTTCTTGTCTTCCTTCATTTAGGCTGAACCAGCTTCTGGCAAGTCACTTCTCAACAGCCTTCCTTACTCCAAGCGTTTCCGCTCTCATCCTAACCAGGACCAGAGACACTGAACTTCAGCCTCAGGTAGGTTGATGGGACCCAGAACTCTGATAAGTCTTCGTGTTGTTACTTGTCTCAGGGCTCCTTTTGGTGGGCTGTCGTTTGTGCCTCTAATAATACAAGGCTGTATGGTGGCATTGTGGGAACTGAAATAGCAGCTTTCCGGAGAAGGACTCAATGCTGCCATTTTCATAGGTAAACTACATCTGCGAAGACGCCAATGGGCACCACAGGCTAATTTTGATGCCACTTTCAAAACTTGCACAGCCCAACATCTCATCTGCCCACTGCACAGATTGGAATCCACCTACGAAATCCCCTCCCAAGATCCTTCCAAATATATCTTTCACAATGGATAAGAACTTCTGGTGTTCTTGGGTTCTAAAATTTAAATTGGCAATGACAGCCATGCCAGAAGACTTTGAATTAAACCCCCTGCCATGGTCACCAATTTCACAGGATTATCCTGAAGATCAAAAAGGACAAGATGACCACATAGCCACTTTGATCACTCTTGAAATAGAGCAGAGTAAGAATTCTGTAGAACTAGTTGAATTTCTGTCAACATGAGTTGTTCCAGTTATAAGTCATAAATCTCCATACTGCGTAAGAACTGTCACAGTGTTTTTATAAGATGACTGATCATATATATTATTCTCCTTTATCCCCTTCCATTTTAAAGTAGTGCCTTGTCTGTGCACTTTTTGTTGTAATGTATTTTTCTGAGTAAAGACCCTTAGGAACTCTTGTCTCTCCAAGCTCACCAATGAAAAACCCAGCATTTTACATTAACAAATGAAGAATGAAAATAAAAGAAAGGGAAGAAATATTTCTTTATTGGAAAACATCTGTTTGTCTTTAATGTGGTATAAAAATTTGCAAGGCATCATTAAGCAATGCCTTCTGCATTTATAATTCCGCTTTATTTTCCATTCATCTATAGGAATTTTGTTGCAAATACCACAACTGTGCTTGTAGATTTGTTTTCACTCTGACCTAAATTTCAGCAAGAATTAGGAGACCAAATTAAAGAAAAGCATCTACAGAATGGCACATCTGTTCAAGCTGCCTGAGGACATTTGCATGATAAATGTTTACATGTTTTCGGACATGGGCATTCTGCAGCCAAGCGGGATGTCCCTGACTCTGCGTGCCAGTGGCCAGCTTGTTTTCTCAGCTCATAGCTGTTGGATTGTTGTCTCCAGATTCTGTGGAGAAAGCAAAAAGTTCAGTCTTGTTTATTCAAGGGGGCCACAGAATGCATCTCAACAGTAGAACCACTTTAAGCATTTTTTATGTGGTCAGTCATATTGAGAATATTGCTGTGAGGCAAGACGTACAATTTCAAAATTTGTTTTGCTGGGTTTCACTTAAAATTCACATGAGACCTATAAAATGACTAAAAGACAAGGAACAAGCCATCTGTCCACACATCACTTCTTGAATCAGCAGCAATTAGATCCACCTTTATTCCATTCTTATTTTTATTTACGTAAACATTTAAATGTAATATAATATCTGTGGTGGCACAGTGGTTAGAGTGCAGTGCTGCAGGCTAACTCACTGCTCACTCCAGAAGTTCGATTCTGAACGACTCAGGATTGATTCAGCCTTTTATACTTCTGTGGTGGGTAAAATGAGGACCCAGAGAGGGTTGTAAAGCACTATGAAGCATATATAAGTCTAATTGTTATTGCTATTGCTATATCACAAAGTTAAACATTGAAATACAAACTAACATAAAAGGGGAAAGGAGAAGGGAATAGCAAAACAAATTTAAAGGGACCAAAAAATTAACCAATTTATAACAAAGATGACCTCCAACTTTCTTTTAGAGATAATAACAATTCCAACAAGCTATGTCTCAGTTTAAGCAAATAATACCAATATCTTAAAATACTAATAACCAACTTTCTAAAATACCCATATTCATAAAATCTTCTTCTCTTAATTTTAATCCAGACATGTCAAACACAAGGCCCGGGGGCCGGATCCGGCCCGTGAAGTAGTTTCATGCGGCCCGCAAAGACATCCTGGAAACTGTGAGGGAACGGCCCCCACTGCCTTGGCCCTGGCCCAGAGACCCTCCTTCTGCCAGAGACCCTCAGATCTGTCCCACTCCTCCCCCATAGGCACCCTTGATGCGAATGATGTAGAGCTGGCCACGCCCACCCAGTAGGCCATACGTACTTTAGCCACACCCACCCAGTAGGCCACACCCACCCAGGCCACACCCACCCGGCCCCCTGAGGGCAACCGCAATGCTGATGCGGCCCTCAATGAAATTGAGTTTGACACCCCTGTTTTAATCCAAGAGGTAATAAATTGTCAAATGTGAATAACCTTATATTTTAAAAGCCACAATGTTTCTCTAATTCAATCCAATCTAATTCTCAAATCCCAAAGTTAAAAGGTGATTTTTCTTCTTGTCTTGCTAGAAATCTAACTGGTCTCCAAGTCACAAGAAATTTAGTCAAATTACTATCTCTAAGCAATCAATTTTACCATCTCAGCTAGCACTAGGGGGTGTAAAGATTTTTCAAAAAAAAATTAAAATTCACATATTGCACGTGTGATAGCCACAACAAATTAGAGGAAGATCTACAGCTTTCTCTTTTCTTATTAAGGCCATAACCCAAGGTATACTTTCTATGAAATATGTTCCTGTAAGACAATGCTTGGGATTATGCTATGGACAAGTAGATGTTTGTGGTCACATTTTATGATCTAAAATGATAGCAATAGCAATAGATTTATATATTGCTTCAGGCAATCTCTAAGCGGTTTACAAATGTCAGCATGTTGCCCCCAACAATCTGGGTGCTCATTTTACCAATCTCGGAAGGATGGAAGGCTGAGTCAACCTTGAGCTGTTCAGGATCGAGCTCCCAGCAGTGGAATGCAGAGTTAGCTTGCAGTACGGTGGCTCAGTGGGTTAGGACGCTCAGGGATGCGGTGGCTCAGTGGGTTAGGACGCTGAGCTTGTCGATCAGAAGGTCGGCAGTTTGGCGGGTCGAATCCCGAGTGCCGCGTAACAGAGTGAGCGCCTGTTACTCGTCCCAGCTTCTGCCCACCTAGCAGTTCGAAAGCACGTAAAAATGCAAGTAGAAAAATAGGGACCACTACGGTGGGAAGGTAACAGCGTTCCGTGCGCCTTTGGCGTCTAGTCATGCCGGCCACATGACCACGGAGACGTCCTCGGACAAACGCTGGCTCTTCGGCTTTGAAACGGAGATGAGCACCGGCCCCTAGAGTCGGAAACGACTAGCACGCATGTGCGGGGGAACCTTTACCTTTACCTTTACCTTACTGCATTCTAACCACTGCACCACCATGGCTCCTGAAGTCAGTAGAAAAGTTCAGATCAAAGTCATATAATCTCATTGATTTACACTAACTGTATATTATATACATTGTATACATATTACCATATTTACAAAATGACATATTTATAGCTTTGGAAAGGAGTAGCTCTCAGATTAATAAATGATCCCAGTTCTGTTGCCAGGATAAATAGGAAACAGAGCTCATATGGTCATATTGTAACATTGCATTGCATATCAGTGAGCTAAAAGCTTCAGACATCTTGTTTGTTTTAACTCATATAGAGTTTTCACATCCTTGTCCACCATCTTTGATGCTGATCAGAAAAAGGTTAAATGCTGCATATGGTAGGTAGTTAATAGAGCCATAATGCTGTTTCCTTTGGGGATAATTAAGTAAAGTACATCAAAGGAGACATAAATAATCAGCCAAAGAAATTAAAGACAAAAGATAGGAAATCAAATGGAACCAATCACAGCTTTCTTGTTCCTCTTAACGCATTCACTGAGGACATTTCTTGCAAGAGCTTTCTCCTGGCACAAAAAAGCTGGCCTCCACAACATGGGAGGCATCTGGCCCAATTCCCATTGAAACCATCAGAACATAATCCAATCAAGACCTTGCCAAATACTGATAGGAAAGCTTGGGGAGTCGAAGTCAAGACTGTAGGACAAGATACCACAAAGGTTATTCATGTTAGGTTGTAATTGCCAAGCATAGAATGTATAAGACATATAATTCTTCAAATTCCACATAGTGTTGTCCTGCAAGTTTCTTCTGCTATTGTGCATGCTAGTGCAGCTCTTTTAATCTGTCCCAGGCCTAACAGTTATTGCCCAACTCATTTAATGGTTGTAACCATTCATTTCATAGCCAAATCCTAAAATCCTTTGGTGCTTAGCCACGTCTCGGTGGAACTGGATCCAGAGAAATCCCAGAATTTCCTACAGAGACTAGATGCCTGGGAATTCAATCATTAGATAATGTGATCCCCAGTAGGCTTTCTATTAAAGGCTGTTACAGCAGTAAAAAACCAAATCCCTTTTATCGCAGCATTCCTTACATTTCTTACCGTCTCACTAACATATCAGTCTTTGAGATGAGCATCTGTATTAAACTGAAATATTTTCACTTGCATTTTCAGTGTAGCCAGGGGCATTTGCAAGGGGGCAAATGGTGGAATAGGAATTGTGATGTGAGATTGTGGCAGAAGCCCCCACCTTTTTTATAAATACATTGTGTAATGTAACACACACGTACATAAGGAATAAAGTCTAAGAAGATAACAGCAATAGCACTTAGATTTCTATACCACTTCATAGTACTTTACAGCCCTCTCTAAGCAGTTTACAGAGTCAGCATAGTTCCCCCAACAAACTGGGTCCTCATTTTACTTATCTCAGAAGGATGAAAGGCTGTGTCAACTCTGAGCCGATCAGGATCAAACTGCTGGCAGTTGGCAAAGTAGTCTGCAATACTGCATTCTAACCACTGTGCCACCACAACTCCTCAGTGATAACTATTTCATTACTGACCAATAAACCAGATGGCCTCTAAACATTAAGATGTCTTGGTGTGTGGGTATGAATGTAGGTGTGGATATATGGGTTTATGTGTGTCTATGCGTGCTCATAGGCCTTCAAGTCAGTGTTAACTCCTGGGAATTCCCTGGATAAATCCTTCAGTTTTCTTGACAGGATTTCAGAAGTGGTTTGCCATTGTTTGCTTTCTAGGGCTGAAAGAGAGTGACTGGCCCCAAGTTGATTTCATGTTAAAGGCAGAACTAGAGTTCATGGTCCTTGTCATAGTATTATGTTTGTTGTTGATTGATTGATTGACTGATTGATCTGGGTGCTACCTAATTTCCAAATAATTCTGATATGATTTCAGAAGTATTAATATGATACCTGTTTCAACACTGAGAGAAAACTTGAATTTTGCAGACCCCTTTAATTGTAATGTGAGCTAATTCTTTAGAGTTGACTTCTAGAGACTTTTCAAGAAGCTTACCAGTTCAGTATTAATATATGGAGTCAGATTAAGCGGGGGGGGGGGGGGGAAGGCACTGCAATTAATCAAGTGAGCAGGAACATATTTTGCTTCTCATCACAAACTATTCATCAGGGAGAAACTAATCTTCTGTTTAGTTTTCAATATACATTTATAAATCTGATTGTTTCTGGGGCCTGTTTTCTTGATTCAAAGACACAAGAATAAATTCAACTGCTGTGAATATTTTTACTAAGGTGGAGTATAACAGAGAATCAATCACAGATCAGCGGTGTGAATAACAGAATAACAAAGAATATGGAAGCTGCTCAGAACAGGGTGGCCCCCTTGCCATGGCCAACTCACTGCAGCCTAATTGCTGCGTCCAATGTTCCAGTATCTCAGGGGCTGCCACAAAGAAGAGGGAGTCAAGCTATTCTCCAAGGCACCTGAAGGCAGGACAAGAAGCAATGGATGGAAACTAGTCAAGGAGAGAAGCAACCTAGAACTAAGGAGAAACTTCCTGACAGTTAGAACAATTCATCAGTGGAACCGCCTGCCTCCAGAAGCAGTGAATGCTCCAACACTGGAAGTTTTTAAGAAGAGACTAGACAGCCATTTGTCTGAAATGGTATAGGGTTTCCTGCCTGAGCAGGAATAGTATAGGTTGGACTAGATGACCTCCAAGATCCCGTCCAACTTTATTATTGTTATTATTATAACTTGGTGGGGGACAACTCGCCACAGCCAACTCGCCACGGGACAATAATTACACTAATGTTGAAGGTGGAATAGAATCATGAAAGAAAGGATGCAAAAGGAGGAACAAAATAAAATGTGAATGACACAAATTAAATTGATTTAAATTTTAAATTGAATTGTTGAATTGTCTCACAGAGAGTTGTCCTGCAGTGAGCTGGCCACTTCGTCTCATGGAAAGTTGGCCACAGCGAGTTGCCCCATTCCAGCTCAGAACAGAATAAAAATAATTATCTAATAAAGTGTCACAGAAACTGGTGTGGACTTACACTAATAGGTAGCATAACTGATGTTTGGGGAGAAATGTATAATAATAATAATAATAATAATAATAATAATAATAATAATAATAATAATAATAATAATAATAATAATAATAATAATAATAGAGTTGGACGGGATCTTGGAGGTCATCTAGTCCAACCCCCTGCTGAGGCAGGAAACCCTATACCATTTCAGACAAATGGCTGTCCAGTCTCTTCTTAAAAACTTCCAGTGTTGGAGTATTCACCACTTCTGGAGGCAGGTTGTTCCACTGGTTAATATGTCTCAAACATTCCTGGTTACTATGTTAAAGTTTTATACTAAATTTTATACAATATGCAGTATATTGCTTCTTAGTGTAAACCCCCCCCCCCACACACACACTTGTATATCCATCTTTCCATACAGACAGTCCGCGACCATTATTTACTGACCATTCAAAGTGACAACAGCATGTATTTAGGACAGCTGCAGCATCCCAAGGACATGTGGTCGCCATTTGTGACCGTCCCAGCCAATGGGGGAAGCTGGATTTGCTTAACAACCATGTGATTCACTTAACAACTGCAGTAATTTGCTTAACAACCAGGGCAAAAAAGATGTAAAATTGGGTGCTTAACAACTGCCTTGCTTAGCAATGGAAACTTTGGTACCGATCCTAGTGCTAAGTCAAGGACTACTCGTACTTTGATCTTTCGTATTTTCACATTCCATTTCCAGATGAACTTGTTATTTCTTTCAAAATAAAATTCCCATTTTGATTATGGCATTTATACATAGGCACACATGCGCCCACATTTATGTGTCCATGAATAGAGGGAAATGCAAATACGTATCTCTTTTGTAAAAAAAAGAGGGAATAGTAGTAGCTGCTCTTCCTTCGCTTGGCTTTCCGTTTCATCAGTCTGTAGGTGGAGCTCTTTTTCAGCAAATTCTTACTTTCTTTTACATGAAAAATAAATTTAACATCATTTGTCATATGAAAGAATGCCATACCTCCTATGAATAAAAGGACTGGACCTCATCACTTTGAAGCCAATGTCTGCATTCCTCTCAGTTTTAAAACATCTGGATTATGCTCACTGAGCATTAGAGTAAATATAGAGTACGCATAATATACAGTGATGTGGTGGTTAAGGCACCAGGGTACAAAGTGGGAGTCTGGGAGTTTTAGTTTTGCCATGGGCACAAAGCCAGCTGGGTAGCCTTGAACCAGTCTCTCTCTTTCTCAATCCTAGAAAGGAGGTGATCAATTCATGGTGGTGATCATATTGATACTCCTACCTTCCCTTCCCCCCCCCCCACAACAACAATCCCATGAGCTGGTTTGAGTTGAGAGAAAGTGACTGGCCCAAAGTCAGTCAGCCGGGTTTCATGCCTAAGGCGAGACTAGAACTCATACTTCTAGGCCAGACCCTTAACCACTACAACTAACTTGTTCTCTAATGCTTTCACACTTTGATTGATTGATTCACTGACTGACTGATCAAATGTATACACTACCCAGCTCACTATCTAACATACTGTACAAGCAAATGTGACAGTTGTTAAATGCAGAAGATTGAACAAAGGAAGAAGACATATACAGTATGTATTTAATTTGCATCCCACTTTTCTCCCTTTCAATTCAAGATGGTGCAGCTTAGAAACAATAATAATAATAATAAAGTTGGAAGGGACCTTGGAGGTCATCTAGACCAACCCCCTGCTCAGGCAGGAAACCCTATACCATTTCAGACAAATGGTTGTCCAGTCTCTTCTTAAAAACTTCCAGTGTTGGAGCATTCACAGCTTCTGGAGGCAGGTTGTTCCACTGGTTAATTGTTCTAACTGTCAGGAAGTTTCTCCTTAGTTCTAGGTTGCTTCTCTCCTTGATTAGTTTCCATTTGTTGCTTCTTGTTCTGCCTTCAGGTGCTTTGGAGAATAAGTAGACACCTCCCTTCTTTTTTGTGGCAGCCCCTGAGATAATTGGAACACTGCTATCGTGTCCCCCCTCGTCCTTCTCTTCATTAAACTAGACATACCTAATTCCAGCAACCGTTCCTTATATGTTTTAGCCTCCAGTCCCCTAATCATCTTTGTTGCTCTTCTCTGTACTCTTTCTAGAGTCTCAACATCTTTTTTACATCGTGGTGACCAAAACTGGATGCAGTATTCCAAGCGTGGCCTTACCAAGGCATTGTAAAGTGGTATTAATACTTCACGTGATCTTGATTCTATCCCTCTGTTAATGCAGCCTAGCACTGTGTTGGCTTTTTTGGCAGCTGCAGCACACTGCTGGCTCGTATTTAAGCATGATTGAGTCGATGTCATTTCCATCTGATTTCTCTTTCCATGCCAATTTCTCCTGTGTGCATTTTTGTACATGATTGATTATGCACCATCACATCATTTTTCATCTTCTAGTGACCAGAAAAGATATTTTCCATAATGATTGTTCCTAACCGTGTCCTTCAAGTCTCTCAACAGCGCAGCCATTGTCACTGTAACTGAGTCCATCCACCTTTCTCCTGGTCATCGATCTCTTTCTTTCCACCTTTTCCAGCATTAGAACCTTCTCCAGAGAGCAAGGATTTTTTGCATAATTTGCCCAAGTATGATAATTTGAGCCTGGTCATTTGTGTCTCGAGTGAGCACTCTGGATTAATTTGCTTCGTGATCCATTTCTGTACTTGCTTCCCCCCATTTATGTCATGCTATGCACACATTGCTTTGGTCCCTACTTTTTTGTGGTACATTTTGCATTGTAAACCCACACTGCAGAATTCTAATGAATGCATATTTTGGCATGGGTGTAGATTTTTGGTTAGGATTATGGTTGGATATCCAGGAAGACTGACATCAGCAAATTTTTAGAAAAAAATCTGATTAGACAAATTCTTCTCCCATCTCTCATTAGACAGAGTGCCCATGCTGTCTCATCCTGTGGCTGAATTTCTCATCCATTCCGAGTATAAATAACATTCCTTTATAATTTCTCATCTAGCCACTGAGTAGATTCCTAGATGGTTAACGTAAGTGAGCTTGCCATATTGTGTCCATTGCTAATGACAAAAGGATCCCATTCAGTCAAATTAACACAAAAGGGGGGAATACTGGTTATCCTTCATTTACAACCATTCATTTAGTATCTGAATTTACTACAGCACTGAAAAAAAGTTACTATTAACCAGTATTCTCACTTAACAATGGTCACAGCATCACCACAGCAACATGTTCAAAATTTGGACACTTGGCAACCAGCATGTATTTACAACCATTGTGATGTCCCAGGGTCACTGATTGCCATTTGTGACCTTCCCAGCCAGCTCCCAACAAGCAAAATCAATGAGAAAAGCATGATTCACTAAATGACCGTGTGATTCACTTAACAACTGCAGTGAACTGCTTAACGACTGCGACAAAAAACGTTGGGAAATTAGGTGTGACTCCCTTAACAACTGCCTTGCTTAGGAACAGAAATTCTAGTTCCTACTGTAGGCATAAGTCGAGGAGTTACCTGTGGTTGGCAGAGACACCTCACACTCAGTTTGATAAAGCATTTAATACCAAATGCAGCAATTCCTAGAACGTTGATGGGGTGAGCAGTGTACAAATGAAATGAAATAAAAGTTAAATAAATAAGTCACATAACCACAAGTAAAGACTTCCATACTTGAGGCTTGAAGTCTTTTGAATCTTCTTCATTGTTATTAATGTAGAAAAGGGGAGCATGCAAATAAACATCTGGGGACAATTTGCATTACAAACAAAAGCAAGAATGCATTCCAGACAAATTGCTCCCACCCGCCTTTGATAATTAAGAGAGACCTAATACAGTTATATTTCCCTTGAAGTTGGAATCTTTCAGAGTTATGTGAAAAATGAAGAACAAAACCCAAAACAAAGCAGCCACAAAGACACATTTAAATAAAATTATTTTAAGTAGCCCAGACAAGCAGCCTCGCCCAGGTTAAACCTAAGTCTGTCTGAAGTTGCATAGGTATATGAGATAAAACCAGAATGAATAAATAATATTTTTTTATACATTTCCTTAGCTCACATCGGAAAAACTAGTTAAATAAATTGTTCCCGGGTTGTTGTTTTTTTAGCATTTTTGCCACAGATGTTAAGTGAATCATTGCAGTGGATAAGTGAAACATGCTGTTGTTAAGCAAATTCATCTTTCCCTTCCCATTGACTTTGCTTTTGGAAGCCAGCTGGGAAGCTGTGCATAAGGCACTTTTGTTAGTACCAATGTAACTTCAATCGCTAAACAAATGGTTGTAAGTCGAGATCTACTACCTGTAGATCTTTGCTTGCTTTAACATGAAAGGATGAATTAATTGAACTTCAGTACTGCATACTTTAAGTAGGTCTTTAGGAAAATATGGCAAGTTTTCAACATTAGATAGCAGCTTCATTCTCATCCCAGTTAAGCTGAAGTTCTTGATTTGCAATTTTTTTCAGAGCGTGTACTACATGCTGTTTTAATTGAAAAGAGTAACAGGAAGGATCTCACATTGAAAAGCTGGTCACAAAGATTATTTTAGAATGGTCATTGCTGGCCAGGTTATAGACTAACATTTCACTGATTCATACAGTCAACCATCTACTAATTCATTTATGCTGAAGTGGCCTTAATTGCTCTGAAATAAGCTCAAGTAATAACATTTTAATGTGATGTTTAGACTGTCAGCGTTAGTTTTAATTTGGACTAGAACACGATCATTCTTTTAAGTGCTCTTTGAAGTGGGGGCTTATTTCCAAGTAATTAGATCAAGTTGACCAAGAAATTTGTGTTTAGTTTTATAATTCTGTGTTTTGAGGTTGAGAAACACTAGTATGATTCACAATATCTGATTATGAAAACCAAATGTTTAACTGAATCCTAGCAAATGAACGAAAAGGCTACCTGAAATGGGGAAACAGCACTAATGAACATATATAATCCTTTCCCAATAATTGTTTTCTCTATTCAAAACTGGCCTTCAAACTGCTTTTCTCATAAAATTCCCAACAGTATGAATTGCTGATCTGGTCATTCAATTATAATTTTTAGCTGGGCATAAGATGACAAGAAGCAGTTTGATTCACATTTCTAAACCATCACTTGATATTTCAAACTCTAGTAGAATTCTACTAGAATTCACATATCACATTCACTTGTAACATGGTTTGCTAGGTTGTGGCTCAGCATGTTGTTTGAACTCAGCTTGTTGTGACTTATTCAATAAATGCTGAACAAACTGCAGTTTATTGAATAGCTATGTTTGGTTTGGTACATATAAAGGTAAAAGTAAAGGTTCCCCCACACATGCATGCTAGTTGTTTCCAACTCTAGGGGCCGGTGCTCATCTCCGTTTCAAAGCCGAAGAGCCAGCGCTTGTCCGAGGACATCTCCGTGGTCATGTGGCCGGCATGACTAGACGCCAAAGGTGCACGGAACGCTGTTACCTTCCCACCGTAGTGGTCCCTATTTTTCTACTTGCATTTTTACGTGCTTTCGAACTGCTAGGTTGGCAGAAGCTGGGACAAGTAACAGGCGCTCACTCTGTTACACGGCACTCGGGATTTGACCTGCCAAACTGCCAACCTTCTGATCGACAAGCTCAGTGTCCTAACCCACTGAGCCACCGCGTCCCTTTGGTACATAGACCACCCCAAAATACATCTCCAAAATATGGTCACATTATTTATCATTATATTTATTTACAGATAGTTCTTGACTTATGACCGCAGTTGAGCCTGGCAATCATGGTGGTTGTAAAAGCGGATCATCATGTGACTGACCCAATTTAAAGACCCCTTTTTTGCAGTGATCATTAATCACATTCCACTGTGGTTAAACAAACCCATTGTTTATAATAGGATAGTTTTTGACAGAAACTGAAAGTAAATGCTAGTTTTTGGCAAAAACATTGTAAATTGTGGTCACATGACTGCAGGGCACTGCAAATGACGATACTTGCTGGCCAGTTGCCAACCACCCAAAATGTGATCATGTGACCCTGAGGGGAGGCTTTTAGAACTGTGTCATAAATCCCTCAGGGGAGGGTCCATCAAAACTTCATATGGTTGCTAAGCAACCAGTCATAAGCCATGGACTACTTATGTTGCCTTTTATTTTGTGTAACTCAAAGGGATACAATAACACCCTTACTTCTTTTTCCCCCCCATAGTAATCCTGAGGTGGATTGACTGAGGAAAGTGACCAGTCGAAAGTTACCCAGCTGGCTTCATGCTTATGGGAGGTCTTCTGGTTTCCAGCCCAAATGAGACTAAGATTCTTGTGTAAACTTATTTCTCTATGGCAGCTCTTTTCAAGCTAGTGTCCTCCAGATGTGCTGGGACTTCAGCTCACCATTCCCAGCAAGCAAAGCCCTTTGTTTCAGCTGATTTATAAGAGGAAATGGGAGGAGTCTGAGGAGTCATTGCTTCATTTCTTGCACTTTCCTTTGTCAACAGAAGGTGTTTTCAGAGTTAGTACCCTTCCCACTGACTTCAGTGTAAATGAGAAAGGCTAAGCTGGCCTTAATGTCTATGAAGATTCTCAGTCATCCAGGTCATGGTTGCCCCAAAAGTGCTTTTTCAAAAAGCAACTTGGCTTTCTTGCTTTTTTCCTTGAAGACATTTCTCTGTGCATCAAGAAGCTTCTTCAGTTCAGAAGAAGCAGCTTCTTGGATGAGAAGCGAAACGTCTTCAAGGAAAAAACAAGAATGTCCACTTGCCTTTTGAAAAAGCACCTTTGGGACTTAAGCTGGTTTTAATGATTCAGCCATGTGATCCTATTGTTAAAATGTTCATATTTTCACTTGCAGAGCACCACCTCCTACAGAACATTGTCAGGCACAAATATTTGGGAATTCGGCACACCCAATGCACTGGGCAAACTATTCTACCAGTGCAATCCTAAATTACTTTATTCAGCTTCAGTGAGTCACAACTAAATCTCGTCTATTGTGATGACAAAGTGAAACAAATTATTTGAAGTAAGGTGATGCAAATCTTGGAAAGTTGTTCCACTTTGAGGAAAGCTTTGAGCACCTCATCCTCTAGAAACTATTCCTCTGAGAGTATCCACAGAGATTCTAAATCATCATGATTGTCTCAAAGGTGCCTTTTTCCAAAAGGCAACTGGATTTCCTTGTTTTTTTTTCTTTGCAAGTGTTTAGTTTCTCATCCAAGAAGCTTCTTCAGTTCTGAATGAAAAGTGAAACATTTTCAAAGAAAAAAACAAGAACGTCCAGGTGCCCTTTGGGGAAAAAAGCATCTTTGGGGTGCTCCTTTGAGAATAGGCCCCTTATAAAATTTAATCAAAATATGAGTACTGCTTTGCTTTGCCCTGCTTCTTAGCCCCTCTTTAACACAGCTTCTCTGGCCATAGTTACCAAACTTTGATGAACAAGCATGGTTGGAGGTTCCATCTGCCTTTTTCAGTCCTATAATTCTGATGTACTTTCTCTAGCAAACTGTTTTGAAGAAGGTTCTTCTGACTTTGGCAAGTATGATGGAATGTACTCTGGATTCCCAAGGAGGGAGGGGCTGCATTCCAGAGGACCAAGAGACAGCAAAGTTTAAATTGTTTGGTTGGGAGAGAATTAAGACAGCTCCTTCTTAGCAATTTTCAGAGTGTATGTTTGAGCATGGAAGTAGTTGCTTTAGTTCAGTAAGATTTCTGTCTATCGGTGAGGAACAAGAAAGGAAACTGCTTAGAAGTAAGTCTACAACAGCAAGAAACCAAAAGGAGACAAGAAGCTCCAAATGCAACATCAACAGCTTTGTCAGTGCAAATTGTGTGGTCTCTGCTTGACATCTCTTCAACATGAACCCCTTAACACAATCTGGGCTTACCTTGTAAAAGTCTACGCTAAAGTCTGTGCATCTTCTCCATCGATTCACATTATGGCTGGATATAGATATAATATATTAATTTACAACTGATGATGCAGTTGCATGTGGATTCTATTGAACAAGGGTATTCAATACATTCCAAGTATAGAATAGCCAATCTGATTCTTTGCAGATTTATCTGAAACTCATAATATCATGGGAATCCCATTTCTTATTGTTTCGAATGTTTTATGATTGGCTTGTTCTTTTTTTAAACAACGCCCAGCTATAAAACTTAGAAAAGCATATTAGACAATAAAACACCAGGCAAAAGGTTTATTTCTATTTTCATTAGTTGGAACTAGTCAAGAAGACAATGAGGAAGAATAAAAGCTCACGTTCAAAGACAATGTTTCCTGCTAAAATGTGAGTGTATTGGTGCATTAAAAATCTGTTATAAGAATTCATGTGTTGCAATTTGATATATATATATTCATTGTTTTGTGTGTATTTCACTTTCTCTCTGTATTACCCTTTATGGTTCCACTTAATTAGTTTGTAAGGCACATAACTGCTCATAAACATCTCCCTTAAAATATGGATTAGGGCTGCTGTTTCAAGATGCATCTTTGAAACAATGGCTATTAATACACCTTTCATGTGTTTTGAAGGATATTTTTGTTTCCTGTTTCCATTTCCTTCTTTTCCCCAAAAATATACATAAACCTTTCTTCCTCCTGATTTTTGTAGAATACATGCTCTTAGTCCTTAACAAATACAATCTACAAATTTGTTACACAACTGTGCATATACAGATTTTAGGTTGTGCATGATACGGTGTGATTTATTTCATTAAATATTTAAAAGTGTATATAGTGTAAGATTTTCACAAGTTTCTAGCCTTCACCCACAGAGATCAAAATGCGTATTTCTATACAATGTCCATAAATCCAAGTCCATACACTGATTCTTTTTACTGATGGTTATTTCATTTTTCAAGATTTCTGTAGCCCTTATGGCCAAATGGAAGGGATCCTAGAATCAGTACTGTAGTCCTTGATTTATGACCACATTTGGGACAAGAATTTCTGTTGCTAAGCAAGGTGTTCAATGAGTTGGCCCGATCTCACCATGTTTTTTGCTAAGGTTGTACACGAACCACTGCAGTTGCTAAGTAAATCATGGGATTGTTAAGTGAATCTGGCTTCCCCCATAGACTTTGCTTGTTCGTTGGAGAGCTTGCAAATGGCAACCCCAGGATGCTGCAATAATGCTGGTTGCCAAGCACGTAAATTTGATCAAGAGATAGTGGGAATGCTGCAACTATCATAACTCACTTTTTTCACTGATGTAACTTCAAACAGTCTCTAAACGAATGGTTGTAAATGGAAGATTGCCTGTATTGAAAAGCACCTCAAAAGGCCATCTTGTCTGGTGCAGGAACTTTCAGATCCAACCTCTGAAGCCGTCCAGAGAAGGAAAATACATTTGATGAGGTAACTTGTTCCACTTGTTGACAGCATTCACTACTACATCCTTACTATATATGACCACTACAACTAAAGCCTTGCTGTCTTTCTCAATCTGTAGCCTCGCCTCTCTTAACCATATAGGAAATGTCTCATTCTTTAAACCCTTTTTACAATTTTGCTCTAAGAGCCGATTCCACTGTTTATTTATCTCAAGTTATTTATCAAGTTTCTCCTTCAAGTGTTTTAACGCTTTAATCCACCCAGAGAGCCTTGATTGTGCATGATGCAAAGCAGATTCTCTGTCACTCGCATGGATCCGACTCCACGTTTGGCCCAAGGCCCAGCAACCTTGCCTTGTTTCCCAGGCATTGATGCTCAGGATCGCAGCCTGGATTTGGAAAACAAACACACACACACACACACACACACACACACACACACCGGGAAGATGAGGAGCGCCGCAATTCCCAAGCAAGGGGGGGGCGCAATTTCTGGCCAACAGAGGTCGGCGCCTGGATTCCCCGTCCCCCACTTTTCCGCCTCCGCTCCAGCCTCCAAAGAACAAAGCGAGGGAAAAACGAGAGGGCAAAAGGCGGCGTGTGAACGCGGGGCGGGGAGGAGCCAGCCAGCCAGCCGAGGGACTTTAGGGAATGGCTCCTCCCCAGCCGCCCGCCCTCCCCCCCCCCCCGAAGCGCAAACCCGGCCTCGCCGCGCCGCGTGTGTGGCGACCGGGTGCGCGGGCTGCAGCCGCAGTATTTAAACAGAGGCTATGAGGCCAGGAGCGGCAAGGACGGTCGACCCAGCTCACTCGGGAGGCAGAGAGATTGGGGAGGCGGGTGGGGACGGCGACGGAGGGGAGGGGAGGACGAGGAGGAGGAGGAAGAAGAAGAAGAAGAGGTGGGCGAAGAAGAGGATAAGGATGCTGGCCCCGCCGTCGCTTGTGCTCCGACGGTTACACGGAAGGCTAGGCGCGGGAAAGTTGTAGTGGGACTGCAGACCGTCCCTTTCCCAAAGCCGAGAAGCCCATTCACCCTGACTAGCCTGAAGGGACGAGGGGGAACAGACGCCCCTTTCCGAGCGGATCCCTCCAAACTTTTCCGCCGCTCTCGCTCGCTCGCTCGCTCCTCGGCGTTCTGAGGTGACCGCCGCGCTTCGTGCGCCTCCGGCTCCTCTCGGCCGTTTAAAAAAAGAATTTCCCGCCCGCTGTGCCTCGCCACCATGCCGTCCCTTCTCTTCCTCAGCTGCTGCTTCGGCAGCCTGGCAGCTTGGCTGCTCTTGGCCATCCCCGTCCCCGGGAGCAGCGCCCCGGGCGCGGAGGCGGCTGCGGCGCCCGAAGAGGAGACCGCGCTCCGGGTGCTGGTGCTCCTGCCCAAGGACGACGCGTACCTGTTCTCGTTGGCGCGGGTCAGGCCGGCCATCGAGTACGCGGTGCGGAGCTTGGAGGCGAACGGTTCGCTCCTGCCGGCCGGTTACAAGTTCCGCCTTTTCTACAGCGACTCGGATTGCGGCAACAGGGCGCTCTTCAGCCTGGTGGATATGGTCGCCTTGAGGCGGGAGTGGCCCGACCTGCTGCTGGGGCCGGTGTGCGACTACGCCGCCGCGCCGGTAGCCCGGCTGGCCTCGCACTGGAACCTGCCCATGATCTCGGCCGGCGCGCTGGCCGCCGGCTTCAACCCCAAGACGGGCGAGTATTCGCACCTGACCCGGGTCTCCCCGGGCTACGCCAAGATGGGCGAGATGTTCCTGGCGCTCTTCCGCCACCACAAGTGGACCCGCGTCCTGCTGGTCTATCACGACGACAAAGAGCAGCGCGGTTGCTTCTTCGCCGCCGAGGGGGTCCACCTGGTCTTCCGCGAGGCCGGCTTGCACCTGGACGACTTCGCCTTCGAAGAGAGCGGCAAGTACGCGGACGAGGCGGTGCGCGCCATCCAGGCCGGCGAGAGAGGTGAGGGGGAGCTCCCGGCGGGATCGCTCGCAGGGCTTTGTGCCTGGAGTCAGGTTTCCTAGCGGGGCTGCCGAGCGGAGTGCCGGTGAAGCAGCGCGCAATCTAGGACGGGAGGGATCCCGAGGCCACTGCTCCACAAGTGGATCTATAGGTGGGGAGCGTGTGGATGGGACAAGGCGTGTCACGGGATCGGCGCGCCAGGAACCATAGGGCTTTGCTAGTTTCGACTAGAACTCCCGTTCTAATCTTATTTTTTTTTATTTTAATTCCATTTATATCCCGCCCTTCTCCGAAGACTCAGGGCGGCTTACAATCTAAGCACAAATCAAATGTGCTTAGCAATAGCCTTCATTCTATGTATATGCCTGCTTATTAGGGCTTTCACACACACACACACCCAAGCGGCATTATTACAAAGTCAGCTTAATTGCCCCCAACAATCTGGGTCCTCATTTTACCTACCTCGGAAGGATGGAAGGCTGAGTCAACCTTGAGCCTGGTGGGATGCGAACCTGCACTAATTGCAGGCAGCTGGTGTTACTTGAGGCATTGGCCCACTGCTCCACCAAGGCTAATCACCAAGTCTTTTCGGAGTTGTAGTCCAAAACGGCTGGAGAGCATCGGGTTGCCTGCGGTTCGTCTCCATTTTAAGCTTCGTGCTATATTCATCCTGGGAGGGTGCCACCTCTAGCCGTATTTGCAGAGCTGGTTGCAAATATTTACTCAGAAGTAACTCGGACTGAGTTCAGTAGGTCAGACTTATTCCCAGGTAAGCGGACCCATAGCAATTGCAGCTTCTGCTCCTCTTGAGCTGTCCTTGCAAATTCTCTATGGGGTAGGTCGTGCTCCTGTTGGAGGAAGGGAGGGAGGAAGGAAGGGATTACGAATTACACAAGGCTGAAATATGAACAGAGATGCATCTTGAACTAGACCCAAGATCTCATTCAAATACACCTGAGAACTCATGGGATTCTCTTTTATCCTTCACCTGTCACTCTCTAGGGGTGCTACATGTGAAAAAAGCTTGCTTATTAGACTTAAACACAGTGTGGTGTATTAATTGACAAAAGAGGGAAAATGGAATTTATGACAAAGGAGATAACTGCTTTTTTTCATACTTCATATAAAGGTATCTTGGCACCTAACCAAGGAGGGAGCATCCAGTCAGTAGGAACATTTTTGCAAAACAGAAGCCATAAAATTTCTGCTAAAGCAATATGGGCTTTATGAGGGAAAGAGTATAGCATCACTAGTTACATCTTTCTATTGAATTCACATTCACTGTGAATGGGACTTTCCATTGAATTGAATTCACTGAATGCACTTTCCACTGAATTCATATTATCTGAATTCACATTAGTGAAGCCACATGATTGACCCCAGGGAGTTCTGGATGGCTATATAGCATATAGCACGTCAGACAGTAGTGTGATGCCTTATGATGCCACGCAGCATGACAGACTAGTAGATTTGTCCTATGACATCAAGTCCTCTGTTAGCAGTCTATCAATGGGCTGTGCATGTAACATCACTAATGTGAATTCAGTGGAAAGTGCTTTGCTTAGAAAAAAGAAGTAACTTGTGCACTGTAGCAACTCTGCAACAAGTGTAATAGTTATTCAAAAAAGCCCAGAGATTGCCTGCCGGCATGTTAAATACATACTTGATATTAGTATTTGATTTACATATTTATATTTGATTTACAGTCAATTTGATTTGTGTTTAGTTAGAGTAAGTAAAGAACATGAAAAATGTCTTTAACAGGTAAACTTGTATAATTTGCCTTAAATTACCTTGTACCCATAATTTTCAAAATCCCAATCCATCATATTTCCGTTTTACTTATCTCCTCCATTTAATTTGTCTACAACAGACATTGATGGCAATATCTTTAATCAAATTCTCAAGAGGATTTACAAGTAAATGTAAAAAACAAAAACATGCTGATTTTTATGCATTGTTGCCACCTAGTTGCCCCCAACTCTACCCCGAATTAAGGGACTACAGGGTCGTAAAAAGGGAGGTGGTTTTTTTGTTATATACCTTTTCTGTTTTCATGCTTATAAAATGAACAGTGATTTCCAATAAGATTAATTATTCACTTGCTTGAAATTAAGGGTGCAGATAGATTATAACATTTATTCGTTTATTAAAATTTCACTTTCTATATACTGCTCCAGTCATATGACTCTGAACCATATAAAGTTGAAATTTGTTATCGTTCTGGTTTATACTTTTTTATAATGTGCCTGCATACCCAGAGTTGGTACAATTTGAACTACAAATTGGGAAGCTCAAAAACGCCAATCAACAAAAACCTCAGTAAGTAGTTTTAAGAAACTTTAAGAACGTAAGAAGCCAAGTTTAATTCTATCTTTGTATGGAAGATGGAGATAATACTTCTGAGGTTTTGTAAGGAATTTAAGTAAGATAATGTACATATGCAAGTTGCTGTAAAGTACTATGCAGATGCTGTATATTAACTCCTTTATGTACTTTTTCCTTGATCGCACATTTTCTAATGTTTGTGTAGTTTGGGAAGTAATAGAATGGGAAATGTTTGGAGCTGATCATTTAGAAAAGTGTTTTTTGGGGGTTAGATTAGCTTCATGTTAAACTATTATGACCTGTGTTTCTCCATAAGTTTCTCCATTGTTCTTTTATTTGTTCATTAAATACCAGCACGCATGTTTGTTTATAGTTCTACTCAGGGCTTTTTTTGTCATAGAACGCTCAGAACGGAGTTCCGGCACCTTTTTTGGATGGAACCTTGTAGGGTAGGCAAGGCGGGTTGTATGACATGTGTGAGTTCCGGCACCTTTTTCTTTTACAAAAAAAGCACTGGTTCTACTTATGGTAATAGCATCTAGATTGTATGAAACAGGTGGTTAAGCATAAATAATAGCTATGAATTGCTACCTACAGCAGAGATTGGGTAAGCCTATCACTGTCTAAAGGGACGCGGTGGCTCAGTGGGTTAGGACGCTGAGCTTGTCAATCAGAAGATCAGCAGTTTGGCAGGTCGAATGCCAAATGCCGCGTAACAGAGTGAGCGCCTGTTACTCGTCCCAGCTTCTGCCAACCTAGCAGTTCAAAAGCACGTAAAAATGCAAGTAGAAAAATAGGGACCACTACGGTGGGAAGGTAACAGCGTTCCGTGCGCCTTTGGCGTCTAGTCATGCCGGCCACATGACCACGGAGACGTCCTCGGACAAGCGTTGGCTCTTCGGCTTTGAAACGGAGATGAGCACCGGCCCCTAGAGTTGGAAACGACTAGCACGCATGTGCGGGGGAACCTTTACCTTTACCTTATCACTGTCTAAACTCAAACGAAATCTAGTCATTTCAGATAAAAATTGGCTTCTATTTTTCTTTCCAAATTTTATTCATTTCAGTAACTTATTTTAGAAGTACATAGTTTTTCCCCTTTTATTGCTTTGTTACACAAGTGGAAACCAGAAATGTTTGCACATTTACAAGAAATGCACTTGGATTATGATCAGTAAGCTCCTTTGCTCCCTTAGATTACAACACGTGGTTGTTTGCAGTTCAGTATAGATACAATAGCAATTTCCTGAAGATGAAATTGGCCCTTATGAGACAACAAGATAGTGAAGCAGTCTATCTCACCATGTCTCATCAAGAAGAAACCACAAAGCCCCGAACAGAATCTATTAGAAAAATGCTCTGGATGATCAGATAAGTCTGGAGTTAACTTCAAAGTTACGTTCCTTTCCTTCCTGTGTTACCACCTCAGAATTCCTGTTCCTCCCTTTGCTGTCTTCTCCTATTTCCATTTACTGTTTATATTTGTCAATGAAAAAATGAGCAGGATTTCCCTCTGTTTCTTCCTGTGCTTCTCTTGGCATCTGGCAGATATAGCAGACTGTCTTCCCCCAAAGCTTAGCTCATTGTCATGTTATTTACCTGCATGGCGGTCTTGCCCAATCTGTTGCCATTTAGATGTGTTGGAGGACAAATCATCTGGAGCAGGGCTATGAAAGGTGGATTGAGATGATGCACAAGAATACCTTCTGAAAATGGTATTATTATTTGCCTGTGCTTCAAATACTTATCTCACAATATCAGCACACTTTTTATTTTGCTCCCCCTGCCCCCATTTTTCCTGTTTTTATTCAAAATAGGAAGTTGTTCTCCGATAGGTCAGACATGGATGACTTTTGGACTCCTTTAGTTCAGCAGGGGTAAAAAGTGAGGAAGTCACTGTTACAATAAATGGCGGATTGTGTTGGATTGTTTGTGGCATGGACTTGTCAACCAATTGCCTGAAATAATAACCATTTCCAGAACAGCCCTATTATTTTGTTGCAGCTGAAAACAAGGACAAATCTTGGTTCACCTAAAGACTCAGACATTTATTGAGGCATAAACAACTAACGAAGTGGACTGTAGTTCACAAAAAGCTTGTGCTGTAATAAATATGTTATTCTTTAAACTCCCTGGGAGTCCTTGTGGTATTTATGAAATATGGATCCAGTCACAAGGGTTGAATTCATAGCTGTCATGGGATATGTGTGTATTAAACACATAGTTGCTCTTATGAGATTCTACTCAGAAAATCTGTAAGCACTGCAGAACATGAGAAGGAGTCCATATCTGTAAAAGCAATGTCCCAAACACAAGAATATAAGAAAGCTGCAGTAGTGTTTGACACATACTTTATGCTCACTATATCCCTTGAGTAAGCCAGATGTTCACAGCAGCAAATGTAAAGAAAGTCAGATCTACCCACAACTAGTTTAAAGTGGCATCCACATCCATTAAAATCTACAAAAGGTTTTATAATATCTGGAATGGATTTAAATTACAGGTAGCTGTCAATTTGCAACCATTCATTTAGCAACAGTTTGAAGTTACAACAGCATTGAAAAAAGATAGACGAAATAGACCAAGAGAAGCTTTGACCCTTCATGCTTAATGTCCGGATCAAAGTTTTCCATTTCTGCAAATGTTTGAAGCTTAGATCATGGAATAATTGGAGCAGATTTCTAAACTTTTGCAAATATAACAGATTTTGGCAGAAGCAATGGTTGCCACCATGTGGTTCCTCCAGAAGAAGATCAAGGTGTTCAAATAACATCTGAATTTATTGTAGAATCATAAAATTAAAAACCGATCTCAAACATAATCTTTGTCCGGTTTTTGCTTGGGGTAAGACCTGCTGAAGCATTTTGACTAGCCAGCCTCTTTGAACACCTCCAAGGAAGAGAACCACAACCACTTCATGAGGCAGCTAATTCCACTTGTTGGCAAGTCTTACCATGAGAAAATTCCCCCGATGGCTATATGGAATGCCTGCAATTTCAACTCATTGGTTTTGCATGGCTTGCATGTCACTTGTATGACAGTCCTTTAGATATCTGAATACTGTTACTCTACTGTCCCTCCGTCTTCTCTTCCACAGATTAAACATATACAGTTCCCTTCCCTGTTCCTTATAGGATTTGCTTTCCAGCTTCTTCATTTATCTTGATGGTCCCTCTCTGAACTTGCTTTGATTTGTTGATGTCCTTTTTAAGCTGCAATGACCAGAAGGACTGACCAAGGCAGGGGAGTGTAAGACAATTACTTCCCATGTTCTGATTCTATGCCTCTGTTACTGCATCTTAAGACTGATGCCTTGGTGGAGCAGTGGGCTAATGCCTCCTTAAGTAACACCAGCTGCCTGCAATTAGTGCAGGTTCGCATCCCACCAGGCTCAAGGTTGACTCAGCCTTCCATCCTTCCGAGGTAGGTAAAATGAGGACCCAGATTGTTGGGGGCAATTAAGCTGACTTTGTAATAATGCCGCTTGGGGTGTGTGTGAAAGCCCTAATAAGCAGGCATATACATAGAATGAAGGCTACTGCTAAGCTTGTAAGCTGCCCTGAGTCTTCGGAGAAGGGCAGGATATAAATGGAATTAAAATAAAAATAAAATAAATAAATATTTGCCTGCTCAGCTGTATCACATGGTTGGCTTATGTTCAAATTGTGATGTACAGAATACAACACCCAGATCTCTTTCAAACTTATTATTGCTAAACCTCCATCCTACTCGGTTGTTTCATTTTTTTTTCTCCCCAGTCACAAGACTTTATACTTCTCTCTGTTAAATTTTAACTTGTTCATTTTGACCTTATGTTCAAGTCTATCTTCAAGTTTTTATCGTCAAGGGTTGTGTGTTTTTTTTTAATCTTCTTTTTCTCTTCTAAAACATTAGCCATTCTTCCTAAGTGATCTGCAAATCTGGTGAAAATCTCAGCAACTCCATCCAGGTTCATTGCAACTTTATACCACTTGGAACAGAGTAGTGTGACACTCCACTTGAGGCTACTTGATTTTGGTGTAGTTGGTAGACTATTTGGAGGAGTGCTCAGTTGGTCAGATAGGAGTACACCTAATAGTTGGATCATATAGTCCATATTTTGCCATTTTATTAATGGGGATGTTCAGAAGATGATGATAATGATGACGACGAGAACAATGATGATGATATCCATTCAGTTGTGGCCAACTCTTGGTGATTCTATGGGCCAGGTCTCGCTACATCTTCCGATCTTGTACTTCTTTGGGTTTTTCTATGCTCTGAATGGTGTCAGATTTGGTGGCCTTTCCTTTTCCTTTTACCCAGTGCTTTTTTTGTAAAACAAAAAGGTGCCGGAACTTACACATGTCATACAACCCGCCTTGCCTACCCTACAAGGTTCCATCCAAAAAAGGTGCCGGAACTCCGTTCTGAGCGTTCTATGACAAAAAAAACCCTGCTTTTACCGCTAACTCTTCCAAGCATAATTGCTTCCTCCAGTGAATTCCCCCTCATGACATGGCCAAAATAAGCGAGATGCAGTTTTGTGTTCTTTTGCTTTCCAGTGACATGTCTGGTAGATATTCATAACATTTTATCAAATGCTTTGCTGAAATCCACTATGTTCAATGCACCTCCTAAGGTAGTAACTTGTTAAAAAGAGGGGATAAGGTTAATCTGTCAGGGCTTGCTGTGACAATCCCACGCTGGTTTTATAAATAGCCATTCTACTCAACTGCTCACAAATGTGCTGCTTGACGACCTTGGACATCATACTGACAGGCCTATAATTTCCTGATTCTTCCCTTTTCTGCAGACAGGGACAACATTTGTTCTCTTCCAGTCTTCTCAGCAGTTCTCCAGAGGTTTATTTATTTATTTATTTTATTTTAATTCCATTTATATCCCGCCCTTCTCCGAAGACTCAGGGCGGCTTACAAGCTTAGTAGTAGCCTTCATTCTATGTATATGCCTGCTTATTAGGGCTTTCACACACACCCCCAAGCGGCATTATTACAAAGTCAGCTTATTGCCCCCAACAATCTGGGTCCTCATTTTACCTACCTCGGAAGGATGGAAGGCTGAGTCAACCTTGAGCCTGGTGGGACTCGAACCTGCACTAATTGCAGGCAGCTGGTGTTACTTAAGGAGGCATTAGCCCACTGCTCCACCAAGGCAGTGGGCTAATGCCTCCTTAGCCCTCATCTCCACCAAGGTTCTCAAGAGATTACAGTCAGTGCTTTTGCAATCATCTCAAATAGTTTCTATGGTACCCTAGGATATAATTCCTCTGGCCCTGGAGACTTGAATTAGTTTAAGTCATCTAAATGCCCGCCACTTTTGTAAATAGCATAATGATAAATACAGATAATACAGTGCCCTCCAAGCAAGTATTTTAGATGTGAGCGGTTTATTATACTTGATTTTTTTAAAACAAAAATGGCATTATTGAATGAAATACACTAGTGATTAAGGTTGATGCTGAGGAAACCTCATTCCCAGCACTTCCATACTTAAAGGTGTACAGGTGGTCCTCAAAGTACAACCACAGTTGAGCCCAAAATTTATGTTGCTAAGTGAGAAATTTGTTAAGTGAGTTTTGCCCCATTTTATGACTTCTCTTGCCACAATTGTTAAGGGAATCACTGCAGCTGTTAAATTAGTAACACAGTTATTAAGTTAACCTGGCTTCCCCATTGATTGGGTTGTCAGAAGGTTGCAAAAGGTGATCACATGACCCTGGGAACACTGCCACCATCATAAATGTGAGTCAGTTGTCAAGCAGCTGGATGTAAATCATGGGACCATGAGGATGCTGCAACTGTGTTGTACCTTTGAATGGTCACTAAGCGAACTGGTTTAATTCAAGGACTACCTTGATGGTAGCTTGAGATGGGAGACAAGATTTGATGGCTAGCTTGAGATGGGAGACAAGATTTGATGGTAAACGTGTCAGTTTGATAGTGGAATTTCTGGATGCAATTCAAGGTGCTGGTTATCACTTTTAAAGCCCTACATGGCATGGGGCTAGATTATTTGTGGAAGCATCTTTGCATGAGGGTATCTGCCTGTCCCACCAGATCAGATGGGAGACAAGATTTGATGGCTAGCTTGAGATGGGAGACAAGATTTGATGGTAAACGTGTCAGTTTGATAGGGGAATTTCTGGATGCAATTCAAGGTGCTGGTTATCACTTTTAAAGCCCTACATGGCATGGGGCTAGATTATTTGTGGAAGCATCTTTGCATGAGGGTATCTGCCTGTCCCACCAGATCAGATAGGTAGGATCACTCCAGGATTCTTATCTTAAAAGTTGCCATCTTGAAGGACCTAGGAAATGTGTCTTTTCTTTGGCATCCCCTGCCCTATGAAACATTATTCTCCCTCAAGACTCAGAAGGCCTCCACTCCACCTTTCAACTCTCTTGGAAAGCACTCAAGAGCTGGCTTTTTTTATTTATTTGCACCCGTGCCTCTATTTTTGCAAACAACCCTAGGCAGTGAACATATTCAACAAAACTTTTTCCTCCTGTTTTACCCGGAAGAACAACCTTGTGAGGTGGGATGAACTAAGAGAGAGTGACTGGCCCAAATTCCCCCAGCTGGCTTTCATGGCTGAGTGGGATTTGAACTCATGGCTTCTGCTTTCTAGCCTACTGTCTTAACTACTAGGCCGAACTGACTCTCCTTGCCCCAAGCATTGGGATAACTGGAGTTGGAGGTGAGTTTTGTGGGTCTGCATTGGGGAAGTTTGGTTGCGGCACTGTGTTTTTCTGTTCTTGTTTATACATATTGTTTTATCCTTTGGCTTTGAGCCACCTAGAATTTGGTTTTAAGATAGATGGCTATAAAAGGCTGTAAATAAACAGATTTGCAAACTGGAAGTTTTAGGGAGATACTTAATTTCCTTTGCTCGCACTAATTTTGCTCCCTCTCCTACCAGAGCTTACAAAATATTTCCTCGGCATGAAAAGAAATATAGGCATGGACAGGAGAATACAGAAGTAATTGAATAAACCACCACTGGCCTCTGAACCACTCTTTGTATCTCTCTATGCACATAGATAACAAATGGAAATTTCCCATTATATCTTCCGTTCCATCTCAAGACATTGTATAATATTAAATGGGGGAAATGGATTTTTTACTGTTGTTTTTCAGACTAAGGATAGCTTCTTCTTGACCCAGACAATTCCTTTTGATGATATACTCCCACAAAAACATTTCTTAAGAATCATCCTTCTTTTTAAGGCCTTTGGTTCTAGGAATGTTAAAACTCCAGTCGCCTACCCGAAAGGAAATGTTGGAAGGACAGCAAAAAATGTGATGCTTAACCTTTTATTCTTTTATAGTGATGCTGCACAGGGTGAGCGTCTGAGGGATGCTTCCTTTTGGCACTTCTGAATAGGGAATTTTTCCCCCGGTCAATCTGCAAGATCCTACAAAGTATTAATAAATAACAAAAGCATTTTGAGGAAACGGAGTGGTGACATGGTGCACATTTCAGGAAAACAAACCAGCAACAGAGAGAGAGACAGCATTTTACTGCTTCATATAAACCAAAAGATATGCACTTAAGCTTAATGACAACATTGCAAATCAAGTTACAGGTGCTGATAGCCGATACATTACGCTAAGCAAGGGTCTGCCTTTGTCACTTTTATTTATTTTGTGCATTTCTTTTACAGTATTTAGAGTCTGCCCCAGTCAAAATTGGACATGGATGGGGTACAATAAAACAAAAAACAACAACATGAAAACAAGATATAAATGAACCAATAAACCACATCATTAACCAGGATTGCTGTTAATGATCAGGCTAGATGAGCAGGATTGAGTTCAGCAAGCCATTGCCCAATTTATCCTGGTGTTGAACATCAAAGGGCTTCTGTTTTAAGACCACAATTGAGCCCAAAATTTCTATTGCCAAGTGAGACATTTGTTAAGTGAGTTTTGCCCCACTTTACTATCCTTTCTTGCCATAGTTGTTAAGTGAATCACAGCAATTGTTACGTTAGTAACATGGTTGTTAAGTAAATCTGCTTCTCCTTTGCCTTTGCTTGTCAGAAGGTTGCATGACCCTGGGACACTGGAACCCTCGTAAAAATGAGTGAGGTGCCAAGAAACTGAATTTTGATCACTTGACCGTGGGGGATGCTACCACGTTGGTTGTAAGTTTGGAAAATGGTCATAAGTCACTTTTTTTAGTTCCATTGTACCTTCAAATGGTCACTAAATGAACTATTGGAAGTCAAGGATTACCTGTAATAAGCATCACTTTCAGGTGGACCTTGAAACCTCTTAACACCCGGCTTGATGGCATTGTTTCCTGAAGAGATGAGCCATTGCATTTTGTACCAACTGTTGCTTCCAGGTTGCCTCCAGAGGTATTCCCATCTTGGACACATTACTCTAGTCCAGCTTGTTTTTGAATGAAATATTGTTGTTTTTTTTTTATAAATAAGTCTTTATTTACATTTCATGTTAAAAACACACACCATACACCAGCAAAGACAAAAAAAGACAAAAAAACATATACAATATACAGAAAATGAAGAAATCAAAAAATTGGAAACCATTTCAAAAAAATCAAATTGTATCTACTTCTAAACTGACAATTATATTCCACTCACTAAATCTCTTATAACTATCCAACTCCAAAGCTTATTCATTAACAAAAACTATATCACTTCATTTTTGACCAACCTCCAAGCCACCCTCATTTCTTTAATCTTTTATCCATCCAAATATACCATTTATTCCATGATAGAAATGCTGGTGTCTCTTCTTTACCCTTCAACTTCTTGGTCAATGTGTCTGCTTCTGCACAATCAAATATTCTCCTAATTATAGCTTCATCCGGCGGGGTATGATTTGCCTTCCAAAATTGAGCATACCCTATCCTCGCTGCCGTTAAGATATGTAAAACCAAATACCATATTCCCCTCTTAATATTTCCAGGCCTGAAGCCAAGCAGATACGTCTCTGGTTTAAGATCAACTAAACACCCTGTGATTTCCTCTATCCATTTTTGGATCCTCGTCCAATATCTAACCACTTCCGGACATGTCCACCATAAGTGATAATACGTGCCAATCCCTTTACCACACTTCCAACAATCGGCCGACAATCCGGGGAACATTTTGGCAAGTCTAGCCGGAGGGAGATGCCATCTATAAAGCATTTTGTATATGTTCTCCTTATATGACGTGGAAACCACCAGCCTCATATTAATCCACCAAATCTCTTCCCATTGAATGAACTATTGTTAAGTAGGATCATAAATTGGTGCAGAGAAAGCCTCTTTTTGCTGTGGCTTCTACTTGTTGCTTAAGCAGGCTGAGTCCGGAGGAATCCCAAGTCACTAAACAACTGTTTTACGATCCGTAGTAACTACCAAAACTAATATTAATAGATCTTTCTGATGTTTGTTGACAACAAGCAACTTCATATTGGCTTTGTATTTATTCTGGGTTTGTTTTGCCTCATCCAGATTCTCATAACTCCAGAGTCTACTTTTGTTCATCCTTCATTCAGCCTGCCAGGCTATTCAGCCTAAATGTTATAAAAGTCCTCATCTTTTTACCAGGTGGATTGTCATATAATTAATTATGTTAAGCCAAGAAACTTGGAGTCATTGAGCTGACTTAATTCCCCAAAATCTTTACTTGGGAGAAAACAAGTTCTAATAACCTATTTGGAAATCTAGCTCATCTTTCTCCAAAACCTACTTTTCCTTTGACCGTGCCTTTAACCATGGATATAAAAACTGAACAAAGCAGATTACAATAGCATTAATGTTTATATATCAAGGAGCTCAGAGATTGCAATATATTAAAGATCTTAAAATACCTAGATAACTCATTTTTCTCTTTTTGACTTCCTTGAAAAAGAAATACAGTAGTAAGAAAATATTCCCTTTTCTATTGCAGAAAAAATGACCTTGAGTTTAAACGTTACTCAGGAAGTCTCAACAATATGCAGTAATGGGGATTTGTTCATAAATTGTCTGGATAAACAAATGTCTAAAAATCCAGATAAAGAGTTTTAGAGATGATCTGCAATGATCTATTATACTTGATGTGAACAACTATTTCATACCTATCTTGGAGGTACATAGAAAAGCAACTGCTGACCAATTACGATCTAGGAAGACTTGTGAATAAATAAATGGAAACTTCATCCAAAGAAAAGAAAAATATTCTTTGAGGCGATACTATGATTGTTAGTCTGAAAAAAAATGTGCTTGGCAAATAGTGAATGGCTTCACACCCTGCTTTAAGAATTGCTCCCAAATACCCAGTTGGCGGGTATGGCCAAAAATATTTTTGTCCACTTTAAGGCTAAGTAAATTTCTGGGAAGAGATTATGACAGCTTGAATCTCTTTTGAATCTGTCAATTGAAAGTCTGGGGGTTTTTTTAGAGCTGGGAAGAGGAATGGTTTTCTGTGTCCCTTAAAACTGATGTAGTCTGATATCAACAGCATTTATACGGATTTTGTCTTCTATTATCTTTAACTCTTGGAATGAGTTGCAAGTGCATTTTTCATGCTTTGAACACATTATCTGAATTTTGAATCTTCCCCTTTTTTGTTTTTATTTCTGTCACATTTTGTCAAATTTTGGAGAACTTCAAAGATGGTACATTATTTTGTGTTCTTTTGGTTTGCCCTGATATAGGTTTATATATTTGTTAGATTTACAATGTATCCCATCTTTTGTTCATAAACTCAAGGCTGCATATATAATATTTCTATCCATTTGCCCCACAATAATCTTATAAATTACTCTGAGAAGGAGGCTGTTACTAATCATTTATAACTTAAGTGAGAAGATCTAAATTTGGAAAATGCCTAACACGACTTAGAATAAAATAGAATAGAGCTGGAAGGGACCTTGGAGGTCTTCTAGTCCAGCCCCCTGCTCAAGCAGGAAACCTATACCATCTCAGACAAGTGACTGTTTAACTTCTTCTTAAAAATCTACAGTGATGGAGCACCCACAATTTCTGGAGGCAGGCTGTTCCACTGGTTAATTGTCCTCACTGTCAGGAAGTTTCTCCTTAATTCTAGGTTGCATCTCTCTTTGATCAGTTTCCAACCATTCTTTCCTCTCCTGCCCTCTGGTGCTTTGGTGAATAATGTGAGCCCCTCTTCTTTGTGGCAGCCCCTCAAATACTGGAACACTGCTATTTCTTCTTTTCTTTGGACTAGCCAAACTGAATTCCTGCAGCCATTCTTCATACGTTTTAGTCTTCAGGCCTTTGATCATCTTAGTTGCTCTTCTCTGAACTTTTTCCAAACTCTCAATATCTTTTTTGTGATATGGTGACCAAAATTGGCTGCAGTATTCCAGGTGTGGTCTTACCAGGGTTTTATAAAGCGATACTAATACTTTGCATGCCTCTGTTTATACAACCCAGGATTGTATTAGCTTTTTTGGCTGCTGCTGCACACTGCTGGCTCATAGTCGAGCGATCGTCCACTAGGACTCCAAGGTCCCTCTCACAGTTACTGTTTTTAAGCCAGGTCTCGCCCAATCTGTACTTGTACCTTTGATTTTTCCTGCCTAAATGTAAAACTGCTTTTCTCCACATTGAAACACATTTTGTTGGATAGGTCCCATTGTTCAAGTTTGTCAAGATCTTTTTGGATCCCGAGTTTGTCTTCTGGGGTGTTGAATACTCCTGCCAGTTTAGTCTCATCTGCAAATTTGATGAGTTCCCCTTCAATACCCTCATCTAAGTCATTTATGAAAATATTGAGCAGTACTGGGCGTAAGACTTTGTTGGCATATCACACCCTTCCCCAAAACAAAAGAGAAACAATTATCTATCTCCCCTCCACCTTGAACAGTGGCACTCAGTGACAAAGCTGAGGCTAGCTCTGAGGTTGAGGCCCAGGCCTCGATTTCAGCCCTAGCATGACCACTGCCGTGCAAAAAAGGCCACTTCATTGCCGTTCCCAAGGGGCAAAAGCCTTGGGGAACAACACATTGGCCCAGGATCTACCAGGCACCACTTATTTTCAGGTTGTGTTCTCTGTTGAGAGGCTGCTCCAGGTTGCACAAGGCCTTCGTTCTGGAAGCAGCTTTAGAGAATGCTCTTCAATAGACTTTGCAGCCTCCGAAAACCACAGGAAAGCATGCCCCATTCTCGTGCAATTTTTGGAGGTTCCATAATTTACACAAAAGCACCATCCATTCTCTTGTGGCCTCCACAACCTCCAAAAATCATATGAGAATGGAATGAACTTTCAAGCATAGTTGGTGCCAGGTGTTGGTAAATGCTGGCATATCACTCAAAATGTTGTGACATGTCGCTTTTGACACGTGTCATAGGTTTACCATCACTGATCTATCCAATGCTTTATGTAACTAGTCAGATCCACACTGGTCACTATATGGACAAGTAACATCCATTTGGACCTGCCCCTGGCGATCCACCGCTCTTTTAAGGAGATTCCAATGAGATTCCTTTGGTAAGTTGCAGGAGCCTTCAGCAGAGAGATAATACAAGCTGAAAATAAGCAGTGCATGGCAGATCCTGAGGAGCACTGTGCCATTGCGACAATTGCGTTGTTCCCAAAGACTTGTGTTCCTTGGGAATAGCAATGAAGCAGCCTTTTTGCGTGGCAGTGGTGATGCTAGGGCTGAAATTGAGAGAGGGAGAGAGATGCCATCAGAGTCTATCCAACTTATTCATTGCCTTCCTTCTTCTTACCCAACTTTGCCAAACATGGCTGTTTTTTCTAGTCCATCATTTGCTCATATCACAGGTCCAAAGTATGCAAATTTCTGGAACAGTTCATCTTTATTAGTATTTATTTTAATGCTTGCATAAAATCAGGTGCTTAATGTTGGTTAATTTAGAAACTGCTGTCCTGTAAACGTGTTGGTGAAAGTTGTCCTTTCATTGACTGTATTTTCACATTGAATATCCTGGTCTTGTTGATGTCCTTTGTATAGCCATGAATTAAAAACAAAAACAAAGCAGCCAGAGGACCGTCTGTGTCATTGTCTCCAGCTGTTCAGAAACTTGACAGTCTGTTCCTGGTCTTTGAGGAATGGCTTCTTATCTCTCTTTTCCATTTATTTCCACCAGTTGTGATCATGTGTGCCAGCAGTGACGCAATACGGAACATCATGTTGGCTGCACATCGGCAAGGAATGACTAGCGGAGATCATGCTTTCTTCAATATTGAACTTTTCAACAGTTCGTCATATGGTAATGTAATTTCTGTCTTCTTGGATTGCAAGATTTTTCTAAACACACTAACATTTTAGTAATGGTGTCACTCTTTAAGCAAGTCATTGTAACCTTTCAAACAAGCATTTGAGTTATGACATTTGGCAAAAAAGGAAGCAAGCAGACCCATAGTTAATAAAGTGGAAATTAATTTTGTTTATGGTTGCTTCCCATGCTGTTTTCAGAAACTTGCTCTTCTGTATAATGGGTTACTTAGTGAGAAACAGTTGTTTGTCTGAATCCTCTGTGAGCTCTATAGCTCAGGGGTGTCAAACTGGTGTTCCATGGGCCAGATGCATCACACACAGGCCACGCCCACCCTGGTACGGCAAAGGCAAAAACGTCATGATACGTCACGTTACATCACGTGACACGATCGAGTTTGATACCCGTGCTATAGCTGGTTTTGAATATGCATTACTGTGATGCAAGACACAGCATCACACACTGACTGACTGAAGCATCATTTGGTCTTCTTGAACTATAAGATTTATAAAAGGTCCACCAGATAAGCTTACTGTGTTCCCCCGAAAGTAAGGCGTACCCCAAAAATAAGCCCTAGCTTGTTTTTTGGGGGGCTGGACCTAATATAAGCCTTACCTCCAAAATAAGCCCTAGTTTTGGGGCGAGGCCCACACCTAAAATTCAAGCTAGGGTGGGAGTGGAGCTGCCCCACACGCCCTGCACCCATTTATCTTGCAGCCAGGTCTCTCCTCACTGGCCCACTTCTTCTCCGGCCAGGCCTGCATTTCTCAGTCGCAGGCCTTTCCGGCTGCATAGGCCTTCCGGAAAGCCTGACTGCAAAATGCAGGCCAGAATGCAGCTGCAGAATGAAGCTGCTGCTTTGGCCCCAGAAGAAGTGGACCTGCTGGGTGAGGCTGTCAGTGCTGGAGGTGAGTGAGAAATCTCCCCGAAAATAAGACCTGGTGCCTTTTTTGGAGGCATAAAAAATAAAAATAAGACCCGGTCTTATTTTCAGGGAAACATGGTACCTCCTGGTAATTACATAGGCACAATTCTTCCATTTGCTTGGTAGCGATATGCAAGTGATTTGTGGTGGTCTTTCAACTTTTCAATTTAGCTTGTACTCCTGGGCTTTCGTTGTGGTCTCCTCAAAATGCTAACCAAGCCTGATCCTGCTTAGTTTCCAAGCTAAGAGAAAGCCAGGTGCTGTCATCTGCTGAGACCTAAGTTAGTGCTGATTCATTGGTTAATTAAATGCCCTTATGTCAGTGTTGCTTCTTAGCAACCACATAGATTGAGCGTCTCCAGGATGATCTGCCCAGCCTGGCCAAGGTTTTCCAATGGGGGCTCGTCACTGCTGTAATCAAGTTCATGTGTCCTGCTTGTTGGTTGTCCTCTTTATCTTTCCTTCCACTTTTCCCAGCATTGTGGATTTCTCAAGGGGAACTGGGACCTTCTCCATAGCGTGTCCAAAGTTTATTAGTTGAGTTTGTCATTTGTGCCTCAAGGGATAGCTCTGGATTAATTCCCCCTGTTCTCCTGTAATGGCTTGTGGGCATAACCTTGGGAGACAGGAGGAAGTGTTGGTGAGATAAGAGGTCAGCAGCTGAGCCCACAGAAGGAATGGGAACATGGCAAAAGTCTCAGAAGGGATCCTGCCTAGTTTTATGGAGCATAAAAGTGAGAGGGACCAAATATATTTTCAGGTTTTCAAGGTTCTGTTAACGCAACCTTGGGATAAAGATAGAGCTAGTACTTCTGGGTATGCTTCTTGTCTGGACTACCTTGCAAGGCTGACATTTCCAGATGTTTTAATTTACATCCCTTCATTTCAGCCAGCATGGCTAATGGACATATTGCCCAGAAATAATGGGAAACATGAACACATCTAGAGAGCACTAAGTTGGGGAAGGCTGTATTTATATATAATGAAGCAAACTTTGAAAGTAACACTGACTACAAATAAAAAAACCTTGATCAGAAAAGCAGACAATTTGTTCTTTCCTATCTGCTGACCTCATGCTCAGAATTGTAACTGTTTTTCCCTTCAATATCTTGTTTGGGTCATGCTTCTTAATTTCAACAACCGGAAATTAGCTGAGTGTTTAATGAAAAAAAATATTTGAACGTTGTTTCATTTTTTTTTACTAGTTCTTTTCTTTGGTAGTAAGTTTCAGTGGAGTGATTTCCATGGTGCAGTTTGAGGAGAGACCTGGTCATTTAACAAATAAAGCTTCACTTGAAATAGTGGAGCTTCTTGCATAGGAATTCCCCAAGGTGGCCTGTTTAGATGCAGGAAAAGCTTGCCATCTAAGCAAGTGTGGGTGCGGTTTGTGGGGCTTGCAAGCTATTTAATGGACAATGTCCAAGGCTTGACTTTAGTGTTTGGCTTCATTGAAAGTTATTTCTAGGAAGTAAGCTTGTTTGCTTATGCATTTATTTATTTATTTATATAATATTTATAAACTAGCCTTTATTAAAATATATCACAAAAATGTGTGTGTGTGTCTGTGTGTCTGTGTATTCTTGCACATATATAAATAAATTGCATACCTATGCAACACTGCTACTTTGAGTACTTTGAAAAATAAATACTTTTGCAAAAATAATCATCAAATTAAAAGGCAGTGAAAATACCGTTTGGTATAAACCTACCATCTTAAAATGTCCGAGCAAATAATAACGAATTGATCAAAGCTGAAATGCTTGAAAGGACAGCCTTAGTTAGGCTTCCGTAGGACAGGTGTTCTATTAACGTTATGTCACAACCAAGAGAGCTCTCTTCCCCTCACATAATATGTATCAGCTGAACTATTTTGGTTAGTGGTTAAGGCAGCAGGCTAGAAACCAGGAAACCGGGAGTTGTAGTCTTGCCTTGGACATGAAGCCAGCTGGGTGACCTTGGGCCAGTCACACACACTCAGCCATAGAAAGGAGGCAGTGGCAAACTACTTCTGAAATCTTGCCAAGAAAACTGCGGATATTTGTCCATGCAGTTGCCAGGAGTCAAAAGCAGACTTGATACCCCAGTCCTGGCTTAAATAAGCCTTGTCAAGGCAATTCTAGGTACACCCCATGTGTTCTTGCCATCCAGTCCAAAAGCTACTAGGTCACTGGATACTATGGCCATACTATTCCTGTGGACCTGTCTAAACAGCTTTCTGTGTGGAGGAAAACCACATAGTGCTGCCCGAATTATCTGGCGACCCTGGCTCCAGAGGTATTCCCAAGTTAGGCAGATGATATTTTTCAACTTAATGGTCTCTTAAGTCCCAGCCAAATGATTAAGAGTGCTATTTTTCTTTTGGAATAAATAAAGGTAGATTTTAAAACAATGCTTAGTTAATACAGATAGTCCTTGACTTATGACCACATTTGGGTCGTAAGTCTGTTGCTAAGCAAAGTGGTTGCTAAGTGACTTGTGCCTAATTTTCTGATTTTTTTGCCACAGTTGTTAAGTAAATCACGTGCTCACTAAGCAAATCCAGCTTTCCTCACTGACTATGCTTATCAGAAACTAGTTGGGGAAAGTCAGAAATGAAGATCACATGATCCCAGCATGCTGGAACCATCATAAATGCATGCTGGTTGCCAAGCACCCAAATTTTGATCATGTGACAAGGGGATGCCGCAATGGTTGTAAGTGTGAGAATTGGTTGTAAGTTATTTTTAGTGCTGTTGTAACTAGGTAGTGAATTTTTTGTAGTGCTGTTGTAATTTTGAACGGTCACTAAATAAGTGGTTGTAAGTTAAGGACTACCTGTAAATTGCAATGCCTTGGGTTACTTGTTATGTCAAGCCATAAACTGGTTGGCCTCACACATTAATTTTACTCCAGAAAAAGCAAACCATATTATGATTTAGCATGGTGTAAATCCAGAAATGAGTTTTCTAAAATGCTTCTCATTACTGTAGACTGGATTTTTGAGTTTGCAGATGTTTGTGGATGTAGTCTTGCAAACTTTGGAGTGCATGCTTTTTTTTGAGTGACGGAATGGACAAAACTAAATAGGAATAGTCGGAGAATGGCAGTTGCAATATGGCTAACCTTGTGTCAGCATTGGTTTGTGATTCTGTAACTAACAACTAGTATAATGAGTTCAAGTGGCACATTATTTCAGCAATAGTGCAGTTTAACCATTCAACGTTTGCATACCTTCCTTCCTAAGTAGTATTTCATGGTCAGTCACAATCATGCTCTTTTACAAAAAGAAAAAGTGAAAAACTACTGTAATATTTTAGTAGTAATGCTTTTTCTATAACTGCATATTTATTTCTCACATGGCTGGCAAGGTTTTTATGTCTAGATTAAAGTTATATGTAATAAACTAAGAAGAAGCATATATCTCTGCAGTACCTATTGGTTTGTTGTGAGCTTTGCTGCCTGCTCATATGGTCCTCTGTCTTAATAGAAAAGAGCTCACATCAAAGAATTTTTGCAATAACTGCAGTGGATCTGCCCGTTTCTGGCAGTTGATGTAAGACACAACTCTGTACCACATGACAGGCCTTGCTGGTGAGAATTATTTTAATTATGTATTTGATGGATGATAGGGCCACCCACGTCAAACAATGTGACTCTGGGTGGTGTAGAGCGAAAAGCAAACAATAAACCAAAGAAATAACCACATAACTTTCAAAAACCTAGCCAAAATATAAATTGATGACCAAACCTGATAATTAAACAACCAAAAGGGGACTCCATTCAACTGGATCCAAACACCTAAAGAAAAAGCCAGGTATTAATAGCTTTTCTGAAAGCAACCACAGTTGGGGCTTTTGATGTATTGGAGGCAAGATCGTTCCAGAGCACAAGAACAGCCAATGAAAAAAGCAAAATTGTAAATTCCATGGGATGACAAAGTCTAAAAGAGAGATCCTGTAGCATATCCTTCCTAGGGATCGGATGTTCTCGGGAGAAGAAAGTCCCACGGGTAACCTGTTCCTATGCTATGTAAGCTTTAAAGGTGACAACCAGCACCTTTAATTGCATCTGAAACCCTGTTGGAAGGCGAAGCAGCTTGTAGAGTAGCTGTGCCACATGGGTATAAATGAACTGCTTTCCATAGCTACTTTACCACTGCTTTCTGAACCAACGATAGCTTCTGGGTGGTCTTCAGGGACAAGGAACCCACCTCAGAGAAAGGAGGCAAACCAATGTCCCCCACTTCCAGCTCCCTCAACCAGTCCAGAAGGATGCTATGATTGATGGTATCGAAGGCCACTGAGACATCAAGGAGAGCCAGAGGCACAGCTGTCTCTAAAACATGGAGGACTGTACTTTGGAGGACGTATAAACCTTTTTGAGCTTTCCATTTCAAAGAATTGTTGAGATTCTGCTATGGCCAATGGAAGCGGTGTGGTAAAATTTCAGTGTAGTGGGTGCATCAGAGACCCAACTTTCTTTTTCAGCTTGAATGGGATAAGGTTTAATGGTCCTCAGAAGTACAGTGCAGCTATGAGGAAATATCTTAATTTTCTCCCCAATTGTGTATTTGAAACTAGGAAGAAAGCAAGGGATTATCCTTGACTTCATAATAGAACAAGTATCCCATTATCCAGACACTTCTCTCTCACACTTATCCTCACTTGACCTAGGTGGGAATAATACTTTGGCAATAGAAACAAATGACTGTTTTTCATACCTGGCCTCCTGATTACAACCTCAGTTCATTCTGTTTTGAAATTTGAATCTTGGTATTTTTAGACATGTCTGGAGTTTTATGTCTAAAGGTGTTAAAAAAACAGTGTGACCTTTACTCTCAATTTTTTTTTAAAGGACACTTTATCCCCATATTAAACTCAAAGCCTCTTTTCTCTTTGTTTCTGAATTCTTTTTTTCTTTTCTTTTTTTTGGAGGATTTTCCACTAGACTGAAGAGAAAAAGATGGAACTATTTCTTTCCTGTTTTCTTATCTATTTTTTCTTGTAAATCAGAGCAATTTAACCTTATAACCACCCAGAGTCGCCTTTTGATAAGATGAGCAGCAAATAAATTAATGATAAATAAATAAATGTGACAAGGTAAAAAAAAAACCAGACATCCAGGCCACAAGTTTTGTTCTGGAATTCTGACAGTGGCTAATATTAAATTATACTATCATTTGTCGCTTTTGATAATTCTTTTCTAGTCCCACAGGATATGTATGCTCCTTTCCATTCATCCTGAATTTTCTGCAAACAATTATCTTTCTCTTTTGAAGTTTTTAAATAAAATTCCTTTTCAGTGTAACTATTTCAATCCATATGAATTCATCTCATAAGGAGATAATTATAGTTAATGAACATGTAAGACTTTTAATTGCACTGAGGTGAACTGATACGTACCAACTCAAGTTAGCATTATTACCGTAAATTGTATTTAGATATAGATGGATTCTGCTCCTAGAGCAGGGGTGTCAAACTCAATTTCATTGAGGGCCGCATCAGCATTGCGGTTACCCTCAGGGGGCTGGGTGGGTATGGCCAGGGTGGGCGTGGCCTACTGGGTGGGCGTGGCTAGAGTGCGTATGGCCTACTGGGTGGGCATGGCCAGCTCTACATCGTTCGCATCAAGGGTGCCTATGGGGGCCTGGGCAGGAGTGGGACAGATCTGAGGGTCTCTGGCAGAAGGAGGGTCTCTGGGCCAGGGCCAAGGCAGTGGGGGCCATTCCCTCACTGTTTCCAGGATGGCTTCGCGGGCCAGATGAAACCACTTCGCGGGCCGGATTGTTTGACATGTCTGTCCTAGAGCAAGAACGGGAAATCTCTGGCCCACAGGCTGAAGGCCATACAATGGAGTTTCCCAACTAGGTACTTCTTAGTCCATCTTGGCTAAATTCAATCCCATTCACAAAAGCCAGAAAGGAGAAAAGTAACTGTTCTTCTCTGTATAACTAACAGAACTGATGAGAATTTTTTTTCCTGCTGGCTGGTTTTCAGCATCTCTCCCACTGATGTGACCAGAAAGTGTTTCAAAGACTAATTGTCAGTCTTTGAGATTATATTCAAAGATCTTGAAAAAATCACCTCTTTCTACTTGCTCACTGCAACTGGACATTAAAGTAGTCAAGTGATCAAAATTCAGGCGCTTGACAACTCGCATGTATTGACAAAGGTTGTAGCATCCTGAGGTCACGTGATCACTATTTGCAACTTTCTCAGCTGCCTTCCAACAAAGTCAAGAGGAAAGATAGATTCACTTAACAACCATGTGATTCACTTAACAACTACATCAATTTGCTTAACAACTGTGGCTAAAAAGGGCTGACTAAAATTGGCATGATTCCCTTAATAGTTGCCTTGCTTAGCAATGGTAATTCTAGCCCCAATTTTGGTTATAAACCAAGGGCTACCTGTATTCTAGAGTTTATTTGTGCAGAAGGTCTTTTTGTAAATGGATTCTCTGTGTGGCTGCAGAGAATGCTGTTTGGGGACCCTGAAGTGATCCCATCTACTTTATAGCCTGTGGCGACTCACTTGGAGCAAATTTAAGCTTTAATTTGAAATGAGTCTCCTAGCATTGCCCAATATGCATTGTGTTATCAGGTACTTCTTGCTAAGCAAAGCAACACATGGGAAAATACAGCCAGAGGAAAACAAGCTCTTTATAGTCCCTGGTTTGGAATTGTAAATATTTTTATTTCTCCCTTAGGGAATGGTTCATGGAGGAGAGGAGACAAATATGATCTTGAAGCAAAGCAAGCATACTCATCCCTCCAGACAGTCACACTACTGAGAACATTGAAACCCGAGTTTGAAAAGTTTTCTATGGAAGTGAAAAGTTCTGTTCAGAAACAAGGAATCCATCGTGGTGATTATGTAAGTACCTGATTAAGAGCATCAAGAGTTTAGCATCTCTAAAATACTACTTGAAATAAATCAGGGGCGACATTGTGGTCTTTTCTAAACTGAATCAAAGCCTACTTCTATTAGTATTCCCATTTACTTGCTGTAGAAAATTGCTGTTTGTTCACAGTCATTTTCAATAGAGCTACTGTTATCGGTGAAATGGGTAGCATAAAAATAAATAAATAAACTTTGTTTTTATTTTTTTTCTAGAAGTGTGACTTCTAAGGTATGAAGTCGGGAAAGGATAGAGTCCATAACTCACAGCGCTTTTTTAGTTCCATTTCACTCTTTGTTTTCTTTTTACTCCAATATTATGAAATTACCTGGGACACGTGTCTCCAAATACACCTGCAAACTTCTCAGTGGTCACACAAGAACTTGTGCCAGAACATAAAAGATAGGAGAGAAAATTATCTCAAATGTGCTAGGTCCAAGGGAGATGCATGGGTGGTTTGCAATGAGTTGAAAGAGATTTATAACTTCTAGTGCTTTTAAAAGAGAAGCAACAAAACGTTTTCTCTTCATTTACATTATCATTGTAATGTTTGTGTTTTTTTAAATGAAACTTGAGGTAACCATGAATGGATTTTTATGTAAATGGAACATGAGTTCCAATTATTTCTGATCTTCTGCACACAGATTTAAATCAAACACTTTTAGAGTGTGGCTTTAGGACCAGGTACTGGTTGATGGATCTCAGCAATAAACAATAAAGTAGATTCTATAAATATAATTATATTTAGTAGTAGGGAAGAACTGTTCTCTCCAGGAAGACAATGGTGAGTTCATGCATCATGCTAAGTTACAGTGTGATTTGCTGGTTTGTGTTTTAATGTGTTGCATGAACTGAGATAGTTGTGATGTATTCCTGTTAACCATGTCTCAAAGATGCTTTTTCAAAAGGCAACTGGACTTTCTTTGTTTTCCTTGAAGACATTTCGCTTCTCATCCAAAAAGCTTCATTAGTTCTGGATGAAGCTTTTTGGATGATGGAACCAATGAAGCGTTTTGGATGAGAAGTGAAATGTCTTCAAGAAAAAAAAACAGAAAATCCAATTACCCTTTGAGACAACCATGACCTGGATGACTGAGAATCTCCATAGATACGTTAGCCATGCCTTAACTTAATACAATATGTAGGAAGTCAATAGGAGTTGGCTGTTGGGAACTCAAAGCAAAAAATTGGGAAGCCAAATGCATGACTTAGAATCACTTACTTAAGAGGGCCATGCAGAATATGCGGTGGAGCCAACACCACACTGTAACTAACATCACACTAACACCACACAGCATGCCCCGACGCTTGTTATGGATGGCTCGTCTGAGTTTTCGTAACGTTTCACAGTAGACATCTGAATTGATGGTCAAACCATGCCCCATGAACTTCACTAGCAGTACTCCTTTGGCATCTTCACATTTGGCGGGATTTTCTATGGCACCACTTCCGATGTGGTGTCGGTTCATGATAATGCTCGCCTGCACACAGCTAGACGCACCCAAGAACTTGAAGCAGTTCTGTAGGGATGTTTTTGATCACTCCCCCCCCCCCATAGCCCAGATTAGGCACCGAGCGACTACTGCCAAGGAATTTCAAACCTTGTAAGACGTTATAACAAGTACCTCAATTTGAATGGAAAAGTAATGTGGAAAAGTAATGTAATGTAGTTTTCTAATGTGTATAATAAAAGTTCTGTATCTGCGAGTGTCTGTCATTGATAACCAAATGGAGGTTTATTTCCGGATTGTCCTCATATGGTGTGAAAAAGGGCTGAAGTCAAGCTGAATTCCAGGTGATGTGATGTTTGCATCCAATAGTTTTCTTAGCGACGATATAGAAGTTATTTACTGTTTCCTTCTTTGGGGATGTTTCTGCCTATCTTACAATTTTAGAATTACTTGGAAGTTCTTACGCAAGTGCTAACTTTACCTGATTATAGTGGGGTTATGAGCCCAAATTCAACTAGATGTTCCCACCATTTAATAGCTTCTACAATAGCTTCTATTATTGGGGCTTCTCTTGTGTTCATGAAAATAGAGCATCATATATTGGGTAACTTACTGTTTGACTTGCTTTGTGAAGCTACGTTCCTTCATACCCCTTCATTCTTTGGACCAGCTCCTATAATCTGAGCCCCTATGGCTTATATTTAACCAGATACAAGAATAAGGATGGTAGGTTCATATTTATGGATTTAAATGTATTTTATTATTACTCAGTAGTGAAGCGCAATAAAATATAATAACTGACATCGATGTATGATAAATATATGTTGTTGTTGTTGTTGTTGTTGTTAGTTGCAAAGTCGTGTCCGACCCATCGCGACCCCATGGACAACGTTCCTCCAGGCCTTCCTGTCCTCTACCATCTTCTGGAGTCCATTTAAGCTCACGCCTACTGCTTCAGTGACTCCATCCAGCCACCTCATTCTCTGTCGTCCCCTTCTTCTCTTGCCCTCCACCTTTCCCAGCATTAGGCTCTTCTCCAGCGAGTCCTTCCTTCTCATTAGGTAGCCAAAGTATTTGAGTTTCAACTTCAGGATCTGGCCTTCTAAAGAGCAGTCAGGGTTGATCTCCTCTAGGACTGACCGGTTTGATCGCCTTGCAGTCCAAGGGACTCGCAGGAGTCTTCTCCAGCACCATAGTTCAAAGGCCTCAATTCTTTGGCGCTCAGCCTTTCTTATATAATATACCGTATATACTTGAGTATAAGCCGAATTTTTCAGCCCACTTTTTGGGCTGAAAAATTCCACTTCGGCTTATACTCCAGTCAACAAAAAAACTTACCGAGGACTTGTGCGCGGCCGAGGCTTTGGTGCTTCCGGGATCGCGCGCACCTCTCCCAAGCCACCGCCGTCCGAGACCTGCCGAAGTTTGGGGAGGTTTGGGGAGGTGCGCGCGCACCTCCCCAAACCTCCCCAAACGTCGGCAGGTCTCCGTTCCTCCGCGCCCTGCCTGCCTGCTTCTTTCCGCAGCGGAAAGAAGCAGGCAGGCAGGGCGCGGAGGAACGGAGACCTGCCGACGTTTGGGGAGGTTTGGGCGCCTCCCCAAACCTCCCCAAACGTCGGCAGGTCTCCGTTCCTCCTGCCGACGTTTGGGGAGGTTTGGGCGCCTCCCCAAACCTCCCCAAACGTCGGCAGGTCTCCGTTCCTCCTGCCGACGTTTGGGGAGGTTTGGGCGCCTCCCCAAACCTCCCCAGGTCTCCGTTCCTCCGCGCAGACCTGCCGACGTTTGGGGAGGTTTGGGCGCCTCCCCAAACCTCCCCAAACGTCGGCAGGTCTCCGTTCCTCCTGCCGACGTTTGGGGAGGTTTGGGCACCTCCCCAAACCTCCCCAGGTCTCCGTTCCTCCGCGCAGACCTGCCGACGTTTGGGGAGGTTTGGGCGCCTCCCCAAACCTCCCCAGGTCTCCGTTCCTCCTGCCGACGTTTGGGGAGGTTTGGGCGCCTCCCCAGGTCTCCGTTCCTCCGCGCAGACCTGCCGACGTTTGGGCGCCTCCCCAAACCTCCCCAAACGTCGGCAGGTCTCCGTTCCTCCTGCCGACGTTTGGGGAGGTTTGGGCGCCTCCCCAAACCTCCCCAGGTCTCCGTTCCTCCGCGCAGACCTGCCGACGTTTGGGGAGGTTTGGGCGCCTCCCCAAACCTCCCCAAACGTCGGCAGGTCTCCGTTCCTCCTGCCGACGTTTGGGGAGGTTTGGGCGCCTCCCCAAACCTCCCCAAACGTCGGCAGGTCTCCGTTCCTCCTGACGACGTTTGGGGAGGTTTGGGTGCCTCCCCAAACCTCCCCAGGTCTCCGTTCCTCCGCGCAGACCTGCCGACGTTTGGGGAGGTTTGGGCGCCTCCCCAAACCTCCCCAAACGTCGGCAGGTCTCTGTTCCTCCTGCCGACGTTTGGGGAGGTTTGGGCACCTCCCCAAACCTCGGCAGGTCTCCGTTCCTCCGCGCAGACCTGCCGACGTTTGGGGAGGTTTGGGCGCCTCCCCAAACCTCCCCAAACGTCGCGCAGACCTGCCGACGTTTGGGGAGGCGCCCAAACCTCCCCAAACGTCGGCAGGTCTGCGCGGAGGAACGGAGACCTGGGGAGGTTTGGGGAGGCGCCCAAACCTCCCCAAACGTCGGCAGGAGGAACGGAGACCTGCCGACGTTTGGGGAGGTTTGGGGAGGCGCCCAAACGTCGGCAGGTCTGCGCGGAGGAACGGAGACCTGGGGAGGCGCCCAAACCTCCCCAAACGTCGGCAGGAGGAACGGAGACCTGGGGAGGTTTGGGGAGGCGCCCAAACCTCCCCAAACGTCAGCAGGTCTGCGCGGAGGAACGGAGACCTGGGGAGGTTTGGGGAGGTGCCCAAACCTCCCCAAACGTCGGCAGGAGGAACGGAGACCTGCCGACGTTTGGGGAGGTTTGGGGAGGCGCCCAAACCTCCCCAAACGTCGGCAGGTCCGCGCGGAGGAACGGAGACCTGGGGAGGTTTGGGGAGGCGCCCAAACCTCCCCAAACGTCGGCAGGAGGAACGGAGACCTGCCGACGTTTGGGGAGGTTTGGGGAGGCGCCCAAACCTCCCCAAACGTCGGCAGGTCCGCGCGGAGGAACGGAGACCTGGGGAGGTTTGGGGAGGCGCCCAAACCTCCCCAAACGTCGGCAGGAGGAACGGAGACCTGGGGAGGTTTGGGGAGGCGCCCAAACCTCCCCAAACGTCGGCAGGTCTGCGCGGAGGAACGGAGACCTGGGGAGGTTTGGGGAGGTGCCCAAACCTCCCCAAACGTCGGCAGGAGGAACGGAGACCTGCCGACGTTTGGGGAGGTTTGGGGAGGCGCCCAAACCTCCCCAAACGTCGGCAGGTCTGCGCGGAGGAACGGAGACCTGGGGAGGTTTGGGGAGGCGCCCAAACCTCCCCAAACGTCGGCAGGAGGAACGGAGACCTGGGGAGGTTTGGGGAGGCGCCCAAACCTCCCCAAACGTCGGCAGGTCTGCGCGGAGGAACGGAGACCTGGGGAGGTTTGGGGAGGTGCCCAAACCTCCCCAAACGTCGGCAGGAGGAACGGAGACCTGGGGAGGTTTGGGGAGGCGCCCAAACCTCCCCAAACGTCGGCAGGTCTGCGCGGAGGAACGGAGACCTGGGGAGGTTTGGGGAGGCGCCCAAACCTCCCCAAACGTCGGCAGGAGGAACGGAGACCTGGGGAGGTTTGGGGAGGCGCCCAAACCTCCCCAAACGTCGGCAGGTCTGCGCGGAGGAACGGAGACCTGGGGAGGTTTGGGGAGGCGCCCAAACCTCCCCAAACGTCGGCAGGTCTGCGCGGAGGAACGGAGACCTGGGGAGGTTTGGGGAGGTGCCCAAACCTCCCCAAACGTCGGCAGGAGGAACGGAGACCTGCCGACGTTTGGGGAGGTTTGGGGAGGCGCCCAAACCTCCCCAAACGTCGGCAGGTCTGCGCGGAGGAACGGAGACCTGGGGAGGTTTGGGGAGGCGCCCAAACCTCCCCAAACGTCGGCAGGAGGAACGGAGACCTGGGGAGGTTTGGGGAGGCGCCCAAACCTCCCCAAACGTCGGCAGGTCTGCGTGGAGGAACGGAGACCTGGGGAGGTTTGGGGAGGCGCCCAAACCTCCCCAAACGTCGGCAGGTCTGTGCGGAGGAACGGAGACCTGGGGAGGTTTGGGGAGGTGCCCAAACCTCCCCAAACGTCGGCAGGAGGAACGGAGACCTGCCGACGTTTGGGGAGGCGCCCAAACCTCCCCAAACGTTGGCAGGAGGAACGGAGACCTGGGGAGGTTTGGGGAGGCGCCCAAACCTCCCCAAACGTCGCGCAGACCTGCCGACGTTTGGGGAGGCGCCCAAACCTCCCCAAACGTCGGCAGGTCTGCGCGGAGGAACGGAGACCTGGGGAGGTTTGGGGAGGTGCCCAAACCTCCCCAAACGTCGGCAGGAGGAACGGAGACCTGCCGACGTTTGGGGAGGTTTGGGGAGGCGCCCAAACCTCCCCAAACGTCGGCAGGTCTGCGCGGAGGAACGGAGACCTGGGGAGGTTTGGGGAGGTGCCCAAACCTCCCCAAACGTCGGCAGGAGGAACGGAGACCTGCCGACGTTTGGGGAGGTTTGGGGAGGCGCCCAAACCTCCCCAAACGTCGGCAGGTCTGTGCGGAGGAACGGAGACCTGGGGAGGTTTGGGGAGGCGCCCAAACCTCCCCAAATGTCGGCAGGAGGAACGGAGACCTGGGGAGGTTTGGGGAGGCGCCCAAACCTCCCCAAACGTCGGCAGGTCTGCGCGGAGGAACGGAGACCTGGGGAGGTTTGGGGAGGTGCCCAAACCTCCCCAAACGTCGGCAGGAGGAACGGAGACCTGCCGACGTTTGGGGAGGCGCCCAAACCTCCCCAAACGTCGGCAGGAGGAACGGAGACCTGGGGAGGTTTGGGGAGGCGCCCAAACCTCCCCAAACGTCGGCAGGTCTGCGCGGAGGAACGGAGACCTGCCGACGTTTGGGGAGGTTTGGGGAGGTGCGCGCGCACCTCCCCAAACCTCCCCAAACTTCGGCAGGTCTCCGGACGGCGGCGGCTTGGGAGAGGTGCGCGCGATCCTGGAAGCACCGAAGCCTCGGCCGCGCGCAAGTCCTCGGTAAGCTCCGGGCGGTCACTTGCTTCGCGTCTCCTGAGGGAAGGGGGGGCGACTGGAGCGGGCGTGTTTCCTCGCCTGCTGGGCGCCGCGATTTGCCCGGGGAACGCACGGGCCCCGAATGGCAGCGTGGAGCGAGGAAGCGGACAGCCAGGGCTTCCCCGAGAGCCGCGGCCACACAGGGTATTCCTGTGTATTCAGGCTTGCAAAATGGCGGATCGAGCCTCTGCTGGCGGCAGAGGCTTGCAGAGCGCGGATCCAGCCTCCGCCGGCGGCGGAGGCTTGCAGAACGGCGGATCGGCTTATACTCGAGTCAACAACTTTTCCCAGTTTTTGGGGGTGAAATTGGGGGTCTCGGCTTATACTCGAGTCGGCTTATACTCAAGTATATACGGTAGTTTAGATAATCATTTAGTAAATAATTGACTCAATAACAGTGACAATGGGTGCATCATTTGAAGATCTAAAGAATCAGATTGTCCTGAACAAATTCTGTTAATGTGGTTGTTAAGAAATGAAACTGACTTGAAGTCACATAATCAGTAAACAGTTTAAAGAATACTTCAATAAATAACCTGTTGTCCATTTTTGCTACTAGAAGACAATTATGTGATTTTCCTTGGCTTTGTATTTGATCTCCCAAATAGGCTGTATGACAGAGAAGGTGGCTAAGATTTTAAAACAACCTCTGTATCAGAGTTTTTGCCTATTCCAAAGTGTTGAGATGTAGTCCCTGTTATTTCACTTTCCCCATGAATATAATCTCCTTGGAGCTTCTTCAGGTGTAAAATTTTATGTCAGCCAAAGTCTTTCATTTGCAGATAATTGAAGAAATTGCTTGAAAGTAAAAACCACCTTATGCAGACTACACAAAAGATTACTCTGACACAGTATGTCTAAGCATTTCTGATGCTGCTCAAATCCGAAACATTTTCACTTGTAATCTTTCAAATCTGCCATAAAACAACCTGGATTTAAATTAGCATCAAAAGAGAATCTAAAGACTACACACATGCACACACACCCTGAACTGTGACTCTTAATCCTGACTCTTTCTTAGCAAACAAGAAAAAGGGTTTTTTTCCTGATTCTCAGCCAGAGACATTAGTATTTGTATAGAGACAGAACTGGCCACTTAGGATGTGCTTCTTAAAAATTGGGCTTCAATTAGATCTTGTCTTTCTAACTGCTATTAGTATCTAGTTTAAATACCAAACTGGTAGGAAAAGGCTTGAAATGAATCTACCTATAATTTTTTACAGAAAGAAAAAGATGGCAGTTTGGAATCCCACATCTAACAATTCGGATTAAAGCAGTGAATATTATCCTGCAACATTATCCAGGGACACATATAGTTGCCTTCATTTATAAAGCAGTGAAAGCCCATCTATTGTACAGTGCTGTAAATTTATACTACAGATAGGCCTCAGTCTATGATTGTAATCAGGCCTGCCCATCACGGCCATAAGTCATAACAATCATAAAATGGGCCGTCCCTTCATCAACCTAATTTTATGACCTTTTTTGCAGCAGCTGTTCAGCAAATGCTGCAATCATTAAGCAAAAAACATAGTTAAGCAGACCAGTGGTTCACTATGGGCTGGTTTTGATGGAAAACAGAAGTAAATGCTGGTGTTCAGCAAAAAATATTGTGAAATTATCTGGCCACAAGATGCTGAAAATGGCTGAAAATGCCAAGCACCTAAAATGCAGTCACGTGACCACAGAAGGGAGGTGGCTATTGGGAGTTTGGAACCAGGTGTAGGTACCACCTGTGGTCACAAGCCTAGGACTAACTGTGTAGCTCCACTAGCATTAAAATTGTTTACTTTATTATATTAAATAATATAATATGTTATTATATTTTTTGCGATGCTGGTTTATGTTGTATATAATTTTGTTTTCAGCTCCATTATGCTATGTTGTAAGTACACACTGAGCAAAATAACTATTATGGCTAAACTATTAACTACATGTATGTCAATAACCGTGTTAATACTTTAAATATCTACACTGCAGCATTCCTTCAGTTGAAGTCTTCCAGGTGCGTTAAAACCAAAGTTCCCAGAAATCCTACCCACTTTATTCTTTGACTTTCCTGGAGGTTAAAGTTCCAAGACATCTAATGTAAGACCAGATTGAGGAAAGGCATGTATGTACTGTATGTATATAATTTTTTGTCACCTATCTCATAATGAAATGACTCTGGGCTGGAATACAGTATAAAGGCTCTTGGTCTCCAAGTTATAGCCCTCAAGGGACATGAAACAAGGGATGAAAGTAATTAGGTCAAGGCAGGACACAAACAAATTACTATGGTACAAACAAATAATTAACAAGCCTCACCTTGATTCTAAAAACAGTTCCCACAAACTGTCATTTAAATAAGTGTGATTAGAAGGCTTGGTGTCAGATTTAAACTGTTTGATTTGGAATACTGAGGTCAATTTAACCGAGATCCCTAAGAGGGCAATCCTTGTCAATTGCCACTGTGCCTTCTAAAGAAAAATCAAGGTTTTTTTCCCCCCACAAATATAGCTATTTGGCCAATACCTTATTATTACTCTTTCATCAGACCACAGATTGTGGGGTAGTCAAATCTTGACATTAAAATGTTTTTCTTACTGGCACAGCTCTCAGAACGTTCTTTGCTTGTATGCAGAATAGGAACACTGTATTCCTATGTTAAGCAAATGTAAAGCCAATCTCGGCTGCAATTAGAGTAGATACCTGTTTTTAGCTCCTTGTGAAGGAGGCTACTTGTATCAATCTCCCCATGTTATCCCTGCTTTGTCAGTCAACTAAGAGTAGACAGAAGATGAACATTGAACTTTATTCATGTTATAAATATCAGCTTACAAAATAAACTGGGGGTGGTGGTCTTTATCCGTCTGGCTCCCCAATGTTTATGACAGACAACCCCCATCTCATAAGGTGAATCTCATTTCCTCATTCTGCTCAAATTGTTGGAACTATTAACTTTATCTTGCTCTGTCTCCAAATTTAATAGCTCCTATGAGACCCAGCTAGTAGCAAGAAACTATGGGAACTGTGGCCCATAACCCCTGAAGAGCATCTACGAGTAGATGATGGAATCTTTGCTTATAGATGTGCATAGTAGACTTGCAAAATTGACTGAATGTGTGCAAGACTGAAATGGATTTTACTAGAGAGATTACAAGTAGTCTTTGACTTATGACCGGTCACTTAGCTACTGGTCAGAGTTACAATGGACCTATCTGGAGGTAGTTACAATTTGGATTTAAAGTTTTGGGAGTCAGACCTTCCCTCCCCACAATCACACGAGAACACTTTGGGCACATGGTAGTTGACTTACATTTATGGCATCCTTCTGATCACCTGACTTTGTTTTATGACAATTTTTTTTAAAATTCCATTTATATCCCGCCCTTCTCCGAAGACTCAGGGCAGCTTACAAGCTTAGCAGTAGCCTTCATTCTATGTATATGCCTGCTTATTAGGGTTTTCATACACACCCCAAGCGGCATTATTACAAAGTCAGCTTAATTGCCTCCAACAATCTGGGTCCTCATTTTACCTACCTCGGAAGGATGGAAGGCTGAGTCAACCTTGAGCCTGGTGGGATGCGAACCTGCACTAATTGCAGGCAGATGGTGTTACTTAAGGAGGCATTAGCCCACTGCTCCACCAAGGCTGAAAACTGACATTTACATCTGGTTTTCAGCAAAACTCGCAGACAGCGAACCATGGATTTGCTTTATGACCATGGCATTTGCTTAACAGCCATCACAAAAAGGTGATAAAATTACATCAGTCATGTGATTGGCTTGCTTTATTACCATCACACCTTAGTACAGTTATGACTGTAATGGGCAGTCTCCATTACAGTCATACCTCAAGGACTATCTGTAATTGTCAATTTCTTAGTTTAAGTATTTCTGCATCAATGCATTCCCAGAAGGCTGCCAGAAATGGTCCTTCCTTTTGAGATGGGATATGATCAAAAGTGCCTCAGAATAAACTGCATTTCTGGGTTTGATTTCTAAATCAGATAATTTCAAAACAGAAAAATATTAAAGAGAAACATTGTTGATGGAAGTTGTTACTGCATTTAGGAGTACTGTGTTCTATTATTATGTCTTGAATCCTGAGAAAAGAATCATGGGAAATTGATTTATGGCACTTTTCCATGTCTTGGTGCCTACATTTGGGGGGGCCTTGACCCTAAAAGGTATAATCTTGGTTTTAAAATGGAACTTCTCCCAGAAGGGTAGAGACATCTGACTTTAACCCAAGCCACCTGTATGGACTCTTTCAAACATCATACAGGTAGTTCTCAAATTACGGCTGATGATTCAGCAGTTGTTCAAAATTACAACAGTGCTGAACAATAAGAGTTATGACCCCTGCCTGACATTATGCATCATCCCCTTAGTCACATGATCAAAATTCAGGCACTTGACAATCTGCCTGCCATTATACCAGCTGCCGAGGCACTGCAACTGTCCCTACTTGTCAATCTCTCCCCCACATCTCACCTGCCCAAAGCTGCCTGGGTCCTGGAGGCCTCAACTTGATCCTTAACTACTTCTTGTCCCAGCACACCTGGCTTCACTTACCTTTGTGTTGTTCTGCAGCTGCTGTCTGGTGCGCCTTGCACTATCTTGCTGGCAGGCCCCATTGTTCAGAAAGTTCTTTTTCCAAATCTCTGAGGCACCCCCACTCTCTGCTTAACAACCCACATGATCACTTAATGATCTCATCTGGGAATTCCAGGATTGCAATTATTGAGAAAAGCAGTCACTGCACGCCTCAACATACAACTGCAATGACTTATGATGAAAATTCCAGTTTTGACTATGATTGTAAGTCGAGGACAACCTGTATGAAATTCTCTGGAGTTCACAGAGTAAAATATGTTGCCTAAACCAGAATTCCCCACCTTTCTGGCTTTGCGGACCAGCTTGGGGGCAGGGGGGGATGGTTTGCGGGGTGGCAGGAAGCGTGCACCGTTCCATTTGCATGAGTGGCAAGCAAGCATGCCCACTGCTCACGCAAACGGAGCACACACACTTGCCCCCTGCTTGCACAAGTGGGGATGCACACATGCGCTCACCCACCCTTTTTGCAGTCTGGTTCTGAACTGCTCAAGACCCTGTAGTGGGCTACAGCGCTGGAGTTGGAGACCCTTGGTCTAAACTATTGTTATTTAATTGCAGAAGCCATTGGTGGTAGAAATGTCAGCTTTGGCAGACCTTTTGACTTGACTGATTCACCATGCCAAAGCAGTAGGAAAATACCATAACTGAAATACATGTAGTAGTGGGGAACAATAAAATAAGAATTTGGAAGTCATCTGTTAGACACAGTCCCAAGTTGAGCTCACTTATGCACACACAGCCTGTTGAGGCATGCAGATCTTGTAAGTCCTCCTTATTCTCCAGCTGGATTTTTCAGATATGTGCAACTAGAACAGAAAAGACAAGTCCTGGTCAACGTCTGGGAAATAATTAGGAACACTTTCAGTTTCCACCAAATACTGAGTTATATCAAGTCTTTCTGGAATACATGGAGATCCAATGAATCTAAAGTAGCAGCAAAATTTTACTGATTAAAATGTACATTTATGCTCTTTCTTTCTTTCACACACACACACACACACACACACACACACACACACACACACACACACGTACACCAGTGCAGAAATCTGCACTTACAGACCTTTTTCTCAACCAGGCTGCCAGTCACTATCTAGAACCCCAGTTTTGGATGCAGGACAACTCAACTCAACTCAAAGATTGGGCTGGCTGGGCTTCAGGAACTCTTTTCTCCCCAAAAGTCCTTCCTTTATTGAATCAAAAGACTGGTAACTACCGGTAAATTCACAAGTGTGGTACGTGTGGATTGGGTTGGGGTGTTTTCCATTGGCTCAGGCCCAGCCTCCTTTCTCTGCTTCAGGAGACATTTCTTCTTTGATCCCAATCAATTTGTTTCCTTCTTATCTACTTCCCTGAAGGGATTTTTTTAGACAAGATTCCTGGCTTTTATCCTCTCTGCTTATGACCCTACTTCATCTTTAGATGATGGCAGCTTTTACTGTTTACTTTTCTTTGCTTAATTTACTTATTCAGAGGTATTTTGCATTAAGACCCTTTGTAATTAACAACTCAATCTATGTTTTCATCAGTTAATAATGAACCATTGTTGTACCACTCTAGTCCGCTCCTAAAATTGCTGTCTATTTTAAAAAGTTAGCACCAAATGTTATACATACTTGTAGTGCAACAGTTAATTCCCAAGAAGGCAGTTTCATAATAGAGATTTCATTTATTTAAAGAATCTGGCCAAAGTTGCATGACTTTTGTTTTAGAAGGTCTTATTGTTTTGCTGAGAAAGGGAACGATAACAAAACTAAATCTGGTTTCCTCCAGATTATTTATATTAATTGTGCCATTACAATTTGAGAAGTTTTTAATCCATATATTTAAAGAGCTGTCTGAATAGAAAATACAACAACAAGCAGATTTTGATTGAAACAGAAATAGCCAATTGTTTTACTTCTTATATGAAGGAGCCGAAAGAGACATTGCAGATGTAGAATGTCCACTTTTGGAATCTTTTTTCTTTCTTTCTTTCTTTCTTTCTTTCTTTCTTTCTTTCTTTCTTTCTTTCTTTCTTTCTTTCTTTCTTTCTTTCTTTCTTTCTTGGATAATGCACGTTTGTCTTCTGCAAATGAAATCAAATATTGAAAAGGTATTTGAATCACCCCAGATATGGTGCTAGGTCCACTGAGCATGATAACCTGGTCACTTAAGGCTCTAACACCATGGTGGCGAACCTATGGCACGCGTGCCACAGGTGGCATGCAGAGCCTTCTCTGTGGGCATGCGTGCTGTTGCCCCAGTCCTAGGCCTTCAGCTGGGTTTTATAAAACCTTTTCGCTTTAGGCCTCCACCGCTGTGTGCAAAAAAAAAAAAGGTTCAATCAATCAATCAATTTCAACTTCTTGTGGGGGAAAAAAATTTCTTGCAAAATTGGAATTGATTGATTGAACTTTTTAGTCCCACCCAGTCCGCTGTTACCACCGTGGTCACGCCCACCCAATGGGCCACGCCCACCCGGCACCCGATGATACATAAGTGGGTTTTAGGTTGCAGTTTGGGCACTCGGTCTCTAAAAGATTCGCCATCACTGCTCTAACAGTTGCTTCTGCATAAAATGTTGAGTCCAGTGGAGTTTTAATATTATATGAACCATTTGATAAATATGGCTCATTATGTGGCGTGAACATAGAAAATGGATTAATTAATTTGGTGAATTAAACATGTTATATGAACCGAACCAATGAGTTACATTGTTGAGAAGTAAAAGTACTTCCCCAAATTTGTTGTTCCTTATGTAACACTACAATTTAAGGCCTGGGGAGTATTAGCAGATACATATAAATACTGAAAAGGGGGAACCCTTTGAATTTAACATTATTCCTAACACAATTAAATTGTCTATAATAACATGGGTAGACAATCTTTGGAATATTTAGAACTTTGAGAAGATGCTATCAGAACTGTCACAAAATGGATGCTTGGGGGGATAATCAAGAAGAGAACCAACCTAGAAATAAGGAGAAATTTCCTGATAGTAGAACAATTAATCAATGGAATGGCTTGCCTTCAGAAGTTGTAGATGCTCCATCACTGGACGTTTTTAAGAAGAGATTGGGTGACCATTTGTCTGAAATGGTATAGCAGGGATTCGACTAGAATTATTCTGTTGTTCTGTTATAATTATTTACAGAATGGTTGCCATAATGGCCAAGCCAAGTCTTATGACCCCCATTATCCACAAAGCAAAAAAGTCCTCATGCTCAGGAAGCTTCTTATCATTGGATTTATTAATAGTTTCTCTTCATAGACCGAGAAAGTGCTGGCTGAAACCCACTGGTAATTTGTTGTTTTCTATGAGCGCCAGTGGGACCAATACTGGGTCCAGAAAAAGTATTGTAAATACATTTCATGCAACCTGCCAGCTCTCCCTCCTTTTTAAAATTAAAAGTATTTTTACAATTGGTATCCAGAATGTGATAAATACCAAAGGAACAGTTTATTGGGATCCCCTTGCCCATTTTTATTTTACAAGGAACAATGTGCATAAACAGTAAGGCCGTCCCAGGGCAAAAACAAATGCTGTCATATCTGATTGGCCAAAATTGTTTTTTCAGCTCAAGTTCAGGCACAGCCTGCTTTTTATTAAATAATTCTAAACTTTTGCAGAAAATTGGCTTAGGCTTTACTTTTCAAAGTTTTTAATGCTACCTCTGTTACTGGTTTCAGGGGTTGGACTTAATAAATGGTTCTTTTATTTATGACTCAATATTCTGTGCTGGGATGGTTTTATGACCTTGGCTATTTGGCCTTCTGAGGTTAGCAGGCAATCCATAGCTTGTTTTCCTTTCTCATTTAAAGCTAATGGAATTAACTAATTTAACACTATTTTTTGGATGGAGGAATACATTGGTTGGTAAGATCAATTTTTATTCCTCAGTGCCAGGGACACTGAACAGCATCCTTTTATTAAATTTCTTTATTCCCTCAAATAGTGAGTCAAAATAATGATATATAATTTTATATCTGATCCTCATTTTTTTAAAAAAAAAATAATAATAATGAACCAACTATTCCACCATGAAAGAGGACAAAACTGACACTTTTCTGAAGCAACGATGGCTTAACTGCCTAAGACAGCCGGATGGATGACTACCAAAATTAGCAAAGTCATGAGCTGATCAGTGATTTTTCATGCCAAACTGTCCACTTCCTTTATCTTTTATTTTTCTTATCTCATCTCATCTCATCTTCAGAAAGAGAGTTTATTGGAATTCGATCGGTCTAGAGATGGGAGCTGCAAAATAAGGGTGAAATGGTATCAGTAAAACCACTGAAAGAGGACACTAAAGCATAACTTGTTCAGTGGGTTGTGCTGCGCTAGCCTTTCCCCCAAATGTCTAAGTAGGATTCATGACAGGCAGACCTTTGTGTCCTCATTTGAATGCATCAGAAGCAAAAAGAAAGACAATTTTAAAAGGCTGTTGCTAGGGGATAATTTGTCCAAGTGAATAGGCCCATTCAAGTATCTGGAGTGCTTTTTTCTAATTGTCTCCGAGTGGGAGCAAGAGAAGGGGGAGGAAGCAAGTCAAAATGAGCTTTAAACTCATGAAGAAAAGAAGAATTTTTCATGCTAGTTTACGTATTGCTGAGTGAGCCAATCTACTAATAATTATAAATTTGAGATTTGACCCTGCGGTCATTAAAATCAGCAGGAGAGTTGTTGTTGACAAGAGATATTGCATGTTTTTCAGCAGTGAAGAAAATAATAATGTGGCTGTACTGTTTTTGTATTCTGCTATAAGCCACTGGAGTTTCTTTGTCCTTTGATATTTTGATTACTTTAAAATAAAAACTGGCTTATCCAGACTAGCCAGTTGCCTTTTCAAGGGAATAGACTGATGACTGTTTCTGGAGGACAGAAATAGGCAACATCATTATCAACTAGTCCCTCAATTGTCATCATAGCTTGTTTTTGTTCTCCATCTAAAAATACACTTTCCCATGTTATATTCTGTTCAGTGCGCTGAACTGTCTGTTTTGGAATACACATTTCAGTTTGTTGCAGTTTAATCCCAGCAATCCACCAGCTACTCTACAAAGGCAGAAACACCCTTCAATTCAGTCAGTGCTGACCACAATCTTTAATAGTTTTAAGAGCTACCTTTACTGTGCTATTACAGATAGTCCTTGACTTACGACCACAATTGACACCAACATTTCTGTTGCTGAGTGAGACAGTCGTTAAGTGAATTTTGTACCATTTTACGACCTTTCTTGTTGTAGTTGTTATGTGAATCACTACAGTTGTTAAGTTACTAATATAGTTGTTAAGTGAATCTGGCTTTCCCCATTGACTCTGCTAGTCAGAATGTCACAAAAGTTAGTCACACGACCCTGGGACACTGCAGCCGTCATAAATATGAACCAGTTGTCAAGCATCTGAATTTTGAGCACATATCCATGGGGATGCTGCAATGGTCGTAAATGTGAAAAACAGTCATAAGTCACATTTTGTCTTGTATATAGAAGGTTACTGGTTCATACCTGAAAGACATATCATTGTTTTTAATTTCAAAGTTTCTTTCTTATACTTAAAAACAAAAAAAGGAGTGGTGGTTGAACCATTCTGTACCAGTCTATGCTTGGGCCCATCAATTCAGGATTATAAAACATGCATATCTTTGCAGCATTGGACCTTGCCCACATCTGTTCTGCAGCATAATCTACCAGTTACGGAAATGGCAAGATGGGCAATGCAATACAATCAAAATTGTGCCTTTTGTAGTACTAGAAGAGACACAAGCTTGTTACTGTCCATGGCATTCATGCATTTAATTCCTGCAGCGTTTACTTCTGACCTAGTTGGAAATTTGTACTTAGACAAGTGGTGGATTCGTTTCGGTTCTTGGAAAGAAGCCCTGCAGTGAGATTTCAGTACTGTATGAACTTTGCTTACAACCCACTGAAAAATACTGTAATGAGTGAGAGGCCAAAGCATGCCAGAATGTTCCAGATGAAATTACAACAAAGCAAAAGGAAAAGATGTGTATATTCATACAGTCATAGGATCATAAAGTCCTGGATTCTTAGGATACATTTCTATGGGAAAGAGGAAAGATCTTTGTCATTCTTGAGAGACAGAATCAAAGATTACTTCATTACCCTTGAAGCAAAATTGAAAACAAATCAAGATGCACACAATCGCTTCATAAAATTATTGGGAATGTACAGAGATCAAAATGTGATGCACATGAGGGTCTGCATCTAGGACCCGCACTTTTTTCTGGGCTTGTACACCTCCTCTCTACTGGCATGAAATTATCATAAAAGACATGGTGTTTAAGGTATATGTGACAGCAACTACTTGTCCACCCGTGTGCTGAATCTTCTTTTGTCCTTCCAATTCAGATTCCTCCACAGTCACAGGAGCTATTGCCTTAAATTCTCTTTGAGTTCAAGGAAGAGATAGGAAATAGAGAGGTGGGGGGAAAATGATACCTAGCTCTAAGAAAAAAAGAATTAAGATCCTTCAATATCTTGTTCTGGAATAAAATAGAGTTTTGGCATTAAATCAAATAGTTCTGTTAGACTGCCTGGCAGACCTTGAAAGAAATTCTAGGAGACTTGATTTTGCACAACTTAGTTTGATTTGAACCTACCTGGAGTCTCTCTGACATATAACATGGCATCTCTAGATAATAACCTCTAATGCATATGGGAATGAAGTCATCAGAGTGAAGGTGCAAATTCCCTCTTATAACCTTGGATAGTTCAAACCTATTGCCTTTCTTCAGTAGATCCTTTTTGTGAACTCCTTGGCCTTGAAGTTGAGCAATTCTGTATTGTTTCTATAACGGGCTTCTCTGTGTTGAGAACTGCTGGCTCTCAGCTGGACTGTCAGAGATTCTGTATGTGTCCAAATTCAAATATGTGCTGAACAAGATGCAGAAAATACATTCACGCATGGTCCTCTCTTCCTTTTAAAGCAGGAAGCCAATTAATATGCCTAAAGGAATGAGAGATGCAAATATCAATTCCCTTCACTAAATGGGCATCAACAGGTATATTTGATCCATTTGGCAAACAGGGTTAGCTGCAAGCTCGGGAGGGTGCAGTGAATAGGGAAGAGCATCACCTCTTACAAAAAGCAATTTCAGCCATTGTAAAACATCATGCTGTGCCCTCTTTTCCCCTGGTCACATGACTGCAATTTGGGCACTTGGCAACCAACTTACATGTACAACTGATTGTCGAGAGCCTCATGATCGTGAGATTGCCATTTGCAACTTTTTCTGCCAGCTTCCCCACAAAATCAATGGGGAAGACATCAGGGAAAGCTGCAAGCAGAGGGGAACTGTAATATTTCAGCCAGCAACTCTTTTTGCTCCATCCACTTAATGACTCAGGAGATTACTTAACAACTACAACTGGGAGTCATTGCAGTCATTGAATTGAACAGTGATGTGGGCATTTTGCTTAGTGACTGCTTTCTCAATGACTAAGATTCTGGTCCCAGTTTTTGTCATAAGTCAAGGACTACCAGAGTGATGTCCAAATTACCTTGGAGATTTTGTACATTAGTATGTGTCATGGTCCTGTGACGATGTATGAAGTTTTTCTTTTTACTACGGTAGAAACAGATGATTACATTGCCAATTATGTTTTCTTGTCCCATGCTCATGAAAATGGAGTACTACCAGTGGTGGGATTCAGCCAGTTCACACCACTGAACCGGTAGCTAATTTTTTGTTGCCCACTTCCGAAAGTGGCATCCAGACAGGGAACCAGTTGTTCACATATTTGAATCCCACCACTGAGTACTACTCAAGTGAAATATAAATATTCAGAGCAGCAAATGATGTTCTGTTTATATTGTAATATAGACATAACTTGCCATACTGAACAAATTGTAACCTAAAATTAAAAAAACAATATTGATATTTCACTTTATAGTATTCATTTTGTAATGAAATGTTGTCTTTTAAGCGACACAAAGGTTAGTCTGCAATCTCCTATCACATTTTGTAAAAAATAAAAACACAAATCATTTCTAGGCAGGCCTTATGTCATTGAGAGGTATTTTTGTAAATAAGATGATGCTAAAGACTCTTTCATTCATCTTTTAAGTAATTTTTAAAAGAATGAAAGTTGTGGCAGAGAACCTAGCACCAGGGCTTTTTTTTTCTCATAGAACGCTCAGAACGGAGTTCCGGCACCTTTTTTGGATGGAACCTTGTAGGGTAGGCAAGGCGGGTTGTATGACATGTGTGAGTACCGGCACCTTTTTCTTTTACAAAAAAAGCACTGCCTAGCACACACCAAGAGACATCGAACAGCTCTGTGGACATAGTGGTTTCCCTGTCAGCCATTGCTGGCTTATGAAACTGCCATTTGATCATTCAAAAAAAGTGTAGGATGTTGCTGATAAGACTGCATGAGATGCTGATGGTATCTGGGGTTCTGATGCTTGGGAAGAACAAGGATAAGGAACTGAATTCACCCGGGAGTTCAGATGCCTCTCCCTCCCCATAGCGAAATCTCTATGATCAGGAAGAAGCAAGGAGGCCTGAGGTGAATGAAGGAAGTCAGCCATTGCTTCCATGTTCCTCTTTTCTACAGAGAAGGGGCTGATTATTATTGATGTTGTTGTTGTTGTTAGCTGCGAAGTCGTGTCCGACCCATCGCGACCCTATGGACAACATTCCTCCAGGCCTTCCTGTCCTCTACCATTATTGATAGACCTGATAAAAGGAGAGAGAGAGAGAGAGAGAGAGAGAGAGAGAGAGAGAGAGAGAGAGAGAGAGAGAGAGAGAGAGAGAGAGAGAGAGAGAGAGTGTGTGAGTGTGAGTGTGAGTGTGAGTGTGTGTGTGTCTGGAATGTCTGATGGGAAGCCCAAAAGTTTATTTCTGCTGGAGACAGAAAGATTCATTGCATGGCAAAACCTTTCATTGACTTTGTAGCTGGTCCTAAATCTGATGAAGAAGAGGCCATTCAGGTTTCATCAGCAAGACAATAGAAAGAATTTGGGGTGGAGGATTAAATTTACGGGTTGTTTGGTAAGTTGGCAAGGTAACTGTTGCCAGGATTTTACAGACATTTACGGTTGTCCAAACCCTTTGAAAAGAATGTAGCAATTTGAAAAAAAAAGGATGCAGTGAAGGGGGGGGGGTTGCTAATAAGCATTTCTGTTTGTTCAGAAAGGAATTTGCATCCTCGTTTGTAAGTCATTTGTCACTGTGATATATGCTCTACATTTATCCTGCACATACTATTATTAATGAGAAGTAAGATGAATGTCTATTATTATCTGCATAAGAAAGACAGCCAGGAGTAATTCAAAATTTGCTTGGTTCTTCCCACTGGAGATACACAAAACATAATAGTGTTGGAAGGAACCATGAAGGTCTTCTAGTCCAACTCCCTCCTCGAGCAGAAGACCCTATGTCATTTCAGATAGATGGTTGTCTAGTCTCTTTTTGAAAGCCTCCAGTGATGGAGCACCCACAACTTCTGAAGGCAAGCTGTCCCACTGATTAATTCTGTTAGGAAATTTCTCCTCAGTTCTAGGTTGGTACTCTCCTTGGTTAGTTTCCAACCATTGTTTCTTGTCTTGCCTTTCAGTGCTTTGGAAAATATTTTGATTCCCCTTCTCTATGTAGGAGTTCCTCAAATATTGGAACAGTGGTATCATGCCCCCTCAGTCCTTCTTTTCATTAGAATAGACATACCAATTCCTGTAAGCATTCTTCACAGTACCAAGCAACACTTTGGGTGTTTTGTCCTGCAGCCCCTTGATCATCTGTCCTCCCGTCTTCCTCTTCCCTGTACAGAGCAATGGGGGAGGAAATAGATGCCTATCCTGGACATTTGCAAACGACTGTTGAAGTCAAGTGTGTGGTTGCATGACATTGGGTGTTTGTGCACAGCGAATTTCAGCCCGCATTGTTGAAGTTAAAACCTTTACCTCCCATCTGTTTATAGGTAGTCCTTGACTCACAACCACAGTTGAGCCCAAAATTTCTGTTGCTAAGCAAAACAGTTGTTAAATGAGTTTTGCCCCATTTTATGATGTTTCTTGCTACAGCTGTTAAGTGAATTACTGCAGTTAGTAACACAGATATCTGGCTTCCCCATTGATTTTGCTTGTCAGAAGATCACAAAAGGTGATCAAATGACCTCAGAACACTGCAACCCTCGCAAATACATGCCAGATGCCAAACATCCAAATTTTAATCATGTGACCATGGGATGCTACAACGGTCATAAGGGTGAAAAATGGTCATAAGACACTTTTTTTCTGTACCCTTGTAACTTTAAACTCTGACTAAATGAATGGTTGTAAGTCAAGGACAACCTGTACATCAAATTGTTCCTAACAGCTGACTATAATATTAAAATGTATGTTTTTTATATAATTCTATCATTTCTTCTTATTTCCAAACTCTTTGAAAAGAATGCAAAGTAGTTCCTTAAAAGTATCCACTGAGATAAATCAGTCGGTTTTAGACTTTTCAAAGCAATCACTCAGACAAGATTGTAAATCCATACTCCTTGGGAAGACGATACAAGAGCCAATTGTTTGAATAGTTTTGGAACTTCTTTTGATATCTAGCTATCTCTATAAGTGGCTGAACAAAATTTACATAATAAACATTTTCAACTTTAACTGCCCTTAGTTTTACTTGTCCTTTAAATATGTTAGAGATCATAAATGTTTGGAGGAATTAAAAACTGGAATTAAAAACCCACCAAGAGATAACTACTTTTACAGTTGATGTACAGGAAGTTTTGGATGTTTGCAACTCTATCTTGGTTATTTTCCCATTGAATGCATATTTCACGTGCCTTTAAAATTAATACTGGAATATTTGTACATTCTGTGGCCAGATTTTTGCACTTTGGGGATCCATAATATAAATATGCTGTATTTAAACGGATAATGAGTATTTCACTGATGTAGTTTGCTAAAATTCAATAGTTGTTTTGGATTTTCTATAAAGTATGGAGAATGCAAATGACAAAAATCATTGAGGGAGATGGGTGGTGTAGAAACATAAAATATAAATAAATAAAATAAAAAAATTAATAATGCAATTATATTCATACATTTATTGAAATCAGATTGATTCTATCAGTTTTTCATCATAATCAGCAGTGTAAGAATCAGAACAGAAATAATCAAATATTATTCTTAAAAGTATATTTTCTTTTGTTTTCTTAAAAATTTACTAAATATCACCCACTCTGTTGTTTTCAATGTTAAATGTGGGTTTTATTTTTATTTTGTTTTATTCGTATGATTACTGACACAGCATGCAACTCTGGGTGGCAGAATTATCATATGAAGAAAAAAAATGCAAGTATTTCTTGAATTACAATCCTGATGGTGCCTGCCCATCAAGGTTATAACTTGTGACAATTATAAACCAGGTCACCCACGTGATCAAGCTGATTTTAACAACCTTTTTTTGCAGTGGTCTTTAAGTGAACCAGTGGTTTGCTATAGGCCAGTTTTGCCAAAAAAAACAGAGGTAAATGCTGTTTTCAACAAAACTGCCATAAAATGTGGCCATAGGTCTATGGCAGGGATGTCAAACTGGTGGCCCACGGGCCGGATGCGTCATGCACAGGCTATGCCCATTCCAGCACCACAAAGGCAAAAAATGTTGCAATATGTCACATGATGCAATTGACTTTAACACCCATGGTCTTTGAGATACTGCAAATGGCCATACATATTGCCTAGTTGCCAAGCACCCAAAGTGCAGTCATGTGACATGGGGGCAGGGTCAGCCACGAGAACTTCCAATCCAGGTTGTAAGTACCCACTAGGACACGGGTGTCAAACTCACCAAGCCACGTGACATGACATGTCGCGACATATCGCGACTCTTCACATTGCTGGCAATGGGGTGGGTGCGGCTTTGGTATGATGAAACTGGCCCACAGGCCAGCACTTTGACACCCCTAGGAGGTCTGTGGCAACTGTTTTTATAAGTACCCCTAGGGAGGTCTGTCCTATGTAAGTCAAGAACTACCTGTGGTTCATCTAATTCAGTAACTTGTCATTTTAGGTTAGTATCACATCTCCAAGGTCTTGACAAGCCATTTATCTACCCATGCCAGTACATACAAATCTTGGTCCAGGCCCTAAGTTTGCAAGCTTCCTTCTTGTTCCTGAAGATCAGTGTTTACTCAACCTAAGATATGTGGACTTCAACTCCCAGAATTCTCCAGCTAGGAGTGAGAAATACTGCTATAGACCAGGGCTCTTCAAACTTGGCCCTTTTATGACTTGTGGACACCAACTCCCAGTATTCCTCAGCCAGACATGCTGGCTGAGGGATTCTGGGAGTTGAAGTCCACAGGTCATAAAAAGGGCCAAGTTTGAAGACCCCTGCTATAGCTGGAATTTCTGAGGGTGACCTGAGCTCACTCACTGGAAGTCTTGAAAATAAACTGCTGGAGGAAGTGCCTCTGGATCTTTAGGTGAGATAAGACTCATTGGCATGCATGGATAATGCCAGATCATCTTGAGTTACAACAAAAATGTTGCAGTTGCATTACAAATGCTATTTTCTTCAGTGTGTCTGAATACATAACTCTTCTGTCATGAAATGGCAACTGCACTTGTGCTTGGATTAAACTATTTCGAAATGCAGATTTTCTGTTCTGAGTGATCCTCCGCTTAAAAAAAAACATCCCAGTGAAACTAGATATGTCTAGAAGGTTTTGTTTGGACTTGCTTTCTTTGATACTGGTTTTCTATATGTAGTTTTGGGAACGGGAGTAGCAAAGCCAGACACTTGACCCAAGCCACACTTCAAAGGTTTCCGGAGACGAAGATCTCATTTAGAGATTTGCAGGATTTTCCCTTCACTTAAGGCTATGGTGTTCCTGCTGTTTGGAGAGATTAAACCATGCTTTAAAAAATGGGTCTAAACTGTTTTACTCCATCATGCAGTTTCCTAAAGGCTTTTTCTTTCTCTCTCCCAGTGTTTAAACTGCACATCTGCGGCAGCAGCTGAGTTTCAACCTGCTAGAGGCGTGAAAGACACATGCCTTGTCATGGATGTAAGAACATTCCCGAACTAATTTATAATCAGCAAATATTATTATAGATTATCCCCCAACTCGGTATCCCTTATTGTTAAGTCCCCACTGTTAATTCCCTCTTTGGTAGACACACAGCAACAGCCAGCAATGATAAGCACAGACAACTTAATTTGAAATGGCATACATTTCATGTTAGACTTTGGCAGCTACTTCAACTGAAAGTAATTCTTCCCACTCATAGAGCCTCATTAACAAGATTTATTGAGCTAGGAATGAGGAGGATTATTGGAATTTCATCAGCTAAATGATTACTTACACAGAATTTAATCTAACTCTGAAATATCTCACAGTGGAGGCTTGCTCAGTTTCCTCTCAATATCTTTCTCATAAAGTTGTAGGAAAGTAAATTTCTTTGCATGTAATGGAAAATCTTGCTGCTGTTTACTAAGCTGTCTCTAGAACCTTTATCAATCTGTGAATTATCTTGTACAATTTGCAGGTGCTCTCTCCAGGTTATAAAGGTTTTACTGCCTAGCTAAAAGCAATCTCTAAAGGTTTTACTGCCTAGCTAAAAGCAATCTCTTGTTGCACGGGGTAACATAACAAAATAAGGATCTTATTAAAAGGAACTGCAGCTGTGTGATCCTTTAGCCCTCTGTAATACCAAACTGTTACAATTACACAACAGCACCAACAGAATTCCACATAACTTTACCTCTTATTATCTACTTGCACCTGTTTGGTTACTACATAGGAATTAAATTGGGAGGAATAGTAGCAGACTATTTAGGACGCTGAGCTTGTCGATCAGAAGGTCGGCAGTTTGGCGGGTTGAATCCCGAGTGCCGCATAACAGAGTGAGTGCCTGTTACTCGTCCCAGCTTCTGCCAACCTAGCAGTTCGAAAGCACGTAAAAATGCAAGTAGAAAAATAGGGACCACTACGGTGGGAAGGTAACAGCGTTCCGTGCGCCTTTGGCATCTAGTCATGCCGGCCACATGACCACGGAGACGTCCTCGGACAAGCGCTGGCTCTTCGGCTTTGAAACGAAGATGAGCACCGGCCCCTAGAGTCGGAAACGACTAGCACGTGTGTGCGGGGGAACCTTTACCTTTACCTTTATATTTCTAAGGCCACTCAATTCTGTCATTTTCAAAAGTCTTCTATCTGAATTGGTTATTTATAGGTGGCACATTCTGTTGGGATCCTGCCACTCTACACTTGGAGATGATTCTGGATCACCTTAGCTGATGATAATTGGCTGTATGCACATTTGTGCAAGAGGAATACTAGTGCTACCTAGCATATGCTTTCAATGTTTTTTGTAGGTTTGATACAAAAGAAAGAACCAACAATAACAGCACCCTATTGAAAAAGAAGAAATAAATTGTAAATGTAAATGTGACAGAGCGGTCAAGAGTACTGGACAACTGTAAATCTTTTTGAAGTTTCATAGACTGTTTTCCTATTATAATAACAGAATAATAGAGTTGGAAGACTTTGGAGGTCTTCTAGTCCAACCCCCTGCTCAAGCAGGAGACCCTATACCAGGCATGTCACTCACGCTGTCACATGATGTCGCGCGATGTATCGTGACATTTTCCCCATTGCCAGCAATGGGGTGGGTGCAGTTTCAGACAAATAGTTGCCCGATTTCTTCTTTAAAACCTCCAGTGTTGGACACCCACCACCTCTGGAGGCAAGTCGTTCCACTGATTAATCAATTGTTCTAACTGTCAGGAAATTTCTCCTTCGTTCTAAGTTGCTTCTCTCCTTGATTAGTTTCCATCCATTGCTTCTTATCCTGCCTTCAGGTCCTTTGGAGAATAGATTGACACCCTCTTCTTTCTGGCGGCCCCTTAGATATTGGAACACTGCTATCACATTATAATAATAGATGTATTTGCATACGACTATGATTGAGCATTCTTTCAGGAAGGAAGGAAGGAGGGAGAAAGAAAGAAAGAGAGAGAGAAAGAAAGGAAAGAAAGAGAAAGAAGGAATCTCATTAAACCTTTCACTGTAGTTTTTAATATGAAATGGTCTGCAAGTTATTTGTTTTACTTCTAGAGGAACAATAATAGGGCCTGCATGTTTTAGGTTTAAGCAGATTTTCCCCACATTCTCTTTCTCACGTGGATTTTGGGTTAAAGAAAAAAATTAAAGCATGTACATAAAGTATAAATTATGGCGTTTATTTGATGTCTAGCTTGGATTAGTTACTAGAGTGACTGACTTTGGAAGACAGTCAATACCAGCACAGGTCATAAGTGTCTCAGAGTCCAGAGATCACTTGATTTTGTTTGTTCTAGGGAACAGGACAGGATCTCTTTCATAATCAGCACAATTCTCTGATATTTTTTTTTACTTTTGCAACAAATGAATGCTTCAAATTCTTGACTATTGAGAATATTTGATCAAACACCAATCGTTGCTAAAGGAATTCTGGATGTCTTGGCAGATGTTTTCTTTCCATCCTTGTTGCTTTCCATGATCCTTGTTCAGATTTAGCATAGCTCAAAGATTCACTCATTTATTTTTTTTAATCTGACAACGAAAAAAGAGCACATCTTGAGTTACTGAAATGCAGAAGTAAAGTTGAAATTGACCTGTGTTTTTAGCAAAATGTTAAAGGTTTTAGTGCACAACAGGGACACATATCCTAGAATCGCAGCCAGAGAACCCTTAATAGTTGTATAGAAGAAAGAATCGCGGTGGGCATAACTCTTATGCAAATAACATTTGCTGAATTTCCATCTTTTATAATAGAGTTAAGGCATCTGCCTTACCACTTTTTTTCTATTGAAGTAGATAAGCACAGTTATTTAAAACTGAAAGTAGACACAACAATTGATTGAGTGTGTTTTTTAAAAATAATCTACATCAGGCAAATAACTAACCAGACAATTTAATTTCTTTTTATGCTGCATTCCTGAAGAAATCCCTCTTCTGAATTTGATCTTTCTATTTGGCAGTCTCTTCTTCCTTGCTCCAGAGGACTTCAGCCAAAAATATTGTTTGTCAGTGATGAAAAGCTTGCTATTCTTTTGGGGGGGGAAAATGAATTCAAGTTGCTCTATCCAACTTTGAAAGTCCTTGGTGGGTTATGCTATCTCCTATGTGGTGGATGAAATTGCTTAGATAATGCTAGTCATTATTGCTTTGTTTATGCCTGCTTCTCCATCTGATTTGACAATAATTATATTTCCAAATCATTTCCACATTTTTCTTGGGGAATTAAGTGGGTTATATTAATTTGAATTTTTAAAAATTATCTTCATTAAGAGATTGGTGTGCAATGAGTATTTTCCTAGTAAATAGACAGTTTCCTATTAAGTATTTTTTTAAAGATTTGCAACTGAGGAAGAGGATAAATTCCCTGTTCATTACTCCATTTCCTTCCTTCCTTCCTTCCTTCCTTCCTTCCTTCCTTCCTTCCTTCCTTCCTTCCTTCCTTCCTTCCTTCGCAGCTTCTCTCCACTTAATGGAATTTGCCTTTTTAAAAATTAATCTAGTCCTTAAAGATTAACTGTAAAGTCTTTCCACATGAAGAATGTGTGCCAAATAGACTTCATTAGGTCCCCGAAATCAACAATGTTATGAGCATTCAAGTGATTTCTTTTATATATATATATATATATATTGCTTAACTGCAAAGCTGAAACCTCTGCAATGCTACTTTTTCAAAATTAGCAGTTTATTTATTTATTTATTTATTTATTTTAGTCTCTCAAACACAGAAAGAACATGCTGCACCTTCTTTCTGTTGTTTGAGCTTTAGGTCCCATCAGGGGAATGTTTCCTTGACTGCCAAGGACACTCTCCCATTCTGAAATAGAAGCTTAGATCTCACTGTCGTGGCCATCTCAACTGGTTTGACTTTACCTTGTGGACACTTCTGCTTGCTTTTTTGCTTTGCATTCCCTGTTAGTAGCCCAGAAAAGAAAAGAGAAGCATTAAACTCAAACCAATATTGTGAGTTTCCATCTTTACTTCAATACAAATGTATTTCACGGCACAGAACATGGTTATTTGAGGTCTGCCTGTCCCTAAGGATCTCTGCCCATCCCAGTATATTCATCAGGGTGGGTGCCTTCCGGGCCTCTTCAATTAAATCAGTGTCATCTATTGAGACCTAGGAAGTGTCTCTCACAGCTGCTTTACTCTGGAACAGCACTGTAGAATCAATATGGCTATTACCATGGAGAGTATTCTGTAAATTCTTGCTTCAGGCCTGTGGGGTAGAGTGGTTGCTGTGTCCCTGTCAGGTTTTGGGGGCATTGTGTTATTCCTGATGTTCGGCGTCTTTTTCTTGTTCAGGATTTTTAATATGTCAGCTACCCAGACATGTTTGAAATCAGGCAGGCTCCAAATGAAATGAATAAATGTTAGTTTTCTGCTTTCCCTTTTGTACAGAATTTTGTAATGGCGATTTCTTCTTAGCAGAATTTAAGGTCATTACCAATCACCTCGCAACTGTTTCTGAAGGTTTGGGAAGTAGAAAAGGTGGCAATATGGAAAAGCCCTAAAATTGTCATTTATTGCACATAAATGCATTATTATACTTTTGGTGTACATCATACTCCTATACTCTAAAGAATGGTTGCTAGAATTAGGTATGTCTAGTTCAGGGGTCGGCAACCTTGGCTCTTTTATGACTCGCGGACTTCAACTCCCAGAATTCCTATGCTGGCTATGCTGGCTCGGGAATTCTGGGAGTTGAAGTCCGCGAGTCATAAAAGAGCCAAGGTTGCCGACCCCTGGTCTAGTTTAATGAAAAGAAGGATTAAGGGTGACATGATAGCAGTGTTCCAATATCTCAGGGGCTGCCACAAAAAAGAGGGGGGGTCAACTTATTCTCCAAAGCGCCTGAAGGCAGGACAAGAAGCAACGGATGGAAACTAACCAAAGAGAGAAGCAACCTAGAACTAAGGAGAACAATTAATCAGTGGAACAACCTGCCTCCAGAAGCGGTGAATGCTCCAACAATGGAAGTTTTTAAGAAGAGATTGACAGCCATTAGTCTGAAATGGTATAGGGTTTCCTGCTTGAGCAGGGGGTTGGACTAGATGACCTCCAAGTTCCCTTCCAACTTTATTATTATTATTATTATTATTATTATTATTATTATTATTATTATTATTATTATTATTATTATTATTATTATCTGCGCGATTATGTATGAAACGTGTAACAGTGATACGCATTGTCATCGGGGCACTGGAAACTATGTCCAAAAACTTTGCAAAATACTTCAAGAAATTGCAGCTTCCTACAATAACTCCAGCAAAGCTACAAAAAAAACTGCGTTACTCGGAACATCTTACATTTTAAGGAGATACCTGGTTGATACCTAGGATGCTGGCAGCAACCCGTGTCAACCAGTAGTGCCAGTCAATTTGAGTGTTCAGTTGACTGAGGTTTATGTTTAATGAATAAAAGTTTTATAATAATAATATCTGTTCTAGGTCACCCTCTTGGTCTTGTGTTGGATACACCAAGGTGCTACTGGGTTGAAGGATTAGCTAGTGACATCACTATTGCCCAGGGGTTGGGGGCGCTTTTCACCAAAGTGGTACCCATCTCCCTACTCAAGGTTGCCTGCTTTCAAACTGCTGGGTTGGCAGGAGCTGGAGCGAATGACTGGAACTTGCTCTGTCACGCGGCAGCACTTGGATCTCGAATGCAGGCTTGCTGGTTGTCAACCCAGCATCCTAACCATGTGAGCCACCACATTCCTGGTTCTAAATTATATTCTATAAAGGGATGAACCATGGCTATATTCCCCATCAGGTGAGCTTCAGAGGCACCACAACCAAGTCCTTTACACTGTTCTTTTAAATACTTGTATGAAGCAAGTCATGTACGTGCAGTCAAAAGTTAACAACTGGGTAAGTGTTGTTGGAGAACTATGTGTTGAGACCATAGAGAGCCAGGTTGGAATGATCTTCTCAAAAAGAACTTGCTGTAAAAGAAGTAAGAAGTGAGGGCTTCCCTATGAAGCACTACATGCGGACTACAAAATCTTTCAATTACATCAGGGAGGGGTTAGTCAATTTCAGGATTTTGTACTCTGCAAGTCAGTGATAGGCCAGCCTATTTCAGAAATTAAAAGAGAGGAAGTGGCTGAAAAAAAATCATTACAGTAAGCATACTTTGCAGATGAGCTCAAAGTCTATTCCTAGTGTTTTAAAATCATGAACTGGTATTGCATTGGTTTAGTAGAACTTTGGACATTTCCACTACTTACAAAAATCTTCTGACTTAATTTATAAATCACTTGTTAATCATTTGTGCAACTTTGCTGCATTCATAGTATAAGAAACTCAGGAGACTAGTTTCTGAAGTAAATGTGGATGAAATTAATGTGTTCTTTTGTTCACCTAGGCAATTCAGCTTTCTTTTTCTCCTATTCAGATATATGCATTTATTTCTGTTGCTCAGGGAAGTTAGTCTCATTAGCCTTTCTGTTTTTAATTGCCCAAAGAATACGGCAATTAGCTTTCTTTTTTTAAAAAAAAAAATTTGCAACTTTCTCTTGGGGTTGCTCCAAAATGGACATACATTTGAAAAGAGGGACAGGAAAGAATTCTATAAAAAAAGGGCAAGTGAAAGGGGTCCCCTCCAGTTTGCCATAAAAGACAGGCCTGTTAATTTAAACTGGCTGCTCCCATTCTCTCTGAATCTACAGATGGCCAGCAAACAGAACAAGCTTTGCAACCCAGGGGGAGCAGCTACACAGCTGGACTCCTTGTAGCACAGCATTGCCTGTATTTCTCAAAAACACAAGGCTATTTATATGCTCTTTGGACTTGTATTGGAAAGGGACATTTCATTTGGCTCATGCCATTGACTGAAAGAGCCACAAAACCCGGAGACACACACACACACACACACACACACACACACACGGGGCAGTCTTTAGAAAATAAGCTACAGAATGGAATTGTTCTGCTGTTCAAAGTCCTGCCAAGATGGTGGCTGCTGAACGGGTTTCTAGCATCTGTAGGAGGGTTGAGAACTAGGAGAGGCCACCAAAATCAGGAGACAAAAATACTCCTTTCTCCTCTTCCAAAAGCCTAAGAGCATTCTGATAAACCTGTCTTCTGTTAGCACTTTCTCAGATCCTCAACAGGAAAAGGGATACGGTGAGTTGGTGGATTATGTGTATACAGTACATTGAGTAATTATTACCTCAAAAAAAAAAAATCTCAAATTGTCCTATCTGTTCTAGGTCAGATCATAGCTTCTGCCATATTAAACTTTGTGTGACTTTGCTGACAGAAATGCACACTCACCTTCAGTATAAGCTGAGCAGCTATGTTGGTTCATTGTTGAAGGCGATTAACAGAACAATACCTTGCTTTTCATGGGTTCTGTTTGTCAGATGGCATCTGCTGCTGAATACAGACTGAAATTGAAATTCTCCATCCCTAGCATATCACAAGGAGTCACTATATCATTCTAAATTCATACAAATCTTGCAGAATTCCAGAGACATATAGTAAACCTGCTCTATCCTACCAAAATATAACCAGAGACTGAGATTTCTTCTTCAATACACATTTTTCAAGTATCTCCACAAAAGTTAGCACTTAATTTTGCTGTGAGAGAAAATTATACTGAAATAACCGCTTGAAGATCTCATTTGAAGCCTATGTTCCTCAATCTTTACATGCAAATTAAAATACAGATTAATACTGTATTATAGGAAATGTAGGAATATTGTAATTAAAAGCACACTTTGTATGCAAACGAACTCATGATATTAATGGATTGTAACGCAGCTTCTCTAACAAGCCATGGTGATAAACAAAATGCTGGTGTGTTCTTTATAATGCCATACAGGCTACCTGAGAGACTGCTTGTCCAAAATCATGTCTGCCTGTCCCATGTATTCCAGCAGAATTGGTGGGCTCAAGGTGTCCTCCATTAAATGCTGCCATCTTGTGGGGCCTAGGAAGTGTGTGTGTGTGTCCCCTTTTTGTGGGGCCCAGCCTCTGAAAATGTTCCAGAAAACTTAGAAAACTTGTCTTTGGATCTGTGTCTGGGGTTAATGTTTGTTATTTTTAATAGGTCTTATTTTGTTTTGTGGGTTTTGTTATAAGAGCATTTTAATCCAGGATGCCTGTTGATTTTAATATTTTTAGGGTTTTTTTACCTGTGTGTACCAACCAGCATCCACCGGAGTTGGGCAGCCAATAAATTTAAATGCAAATTTTGGGATATTTATACAAGTACACAGGTCATGTCATTTTCATGCTGATCTCATAACATGCATATTTATTCACCCCACTTGCTCCCTCTAGGGATGTCTATGAAGATGCATAAAATTATAATTTTGCTGAACTTATGAGCCAAATCACCAATGAAACATTGTTCTGCTTTTAGGTGAACATGTTTGTTGAAGGTTTCCATGATGCCATAGTTCTTTATGTTCTGGCTTTACGGGAAGTTCTGAAGAATGGCTTCACAAAGAAAGATGGAGATAAGATTGTTCATCAGACATGGAACAGGACATACGAAGGTACATCCAGTCACATAAGCCACACTTTTTTATAAACAGTTTTGTTTTATTAAAAGCTGCCACTTTTTATCCTTGTTTCTTCATAGTACGTAGAGATTATGATTCCTGGATTTTGCTGATCAGCACTTCTAGATAATTGAAATGAAAAAAACCAATTGTCTCTGCTAATATTATGAAAGATTTTGTGATTGATTGATTGATTGATATTGTTAGCCATTTTTAAAACAGATGTGTCATGCAAAATCTTGTGCTCACAGCATAAAGTACAGGACTAGCATAGGAGTTTAAACAATCAGTTCAGGAGCTTCAAGTACCAACAAAGTCACAGGGCTTGAAGAGAGAACAAAAGAGGTCAGACTGAAGTGGTTATCAGAGGAAAAATTCTAGATAACCTTAAGACAACAATCGGTTTCTATGGAAGGAAGTTTCTGTGAGAAGAAAACACTCTGTAGGGTTACACAGATTGAAACCAATCCTTTGAATTGGGCCTGGAAACAACCAAAACCCCGAGAGAGTTAAAATGGAGCCCTTTAAAGAATAAAGCATAAGGATCTCTGAATGCTTAGTTTAAATCAATGTTTTCCAAACTTGGCAACTTGACGCTGTGTGGACTTCGTGCTGGCTGGGGAATTCTGGGTGTTGAAGTCCACACAGCGTCAAGTTGCCAGGTTTGAAAAGCACTGGTTTAAATAATCTTCACCCCTCAACCTTCTATCTTTTGTCCCCATTGTTCTGCCTGAAACGCTGTCTCTTGCGTTTGATTGTATAGTCTGCAAAAAAATAGAGTGGAGAATATTGAATTTAATCACAATATGTAGAGAATTGCATAGACAGTGCAGCTTTTAAATATGGATTGCTTAGCTCCCTATTGTATCCATGTTAATAGCACCAATATAAAATATCAGTAGCAAGCAGCAATATGTCCTTTTTGCAGTTATTTAGCAGCTCTTGACTCCCCTGTTTTTCAGGTTTTTCAACTGTTTTCATGTTTGTTTATTAGCTCGCCTCATTACATTACTTCCTTTTTTAATTTAGTTTTTTAATCTTAAAAGCTAAAATGTTCAGATGTCCATTGCCTACTTATCTGTTTAGTTGTAGTGTTACGGGGTTTTGTATTAGGTTTTGAAATTTTCATTGTGCATTTGGAAAGTAAGGGTTTCATTTTTTTTTCTTTTCTAGTCTTTGTGCCTGATTATTGAAACAACCACGCTAAGTCCTGCAAGCCTTATAATGTATAAATGTACGCAAAACTTAATGTGGACATCCACATAGAGATAAACTTTATAAAATAAGCAGGACATTCCTGGTAAGACCAGCAGCCCTTGTCAAATTCACCCTTCATTATGTACTGGGCAAAATTACCAAGCTTTTCAGTGGAAGTACTTAAAGAAACGGAAATGTTTCCTTTAGATAAGAACCCAACAATGAGTTCAGAAACTGGAATGGCTTTGAAAAACATCATCAGCCATTTTCTCAGCTGCAGTTACTTTTTCTTTAGGAAGAGAGCATTAAAGGAAATGCTTTAGTAGAAGGGAAATATTAGATTGACAGTAGAATTGCGGTGAAATATCATTTCATCTGGTATGCATTTTGAAATGAACTTCCTATTCCACATTTCCTGGATGAGCAATTATGTAGACTGTGCTCCTCTCAGAATTGGATAATGGGCTTTTTGGATCCCAAGTTATGCAAAGAAGTATGTATTTCGGGAGAAATGGTCCATGAAAAGGAATTTTCTTTTTTTACACGCAAAGAAGAGCAAAATGTAAGTTTGGCATAGAGTAGACTAATCTGTCTGACTTTATCTGGAAGGGGAAAAAAATATCCCTTCTAAATCTTTAATTGAATACTCCTCATTCTGGCACCTTCTGGATATGCTTGGAACTACAGTTCTCATAATCCCCAGCAAGGAATTAAGAGGCATTTTAGTATGATTATATCTGTAAAATATCAGGTTACAAGTCAAGCCCAAAATTTATTTTATTTTAATTCCATTTATATCCCGCCCTTCTCCGAAGACTCAGGGCGGCTTACAAGCTTAGCAGTAGCCTTCATTCTATGTATATGCCTGCTTATTAGGGCTTTCACACACACCCCAAGCGGCATTATTACAAAGTCAGCTTAATTGCCCCCAACAATCTGGGTCCTCATTTTACCTACCTCGGAAGGATGGAAGGCTGAGTCAACCTTGAGCCTGGTGGGATGCGAACCTGCACTAACTAGAGGCAGCTGGTGTTACTTAAGGAGGCATTAGCCCACTGCTCCACCAAGGCTCTGGTAAAAATTTGCATGTGTTTTTTTCTGTAAACAAGTTCAACTAATTCAGTGCCTCACATTGCAGAGATGATAGCACACAGCAGGTCCATTGATTTCAGTGAAAATTGCAATAGAAGGACACTTCACTAGCATATACGCTACTTTACGAATCAGTTAAGGAGTCAACTAGTGGTACCGTAACTTGTGTAGAAGGTTGTGGGTTGTGGAAGAAACAGGGAACTATTTAGTCAAGTTTTCTTGATACTGGTATTTGCTATCTCTTTACCTATTTTTTGACAGAGTTTCTACAAGGAAAGAAGAGGGAAAGAACTATTCCCTATGTTATTTCTATAGATTTTTTTTTATGTGCCTTCAAGTCATTGTTAATTCCTGGTGACTGGCTGGATTAGTCCCTGGGATTTTCTTAGCAAAATTTTTCAGAAGTGTTTTCCCATTGCCTCCGTCCTAGGGCTGAGTGTGTCTGCTGGTTTCGTGTTTAAGATGGGACTAGAATTCCTGGGCCCCTGGTTTCCAGCCTGGTGCATTAAGCATTATCCCAAACTGGCTTTCTAGTTCTACAGAGAGGGATCCTTAAAATTCTTTTGACTTCAAGTAAGCAACAGTGAGCATCCTCTGAGAAATGAGATTTTTCAGAGCAAGGTTTTTCATTGTAAATTAATTTCCAACGTAATTTTGTTGAGCTTTAATAGAATTTTTTTTAAAAAAAAGTTTGGGAAGACAAAGAATTCCAACATTCAACAAGTACATTTGCTTTCCAATATGACCTCTCTCTGTAAGCTATTCAAAGCCATTTACTTCTTGCTTCTTTTAACCCAGGGCAAGAGTTTTAAAGGCAAGGAAGCCAGTTTCTATTGGGAAGTGTTGAATAAGACTTGATTTCTTTCATTTCTACTAATAAGCTGAAATAATTTATCCTCTTGAGAAGGAAATGTTACATATTCTAGGAATGTAGACACAATTGCAGTCTCTTGGAATGCCAGCCAGACCCCTGGAAAAATGCTAGGATTCCTTACCATATCAGTCTGTAAAAATTCTGCCCTCTTTATGTTATTTTTTACTTGGAAACATTCAATGTTTTCAATTAATATATATATACATATATATATTCTTCAGGCATTGCAGGGCCAGTATCTATTGATGCCTCTGGAGAAAGATTTGGGGATTTTTCTGTGGTTGCCATGACAGATCCTGAAACTGGATCACAGCAGGTGAGTAAATGTTTCTAAATCAGCTTTGACCATGTTTATTCCCCTCTGGGTATGTTGAACGACCTAGCATGGGTACCAAGATGTCCAGGCCTGGGAGTTGAAGACTAACACCTCTAGAGTCCATTAATTTCAGGAAAGCTGTTCTAAATTACAAATTTGATTAAAATGTATACTTGTCCTGTTTCATTAAAACTTTGAATGGCATTTAGGTTCTAGAAATTTTAGGTATAACAATAATTTCTCCTACTGAATAGGAATTTGAACTATGCTTCTCCTGGACCAAGTCCAATTCTCTAATCATATCCTAAAAGTGCTTCAGTTTTATATTTGGCAACTCATAGAAATTGGGTAGGAATGTAGAAAAAAATTAAGGACAGCAATTATGAAACCAAGAAAGATTAAGGGAGTGAATGTAACTTTTATCCAGAACACCAAAATTACAATTAAATTAAGCATAATTCAAACAAAACCACTTGCCTGCAAGCAAGAACTGGTAGAACCACAAAATAGACAAAAGTAGAAAATGGACGCTAAAGTGCACATTGACCACATTTGGGGTACTTGGCAACTGGCTCATATTTATTTATTTATGTATTAATTTGCATCCTGCCTTTATTATTTTTAAAAATGATTCAAGGCAGTGAGCATACACAATATTCCTTCCTCCTTCTATTTTCCCCACAACAACCCTGGGAGGTGGGTTGGGTTGAGAGAGAGTGATTAGCCCAGTGTCATCCAGCTGGCTTTCATGGCTACGTCAGGATTTGAACTCACAGTCTCCTGGTTTCTAGCTTGGTGCTCTAACCATAAGACTAAATTGGTTCCAGCATCCCACAAACACATGAGTTTCTGGCAAATAAATGCCCATTTGGGAGAATGGATTTGGACTTATAACTGTGTTTTGTTTTACAACTGCCATAAAAACAGTCATAAAATTGGGTGTATGCCTTGACTCAATGACTGTTCCAACTTACAACCGAAATTCCAGTACCAATTGTAATCATGAGTCAAGGGCTACTGATATGAAGAGTTCATATACTGTGACTCACTAGCACCTTGAAAAGATTAGATAGAAGAATAGGTTGGCATAACCACAAGACACATTTTAAAACCTAGACTACCAAACTAACCATAATAATTAGCTATCTGGATATCACAAATATGACCCTAAGGAGTGTTTGAGTATTGGCATTGTGAAATGATAATGACTCCAAGGAGGAATACAAAATCCTAAATCCAAAATAACACAAATATTATATTTTGTAAAAATAGATGCTCCACTTTGATAATACATGATAGAAAATTGAACTAAAACCCATGCATGGCATGTATTTCTCATGCAGTTCCATATTTTGCCATTTGACAGCAAATAATAATAATTTGGGAAGATGAAGAGAAATAGGGAAGGCAATCTGTTCACTTCCCGCTGCTTTGAATTATCCTTGCAGCCTCTTGCAAGTAATGAGCAATCAAGCTATAATTTAAATTACACCATGTTCCTCTCTTTGTTCTCCAAAGGGAAAGATTAGAATCAGTTTACTAAGGTCAGCATTAGGAGAAGCTTCTGAATAGTAAGACTGGTTCAGCACTGCATGCAGTTTGTTTAACAAGGTGGTAAGCACTATTATCCTGCCAATATTATATCAGAAGGTGGAAGGGTATCTGAGAGGAAGTGTTATGCTTGCACGATTCTTTTCAATACTATTACAGCCAGTTTCTCCTTTCATACCCTTAGTATTTGAGGTTTGCCTAAAGTCAAATGTAGATTCCTGTTTCCTGTTAGTTTACTAAGCAGGCTTTGAAACAAAAAAAAAATCTGCAATTATAGAGCCTGGCAAATTAGAACAAATCAGTTAACTATTTCCTGTTTTCAACATAATGGGGAAATATTTTCTTTAATCAGAACTGCAATACTGAAGCCAGTATTCTCAGAAAGGGGAAGTCAGTGCATTTCTGGGTTCGTGACACCAGCATCACTACATCCAAACTCAAAAGTCTTAAGAATCTAGAAAAGATGCCATTCTGTTGAGCTTCTATTGGGGAAATAGCCTCCATTAGCAGAGCGGAAGTTATTACTTTCAGGTGATTATAATCTGCTGCTCAAGATGGTAAAATTAGGGAAATCATTGTAATGTCACTTTGTTGAACTGCCAGCTCAGTGAATTGGTTTGATTTGGCATGGACGAGCCTATTTGTGCTATTATCTTATTCATATAATCTTTTTGACTGCATTTACGATATTTTGAGGTTTGATGCCATATACTGAAAATTTATCCTCTGAGCCTCTGAATTAATTAATTGATTGATTAATTAATTAATTTATACTCTGCCCATCTCGCTGTTTGGGGCAGCTTACAATGTCATAAAAATAGAGATACAAAAGCCATTATAAATCTAAAAACAGATTAAAAATTGCAAAAGATTAAATACAAAGTTAAAGAACATGAGGTTACAGCAGAGTGGTGTTGGTGCCTTCTCTGTCCCTGCACCAACCAACTCCAGGCTACGGCTTCTCCGTCAGGGCCCTACACCAACCAGCAGAGCCAGGCTTTAAGGCTCTTCCTAAAGGCCAGAAGGGTGGCGACAAATCTCACCCCAGGTGACAAAGTATTCTGGAGGGTGGGGGCCATGGCGGAAAAGGCTCTTCTCTAGAGGGGAGGGTTAGAGAAGAAGGCATCTGGCCTGTGTCTCCATTTGAATCTGTAAAGGAAGAAGGCAATAACCATAAAGATTCGAAGTTCCCTTTTTCCCACAAAAGGGATAACACGAAGTAAAATGATGGGGGGCTGACCAAATGGGGTTGAGGGAAGGGGGGGTTGAACCGGGAACTCTGTATAAAGTTTCAATCTGTAAAACAATATCAAGTCCTGTCTTGTATTTCCACAACCAAGCATGTCCTAGTAAAAATTCCTTTTGGACTAGAACTGACTCCAAGAGTTTTTTGTTTTCCTAAGACGTGGATTGGGGTGGGTCCTGACAGCGTCCCCAATTGTGTGTTTCTCGGGCAACGGTGATGTCACCAGCTAATCCTTTCAACCCAGAAGTGCCTTGGTGTTTCTGACAGGAGTGCTATGTTATGCTCTTTCTCTTATCGCATGCCAGCCCTACCGGCTGCTCACACTTCCTGATTGAAAGAAATTCCAGATAAGAGTTCTTTCATTGATTCTTCCTCCAGGATTCCGTGGAAAAGTGGGAAGTTAGAAACTGGGGAGAGCAGTGAAAGCCGAGGCCCTAAATTGCTCACTTAATCCAAATCTTGCCCCAAAGATAAGAGAATTTTGCCGCTACTTTGTAAAGTAAGCAAACTGTTTCCACCAGGTTGAATGAGAAAGATTAACAAAACAAATGCATTATAAAATATTAAAATGGAAGATGTCAAAAGAGAAACTATATAAAGGTAATCAAATGTCCAGAGGTCATCTGAGGCAAGATCAAAGGATTCAGCATCCTGAGCCAAAGAAAAAAATATTGATTTCATTCTCTGCAGATGTTCCTGTTCAGCCCTCCTCTTGGGCAGAAACAATCACTGCAGGGCTAGCAACCATTTGTTAACTTTCCGTTTGCTTGTACAAACATCTCTTTTCAGAGTCTGATTACTTTCCCTTTTCAGTTGGTTGACATCATTTCTTTTACTATGTTTGCCCCAGCTCTGATTTATAATATTCTCCTCTCTTTGATGATGCTGGTGGCGGTGTTTGTTTACTTGGGATATTCCTTCCCATCGCTCATGAAAACTTTATTTCCTAAGTGGAACGGAGCCAAAGGAACTTCGGTCTTTATCTGATCACTTGGTGTTTACAACAACTTTGGCTTCTTGTAAAATAAAAAAAAATAACTGGCCAAGATACACGATAGAAAATCCTGACAACTGTACACAAATGTCTCAGATTGTAATGACACCCTGATAGTTCCTCTGTTAGAGCTGCAGGAAGCAGCTTTTATATGTGGATCCACAAACACAGATGGGTTGCAAATGTGATTTATTCCCCAGGTCTGTATAATTTCAGCGACTTGGTTTTGCACCTAACAAATCTTAGGAGTTTTGAACTAGGCTGGAATTGCTGTTGTTGCTGTCATTACTTTTACCGTTGTTAAATTCTTCCAGAAGCTCAATAGACTTTCAGTTTTCTCAGGGGTGTGTGTGTGTCCTTCCTCGGGTTTTAAGATAGAGCAAGAAAATTACATAATTTACTGTCTTCAGTCAGTAAATCTTAGAATCGTTAATGCTCTTTACCAGACTTCTGATGTATATGTACAATGGGGAAAGAAAGAAAGAAAGAAAGAAAGAAAGAAAGAAAGAAAGAAAGAAAGAAAGAAAGAAAGAAAGAAAGAAAGAGAGAGAGAGAGAGAGAGAGAGAGAGAGAGAGAGAGAGAGAGAGAGTATTTTTAGTATTTAGTATTTTATTAAATTTGTATACCGCCCTTCTCCCGGAGGACTCAGAGAGAGAGAGAGAGGACTCAGAGAGAGAGAGAGAGAGAGAAAAAGAAAGAAAGAAAGAAAGAAAGAAAGAAAGAAAGAAAGAAAGAAAGAAAGAAAGAAAGAAAGAAAGAAAGAAAGAAAGAAAGAAAGAAAGAAAGTTACTTTCCTGTCTTTACCTAGCAGGATATTGGTGTGTGGTGTAGTTGGTTCACATGGTGTGGTAGGATCAAAGGTTTGTTGTCACTGTGTGTTGGGGGGAGAGAGCACGGGGGGGGGGAGGCTCAGCTAATCTCAATGTACACATGTTGTACTTTGACAATAAAGGTTTATTATTATTATTATTATTAATATATATATACAGGTAATTGGAAACTATTATGGAAAACAGGGACGGCTTGAAATATTTCCAAGTGCAAATTACCTCTGGGAACAAAGACTAAAAACAGACGATAGCCGAGGATTGGAACACACGAGCAATGCAGCCTGCAAATCATGTAAGTTAATGTACAAGTTTTAGGCCTAACCAAACCAAACTGATAATCTATGGTTTTACCTCTGTATTTTAGTAGCAACCTTATTCTGGCCAATATTTAGGTCCTGTCCTGGGTCTTGAAAAAGGACTTACTTATATTTTCTTTCTCCTACTAAAGGCAAGCAATGTCAACAATGAATCTAAAATAAACATAATTCATAAAAAAGCTGTGAAGCTAAAGGAAAAAAACATTTCAACCTCAGCTAAAAACTAAACTTCAAACTAATCTGTACATACAATTATAGATTAAAACTGTAATTCAATCATTCTGCAAGATTTTGTTGTTAACAGATTCCTTTGGTTGATTTCTGTTTATTTTTCAAGCAGGTGGTGTAGGAGAATCAGCAGTTACCGGGATAGTGGTAGGTGCCTTACTAGGAGCAGGATTGTTGATGGCCTTCTACATTTTCAGGTGAGTTTAATTTAACACCCAGTATCTTTGAATGTCTGTCATTTCTCCTCAGATATTGCAGTCTGGCAGAGAGGCTTCATGAACTGATCCAAACACTGCCAAAAACGCTATGGTAATTAAAAAGAGATTTATTCAAAGTCAGCCTTCCATGCTCTTAGCAGTTGGAAACCAGAAGTGAAATCAATATGGTAGCCAAAGTGCTGGCTGTCACCTTTAAAACCTTTCATGGCTTGGAACCGGGTTATCTGAGGGGACTGTTTTCCCCCAGTTGTTTCTACCTATCCAATTCAATCAGGCAGGTTGGACCAGTGGTGGGATTCAAATCCCTGAACAACTGGTTCTCTGTGTGGATCCTTGCACTTCCAGCTGGCCGTTCTAGGCCTGGTAGGCTTCCTTCAGGCCTCCCAGCCCTAGAACGGACTTCCGGAAGTGGTGTGCATTCAGCCAGTTCTCCGAACTCAACAAAATTTAGCTACCGGTTCTGCTGAACCGGCTGAATCCCATCACTGGGTTGGACACATGTTGAAGGCCCCATCAGCCAAGAAAAGGCAACTGGAGGGGACCAGGAAGAATGCCTTCACTGACACAGTGCCTGTCCTCTTGAACATTCTCCCTCCAGAAATTAGGATGGCATTTTAGAAGGTCTTGTGCATGGGCCTCAAATCCTGAGTATAAATGACAGGCTCATTTCCTGGTTATGCTAACATTTACGGATTATAATAATTCTCTGCTGCTATATGCATTTAATTCTTCTTCTTGTATTGTGATTTCAATTAGATTTTAATCGATTTAATGATTATTTGCTGGCTAGAGTCACTTGCTTGAGATGGATAGACATACAAAGTAAATGAATGAATGAATAAATAAATTTATTTATAAAATTTATTGGCCATCCATCTTACCATAGGATAACTCTGAGTGGTTTACGGTTATCTATAAGCTAAAACATAAAAAGTTAAAATAAAAGATTAAAACCAAAGACACATGAGGAGGGCGGGGGAGGAGTGGGGGGAGGTGGGATCTGTTATTACTCAAATCAACCAGCTACATTGCACTGTTCCCCCACTGCGTCCCCAAGCCAACCAGCACAACCGTGTCTTTAGGCCCTTGTGAAAAGATAGGAGCATTGGGGCCAACCTTACATCAGGGGGCATGATGTTCAAGAGGGCAGGAGCAACAGTAGAGAAGGCCCTCCTCCTGGATCCCGCCAGCCGGAATAATCGGGCTGACGGGACCTGCAGCGTGCCTTCTCTGCCGGCACAAGTGGTTCGGGCCAGTGTGGTGAGACAGTCCCTCAAGTAAGCTGGAAAAGGGCTTTAAAGGTGATCACCTAGGCCAGGGGTATAGGCAACCTCGGCTCTTTTATGACTCATGGACTTCAACTCCCAGAATTCCTGAGTCAGCTATGCTGACTCAGGAATTCTGGGAGTTGAAGTCCATGAGTCATAAAAGAGCCGAGGTTGCACCTGGAAACAGACTGGTAACCAATGCAGCTCACACAGCAGTGGTGTTACAGGGGCCATTCTTGGGGCCTCCAGAACTACCCGTGCTGCTGCACTCTGCACCAGCTGTAGCTTCCAAATGCTCTTCAAGGGTAGCCCCATATAGAGCTCATTACAGTAGTCCAGTCGTGAGATGACTAGGGACTGAACGACTAAGTGCAGGGATCACAACTCCAATCCACATGAAATCTAGGAATTCTACTCCCTTTGTATATGGGGGGGGGATATGCTGTAACACAATTCTTAGCCGAAATAGATTTTCCATCAATGTGCAGTTCACACATGCAGAAAAATACTTAAATCATGATTAAGCTTTCTTAAAACAAGTAAGTTTGGCAACAGTATTCTTGTTTAGAATATCTCCTAGCCATGCTTTCTTTCTTTCCAACTTCTCTACTCCTCTACTTTTCATCCCACTGCAGATAATTAGCATTCTGTACCAAGTTAGCAAACAATGTTCTCATTTTTCTTGTTTCATGAGAGTTTGCCATGTAAGGGTTTCTTTAAGCATTTTTCTGCTTCTGCATACTGCTGACCCTCCTCTATCTTAGTAGACTCATTATGGTGATACAATCATCATTCATCATTTGAGCTTCCTGTAAAAATAATACCAACAACAAGAAGCAGGGTTGCACAATATACTGATGTAATTACAAAATGGACAAACATTTAAATTTAAGTGGCTCACAGATAGACTTTTAATGCAGATACAATTTTAATTCTCACTGGATATAAAGAATCCTCTTGTTTTTAGGGTCATTTTGTTTCATATTTGTAACTAAACAAAAAAGCTCATTTGAAATCTTTAAACATGATTTAACTTGTATATGAGACAAAAATGGTGCGGGGCACATCCCTTTAATCTTTTGGCAGTGATACTCTCATTCATGTAACTGATTATGCCAAACCCAGCTGTTCTTTTGTAGTGGGAGTTTTATTTCTTATCTCAAATTCCTGAAGGAATTGTTCTTACTTTCTGCCACTCAGGAAAAAGTACAAAATAACCATTGAAAGAAGAAATCAATTGGAAGAGTACAACATCGGCAAGCACCGACAATTAAGAGAAGACTCCATCAGGTCTCACTTTTCTGCTGCATGAAATAGAAAAGAATTGCTCTTTTGTGGGCATATCTGTAGACAAATGGACAGTACCAAAGACTGCCACAGGGGAAAAAAAGTGCGTTAAGGACTCCACCTTTTAAAAGTAGAGTCACTTGTCTTAATTTTTTTTTTCAGAAACTCAGGAATGATTTACTAGCCACATTATGCCACATGGCCTTTTTTATCTCATGGAAAGATGAATGATTAAAAGAAAAATACCTGTTTTCTCATGACAAGACATTATTAATACTTTGTGGATATCTCAAGGCAGATTTGGGGTCTTGATGATGTAAACGTTCCTTCATGATGCCTTGTGAATGTCGGGTGATTCTTTACCACATCACACACCAGATCCTTAAGTACTTTCATAGACAAAGGGGCAGCTTCACATAGGGAACAAAATAGGTTCTGAATTGAATTGTGGAGACAGGATGGGGGGAAAGAGTGTGTAGCTAGTACAGTGCAATATAATTTTGGAAAAAGAACAATCATGCATTTCATCAGTGGGACAGAAGAAACTTCACATTGAACCCAAATGAGGATTTAATACTGAACAGTTTACATCTCACATTAGTTTTGAAATTGTTCCACTGTGATTCCTAGGGATATTCTCTCACTACTCTATTATTAATATAAGAAAGAGAACTATATCCATGGGAAGAGAAAATTCGTCTTCACATAAATTCCACTTTACTCTGAATTTTTATTTTGAGGAAGTTTCCTTGACCACATTATTTCAACATCCAGGGGGAAATGCTTCCTGACTTCAGATCCATCGTCTTCAGCTCCAGATGTCTGAGGCTGTAGCTCTCTAAATTTTCAGCATGGTTGTTAGGAATTTGACAGTTATAATCATACTTTGAGAGCCAGCATAGGACAATGGTTTAGACATGGCCTAAGATCTGGGAGATTCCAGTTCAAGTCCGTCCCTTGATCTCTTTGAATGACTTTACACAATTTTGTCTCAATCCACCCTGCCTCATAAAGATTTTGCCATATGGATAAAATTAGAGGAATCAATATTAGATATCACCAAGATCTGACAAATGATAAATTCTTAATCTGTCTAGACAGCGTACGCTATTTTAGAAATTTGGAATAAGGCTAACACAAAAGAGTTTTGGAGAAAAAAGGTGCAGTTTTAGGCCAGCTGTGTACATAAGTTAGGATAAAGTGATGGAATCCTGAAGTTTCGGTTTTCAGGTTCGGAATGCAAATGGCCTTCTGAATATTTCCCTATATAGAAAAAAAGGTTACAGTATTTCAAAATACTTCAGAGAAGATTGTTCTAGCTAATCCTCTCAGTGGTTGATTAGCAGGTGTGAGCTGGATTTCTATGAAGCACTTAAAAATTGAAAGAGTCCAGCAGGTCCTACCATCTGGATGCCTATCTCATACACTTGATGTGTAAATCAGATTTTACAGCTGCAAATGACTCAAATCAAAATCTCTGCCTCTAATCAAAGTGCATGCTGCTCTCCACACAAGTAGTCCTCGACTTACAACCATTTCGTTTGAAATTACAACAGCACTGACTTATTGCCATTTTTCCCATGACTGTTGCAGCATCCCCATGGCAACCCGATCAAAATTCAGATGGTTGGCAACTGGATTTATGGATTTATGATGGCTGCAAATCACCTTTTGTAACCTTCTGACAAGCAGTCAATGGAGAAGTCATATTCACTTAACAACCATATTACTAACTTAATTGTAACGATTCACTTAACAACTGTGGCAAGAAAGATTGTAAATGGGGCAAAAGTCACTTAACAACTGTCTTGCTTGATCATGGAAATGTTGGGCTCAGCTGTGGTCGTAAGTCAAGGATTACCTGTATGGGTATCCTTGATATAAGTGAACATGCAGACACCATTGGAAATTCAGGTGAAATTCTTTGATGGTGCTGGATGGACCTTAAGTCTGTAATTGCCAGTGTTGAAATGTAAACTAATGAGAAGAGGGTCCTTGATGAATGTAAAACAAACTCCACTCCCTACTAGCGCTGAAGATGTTTTCTAGTGTGGGTAAATGTAACGTCTGCAAGAAAACAACCAAGCTCAGACCACTAGTGTCAAACCTGAGCTACAAATATTCTTCTCTACTGGAACTAATGAGATACTTGGCCCCCCACAGTTGTGTACTGTGCAACTGTGAGAATCTCAGTGTCTCCCCCTCCCCAAAGCAACTGGTTTTCAAAACCAGGCTGTTAACTCAACAATATGTTCCATTGAAAACTGTGGTACTTACTTATGAGGGGGAAAAAGTGTAGAATTAGGTTGCAATACAGCATCTGCCCTCTACATTTTTTTTGTAGGGTGCAAATGCCCAACTGCCAACTTGGAGCCTTGGGTGCAGCCCAAACTTCGTAAATACCACATGGCAGAATAGTTTTGTATAGCAATGGAAGTCGCAAGTATTTTGTTGTGTAAAAATGATATTCTGGTTTAACATTTTATTTTTAAGTATTCCTATATTTTTCTATTAGAAAACTGGTTATCTATTTGGGATATCTGTTTTGCTTTGGAAAAGATATCTGTTTGGGATATTTTTTTATGTTGGAAAACCAAATGAAAAGCATATTACAAAAGCTATCTTTTTTCTTTTTAAATCTGAATAATCGTGAGCAGAGAACTTAGATTCAATAAAAATTTACTCTTTTATATCATCATGGTCGGAAGCTGATCTTCCCCCTTTTTCCTTCTTTCTGTCAGCAGTAACGACAGGTAAGAACTGAACATTGATGCTCATATTCCCAAGGTCTGGATAGTACAAGAATGGCCAGCCGCAAAACTCTTTTTTACCAGGAACTTTTGAACCCTCAGGCCACACAATGTAATGCCATGAAGCCCAGGAATTAACAACAAATAAACATGTTAATGCATTTTTTTTGCCTTTATTTACCAAAAACATACACATAGAAACAATAAATTCTGTTTGTTTTTTTAAATAAAACTATCAGATTAGTTTTTCTGTCTCCTGCCCTAAAATTTATCTTTATAAACCAAGAAAACTTCCAAACAAACTAGCCAGTTGCACCCAGAGAGGTAGTGTGCATGCTACACACCATTCATAGCCCACACACTAGCAGTGTCTGCCTCCATTATTTTTCCCTGTCTCATGCTGGCAAAGGAGTCAGATGTATTTCTCTGACTATGTTTCTTTTGCCAGAGGACTCTTCTTTCTTCTATCGTGGTTTCTGAACTGAGCATATTGCAGAAGATTTGGAGGCATATTCTAGGCCAGGGGTAGGCAACCTTGGCTCTTTCATGACTCGTGGACTTCAACTCCCAGAATTCCTGAGCCAACATGGCTCAGCTTGGAAACCTCTCCCTCTCCCCTCAGCATGGCTGGCTCAGGAATTCTGGGAGTTGAAGTCCACAAGTCATAAAAGAGCCAAGGTTGCCTACCCCTGTTCTAGGCTGTAACAGATCTAGGTTGCAGAAATCCAGGTGTCCACTAGATGGCAGCAGCAGCAGGCCTCTACCATCTACAGGTTATCTGGATTTTCACAATTTATGGGTGTAGTCCCAGCCTCTACATTCAATCATGCCCGTTATAGCCCATAGCCTCACCACTATCTTATACTTTGTGATTATTATGTGCACACAGTCCCCAGCCTTAATCTGGTGCTGCCCATTACAGGGAATCAGGGAACTTTATATTGGCTGGTTTTATTGATTTTCTACCACAGAGACTACTGCTAGATTTCAAAGTGTTTCAAAAGAGATCTTGAATAGAAAAGAAGGTCAGGCTTATGTGGGAGTCTCTGTGCTTCAGCTGAACATTGAGGAAATTCTTTTGTCCAGTTGAAATGAAAGTGATCCTAAATATGCATTACATTGTAGTCCAAATAATACATACAATGCTCAGACAGGTATACTGAAACTTAAATTAAGAACTGCATAAGTATCTTAATACTTGCCTGATTCAAGTGAAGAACAGACAGCAAATCATATTTGATGCACATGTCACTGAACCAGTAGCTTTTGGTGAAAATGGTGGTCAAGTCTTCCCAGTTTCATACCAATTTCCAGAATATCCAGTCATTTTTACTAGTAGATATTGGATAATCCAATTTGATCCAGGTAGGACTCGTACCAAACCTAAGAAAATCCATTTCTGAGGAAACATGCATTGAATTGCAGTATTAAATATATACTATTTTCCCCTTTGGCATTCCTTAGAACCAGCTCTAAGACATGAAATTCAAAGGATTCCTCCCCAAAGTAGTGAATTGGAGTGTTTCTATTCCAAATCAGTACCTAGATACTTTGCCAATGATGTTCAAGCCAATACTAAGTTTGAAAGTGATTTAATTATATCATGGCATGCAAAAAGAATTTTTTTAGCTGCATAGTTTTTGAGGTATGCCCAAAGTAACCGTGGTAAAGAAAGAAATACAATTATGCTTTGGAAAAAATTCTTGCATTTAATAATGATAAAATTCAGATATTTATTCCTACTTTTTGAGTTGGATCCCAATATAGTCTGTGGGGCTTTAGATAAATCTAACTGAAGTTCCCCTGATTTCATGGGTCTGTTTTAAATCTGGCTTTATCTAGTCTTGAGATTCAGTCTTCACTAAACACCAACAAGACCGAATGAAAGGCTATGGGATTAGGACAGTTGAAAAAAAAATATTCCACAATTACTGAACAGTAATTGCACATAAATATTAACCCTTACAATGTTTAACCTGGAATGAGGATGTCATAAGGAGAAGACCTATGGATTTAGCTCTGAAGAACAAAAATAGTAAACAGGTTTTCTGTTAAGAATTCACTGCGGCTTCTTTAGTAAACAGTCGACATGAGGCTTTCTAAAACAAGTAACTTGGTTTTCTAATACAACATACAATTAATCCTATTTAATTGATACATGCATTTTAGAGCATTATGAACAATGTTTAAAGCTGTTCCTTGCACATTTTACATTAACCATTATAGTTCATGCTCTTCACCAAAGATAAAATTTCTAAACCAGCAGGAAAAATGATACTAGGTTGTATTGTAGGTTTACTAAAAAAATGCACACATAGTTACACAAAATACCCTCATAATTTTAATATTGCTCAGAGTCATATATTAATCCACAAGTACTTGTACTAGGGGGATTCACAATGCCAGAAAGCGTTACATGAATAAAATGCTTTCTTAGTGTGTTTATTGTGATATTTTTCTTAAAATGCACTTAAGCCTATTTAAAAAAATGAAATTTTCTTTTTTTAGAAAAGCTGTTCTATTTTTTTTAAAAAAAAACTAAAGATATAGGCATAAAATTATATTAACACACATACAATGTCACATATACAATACACATAACAATACACAATATTTTTAACCAGAAGTTCTTACTTCATCCTGTAATGTCTCTATGACGTGGAATCCAAGTGCAGTATTAAATATTTATAACTGCTTTTCCTAGACTGATATATCCAGAGACATTGGATTAAAATGGGCATCTTTGTTCATATACCTCTGAAGGAAACCTGTGAAGACTAAACTAGGTAATTACACCATCTGAAGTGTTGTTTTAGTAAATTATAGAGTTCTCAAACATTATTTACTCCAGCACAATTTGAATAGCTAATGAGAGTTATGTCTGAATAAACTCTTGAGGATTATACAATATGCCAGCAAACTCAAAAACTCATCCCAAAAGGAGAAGCGAAGCCTTGCAAACTGGAGCTTTCGTGAGCCAGCATATCTTAGTCCAGCGGTCCCCAACCTTTGTGACTTGGTGGCCCAGGGGGGTGGGGAGAAGAGATGGTTCCAAGGAAGTAGAGTTGCACTCGCGCTTGCCTGCTGCTTGCTTGACCCAGAGTTGGAGACACCTGTCTTAGTCTATTGGAGGAAAGCACTATATTGTCACCTCTTCTTCAGTGGAATAAATAGGGAAAGCAGAGAAGATAACACATTTGAAGTGAGGTGTCATCTTTCTTGATAAAGGTTGAAAACAGCTGTTTCTCTAGAAAACCTCAACTTTCTGAGTCAAACCAGAAAGCCTCTTTCAGTTTCTCTAAGTGCAGCTTCACACAGTAGCTTAATCATAAGTTAACAAGTGCAAAAGATTGGTAAGAGCAAGAGTAAATGATAGACTAGGAGCAGCCCTCAAAATGCAATCCACACGCTACTTAAACTTCTGTTTATGCTCTCAGTTATGACAAAGGAAGACAATGAAAGATACAAGGCCAGTCTTAAGCTTTTTACAATCTCACTATACATCAAGTAAGACCAGTTTCAAATCTAAGTGAAATCTATCCTCACAACAGATCTCTCCTGTGCCTTACTCAGTGGTGGGATTCAAATATATGAACAACCAGTCTCTGTGTGGATGCCACTTCCAGAAGTCCATCCTGGGCCTGGGCAACAAAAAATTAGCTACCAGTTCTGCTGAACTGCTGCAAACTGGCTGAATCCCACCACTGGTCTTACTGAATGTTTTCCCAAAGGGAATATGAACTATGAAGAGCTTTTCTTGTTTGTTAGATGAGAAAATAGCTGAGTCATAAAATGGTTTTGATTGTTCGATGGTGCGGATTATGCAATTTATCAAAAAATCTGAAGAAATCAAAATTGGAGATTTCACTTTGCCCTTATTACAATCGTAAAAATATATATGCAGTATAATCTAGAATTGTAATATTGGGGTGGTTAAAAAAAAGATGGAAAAACTAAAGAAGAGCTGCATAGGATATTGTACTGATGTAAGTAGAACTACCATATGTGCATATGATGTGATTTTATTTATTGCCTTTCTGTAGAAACAGAATTTACAACTGTGGTTATAAGTTCATTGTTATTTGTTTTTATTTGTTTTACAAGTTGCTCATTTAAAATTTAATTGATGTCCACTGACAATTAAATGCATTCATTTTCTTGTAAACATTTCAGGTAGGTCAGATCATCATATTATTTCATTATAACTAAAAGACTTACATTAAAAAGAAAAATTATACATTCACCATTTGATATGATTTCGTGATGTTCACAGAATTCTTCACTATTTTCTGCTATCCAAGAGTCAAGGGATAGTTCCATGAAGTTCATTCATTTTGGGGTTAGATAGATAGATAAATAGATAGATAGATAGATAGATAGATAGATAGATAGATAGATAGATAGATAGATAGATAGATATGATAGATATCTTTGTGTTTATCTCTCTCTCTCTCTCTCTCTCTCTCTCTCTCACTGAGCTTGTCAATCAGAAGGTCGTCGGCAGTTTGGTGGGTCGAATCCCGAGTGCCGCATAACAGAGTGAGCACCTGTTACTCGTCTCAGCTTCTGCCAACCTAGCAGTTCGAAAGCATGTAAAAATGCAAGTAGAAAAATAGGGAACACTACGGTGGGAAGGTAACAGCGTTCTGTGCGCCACATGACCACGGAGGTGTCCTCGGAGAAGCGCTGGCTCTTCGGCTTTGAAATGGAGATGAGCACCGGCCCCTAGAGTTGGAAACGACTAGCACGCATGTGCGGGGGAAACTTTACCTTTAGATAGATAGATAGATAGATAGATAGATAGATAGATAGATAGATAGATAGATAGATAGATAGATAGATGATAGATAGATAGATAGATAGATAAATAGATAGATAGATAGATAGATAGATAGATAGATAGATATCTGTGTATACATATTATATATATATGTTAAATGCTTGTTAACTATTTAGATTATCTTGCTAGGCCCCAAACATGGGACAAATCTTTATTTCCTGTTTCGGCCTAACCGAAGGCCATCCACAGGCAGTAGTCACAACAGTGACAGCTCATATTTGTGTAAATTTTAGATTGCTAACAAAGAATTAAAGGGAGATTGATATGCATTTCAAACTTATTTGTTTTCATCAGTCAGCCATACCCTTCTGAGATTCGAACCTGGGCTGATTGCACATTAGGCAGTTGTTTTTACCTCTAGGCCACAAGCTCTATCTCACTTTGTTAGCTGAGAAGCAAGGGAGATATGTGTTAAATGCTTGTTAACTATTTAGATTACCTTGCTAGGCCCCAAACATGGGACAAATCTTTATTTCCTGTTTCGGCCTAACCGAAGGCCATCTTTATATATACAGTATATATATATATATATATATATATATATATATATATATATATATATATATATATATATATATATATATATATATATATGTGTGTGTGTGTGTGTGTGTGTGTGTGTGTGTGTGTGTGTGTGTGTGTGTGTGTATTGCCGGAAGAAATATCAACAACCTAAGATATGCAGATGATACCCCACTAATGGCAGAAAGTGAAGAGAAATTAAAGAGCCTCTTGATGCGGGTGAAGAAGGAGAGTGCAAAAGTTGGCTTGAAATTCAACATTAAGAAAACCAAGATCATGCCATCCAGCCCTCTCAATTCCTGGCAAATAGATGGGGAAGAAATGGAGGTAGTGACAGATTTTATTTTCCTGGGCTCCAACATCACCGCAGATAGGGACTGCAGCCAAGAAATTAAAAGACGCTTGCTCCTGGGGAGGAAAGCTATGGCAAATCTAGACAGCATACTAAAAAGCAGAGACATCAACCTGCCAACAAAAGTGTGTATAGTCAAGGCCATGGTTTTCCCAGTTGTAATGTATGGCTGTGAAAGTTGGACCGTAAGAAAGGCTGAGCACCAAAGAATTGAAGCCTTTGAACTATGGTGCTGGAGAAGACTCCTGTGAGTCCCTTGGACTGCAAGGTGATCAAACCGGTCAGTCCTAGAGGAGATCAACCCTGACTTCTCTTTAGAAGGCCAGATCCTGAAGTTGAAACTCAAATACTTGGCCACCTAATGAGAAGGAAGGACTCACTGGAGAAGAGCCTAATGCTGGGAAAGGTTGAGGGCAAGAGAAGAAGGGGACGACAGAGAATGAGGTGACTGGATGGAGTCACTGAAGCAGTAGGCATGAGCTTAAATGGACTACAGAAGATGGCAGAGGACAGGAAGGCCTGGAGGAACATTGTCCATGGGGTCGCGATGGGTCGGACACTACTTCGCAACTAACAACAACAAAAACAACAAAGAGAACTAGTATGAGTGTCTTGCTTCATATAATAAAGAAAATAAAAGACAGTACAATGTGCATCGCTCACAATAAAGGTAAATTAATCAGACCTTTGGTCACTGAGTTCATTTTATGAATTTGAGTGGTCTTGGGGACCTGTAATTTCAGCTGCAGTCATTCTGAGAAACAGCAGTACAAATGGCCTGTCCTGCATGACAGTGAGATTAGTAATAATAAGAGAGGGAAAGATATTGTCACAAGTCTAGACTTAATCAAGTTTAGACCACGCTTGAGTGGTTATGGCCTTAGCAGCAGAACCTTATCATCCCAGAGGGGAAAAGGCAGCTGTAGACAAGCAAACATATTTTGCAGTCAGTGGAATTCTTACTATTCTTTGGCTAAGATTATGTTATCACACCCTAATTATTGCATTATTAGTTGAAAGTATCTTTAAAGCACAGTGCAAACTATTTTGGTAGAACTTACTGTTTACTTGCAGAATATTTTTTTTTAGCTTCATAGACTAATTTTGAGCGCCAAAGAATTGAGGCCTTTGAACTATGGTGCTGGAGAAGACTCCTGCGAGTCCCTTGGACTGCAAGATGTTCAAACCGGTCAGTCCTAGAGGAGATCAACCCTGACTTCTCTTTAGAAGGCCAGATCCTGAAGTTGAAACTCAAATACTTGGCCACCTAATGAGAAGGAAGGACTCACTGGAGAAGAGCCTAATGCTGGGAAAGGTTGAGGGCAAGAGAAGAAAGGGATGACAGAGAATGAGGTGGCTGGATGGAGTCACTGAAACAGTAGGCGTGAGCCTAAATGGACTCCAGAAGATGGTAGAGGACAGGAAGGCCTGGAAGAATGTTGTCCATGGGGTCGCGATGGGTCGGACACGACTTCGCAACTAACAACAACAAGAAGACTATTTTTATTTATGTTATAGGTCATGCATGCATGAAAGTTTTACATCTTTCTCCTGTTTTTAAACTTGTATATGTATGAGAAAGCTCAGATAATTCTTTAAACTGCCCTGGCCATGTTTTATAAAGGAAGAACTCCATATAAGTATTTAAAGTAAAAACACACGGACAGACCTGAAATACATAACACACTCTTAACACTTGAAATTAAAAACCAGATGGAAGTGCAGGAAAGATGGTATCAAACGTTTCTTTGCTGTGGAAAAATATCACCTTTACTGCTGTTCACATTTTACAGACCTATGCACTAACAAAAGTTTCATAGCTAAAAAGCCATCTCAACTGAGATTTAGAACAACTTGTAAATCAATGCAATTTTTTTCAGCAAGCTTCTATGTCTCTATTTGCTTTCTGCTTTTGTTCATAGGAAAAATCATCTTCTGAGTACTTTTAATCTCATGAAATCTACCCAACTACAGACTTTAAATTAAAGCATAGCAGCAGCTGGAACAGTGGTGCAAAACATATGGAGAATGATTTCCAAAGACTTAAGCAATCATATGCAACATGGAACCTTATTTTATACATCCTTTAATGAATGGCACTTTTTAAGAAAGGCTCTGTTCATTTAATTCAACAACAAGATGTATTGAATGGACTTTGCACCAAATCCACAGATTTCTAGATAAAATCCAAAGCTCAAAGAAATAATCTATTGATCATTTTATGAAATGTTTACAAACTTTTGAATTGCCAAGAACAATTTAGCAGGAAAGCTGGTCAAGAAATAGAAAAAAAATGTGTCACTGTGAGAAACAACAAACTAAAGTTGAACCATGGCTGTATTTTTTAATAGAGTGAGGCCTTAGTATAGTGGAAAAGAACATATAATTAATACAGTCTTGAGCAATAGTTCTCCTAACGCCTTGACAACAACTTGCTTCATCCAAACAAAATATCCAAGTATACACAATCCTAGTCCTTTAAAGATGCCACTGACCCAAACTGAATGAGTTGAAATATGGATGAGGACAGGTGATGTTCTTCTATCATCAGCTAAGTTTGCTTCCAAGGATGTATGTTATAGAATAGAGAAAAAAATGTTGAATCATAAAATGCACACTCATAATTAAACCACCAAGAACAAACAAATCAGCAACATCTTTTCCTTTTGCTACTCAGGTCTTCCTCTTTGGGGTTTCTGCAGCTGTTTTGGATGGAAAAAAAAACTCCTTGATTGCCAGTGGGAATTTCTTGCTGAACATTTTGACAAACAAAACTTATGAGCAAGACTTTACTTCGTTTTTCTTTTGTTTTTCTCTCGAGCTAATTAGCGTGATGAGAAGTTTGAGTATTTTAAAAGAATAAGGCCACTTACTCTTTGTTGACTGATGTTTTCATTGGCAACAGATGGATAAATGTCCAGTTGTGGTGCCTTGATCTGTAATGTGGATTTTTGTTTTAAGAGTCACAAGAGAGATTTGATCAAGACATCACTTCTGTCCATTCAAGGTAAAGTGGACCTGCTAAAAGAAGAAATAAATATAGCCCCAATTAAATATGTTTGATAGACTCTAAATCCACTTTGAAGCATTCCTAATTAAGCATTCTACCTTGTTCCTAATAGCAGCCAAATTACTTTTGCCCCCAGAACCCACCAGAATAAGTGGGACAGACAATCTTAGAGAGACTTGGTTCTTACAAATATTTTGCAATCTGCAATTTCAGGAAATTTAAAGAACTTAAAGTATTAATTTTTGCATGCTGGGGAAGGGAGAGAGACAAAAACCAAAGTTTCACTGATACTGTTTTACTCAGGGCTTTTTTTCTCATAGAACGCTCAGAACGGAGTTCCGGCACCTTTTTTGGATAGAAACTTGTAGGGTAGGCAAGGAGGGTTGTATGACATGTGTGAGTTCCGGCACCTTTTTCTTTTACAAAAAAAAGCACTGGTTTTACTCATGTGCAGAGGAAGTTTACTTACACTGAGTCAGATTTTACATTCATCTTCAAGGTTGTCCTTTTCCACTAAATGGAGTCAAATGCTAAAAGAGATGCTTTTAAAATACAGGAATTCTGACCCTAGGAATTCACTTTCAGATTGTGAAATAACCTCTTCCTAATTACCCTGTTTTCTTGATTTGACCAATGTAATAGGATAGGAAGGAACATACTCTGATTATTAAATGAGTAGGAATCAAAAAGACTTGACAAACTACAACAAAGTAAACTGAAGGCAGACAAAGCTTTTGCTCTTTCTTCTCCGCCTCTTCTGATTGACTCTTCCGCATGTCAAGGACCCCACTGGCCCAAGTGGTGTCTTTCAGACATTGGAACTTCAGTTCCCAGAATCCTATTGGCCACTTGGCTGGAGATCAGAAAAGCATTAAATAGATATCATTACCCCCAACTCCAAAAAGATGGGTGAACAAATAGAGTTGGAATAAAAGGAATACAACAGAGAGAGAAGGAGAGATGTTTACTTAGATGCATGGGTATGTTTTTCTCTTGACAATAATAATGGTTCCCACTGCATTCTTTTAGAATGTTTGTTTAATTACCCAGATCTTGGATTGAGTGGTATATTAAAACTAGTATTTTACTTTACCCTTCATTTTATCCTCAGTTTATTGGGAGGAGAGCTGCTGTTTTCTTATTTCTTTCATAGTTTGTGAGTCTATCTTATTATTAATAACTATTATTCTCTTCTCCTGTTTTTAGCTCTGCCATTTTAATTTCTAATTATTTTACTAATTACTATATAATAATTTTAACTACTGATTGTCTTATTTACTGGATTATTGCACAAGTCCAGAGTCACTTTCTGTGAGATGGACAGCCATATAAATTTGATAAATAAAGTTATTTTAAAAAAAGAAAAAGAAACAGGGAGATGATAGATAGATAGATAGATAGATAGATAGATAGATAGATAGATAGATAGATAGATGATATAGCTATAAAAATCATTAATTTTTACTCAAGTAAAAACAGCAGACTGTAAACGGCAAGCAGATTGCAAACACCATCAAAGCTTCTTTGTTAAGTAACTATGGCATAATGCCATGTTTCTTTTGATGAGAAAGATTAAATCTGGGTTACTTTCTGAAAACAGGAAAGCATGGCAAAAATTTTCTTTCAATTAAATAGTTCCCATATAAACACAGGAATTCCACTGCCATCGACCTCAGGAATCTCAGACTGGCAAACAAGCTGGTTAAAAGATCTGTTTTTAACAAGCAAATCATAAACATGAGCCTGACACATATCCTTACCACCTGTTTTTACATTGTACAGATCTCTTGCTTTCTCTGCTCAGTCACAATGTCAGATACTTTTGATGCTATAATACAGATACTTGACCAATGAAATCAAAGCTACAGCATTTATAGGCACAAGCATATCATTTTCCTATTAAACTAGATGAATGAAACTTTGCTAATGCAATTCAGAAAGTCATAAATGATTTTTTGGGAAGTGTAGAGCTGATGAACTAAATTGGGTTGAGATTCTTAATTAGGGAAGGGGCATTTTGACCTATTGTGTCCCCCCTCCCTTCTGTTCTAATTTGGATCAGTTACCCTCAAATTCAGACGCATGCAAGATACATTCTGGAGTGCTACATAAATGCAAGAAAATTGGAGTTTAAATTCTCAATTAAATTCTCTTTAATTACTAATTACTGATTACTAATTCTCTTAGTAATCAAATTTATTTCCACTGAAAAGAAAGATTTTCTGGTTACAGGTGGTTATTCACATCATTGAGTCTGAATAGATATGAAATCGGCTCAGAACTCCTCCAACGCACGCTAAATTTGAATTTGTACATTCCCAAATGTTGCTAGAGACATGGAAGGACATAAAACACCAGGTGTTTTTCCCCCAGTTGTTCTTTTTTTATTCACAAAATTTCACAAAATGCTTAAACAACATTGTCTTTCACTTGTACGTTTTCTTTATTTCCACTTTCCACTTCTTCCACTGTCACCATTAAAAAGTCCATTAAAAAGGGGAAGGAAGAAATAGCTAGCCCATCAAAAAATACTAGAACCAGCATGCAAAAAATTATCAATTTCCCCTCATGCTTTCTATATAAGGAAAATAACACGATGGGAAGAGGGAGGGAGGGAGGAATAATAGACTATAGTTTTACGGTTCATTGATTTGGCTATTATTCACACTAATGGGTTCTACAGAGCTGTGGCAAGTGTGTAAAATTAATACATCTCAGGACAATACCTGAGGAACCATTTTACCTGACCCTAATTGTTCTGGCAGGAGGGTTTTATGCTTGCATACACCACCAGTGAAGGAATTCTGGCTGGCAGGTTCCAGAAGAATTGGGCCTTTTCTGCTGTGGCCTACCCACTTCAGAATATCATATCCCTCCAGGTGAGATCTGCCCCCACACTCTTGGCTTTCCAAAAGAGCCTAAAAACCTGGCTTTGCCAACTAGTCTGGGGGCCCTGTGGGGTCGTGCCATGTTGGTGGTGGCCATTGGAGTAGGAAGAAGATCCCTCCTCCACCCTGGTATTCTATTTTTTTAACTTATTTGATCTTTAATGTTTTATTTAATATTTAATGTTTTAATGTTTTGTACCCTTTCTTTATATTTGTAAGCCACCTAGAATGACTTGACAGGGGAATGGGTGGCATATAAACAAACAAACAAACAAACAAGCATTAGGCCACTTGAACCTGTATAGATGGCAGTTGTATAACTTCAGTGGTTTTTGTGCTGCACCTAGGCTCAGCAGAAAACTGCATCTTCAGATCTCTGTTTCATAGTACAGTCCTCCATATTTATTATATCCTTGAGCCCAGACTAAGAAAACCGCTTGACAAAATACCTCAAAAAAGCCCTCTCTGGTTCAAATGAACATAACGGGAGGGAAGCCCATTCGGACGCACAAGATTCTGTTACTCTAGCAGTTGCAATAAAAGTAATCCTGACTTCGATGTTATTGATTTACAGTCTGGCTTAACTTGTGTTGCTCACACATATACACACATACAGAGACCTTTAAATTGTTCATTTTTCATTCCTCATAGCACCTCAGGGTCTGTATCCTTCTGAAAGTGTCAAGATTTCTTGCCCAATCTATGACATATTCTACTTTTACGCTAATTGCAGATGGAGAAAATGTGAATGGGCAACTCTGTTTCCAGATTTGAAGATTCCCCTTCTAAAAATATGCCTCTTTCTCAAATTTTGCAGGTTTCTCAAATTTATGGCATTACATAAGATTCTGTATTATTTTCTTGCCCACAAAGAACCCCACAGAGAGATAAATGAAATTCTTTTTTTCATCCCTCAGAACCACCCATTAAACATGGGTGGAGAACAAAATTGGGCCAGATGAAGTAACTTGGAAAAACGCCATCCCTTTGTAAGAGCTTGTTGAGATATATTTCATTCTAATCTATTCTGTTTAAGGCAAAAGAAAAACCCAACAACTACTCATCTATTGATTTTAATGATATCAGTCAAAGGCATGAAGCTCTCTAGAGAGACTCAGCCTCTGAAATTATTTAAGCTGAATTGATTTCAAATGATTGACTTGGAAAATGTGCCAAATCTTTTGATCGTTCAAAGTCCTCGTAATGGGTGCGTTCAGAATCCAGACGCTTTATCTGAGAGTTAAAAGGAAGAAAGAATTTCAGATAATGCTCAATTTGACAGTGATGCCAATTGACAGAAGAAGCCCTACCACAGCTAAGAAGAATCTTATGGTTGCTCATAGTTACTAACATTGTCCAGATTCTAAACATTTGCTTTAAGAAGCAAGAGCTTAAATGACTGCAGATGGTCTTCGGAACTGGTTCATAGTAATGAGATCAACCTATCCGAGCAACGCTTCTGAAGTCTTCTCTCCGCCCAGGGATGATTTACATTTTCAACAGTACTAATGATAACTTTATTGTCACTTTGAATGTACAATCGGCATACATCAAAATGAAATTTCGTTGCATACAGCTCTCAAAGGGTCACCACCTCCGATATATACTTCTTGTTCATGGCCCGCTCAAATTTCACATTGTCCATTTTAGTCTCTAGGGAGTGAACGATGGCACACAGGACAGATGGAAATGGGGCTCCATGTGGATTAGCCCTCAAATTGGCTTGTATTCCGACAACCTCGCCTTCTTTCCTTTTTGTGATCCTGACTCTTCCACCTTTTCCTTAAAGAGGTCTTGCTTCTTTTCGCCCCTGGAGCACGCTGCCGCCTCCACCAACTCCTCCAAACCTCAAGACAAAACAGAGTAAGGCAACATCTATTTTCCTTATGGACTGCATTTGTCTTGTTGGAAGGGGAGAAACGAATACAATCATCTGAATTAAAGAATCACAGATTATATCTGCAATGTTAGGAATATCCCTCAAAGGACAGTTAGGCAAAGGAACTGTCCATGTTTCTTTGTAAACAGTCTTGGGGAAGGCTTATATGCATGATTGATTTGCTGAAATGGCTTCCTCTGCCTCATCTCTGATGTCATGAAATGTTTAAGAACCAGCCTTTCCCTCTGCAGAATAAACAAACAGAACATTCAACATCAAGGTAATTTGCGTCAGTGAATCCTTGTGGACTTTATTATTATTATTTTTTTGTAATGTGAAAATGTGATCTAGCGCTAAAGAATTGATATGTCTTCAACAACACGTTTGGCCTGGAACATCACATTTTGGAAGACTATGTAAACAGAAATCATTCAAAAATAGACAGTATCACTACACTGCCTGCCTAGTGGAATAAAAAACAACAATTTGCCCCCAAAGGCACACCTCTCTTTATATGGTACATATGTTCATTGGATCCTTCAAAACATCTTGATTTAAACTTCCTGTCTCTGTCAGCCAGCACTGCTAACAGTGATGGGGAGTGGTGACTATTGCTGATTAACCTCTGTAGGTGACTGATTCTTCCCGCTGAGCAAGCTGAGAGTGCTTCACACACCACAGGTAGAAAATGAGGTAACCAATTTCCTGGAAATGAGCTCCCTGCAGAGGCAAACAGGCAGAGCTAGCAAGAGTTGGTCAATGAAACACTCCAGTAGGAATAGAGAAGGGGCTGATTAAAAGGCCTTTTTGCTTTGAGGAAATGAGTCCTCCACAAGAATTGTTAATTCCTGAAATTAGGGTTAGTGTGTCCAGTATATATACACCTATACACTACAGTTTACACTGTGTCCAGTTATAAACAACACACTTTAAGGAGCATTCAGACCGTCTGGAATAGATTCAGAGAAGAGCAATAAGGATGATTAGAAACAAAAGTCTTAGACAAGAAATTGAAAGGTCTGTTTAGTCTTGGAAAACAGAAGACTGAGAGGAAATATAATAACATTCTTCAAATAGCTACAAAGATGTCACAACATAAAACAGCCAAGATCTGTACTGTACTCCATCATCCTAGACAGCAAGATTCAGACTATTGGATTTAAACTACAGGAAATCATGTTTTGTTTGAAAGTTAGGGTGGAAAATTCTAATAATAAGAGCATTTGACAATGGAATCAGTTTCCAAGAGAGATGTTGTGCTGCCAATCATTGAACAGAGACTGAATAGTTATCTGTCAGGTATTGCTTTGAGCTGGGTTCTAGCACAAAGTAGGGGATTGTATGTGATAGACCTACATGACGTCTTCCAAAATTATAATTCTATTATTTGATAATTCTATAATGGCAGCGCAACAGTTGGCAGCACTAGAAAGCACACGATTTAAAAAGCTTGCCTTAAATTAATTGCAGTACAAATATTTTATATAGATGTATGTGTTTCCAAATTTCCAAATGCTGATATACTATTAATGTAACTGTATTGGTGCTGCACTGCAAGGAAAAATTGTAATGCTTTTGGAGCTGTATTCAAATTGAAGTTTTCTAGCTATGTCTTCTGCACCATAATTTTCATAGTTCATAGATAGTTAAGATTTGTGAGAGTTGCAATCTAAAATATTCAAGTCCAGCTCCCTGCTCAGTGCAGGAACTCAGGTTAAAGCATCTGTTCGAGAGATGTAACTTTTAGTTCTACGTGGACATATTCATTGAGCATTCGTTGAACATATTGTTGAAGGGAAAATAGGAAGAACAAGGAACATTATATATGTTCACTGCCTTGAGCTGTTTATAAAAATAATTAAAAGGTGGGATATAAATTAAATAAACAAATAAATAGAGAAAAGAAGCTCATTAGATATCAGTAACTGGTTTCATTGTGAAACTGCTTTTAACATTTTACAAATTTAACAATGGCTTCTGCCGTTTTTTCAGTTTTTCTTTTCCGTGGGATGTTAGATATTTTTCAAAAATAAAACCAAGAGGTTCCATTTATTGCCATTTGTTTATAAAACAAATGCTCAGTACATTACATTCCCTTTTTGTAACTGTCTCTCCATTGAGTCATCATTCACAATTGATACCAGCTGTGGCAGAGTTAGGTATTTCAACTATGTTGAAATCAACATAAGAAGCTGCATATGCCATAGATTTTATATTTATTTCCTTTGTTAAAATTATAGTGCACTAGTTCTCTTAGCAAATTCATGACTTCTGTTGGTCAGGCAATTATCAAAGACCTCACACAGATTGGGAGTAGAAATATGCCACCCACATGGTTTAAATAGAATAGAGCTGGAAGGGACCTTGGAGGTCTTCTAGTCCAGCCCCTGCTTAAGCAGCAGAACCTATACCATCTCAGACAAAGATTGTCTAGTCTCTTCATAAAAATCTCCAGTGATGGAGCGCCCACAATTTCTGAAGGCAAGCTGTTCCACTGGTTAATTGTCCTCACTGACAGGAAGTTTCTTCTTAATTCCAGGTTGCTTCTCTCTTTGATCAGTTTCTAACCATTGTTTCTTGTCCTGCCCTCTGGTGCCAAAGCCAAACCCAAGTCCTTCAGCCACTCTTCATATGTATTAGACTCCAGGCCTTTGATCATCTTAGTTGCTCTTTTCTGAATTTTTTCCAAACTCTCAACATCTTTTTTGTGATATGGTAACCAAAACTGGCTGCAGTATTCCAGGTGTAGTCTTACTAGGGTTTTATAAAGGTAAAGGTAAAGGTTCCCCCGCACATGTGTGCTAGTCGTTTCCAACTCTAGGGGCCGGTGCTCATCTCCGTTTCAAAGCCGAAGAGCCAGCGCTTGTCCGAGGACGTCTCCGTGGTCATGTGGCCGGCATGACTAGACGCCAAAGGCGCACGGAACGCTGTTACCTTCCCACTGCAGTGGTCCCTATTTTTCTACTTGCATTTTTACATGCTTTCGAACTGCTAGGTTGGCAGAAGCTGGGACGAGTAACAGGCGCTCACTCTGCTACGCGGCACTCGGGATTCGACCCGCCAAACTGCCGACCTTCCGATCGACAAGCTCAGCGTCCTAACCCACTGAGCCACCGCGTTTATAAAGCGGTACTAATACTTTGCGTGATCTTGATTCTATGCCTCTGTTTATACAACCCAGGATTGTATTAGCTTTTTTGGCTGCTGCTGCACATTGCTGGTTCATGGTTAAGTGATCGTCCACTAGGACTCCAAGGTCCCTCTCACAGTTACTGTTTTTAAGCCAGATCTTACCCAATCTGTACTTTTACCTTTGATTTTCCTACCTTAATGTAAAACTTTGCTTTTCTCCATCATTTTGTTGGATAGGGCTCATTGTTCAAATGTGTCAGGATCTTTTTTGATCCTGAGTTTGTCTTCTGGGGTGTTGGCTACTCCTGCCAGTTTGGTGTCATCTGCAAATTTGATGAGTTTCCCTTCAATTCCCTCATCTAAGTCATTTATGAAGAGTACTAGGCCTAAGATGGAACCTTGTGGTACCCCACTGCTTACGTCTCTCCATGTGGATGTAGTGCTGTTGAGGACTACTTGTTGAGTACATTTTGCCAGCCAGCTACAGATACATCTGGTGATGATGTTGTCTATTCCACCTTTTTCTAGCTTACCAAAGAGTAGGTTGTGGTCTACTTTATCAAATGCTTTACTGAAGTCTAAATATCCTACGTCCACAGTATTTTGCTGGTCTACTAGTTTAGTCACTTTGTTGAAGAATGAAATAAGATTGGTTTGGCATGATCTGTTTTTAACAAACCTGTACTGGCTACTAGTCATAACTTTGCTTCTAGTTGTTTGCAGATCTATTTTTTGATTATCTTTTCCAGCATCTTCCCAGGTATTGATGTTAAACTGATTGCTCTGTAGTTTCCTGACTCTGTTTTTCCCCCCCTTTCTTGAAGATGGGAACCACATCAGCCCTTTTCCAATCCTCAGGTACTTCCCCAGTGCTCCAGGATTTTTGAAAGATGTGGTGCAATGGTTCTGAGATAACATCTGCCAGCTCCTTCAGAACTCTGGGATGTAATCTGTCGGGTCCAGGTGATTTATACTCAAGGTCAGATAGTGTTCTCTTACCATTTTCTTGCTCATTTTAATTTTTGTTTCTAATTTGTCTTGGGTTTTTTAGTATGTTGGGCTATAGTTTCTTTTTATGTGAAGTCTAATGCAAAGTATGAGTTAAGCAGCTCTGCTTTCTCCTTGTTGCCTGTTATTTCCTTGCCATCTTCTCTCTTTAGTGGGCCTACAGTTTCCTTGACTTTTTTCTTGTTGTTAATATGTTGGAAGAAACTTTTCTTATTATCCATGATTTCTGTTGCAAGTCTTTGTTCATTCTGAGCCTTTCCTGAGGTTATGACCAGGGCAATAATAATAACCTTTGTTCATGTCTAAGGTCATGGGAAATGCTGTCAGATCAATTCTTAGATATGAGGAAGCAATGACAAAAAACACGATCACTACTGTTTCTTTGTTAATCAATTACTCCTCTTCAATAGCACCAACTGGGGTGCAGGAATTCTCAATTATCTGTCTTAGTTTTACTGTTCTCTCTATGAGTCCCGTTATGTCTTATGGAGCTAGTCTTCTCTTCCTTGCCATAATGTTCATTCCATCAAACTTATTTTTGCCAGCAGCAAAAATTGGTATTTCAACTGTTTATTAAACTAGTCTGAAACCAACAATGGAAAGTGGTTAGCAATATTCAAAACTTTAGGCATAGTAATGGCTTATCAACACCAATGGAATCACCTAAGATGAATCAAGACAGAGAAACTGATTTGAGAAATGTTAATTAGCAAAAGCCAACATCTCTGTAAAGTTCTAAGACCATCATACCTAAGGAAAATAGTTTACCATCTGAGCTACAGTATCTCTTGAGAAGAAGAGTCTATATTCTGAAGCAAATTTAGCAGACTGAATGTCTCGGTTACTCCAATCGGAGAATTCTAGGTTTTTGTCCAATTCTTGTTCAACAGTAGGAATGGATGATGTAATTGAAATACTTAGAACAACAGTAACTGCGAATAGAATGTTTGAACTAATATAGAAGCTTGTGTGTACATATACCTTACAGAAAAGACAGACACATCCATCTCTCTATTTTTGCAATATTATGCAAAAAGGAGAAAAGGAATATGAAATAGTAAGCCAAAGAACATTTTAAAACGTACTATACACTCTTCATACATTTTGATGTCTTCCTTAAAAGCAAAAATATTGGCTGTACAACCCTCTATCTAGCATAAAACCTCACCGGATTTCACAAAATTTACTTATTGTAATGTTCCCTCTACTTTGAGGTTGCATTCCCTCTTCTTTTCCTTTTATAGGGGAACAATCATAGCATTCTTCTCATAATCAGGTGCAGCTGGTGTCTTCGTGGACTCATTTAACAAGCTGTATGGCCGGTCCATACGGAAACAACATCAATATTTGAACATTTCTCCAATTACTATTTCTACATCTGCATCCTTACCATTTTACAATGTTCTCACAACATTTATGACTTACTTTTCAACAACTTATTTTTGACTTATAGCTCTTGTTTCAATTCCAGTTTTATATCACTATTATTCTGAATACAAACCTATAAAATAACCTCTGCCAGCATTTCCTCATTTCAGTTTCCTTACAAATCATTTCCCCGCCTTTAAGGGGACAGGGTGGAGCAGCAGCTTAATGGTGTTGGAACTGCTGGCCAGAAATGGTGTGCTCTCCGGCGGTTCGAGCCCGGCTCCACAAGATAGGGTAAGGTCCCATAGCTTACTCCCTGGCTCCTGCCCACACAGCAGCTCAAAAGCATGCAATATTGCTAGTAAATAAATGGGTACCGCATCACTGGTGAAAACCTAGCTGCATTCTTGTGTGCAAAGAGTGGAAGCCGGTGTTGGTTCTGGCTGGATGCGAGGCAATGCAACACCAGGCGAGATAGGTGGAGGAGCCCAGAATAGCCAGCAACCTGAGTGTTGCTAGTCAGCTGGTGTAAACTAATTTTCACCCTGCTGTGCACTAAGGATAGGGATGCAAGTACCAAACATAATAAACTAGCAATTTAGGCTGTCAAGGCTGCATTGTGTCTAGCAGTTGTAGATTTTCCTGAAATTGTATGCCATACATTTTTGTTTTGAATTATATTTACTTTGCTAGAAGCCCTTTGTATATAGTCCTGTTCACCCACTCCTAAAATAATGTTTAACTTCCTCTTTGTCCTCATTTTAAACACACCACATACCTATTTTTCTTTCTTTCATTTATTTCACCTATTAATTCATGCTCTTTATCATTCACAGTATTCCTTTTCCGTTCTAATCTCAATAAGAGAATAACAGAGTTGGAAGGGCAGATGTAGACATAGAATAACAGAGTTGGACCTTGGAGGTCTTCTAGTCCAACCCCTTGCTGTCCAGTCTTTTCTTAAAAGCCTCCAGTGATTGGGCACCCACACAACTTCTGAAGGCAAGTAGTTCCACTGGTTGATTGTTCTCACTGTCAGGAAATTTCTCCTTAGTTCTAGGTTGCTTCTCTCTGGTTAGTTTCTATCCATTGCTTCTTGTCCTGCCTTCAGGTGCTTTGGAGAATAGCTTGACTGCCTCTTCTTTGTGGCAGCCCCTGAGATATTGGAACACTATCAGTTCACCCCTCGTCCTTCTCTTCATTAAACTAGACATACCCAATTCCAGCAACCATTCCTTATATGTTTTAGCCTCCAGTCCTCTAATCATCTTTGTTGCTCTTCTTTGTACTCTTTCTAGTGTCTCAACTTTTTTATATTGTGGTGACCAAAATTGGATGCAGTATTCCAACTGTGGTCTTACTAAGGCTTTGTAAAGCGGTACTAATATTTCACATGAACTTGATTCTCTCTCTCTATTAATGCAGCCTAGGATTGCACTGGTCCATGGTCATCATCACAGAAGCCCATGGATACTGACCTCCACCACCCACCAGGGTTTGGGTGAATCTATACTTTTTTTTTTTTTAGGGACGCGGTGGCTCAGTGGGTTAGGACGCTGAGCTTGTTGATCAGATGGTCGGCAGTTTGGCGGGTCGAATCCCGAGTGCCGCGTAACAGAGTGAGCACCTGTTACTCGTCCCAGCTTCTGCCAACCTAGCAGTTCGAAAGCATGTAAAAATGCAAGTAGAAAAATAGGGACCACTACGGTGGGAAGGTAACAGCATTCCGTGTGCCTTTGGTGTCTAGTCATGCCAGCCACATGACCACAGAGACGTCCTCGGACAAGCGCTGGCTCTTCGGCTTTGAAATGGAGATGAGCACCAGCCCCTAGAGTTGGAAACGACTAGCACGCGTGTGCGGGGGAACCTTTACCTTTACGTTTATACTTTTTTTGAAAGATATAGGCATAGGCTAGATGTCCTGCTAATGATGGTGGTACTTCTGAGTATCTGCCACCAAATTCCAAAGTTGTCTTTCATGGCTAAGGCAGGATTTGAATTCATAGTCTCCTGCTTTCTAGCTTGGTGACTAGCTACTCAGGGAATGACAAATTTCATTTCAACATTTTTCATACAGATATCTTTCTGACAATAGGAATAATTCCACTAAATTCCTGCAGATGCATCATCTGTAACATTTCACCAAAATGTTTTTCCCCCTCCTATTTTATAATCTTTATGTTCCTAGCCACTGGCACCACCTATTGATTTGTATGGGCATCTGCAAAGAGAGCAGAAGAACTTGCATCATTGGTATGATGGTGTCATGACATAAGTGGCATTGGTGTATCTACTGGGTGTCTGTTTTCATCTGCCCACAAAAAAAAAAGCAGACAACTTCTTTGAGATTCAAAGCCAACCTTTTTTAAAATGACTTTTTTGAACCACCAGAGTGACAGAATGCATGAATATAATGCAAGGATATTGTAAGAGATTGGAAAATGGCTATTATTTTCTGTGTCATTTTTAAAATTAATAATTATATTGAGCATGTACCTAAATTATGTGGAGCATGTACCTAAATTTTCACATTAAAATCTGGGGAAAACATGCATCGCGTCTTTCATTTTTCTGCCAGAGTTAATAACATAAATCTGGCCCAATCAAGAGCCACGAAGCAGGACTCCTTCCCAAACTACAATCTTCTCTCAAGGAATTTTCTGCCATAATAAATGAACCGTGTCAGTTGAATTAGCTTTGCTGGCCTCAAACTGCATCAACATAGCAATACAAACATACCTATTCGAGTCACAAATGAAACATTAGGAAGGTATAATATCCTCCAGATCACAAATCCTGCCGAGCAATCAACAAGAATGCACTCCATTATTTTGGAAGCCAAGAGAAAGAAAAGCACCATATTAGAACATTTATTACTGCCATGCTACAGTATTTTGGTCAGCACAGCAGTGTAATCATTTACACTGAGCCACAGTAGCACTGTGGTTAGAATACAATATTGCAGACTAACTCTGCCCACAGCCCAGAGTTCGATCCTAAATGGCTCGAGGTTGACTCAGCCTTCCATCCTTTCGTGGTTGGTAATATGGGGGCAATATGCTGACTCTGTAAACCACTTAAAGAGGGCTGTAAAGCACTGTGAAGCAGTATATATGTCTAAGTGCTATTGCTATTGCTACTATCATATGCTCTGAGCTTTAATCCCTGGGCAGTACCTTCACAAAAGTAATTTGGAGCTAAAGCGAACAATGTGAATGTTATATGTGAACATACACTGCTTAATCCTGGATAGCATATTTGTTTTTCCTCCAAATTTCAGTGAAAACCAAGCAATAAATACCCCTTTTTTCAACATTCAAAAACCTACTTTAATTAATTCTAATATTTGCCTCGATTGCCATTATCCTAGAAGTTTTACTGGCTTTATTGGATAAATAGCTGAATTGTGAGAGAAGGTGATAAGGCTTCAGGAGTCAAATTTAAGGCACAATGTAGAGCTGACACAACAGCTAAATTTAAGAGGACATGTGCCAGATTCACACAGACCAAATAATGTTTTGCAATTATGTTTGTATGTGTGCATACACACATATAAGAACAAGCTTGAGGGTCAGTGCAATCTCAAATAGAAGTGTTATGCTAAAAAAATGAACACATAATTTCATTCAATCCTGTGCAACTACTGTATAATGGAGTACAGTCACATAGAATCTATTTTGTAAATGACTGTTAGGCTGATGGTGGGTATCACCAATTCCAGTAAGTTGGTCTTACTACACTCTTCTGCTTGGCTATAATTGAAAATTGCCTACAAAGATCATGATAGTACACGTCATGACATTCTTTGTGACGATCTATGGAAGTGAAATTTGGACTTTGAACTAGCAAGATAGAAAGAGTATTGACATTTTTGAATTTTGGTGTTGGAGGACTCCAGAGAATACCATGGATACACAAGAAAATAAGCAAATTGATCATTAAGCAAATCAAACCAGCATTCTCACCTGAGACAAAAAAATGATCAGGCTCAAATTATTTAACTTTGGGCAGATTATGTAAAAACCGAGCTGTCTGGAAAAGGCTCAGATACTGGGATAGGTGGAAAGAAAAGAAGAAGCAAGGTGGGTAGACTTGATTATAGTGGCAATGGGTGTAACACCTGAAGTACCAAGTTGGGGCAGATCATCATTGACAAAGTCTATCTATGAGATCTCTAAGATAACATTATTTAATGTGATGGTACATAATTTGATGGAATATTATCAACCAATCAATGATGATTGAATGATATTCTGAGATGATGACGATGATGATGATTATAGATGTGATAGACTTCCTTTTACATATACCTATAGAGAGTCTCCATGAGATTTTACAATCCTGATTTCCCAGGTTCTAGATTCTTGTGAAAAATCTTCACAGATGGGAAGGTTTTTGGTAAAATACATGTTAGAAAGTATTTTGTATTGCAAAAACTACAGAATTATTCAGCCAGTAGATGACAGTGTTTAATGTGCATCTATTGTTATAATCTGTGGTTTATGTTCCGAGGAGAGTTTCTTGTTTCCTGTTATATAGTTGAGTAGAAGAACACATGTTGACTGTACTCTTTGTTTGCTCTGTGGTTCTCTCTCTCTCTGTATGTGTACATATACATATACATATACATATACATATACATATACATATACATATACATATACATATACATATACATATACATATACATATACATATACATATACATATACATATACATATACATATACACAGTGCTTTTTTTGTAAAAGAAAAAGGTGCCGGAACTCACACATGTCATACAACCTGCCTTGCCTACCCTACAAGGTTCCATCCAAAAAAGGTGCCGGAACTCCGTTCTGAGCGTTCTATGAGAAAAAAAGCCCTGCATATACATATACATATATGAGAATGATGCAGGAAAGATTGTGTTAAGATGTTTATCTCAGCTTACTGTCCTGGTGTGTAAACCTTTCAGACAAGAAAAACAACTGAACGGGGCTATAATGAATGCACTTGTTTTCTTTAAAGAGCTGTTCAGTTCCATTTTGGAAACTAACAGAATTACTTAACTTACTTTTTGTAAATGTTTGGTAAACACTTAAAGTGATCATTCTAAATTTGTAATAAGAAAGTACAGTGGGTATTTAATTAGAATTATTAAATTTTCTACAGGAAATCTTTTTATGTAATCTCTGGAACTCATACTTTCTTTTCAGTGCAACGTTTAGACCCAAGTATTACAGGGACCTACAGTCTGATTCATTATTAAGGCTATTATTCCAAGCAAACTAAACCCACCCTTCAAAATGTCTCTGTTTTGGAAGTCTTGTATCTTCAATAGAAAAATGTAGAAACAGATCCAACTCTGACTTTTTTGGATTGATTTATTCCACACGATCCAGTTAAAAAGTACACATGACATATTCCATATGTGATGGTTCCAAAACGTTAGCAAATTCTTCCAAATATGGGGGCTTGGGGAGTGCCTGTGGTTTCCATCAGGAAATGGATACAAAAACTGTTTTGAATCATAAGAACATATCAGTGTTGGATTAGATCAAAGGCAATTCAGTCCAACATTCTGTTCCACAGTGGCCATCCAAATGTCTTTGGGAGATCTGCAAACAAGATATAGTGCAACACTGGCTTTCTACTTGTGCTATCAGGTACTGATCCTAAAAGATATTCCACCTTTAATCATGAGATAATCAAAGGTACCACAATTAGTAGTAGCAAAGCTCTAATTCTCTTTGAAGAAATCCAATCTTGTACAAAACAGACAGTCACCCCAACGTTTCCTGTTAAATTATGTGGTGGGTGGAAAAACAATGTTTTTGTATGTTCTGATTCTCCCATAATTCAGAATGAGGCTGAATTAGCAAAGAAAGGAAGTCATCTTTGTAAATATCCTGGACAATGTGACCCACTGGATCATTTCATGAATCATCATTTCAGAGATATTTCCTTATCTAAATAGATCAACAGAATGACCACAGGCGGGCACCAAAGCAATGAGAGCAGATGATTTCCGACTTCCTGCTGTCTTCCCCTTTGACTTTGCTTGTGAGATGCTTGCAGGAAAAACGCCAGTGGGGAAGCCAACAGGAAAGGTCACAAGTTGCTCAGGGAAGTCTCTTCCACCCTTATACCCTCCTACAGTCGTCCTGTGCTTGTGTTGCGCTGGCCACTCATGGACCCTTGTGCAACCTCCCAAATCCACATCCTCACTCACATGGTTGCCTTTACAGCTGGCTTCTGATAAGCAAAGTCAATGGGGAGGCCAGCAAGAAGTTGCCAATCATGGTCACGTGACGTCACCCATAATACTGCAGGTTATTTGCTTTACAATCAGAAACAAAACTGACATTGTTAGTCAGAACAATCACATAAAATTGTGCTTAACAACTATACCACATAGCAACATAGTTACTGGTCCTTATTGCAGTCAATAAGTACTCAGTACTCTGCTTTTCTGCCACTAAAATGTGGTTGCAAAAAATGGAAATTAACACCACAGTATTTTTATGATTAAAACTTTTTTTACAGTTTTTCCTGAAAAGAAACATTTACAGTATTCCCAGATTGGCCTAAAAACAAGAGTTTTATTTTCTTCCTGTTCATATAAGGCTCACTGCTTGCTTGCTACGTATCGTGTTAACTGAATAATATAGTCATCTTTAGCTATGAAATAAATTGTAAAAATGGGTGCAATTAATGCAAAAAAAAGTATTTGAAAATTCAAAACAGATGGTTTGCAGAAGTTCCCTTGCTGCTGCAGACAAGGACCAGGACTTTCTTTGAGATAATTAAAAGAAAAGCTAAACATTGTAATTCAGTGATGGAGCTTTGAACCTGCAGACAATTAACTACATACAGGTCTATGGAACTGGATTTTAAAGAGTTTTTTTAAAGAGCCTTGGTGGAGCAGTGGGCTAATGCCTCCTTAAGTAACACCAGCTGCCTGCAATTAGTGCAGGTTCGCGTCCCACCAGGCTCAAGGTTGACTCAGCCTTCCATCCTTCCGAGGTAGGTAAAATGAGGACCCAGATTGTTGGGGGCAATTAAGCTGACTTTGTAATAATGCCGCTTGGGGGTGTGTGTGAAAGCCCTAATAAGCAGGCATATACATAGAATGAAGGCTACTGCTAAGCTTGTAAGCCGCCCTGAGTCTTCGGAGAAGGGCGGGATATAAATGGAATTAAAATTAAATTAAATTAAAACTTTCTTGTTAACAATTCACAGATCAGAAAGCAACTTGAAAGACCTTGATTAACAGAAAAAACACTACGAGGCATGTGCTATTCTTTAATTGTGCCCAATTGAGAGCTGCCTTATTTATCTTTAGAATACTGTTAGGCAGAAAAAGTAGAATGGGATGCAGGCTTTTACCCAACATACATCCTCTCTTAAAATAATCAAGGGCAACATTTGGACCTGCATCCCACTTCTCTTGCGATGGAATGGGATTCTACAGATTTCACCTTTTGACGTCAAGCACTGACTCCAATCACAAAGGAAAACATGTGACATTTGACCCCCCCCTGTCCTATTTCTTTTTTCTCTTTCATTTGTCTCCATATCTATTCAGTGGTGGGATTCAAATATGTGAACAACCAGTTCTTTGTGTGGATGCCACTTCTGGAAGACCATTCTGGGCCTGGGCAACAAAAAATTAGCTACCGGTTCTGCCAAAGTGGTGCGAAGTGGCTGAATCCCACTACTGTATCTATTCCTTTCTCAGTGTTCAAACTTCAGTGTGGGAGAGATTGAGAAAGCTGGTTATGGTGTGCTGAGAGGAATAAATCAAGAGAGGAGTATGCCCAGGGAAAATAAGTGCTGCTTAAATATTTTCTTCACAACAAATAAAACATGGTCAGGAAAGGAATGGAGAAAAATTGGAATGAGCAGATTCAAGAAGTAACTGTTTTTGTTTTGGCTGATATTACATAGCAGTCTCTTTCTCTGTGAAGTAGAAAGCTAAAAACGTGGTTCAGAAAATGCTAAATTGCTAAAATGTTCTTGATATGAATCAGTCCTTTAAAAATTGCATAAAAGATGTACCTAGGGTCATACTACAGCCATCTTCCAAACAGTGTGTCAGCAACATTATATAAATCATATGCCATGTTAGTTGCATTGGATTTCTGTTTGTGTACAACTCAGGGTGTGGCATGGTGTGTATAAAACCAGGTAGATAGTCTCAATTTTGTTCTCATTTAATTCTCCATAAGAGTAAAAGTACAAGGTGCAAGATATACTATATTTATGCTTTTTTATTTATTAAATTTTAGTATGGCCCATCTCAGTCTTAGAATGACTCTGCAGAGTAGTCCCACTATGCAATCACTTTAGCCTCTCATCTCTGTCCTCAAAGCATGAAAGGGGATCTCAGTAACCCCTCTCACTCAAATCTAGATTACATGATGAGACAAGATTAATATAGGTAAATCAGTTTAGTGTAAAGTTGGGGAAGTTTTCTAGAACTCAGCCTGGTTCTTCCATTACCGCTGTTCATGGAACTGTAGCATAAAACCAACTATGAGTTTCTACTTTCATATGTATCCACAGCAATCTAGACTCTAGATGACCCTAATGACTAACCCTACCATACACAAAAGGGGTGTCTGAAATGACAGCCAGAATTGTCCACCCACTAGGAATAGCAACAGCCCACAAATCCACAGCCACACTCCACCAGGAATTATCCAAAACCAAAGACAAGATACAGAGGGAAGAAAGAAACAATGCAATCTACAAAATCAACTGTAACCACTGCAACCAATTCTACTTGGGACAAACATCACGTCAATTAAAAACCAGGATCCACGAACACCCGCTGGCAGTCAAATGCCACAATCCCAAATCCTTGATCTCTACCCACACCGACACCAAACAGTACCAGTTTGATTGGATTAACACAAAAATAATCAGCCACACTACCACCCACCATGCTTGTGAGTTCATCTAAGCCTGGCACTCCACATGTAATTCCTTTTTAAAAAAATACATATATAAGATTTTTATTGATTTTTTCATACATACAATAGTACTTGTTCAACAAATGTGCTGTCTGAGTTTACATTCACTGATACAAATTTAATTCCTAATCCTTTATTCTTTACTCTAGCCTATAATTTTCCATCAACAGACACATTGACCTACAACCAGCCTAGGAACCCCTCAAAATCCAAATCAACCGCACAGCCAACCAGAGACAGCACCAACCCTCAACCAAGACACACAAGCCCCACTCAACCAGCACGTCACCTCCCAGTCACCCTGACCTAATATAACCTCCCCATCACAAGACACATTACAAGACTCACTGAGAACTCATACCTGACCCATCACAAGACCCATCACAAGACCCTCACTTGACACACCCACACCCGAAGCCCTTATGAACAGAAGAACACTGACACTGACATCCCCTAAACTCTGCTGAAGATGTTACCTAGTCTGGTAACAAAACATTCAGAAACCAACCCACAAGATCAGAGAACGAACCTTCACCCTCAATCTAGATGACTCTTTGTAACATATGTTTAGCTCTTCCACTTATATAAAAATGACAATTTCATTTCCCGGTATGTATTCATCACCTCCATTCTACAAATCAATAGTCTCACAGACATACAGCATATCTATATTTTGATTGATTGATTGATTGATTCATTTATTTATTCATTCATTCATTCATATTCATTCATTCATTCTCTTTGCCATTTACTGTTTTTACATTCCAAATCAAAATCTACCATATCCCATGATTATCACCAGATGGCCTATTATTCAGACCAAATCAAGCAAATGTATTAATACAAATCAAAGGTCAGATGGGCCCATTGATACTCACTTCTGCTGCCCATCTTATTTTTGTTCATCAAAACAAAACAGAAATGCTTTGTAGTCATTTATACATTGGTTTCATTATTTCATAGTTTCCTGGGCAACACTTTGGTATGGGATGGTACAAAAATATAAATAAATAAAAAATAGCAAAACAGTTCATATTCAAACATTACCAGGAGTCAATAGTAATTTATTTCAAGTAATAATTCCAAGAAACATAGTTACAGTATGTTGATATGTCCTTGCAAGGATAGGAAACTGGGTAACTTTCAGATGCTTCAGACTTCAAATCCCAACATTCCTAATCATTATAGAGGGCAAAAATTCTTGACTAAAATGTTTGGAGCTAGGTTGTCTATCCTTCTGATATAGCAAATACATCAAAGCATTCACAACATTTTAAAAAAACAAAAGTTTGGATTAGAACAACCTTTCCCAAAGCCTAGTATTTCTGGAATCTGTGGTTCCACCACATCAGGTTTAAGAAGGCGACTTGGTTGTATGAGTAAGACATAACAAATCTCTGTTTTTCTCTAAGCTGAGCCAGTGTGCTCCTTTCAAAGTCTAATAACATTTTCCGGCTAGTAATGTAAATGAAATGCCCTTATACTAAATTTACGTCTCAGAAATCAGAAGGTTAACACTAACCAGACTGCAAAGATATGTAGGATTCTGCTTTTCATAAACAGGACTTCCCCTCACTCTATTTTTTTCATTAAAATTGTGCCGGGTGCTTCTAATTGCAGTGATGTTTATGGACCAGTTGACCTTTATGTTTTCTGAGAGCTGCCATGAAATGAAAAATCCTCCTGGAAAAAAACGTATAGGAAAAATAAAGAAGGCACAATTAAACAAGGTTAATGGAAGACAGGGCCAGTTCACAGATGGCCCAAGCATTTTGATTCTACTTGCAAGAAGCTGTGGAGGTGAACCTGAGGGCCATCCATTCATAGACCCCTTAATGAGAGCCATATGCACAGAACTGCTGACTCAGCAGCCATGTGCTGCTTAAACAATTCAAGGATATGACAGTTAAATTCATGCAAACTACAAGATAGAGTCAGGCCCGTTCATACAAAAGAGAGTACATACCCAGTTGCCAAAGATCAGTATGTACATGCTTTTCATAGGTACTCCTGTAGCTCCTGGAATAAGGGACTCCAAGTTGCCTGCCATTTTCAAGGTCCTACAGTGGCCTGAAATTGGCTTTGTTCATTTACCATTAAGTGATAAAGTTCATCTATGTTTATTTCATGAACCAGGATGAATTGGGTTTGCCTCAACATGCTGAGAGACCAGCATACAATCTGGTTTGTGAGAGGTTTGGGATGTAATGCTCAGAGCCCTTCCAAAACTTGTCACTGAATTATCATTCTTAAGGTAACCAAAAGTCATATGATCAAAGACATGGGTAATAATTCTGTATACTAGAAACATTTAATGTAAAGCAGTAAAGATGTTTCTTGACTTTCTTTACTTCCTTATCATCCTCCTTTTTCATGTATGGGAACAAGCAGTGTCTTGTGTATCATGATGTCACTGTGTGAATACAGCTACTGTATGTAACTTGCATGAGTTACATCACACATCATTTGCATGCTGACATCATAATGTTGTATTGGGTGAGCATGCCATTCAAAAATTAAATCAGTTTCCCTGCGCTAAATGGTAAACCCAATTAAATGGTTTAGCAACTATTAGCAACCAACTACCAAACTAAATGGTTTAGCAAACTTTATATTTCATAGTAGGTGGGGCTATACCACATACTAAGCCAAAATAAAAAGAGAGAAATGGTTTGGGAGAATGTCTAGATTCAACCATCCCCAGTGTTCTAGGTCACTCAAGGAAATGTTCAAAGGTAGGCTGTTTTGTTACAGATTGTTGTTGTTGTTAGTTGCGAAGTCGTGTCCGACCCATCGCGACCCTATGGACAACGTTCCTCCAGGCCTTCCTGTCCTCTACCATCTTCTGGAGTCCATTTAAGCTCACGCCTACTGCTTCAGTGACTCCATCCAGCCACCTCATTCTCTGTCGTCCCCTTCTTCTATTGCCCTCAATCTTTCCCAGCATTAGGCTCTTCTCCAGTGAGTCCTTCCTTCTCATTAGGTGGCCAAAGTATTTGAGTTTTAGCTTCAGGATCTGGCCTTCTAAAGAGCAGTCAGGGTTGATCTCCTCTAGGACTGACCGGTTTGATCGCCTTGCAGTCCAAGGAACTCGCAGGAGTCTTCTCCAGCACCATAGTTCAAAGGCTTCAATTCTTTGGCGCTCAGCCTTTCTTATGGTCCAGCTTTCACTGCCATACATTGCAACTGGGAAGACCATAGCCTTGACTATACGCACTTTTGTTGACAGGGTGATGTCTCTGCTTTTTAGTGTGCTGTCTAGATTTGCCATGGCTTTCCTCCCAAGGAGCAAGCGTCTTTTAATTTCTTGGCTACAGTCCCCGTCTGCAGTGATCTTGGAGCCCAGGAAAATAAAATCTGTCACTACCTCCATTTCTTCCCCATCTATTTGCCAGGAATTGAGAGGGCCAGATGCCATGATCTTGGTTTTCTTAATGTAGTGATTGTAGTGATGCCATTATCACCCTGTGTGATAATGTGTGATAATGTGATAATGTGTGATAATCTTACCAATGCCTAGTATCCTTTTTCAAAGACTGTCTTGAAGGCAGCATCAACTTTGCACGCAATTCATTTTAAAAGCATCCAAAATTATCTGCTACTTATATCTTCTACATATAGCTTATCTATCAGAGCTCAACGTGACAAGTACATTATAGCAGTCAGTCCTTTAATTGTAGTAGAAGCAGGAGTGGAGCTGAATTCAGACTTTAATGTTAAAATAGAGCAGGGGTGTCAAACTCAATTTCATTGAGGGCCGCATCAGCATTGCGGTTGCCCTCAGGGGGCTGGGTGGGTGTGGCCTGGGTGGGCGTGGCCTACTGGGTGGGCGTGGCCTACTGGGTGGGCATGGCCAGCTCTACATCGTTCGCATCAAGGGTGCCTATGGGGGCCTGGGCAGGAGTGGGACAGATCTGAGTGTCTCTGGCGGAAGGAGGGTCTCTGGGCCAGGGCCAAGGCAGTGGGGGCCGTTCCCTCACTGTTTCCAGGATGGCTTCAGGGGCCACATGAAACCAGTTCACGGGCCGGATCTGGCCCCCAGGCCTTGTGTTTGACACGTCTGAAATAGAGAGAGAAAGGAGGGACAGTTGGAAAGCTTCTCCCCTTTCCCAGAGTTACTATGAGAAAGAGAAGGCAATGCAGTTTTGTGCATTAGTGTCATGACTGGCAACAAGTCAATGTGTTAAGAGTTAGACGTTTTATTGTTTGGAGAACTGACAGAAGAGGAGAGAACCTCAAACCTTTGGACCCACTGAGTATTGCCTGAGGTAGGCAAACAAACTAGACCTTCCTTGAGGGTCCAGTAAGGAGCAGGGGCCAGAAATGACAACCTGTCCTTATCTAGCTATGCTTCTGTCCTCCTACCACTTTCAGTAGAAGGACAGTGGAAGAAAGGAAATTTAGAAGACGAGCAAGCCAGAGTAGTTGAGACTAGGGAGGAGGCAAGAAACAAACAAACAAACAAACAAACAAACAGCTTTGTGGGCCTCCTCTATCAATGCATTACCAAATCATGATATAACATACCAAATATATCTCGTGAATTGCCACTTGCTCTTGTTGCTCCAAGTGTGAATGTGGAACTAACTATATATTTTTGCAAAGTAGTGGGCTCCAGATGTGCGTTGGTCTGGTGATCTCCACTCCCTGTGGACTGAATCCTTTATGGTGTTATTTTATTTAAGCACTGTGGAAATGACAAGGCATATTTCTCTTTCGGTAGTATGTCCCATTTCTCTGCAGGAGTCTTAAGGCAATGGAATATCAGAGCTAAAAGGTCACTAATTGGTACATGTCCATCTGTGCATCCCCACTGAGTGCGTAGGAGTAGAGTAACAGCAAAGATATTCTCATCCTTTCTTCAAAGGTATGTGCAGTCTGGCTAGCATGGACCTTCTCTCTATGCAAAACTCATGCTTCAGATTCTTGTTCTCCCTTGTTTTCCATCACACAATCTTTGCTTGCTGTACTTACCACAAATATTAAAATCTGAAGAAGGAATTTGTTTTGTCTTCTTGTTTTATGTAAGATAATTTACATTGCAGAAGTGGAATATTTGCTTTATTTAATCATTTTTGCCTTAGGGAAGAATAAATAAATTGCAGACATAAATCCATGAAATATAATCCAAAACTTCAAAAGACAATATTAATTTCAGGCATGTATAATTATACAGCTGTATAATTCATGCTGATTAATTCAGGACACAAAATGTCAGTCCCATGTAGCATTTCCTGTATTAACATCTAACATCTTCTGTTGGAGAAGCAGTTACTTCACTATTATCAATAATTTAATTTAATTTAATTTAATTTAATTTAATTTAATTTAATTTAATTTAATTTAATTTAATTTAATTTAATTTAATTTAATTTAATTTAATTTAATTTAATTTAATTTAATTTAATTTAATTTAATTTAATTTAATTTAGGCACTGTCCAACTCCAAACAAATCAGGGTGGCTCACAGTATAATAAAGATATACAACACAGTCCAGAAACATAACCAGCAAAAAACAAATAAACACAGTGTCAAGGTTCCGATAGACAAGTTTGTTGTAGAGTTGACACATAGATGTAGACAATAACAAAGTGAATCTGGCCAGCACCAATGGCTCCAGCAATTACAGTGACTGAAAAGCCAGGTCTTTAAGGCCCTCCAGAGGTGGGAATCACCCAGATTGCAGGAGGAATTGAAAGGGTCATGAACTTGTGAATTGAGCATCACTTGAGGAGTGAAGATGCACATCATATCCAGTTATGGTCATGACCAGGTGATGGTTATCACCTATGGTTTGTTTACTTTGATTACTGATTAAGCAGATAAGCCACCATCAAAGCTAGTAAGCACTATTACTACTATCCCTAATCCAGAACTAAGATAATGTTCTCATTATCGAAAGCAACTCTGGAAGTAGGAACTAAAGCAGTGAAAATAACATCATCTGTCTCCATAACTGGTACAGTAAGTGACGCCCCCAAAATCCATTTGAATCTGGTGGCCTTGAAATGATGAACTATAATCTATGATAGGATGTCAGAAGCATTCAAGGTGATGAGGACTTACTGATTCAGCAGGCTGATCCTGTCTGCCCCTCTCAGGAATAGAAACCCACTTTAACCTGTGATCTAAAGGGAGAAGATGTATATCACAGTGCTATTTAAAGACCTGGTGGTACAGTAGTTAGAATGCAGTATTTCAGGCTATCTCTGCCCACAGCCTGGAGTTCAATCCTGATGTGACTCGAGGTTGACTCAGCTTTCTATTCTTCCAAGATCCGTAAAATGAGGTCCCAGATTGTTGAGGGCAATATGCTGACATTGTAAACCACCCAGAGAGTGCTGTAAAGCACTATGGAGTAGTATATAAGTCTATTGCTTAGTGCTAAAGATGCCTCCACAGATAAAGAAGAGTAGAAGAATGAGGAAGAGGTATTTCAAAAGCTATTTACAATCTATCCGGGATATAGCAATTATACTAAGGCAGCCACAAACATCACTGTCTCTGCCATGGACTCAGCAGATCCTGTACTAGACCTGGAGCTCCTCTTTCCAGCCCTTGAAAACACAGGTATAGTATATGTGGTACCTTGCTCAATAGTAGTAACTGTGAGAGGGATCTCGGAGTCCTAGTAGACAATCACTTCAATATGAGCCAGCAGTGTGCTGCAGCTGCCAAAAAAGCCAACCCAGTGCTAGTCTGCATTAACAGAGGGATAGAATCAAGACCACTTGAAGTACTAATACCACTTTACAATGCCTTGGTAAGGCCACACCTGGAATACTGCATCCAGTTTTGGTCACCACGATGTAAAAAAGATGTTGAGACTCTAGAAAGGGTACAGAGAAGGGCAATAAAGATGATTGGGGGACTGGAGGCTAAAACATATAGGGAATAGTTGCTGGAATTGGGTATGTGTAGTTTAATGAAGAGAAGGGTGAGGGGTGACATGATAGCAGTGTTCCAATATCTCAGGGGCTGCCACAAAGAAAAGGGAGTCAAGCTATTCTCCAAAGCACCTGAAAGCAGGACAAGAAGCAATGGATGGAAACTAGTCAAGGAGAGAAGCAACCTAGAACTAAGGAGAAACTTCCTGACAGTTAGAACAATTAACCAGTGGAACAACCTGCCTCCAGAAGTGGTGAATGCTCCAACACTGGAAGTTTTTAAGAGGAGAATGGACAGCCATTTGTCTGAAATGGTATAGGGTTTCCTGCTTGATCAGGGGGTTGGACTAGATGACCTCCAAGATCCCTTCCAACTTCTTCTTCTTCTTCTTCTTCTTCTTCTTCTTCTTCTTCTTCTTCTTCTTATTATTATTATTATTATTATTATTATTATTATTATTATTATTATTATTATTATTATTATTATTATTATTACTATTACTATTACTATTACTATTACTATTACTATTACTTGAGGTAGACCTACAAAGAATGGAGAAATGTAAGGCTGTTTGGCTATTCCAAAGCACAGTTAAATCAAATGAACTATTTGGAGATAATTTAGTGAGGGAAACCAGGCATGATCATGAAGAATTGTGTTCAGGCTTCTGATGCTTAACTGGATATGATAAATATCCTGAAATAAAGTTAATCCTTCAGGATTACTTTCCAGTTTGTCAACCTCATTGCCATGAAAAAAACCTCTGGCATGTGGCTTTAGTTTATCACCTGATTCTTCCATTTATTTACTCCTTAGAAGTCTTATTTCTCAGTGAGCTTGCTTCTAGCAGTCTGAGCTTACACTGAATTTATAATTGGATTCAGTTTAGTATTAACTTAGTGTTTGAAAAAAAATCAGGTCCAGTTCCAAGCTGGGAATAAAATGGAGCCTGCTTTTGAAAGAAGGTTCCTGTTCATTGATGATCAGAATCAGCAACAGCATGCAATTCTGGGACAGCTGATCAAATGCAGTTGAGAGTGGGTAGGGTTTTATACCTTCTTTTGGGCTTTCTGTTTGAGGTGCCTGTTCCTGTGCAATGTACTTTGACCTGTGCCCTTTTGATATTCTAATTATTGTTCTCTGACTCCCATTGTGGCTTGGCGGTCATGTCCTGTCCTTTAATCTGGGTGGGGGTATAGATTTTAGGAGTCTTTGTTTTTCTAATCTCATCAAATCCAGCCTTCGTGGCCCCAGTCTTCCTGAATGGAAATTAATAATAATAATAATAATAATAATAATAATAATAATAATAATAATAATAATAATAATAATAATAATAATAATATCCATTAGAGCAATTAAATTTTTTGATTAATATTTCCAGAATATTTTTATCCTTGACAGGATGAATTATATTTGGGCACTTCTGGCTATATCAAAGTTTGTCTAGATATGTCAGAATGGCATAGTATAAGAACGAACAAAAAGCGCAATCTTTAAATTTAGGAGTGAGGAAAAAATGCTTAATTTTTTCAAAGCTCTCCAGATTTCTGACAAGGTTTCTTTCATTAACTATCATGTACTTTGTTCTAAAGGCTTGATGAATTCTAAGTAAAGACAAAGCATGATTTCACAGTCTGATCTCTGAGCCTAATTAATTAATAAGTTTATATGCCACCCATTTCACTATCAGAGTGACTCTGAGCACTTATATTCACCTCATATCACACGTGTGAACAATGGCATTAATTTAATTCCATATTTAGGGTGGTTATTTCAGCTGCTTAGAAGTGGCCTTTATGAATAATATGCCATGGAAATATGCAAGGCATCAATGACAGATCTAATGGTCTGTGAGAAGGCATCACGCCAGTCTACAAGGATGCACTCTCCATTCCTGAAATTTGTTCTCTGAGAATTTGCTAATTTCAAAGTAAGGAGTTGCTTGGACCAGTCATGTGAAGACCGGGAGTTTGTCACTATACTGCAGGGGTCTTCAAACTTGGCAACTTTGATATTTGTGGACTTCAACTCCCAGAATTCCTCAGCCAGCCAGAGCCAAGTTGCCAAGTTTGAAGACCCCTGCTATACTGGCTGCCCCATTGCCATCTGAAATCCTGTGCCAATGCTGGCTGTGGAATTCTGGGAGTTGAAGTCCACACATCTTAAAAGGTCTATGGTTGGGAAACACTGCTCTAAAGAGACTTCAGCATTAATACCAAAACTTGCATGGTCTTCTGCAGGACGGTGATCTGAATGTGAAAGTTTTTTAAAAAGCACAGATTATTTCTTGACAGGCTTGGAGCAGCTGCAATTCAGGACTGCTCCATTTTATACCTAATGTCACATCACCTTAGTTTGCATGTGACAGATATTTCAGTAAATATTTATAAAGTTGAAGAACTGCGATTAAAATTATAAACATTGTTCTCTGGGGAAAAATTCTCCTAGTCTGAACTTCAGGGCATTATGAATGAATCAACCAAAATAGAAACAGGGCATAAATCCAACACCAAGTCTTTGACCTCCATGAATATTATCATCTGACAGCTCTGCAAAAAACGAGGAAGGAGACTTTCCAATTTAAGAAAAAACAAAACGAAAACCGCATAGTTTTTCCTGCCATTTGTTACTAAGTACAGCTGTAATTAAACTAGTAGTACTAGAAAGGGGTAGGCAACCTTGGCTCTTTTATATACTCATGGACTTCAACTCCCAGAATTCCTGAGCCAGCATGGTCCACGAGTCATAAAAGATCCACCCCTGTAAGAAGAATGCATTCAAGAGTGGGCAATAGTTAGTCCTTGACTTACAACCACAACTCAGCCCCAAATTTCCATTACTAAACAAGGCAGTTGTTAAGTGAGTTGTGTTATGTATTGAATATATATAAAGTTGTGTTAAGCCCTGCTAAAGTGAAACTAACGTAACTCCAACTGTTTGTGAAGCTAAAATGAAACTAACCTTTAGACGACCCTGACTGTTAACTCCAACTGTTTTGGAGGGAAACTTTGAACATTCGTATTTGGGCGGGCTTTTCAAGTATTATGATTGGTTAAGGCCCTGTGGGCTCAGAGTATAAATTACAGACAATTGCCTGCAGTTCTCCTGTTCTAGTTTGAGTCAATAAATGATGCTGTAACTTTGCTGCTCCTTGCCTACTGAAGCCTACTGCTTAATAAATTGTGCCTCATTTTATGAACTTTTTGTCATGGTTGTTAAGCAAATCATTGTTAAGTGAATCATGTGGTTGGCCTTCTTCCCTAGGTTTGCCCCACTGCTTGGCCCATGGTGATAAGGGCCCCTTGAGGGCCTCTTGAGGATTGGCAGAAAAGGTGTCTGGCTTTGTAGTGCCTCAAACACCCTGATCGACTCGCATCTCAGATTCTGGCTCTTGATCCATTACAATGTCTGCCACAAAACACAATAGATGGATGGATGGATGGATGGATGGATGGATGGATGGATAGATGGATGGATGGATGGACGGACGGACGGATGGATGATGGATGATGGATAGACAGAGAGACAGACAGAACTTCTTTCCTTTTTGACCCATTAAGTGATTTTAAATTTAAGTAATTGGTAGAAGGGACGCGGTGGCTCAGTGGGTTAGGACGCTGAGCTTGTCAATCAGAAGGTCGGCAGTTTGGCGGGTAGAATCCCGAGTGCCGCGTAACAGAGTGAGCACCTGTTACTCGTCCCAGCTTCTGCCAACCTAGCAGTTTGAAAGCACGTAAAAATGCAAGTAGAAAAATAGGGACCACTACGGTGGGAAGGTAACAGCATTCCGTGCGCCTTTGGTGTCTAGTCATGCTGGCCACATGACCACGGAGACGTCCTTGGACAAGCGCTGGCTCTTCGGCTTTGAAATGGAGATGAGCACCGGCCCCTAGAGTTGGAAACGACTAGCATGCATGTGTGGGGGAACCTTTACCTTTACCTTACCTTTAATTGGTAGAAATAGAAACCAATGTTAACTTGGCTGGGCAATTCAAGTACATTCCAATAAATTTATTGTTCTGAGTTCTGTTCATCAATTCTATGTCATATATTCCTATAATTGTCTTAATTTCTTTCCTCTTTGCCCATTTTTTTCCACATCACAAAAAAGCTCTGGAACAGAGATACTGCAACTCAGGAAATTAATTTCTCACTTATCTTGTTTTAGAATGCAAATAGGAATATGTTTATTTCAGAATATGCAGGTGGCATATTTAATGAGGCTGTACAACATTTTGGAAACAATTAGGAAAGGTGTTTTGAAACAGGCAGGATTGTGAACGTAGCACCTCTTTGCAGCTCTTCAAAGTAATGACATATTTTCCTAGGATTGCACGGCTGTTCTTTACAAAGAAAATGCAACTTTTTAAAAAAACAAACAAACCACTGCAGACAAGCATTATTCCACAACTTTATTTTGGAATCAAAACTGAAACATTGCTCAACCCTACTGTTTAGCTTAATCCTTTGAGGGCCTAGCTATAAACATTTCAGTCCTAATGATACAATATGATTAAATTAATTCCATGGAGAGCTTTGGAATAGGAGAAATAGGCCCTTGGAAAGAGCCACATCTAACATGAAAATGAAAGTTACAGGTAGTTGCAGCTCTGCTAGTCACCAAAGTAGAGTTCTGAGACTAGGAAAAGGGTGGGATAGAGGTGACCTTGGGGTTACTGAATCCAATATTTCTCATTTGCTGGAGAAGCTCCAGGATAAATCTCTTTTCTGTGTCAGCCTGTACCTGATATTAACTTATAACCATTGCAAGTAACGGAGAAAGAAATTACATAAAAGCAATAGGGGGAAGGGAAAAACTCCTTACCACACATACACAGAAACACATAACCTAGTCCAGTCTTGGTGATAACAGAATTTTGGAAATGGCAGACAATCTGTTGTTTCACACGCTTTGCCCTACTTAGAATTACACTATTATTTATTCATAAATAGGAACCAGCAAGCAGGTTTGGCAAGCCCCGTGATAAAGTTAAAAAAAAAATAGTTGCAATTACAGAAGGAGGATGAAAAGGGGAAGGGAAGGGGAAGGAGAAAGAAGAAATGGATAGCTATGTTATTGCTTATAATTGCATGACTGTTACAATACCGTACTGGCCCAAAATTAGCCAGATAAGTGGAATCAGCTTTTCCACTCTTAAAACCTTTTCAACTTATTGCCTGAATTGATAAGCAGAGTTGAGAACTGACAATACACTAACTCAGGAGTCTTCAAACTTGGCCCTTTTATGATTTGTGGACTTCAACTCCCAGAATTCCTCAGCCAGCTTTTCTGGCTGAGGAATTCTGGGAATTGAAGTCCAGAAGTCATAAAAGGGCCAGGTTTGAAGACCCCTGCACTATCTGGTCTCTGGGTTTGTCCCTGGGTTACAGGGCAGTATTGCTAGATTTCCTGATTTTAAACTAGAGGGTTTTTTTCTAAGATATAGGCACTGCCCCACCACTACTGTCTCCTTTGAAACTCTCTTATAAACATTATGAGGCAACCTGCTATTGTCCTGATTCTGGTGAGCATTAAACACTGAATATATGTATCATGAGCCAGTATGTATTTCCTCCAGATATCCAGTAGGGAAATATAAGGAATAACACTTAGTCAATGCTCTTCCCCAAACTACCACCAGTTTTAAACCAACCCCTCACCTTACTTCCCACAAAAAAGAAGAAACCAGCCTTCTCCTGTTCATTGCCTGTTTGTTTGTGGTTCAAGTGTCTTCTCTTTCCAGAAGATGACAGCCAGGATATTCCATTATGTCCTCTTTGATTCATGGTTGACTATGGGATAGAAAGATGTGGTAAGACCCTTATCTCTTCCACATTCTATGGCATTGGACCGAATGACGTTGGTTCATCTGCTTTTAGGTGTGTTTCCTCTGGAGAGCTGCAGCAAAAGTAAGACATTTCAAATGAACATGTACAGAGCCAAGCAAAGTGAGTTAATTTTTCAAACCTCCTGACTTGCGAGATTAGACAGCCCAGAGATGATTCTAAACAGCTACATAGCCCTCCTGTAGAAGTGTCCTAAGATGCACCTTCCAGGCCCTATGAGAAGAAAACATCATCCAGCAGGATGTGTTTATTGGACCAGTTGCTCTTGATGACAAGTGATGCTCTCTTTCTTTGATTGCACAATCTGAATTGCACTAATTGGTTCTATGTAAAATCCATGATGTAATCTTCTTTCCCTCTTCTGCCCAAAGATTAGGACATGTTTTTATTCTGTTTACCAAAGAATTAGTTCAGAAACCAGAAGACCAGTTTTTGCAGTCTCCTTTGTTCCTCTCTGTGGGTGAAAACATAGATGTGAAAGATGAAAATAAACTTGTTTACATAATTAAACAATTAAATATTTTGACTAAATATTATAGGGTTTCACATCTTTTTTAAAAAATTGAAATATATTGCTGAGATCCAGATTTTCTCCTCTTTCTACTTGTAAAACTGCGTGTTGTTCTTTTATTTGCAACAGGTAGAAATACAGATTATTTTGGGTATCACAAAGTTTATTGTCTATTTGTTTTGCTTAGTGAATAAAGAAAAAAATATTTTCATTTTAGCAGAGTATATAACAGCAGTACCCCTCTCCTGCCCAATTCCATCTTTATTGTATTGTTACATCTTCAATACATTTAATATGGACAATATTTCATGCATCATATATGGAAAATGTATATTATTGGCCCAAACCTTTATAAAAGTTCTTTGATGTCTAAGTATAACTTTTCTAGCAAACATGTCAAAAGACAGATATGTCTATCTGAGTAATACATGAGATTGCATTACAATACCTTGTAAATACTGGACTATCAAACTATAAAGAGAACACTATTTTTTTTAACTAACCCAGAATCCAACTGAACAACTTTTAAAAACTTTTCATAGATTAAAGACTATTTTGACAGGACAACAAATTACCTAGAAAAATTGTATCTTACCCTTTTTTGTTTAAGTGGCACCCAGATAGCTATCTGTCTAGAATTGATTTAATACATTTAATAAAATTAATTTTATTTAGACTCCTGTGCAGAAAAAGGGGTTGGTTTCAAGGACAATAATAGCCCTTCTTGCTCTATCTGGATATGGCAAGGTATGGCAAAAAAGTCAAGATGGCATGCTTGAATTTCTGCTTGTTTTATGTGTTGAAGAAGATTAATGAAATCGTTTAAATAATTCAAGTGATGTTACTACTTAGCCAAGAATGATGTTTATGCTTCACTAACTATTTTATAATTTTTGTGGTTTAAAATTAACTCCCAAACTCAATGTGTCAACTTTTTTACTGGCTGCCTGAAATTACAGCTGGGGCCATGTCACTCACACACACACACACACACCCATGAAAGACACATCTGGAAGCAGCACACAATGTTGAAGCATTCCAGAAATACCTTATTTCCCAACACATCTATCCGTGCACAAGGAAAGAGTGCTTTTTAAACAACCACCACAACAACAACGTTTTTGAAAAATGTTATTTCCATTCCATTCTTCAGGTTTCACACAGATCTTTCAGATGCAATGCCAGGCTATGAAAGTTGAAAGATTCTTTACGATCTCTAAGAATGGATGCAGCCTAACTTGTTTTCATAATTGGTTTACTTTAGGAACAAGGAAGGAGAGAATCAAAGCATTGGTCTTTCCCAGTTTTTCCAGACTTCTTTTAATCTAGCCCTTTAAACAGTCCACTTGTATGTAAAATAGAAATTCTCAGGGGCTAAAATTCTGGGAAATCTTGGCTTCTAAATCTACATGTTAGAATGAACATCTGGGGAACAACAACGAATTATTTTAGCACCACAAACTATACTGCTCCCCGCAATAGCTGTCAAACTTGATTACCTTCATGATGCATCTCATTCTTTGGCTCTGATTTTGTAAAAGAAATGCTATCTCAAATATTACATTTTTTTTCTTTTGCATTTTTTTTCTCCTTTACTTGATGACCTTGCTATCAAGGCAAGAGAGAAGAGAATTCCCAAGGTCGGCTTCTTCAGAGCCCAGATCACGTCTGGATTTTCTCATTTCCTCTTCTGCCAAACAATCAGCCCCAAGGCCAGAAGCAGAAGAACTTCAGTCTAGCGGACAAAATCCAGCTGTTGTAAAGTTCTTGGAGAAACCAACTTGTGTCCATGAGGGTGGGGAGAAGAGGTGCCATTTAACTGAGGAAAAGGCAAAGCAGGAGAGCTATTGGGAAGCTGAATTGCCTTGCTTTGGGCCAGAAATTAGTATTCTCCAGGAAGTGTGTTGAAGTAACTCCCCAGAGTTCCCTGCCTCAGTTATCGAATATGGTTTTAAATATATCTTGGCCATGAAGCGCTTTCAGCACCTTGAATTGCCCCCAGAGGTTGACTGGAGTATCAAAGTATCATATACAAATGCTTTATTAATCTAGGAGGAAGATGCTGGTGGTCCACATGAAACAACTTGTCAGTCAAAAATTGCATTTTCAAGACTAGGCTGGCCACTTGTACTATTTTGCAGATGACAGTTTGCATTTTAATTTGCCAATTTTGAAGGGATCTTGTTTGTTGGTTTGTTTTCGTTGCCAAAAAGTATTTGGCTTCCCATTGAATTTCATATACCAATCAATTAGGTCTGCTTATTTCAATTACCTCACTTGCTCCCCCCCCCCGCCAATCCTAGATGGTTTAGGGTTAAAAAGTAAGGAGTACTGTATTGTTCAACGCTTGACAGTTTCCTCTTCAAATTTATGTACTCAACTCAAAATCACAACAAGGATATTGCACCAATCAGTTATGTTTGCTGTAAACTAGTGGTGGCTAAGTAAAGAACAAGAAGCCAGTTTAGCCTAAATCTGACTTCCAGATATATTAGACTGTTTAAAGGGGATCTAGCCAACCAACATCTAACATGTGAAAAGCCACAGAGAGGCCATTGTTCATAGACAGGAAGGAAGGAAGGAAGGAAGGAAGGAAGGAAGGAAGGAAGGAAGGAAGGAAGGAAGGAAGGAAGGAAGGAAGGAAGGAAGGAAGGAAGGAAGATTTCTGATGCTCCCTGCCAGCTTCCCAGAAGGAAACTCAATGGGGAAGCCAGCAGGAAGTTGAAAGTTAACACATCCACCCTCTGATTTTTTGCCCATCTGTGGCCATTCTGTTTCTCTGTTTAGTAAGGGAAGTATATCTGAAATGATGACCCAAGGAGGCAAGGATTGTCTAGTATTTTTTTGCAAAATTAGAATCAGTATATATTGTCCCAGCTAAATGGCAGCATCTAGCCAATTTGATTGATTGAATGAATGAATGAGCTATCCAGTTGTTTTAACTCCTAGTAATCACATAGAAAGGTTTTTCTCCATGAAAATCCTGATCCTTCAGGTCTTCCCACGGTGCACTAAACACCACTATAATTGAATCCATCCACCTTGTTGCTGATCCTCTTCCTCTTCTTTAACGTGGGCTGATACCAAAAGGCTACCGTAAATGGCTTTGATCTGGGTAGGCAGGGCTTGATGTTCATAGGAAATGGTGGTACAGACTAGACCAGGAAATCTGTTCTTCTCTCTTAGGTTCTCTCAATCTCATTTCTGCAACTCAAAAAATACAACAGTATATTATTTTCTTGTTTTCAATGTTTCCTTTCCCTGCATGTTCAACCTTGCTTGCCCTTCTTGTCTTTACTCACTTGTTGTGATCTGCTCTCTCTTTGTTTTTTCATGATAGGCATGACTGCAATTGCCTTGACTTGCAATTGTTCTCCAGAAAGTGGAGCCTTTCTGCCTCCGATTCAAGAAAGAGCTAGAACCTTCATAACTAAAGAACTATTGCTATAATATCTACTACGGTTTTGATCTAATTTTCCTTTTAATTAAAAGTGGGCTCCAGATTACCCAAATTTAACAATGCATTGTATAAAAAGTACAGGTAGTCCTCGACTTACAAGCACAATTGAGCCCAAAATTTCTGTTGTTAAGTGAGACATTCGTTAAGTAAGTTTTGCCCCATTTTATGACTTTTCTTGCCACAGTTGTTAGCTGAATGACTGCAGTTGATAAGTTAGTAACCTGGTTGTTCAGTGAATCTGGATACCCATTGACTTTGCTGGTCAGAAGGTTGTAAAAGTGGATCACATGACCTTGGGACATAGCAAAGGTCATAAATAGTTGCCAAGCATCTGAATTTTGTTCACATGGTTCTGGGGATGCTACAAAGGTTGTAACTCTGAAAAACAGTTATAAGTCACATTTTTCAGTGCTGTTGTATCCTTGAAAGTTCACTAAACAAACTGTTGTAAGTCGAGGATTACCTGTATGCCCCATTCATTGGATGGTCCCAAGGAGCAATGCTATTTAAGAGGGAAAATATTTTCTTCAATCTAAATTTCCACATCACATCAAATTTTCCTCAGCACATTCAAAACTAAAAATCGGACATCATTATTTAGGTGAAATAATGATTAGTAAACTCCCAGAGGTAGAAACATCATTATTTAGGTGAAATAATGGTATTTTACTAAATTTTGTTTTTTTTATTGTTTTAAACTTTTTCCAACTTTTTGAGATATGGCAGCAGGGGCTGTACAAAGGGATTCAAGCATGGTCACTTCATAAATTTCTAGTAGCATTATATTGGCAGGATCATTTTCAATTTTCTTCCAAATAATACCTAAAATAAAGCTTGCCTCTTTCTCTCCATGATATTTTTATTTAATTGATCCGAAGGTCCAGGTCCTGCTCGGTCACTGACAACTAAGACCAGGATTTAATTGTGTGTTAAATCTCCAAATCAAAAGCCAGCATGCAAAGTATGGAAGATTTGGAAGGAACATGTAGTGATTTTATAAGGTTTAATATACCGTAAGTCAAGAACTTGCTGACACAGTGTTTGTAATAAAATAAATGATACTTAACTAATATATAGTATGTGTTAGAATGCCATGCTCACTACCTTCCTCTTTTGGCCATTTATTTCAGAGTATTTGGATCCATTTACTTTATTACAGAGAAAAGGAAGAAATTACAGACCAACAAGGCTAAATAAGAACATAAATGTGCTTTTTTACTTCATACAAATTAATTAATTAATTAACTCATTTATTCATTCATTCATAAAATTTATAGGCCACATTTACAGCCTCAAGGTAACATTTTTGTGTACTAGAATTTAACATAAAAATTTGAATTTCACAATGGCCTTGAGTATTTTCTGTCTTCCCAACTGCTGTTTCTCTACCATATTCTAAATTATACCCACCTCAAATTTTTATTTATCAACAGATTTCTGGCCTCCTTTCCAGATCAACAATTCTCTATAGCCAAATACACTAAAAACAGATGTACAATTTTAAAAAAGTCTGGGTATCTATTGATTTAAAATACTTTTTTGCCATATCTGTATCAAAGATATTTAAAACATCAGAATATTGATACAATATTCTAATCTTGAGATAAGCTATCAAGATTCTGCTTTGTTCTTTCCCCTCACTGAGTCCAAACATTTCTACAAATATTATAGCCAGTTGTGTGTCTTCCCATCCTTTCCTTCTTTGTTCTGTGGAAAGTAAATTTTATTTTATCATGCATATACTGTATAGCTTTACCCCATGGGTATATTCTATACTTTATACATAAAACCAGGCTTCACTCTTTGCAAATCTGTAGCTTTAAACAAGGTCTCTCTCACCCGCAATTTACTTAAAATAATGAGGATTGATGACCTTAAGCTCTGTGGGCTAAATTCCAACCTCAAATACATACTAATGACGTCAATGGAGTGAGGGCAAAAGTGGCCCCAACACATACTCTTCTCTTTAAAATGATTACAGAGGTCGCTATTATCTTATCATCTTCAGGCCATGCCTAATTAGGAATTTGTGGCTCCTTCAAAATTTAAAAATTTAGGAGTCATTGCACAAAGGAAGAAGAGAAAATGCCACTTAATTATAGCAGAGTGGGTTGTGAGGGAAAGCTTCCTCATCTGTTCAGTGACTTTTTTTTCAAAGGAAAATAATTCTTGGAATATAATATGGCCCCTGAGAAATATGAACATCCATATGCAAGAATGAAAGAACCTTATAGACAATATTATTTTGTCCCAAAGAAAACAACATAATTTCATATCATGCACAAAAAATTGATTAATCAGTTTAGATTGGATAGAAAACACAGAGTTTCTGACAATTGACATTCCTGCACAGCTTGAGTTGGACAATAAAAACTGGGGTTACAAAAAAGTCTTAAAGAAACAATTCCTAGTTTCAGAGCATATAATCCTGCTTTTCTCCCCAATTAAAATTCCTCCGTGGAACAAAAGCTTACTAGTTCATCAAATAAATTAACTACGTGAAGTGTTCCATGTGCTATTATTAAAATCAGTGTATCTTGCATTTTGTGGGAAGCATACAAAAACTTCCAGTTGACTGAACTGCAAAATATTAAGGCAGATAAAATTAAAAAATTGCTTTCTGCTGATTTCATCTGAGTCAACCTTTTTAAATTCCTTTAAAGGTAAATTAAACAAAGCAGAGACAAATACAGGTTAAAGGATGGAGCCATTATGCCTGAACTGTTACATCAATAGGGATTTATTTTTACATTTTATTTTCCCTTTTCATATCAGCGTCTCAATTTTGCAGAGTAGAAGACAATACAACATCTAAATAGATTAATCAAGCAAAGTCATAATATAACATTAGTGTTTTCTCCAGGATATTATAAAAAAAATGTAGAAAAAGGAATTTTCTAGTAGAAAAGATTGTAATATACTGTATCAGGACTTTTTACAAATATACTTGTCCTCTTTGATAACAACTGAATCATTTTAGTTTCTATTATTTTTGCTGTGATGGCACAAAGACCAGATGTGTGGCAGGAACACCCTATGGAAATTGTTGAATAAAGTGATGCGAGTTGCAGAGGCTGTGAGATCCTGACATGGGAGTCTAAGAAAGATGGCAGCTATGCCATGTGATGGAAATTCCCATTCAAGGGAGGGAATTGGCTGTCATGTTGATTATTATTTTTTTACCCTCTTCCTGGAGATACCCCTGAGTCCTGAGAAAGATTCAGATTTTTGGACTCCCTTTCAGCAGCAAGGCAGAGCAGCGAAATATGTTGTGGTGATCAGAGTTTATGGAGAGCGAAGATTCTGGAACAACCCTCTAGGGTGGCAGCCATTGTTTATTCTAAGCGTGGATTGGGCTGCTCGGGCACCTGTACCAAGGGATGAACCAGTTGAGCAGCAGCAGCTAAAGCACCTCTGGTTGTCTGTTTGTGGGAAGATGGGCCTGGAGGACCCAATACTGAATTGACAAAAGCTCTGCAGCACTGTGCTGGTAATTGTTCTGGTGGCAATGGCAATGGTGTGGCTGGTTTACCTTCCTTCTTCATTTCTTCCAGAGCAGCAGAGCAGCCAGCGTGGTGATGCCCATCCATGGAGTACACAAGCATTGGGGGAACAGGACTGAGCAACAGCAGGAGAAGATTGGTCAATCATATGGAGGGCTGTGTTGTGCTCTATGGCTGCCTTAAAGTCTACCCACATTCACAGTGGTCATTTCACCTCTTTTGTGTCTACTGGAACTTGTTTATTTCATCTGTCAGCAGCTCCAAAGTTCTCATCTTCTGGTTCCCTAAACTGGCCAAGCATAGAACTAGTGAACGTTGATAAGTGAGGCCTGGTTGAATATTTTTTAGTATTTAGTAGTACTTTTTAGTATTTTTGATGTAATGGTTAAGCATCAGGCTAGAAATCTAGTTCTAGTCCTGCCTTGGACACCATGCCAGCTGGGTGACCTTTTTTTTATTGAAAAGTTTTACAATACATTTTATCTTTAACAATCCCCCCCTCCCTCCACCCACCCCTACCTAACCCTCCCCATCCCTCGCCAGCTGGGTGACCTTGAGCCAGTCACTTCCTCTTAGCCCTATCAAGGAAGCAATGGAAAACCACTTCTGAAAAACTTGGCCAAAAAAAATGCCAAACACTTGTCCAGTCAGTTTCTGAGAATCAGACATAGTTGAACAGAAAAAGTAAAATAAAATAAATGTCATCCTTAAGGTGAATTCAGTTCTTTATAAATAAATATAGGTAGTCCCAAAATTTCTGTTGCTAAGCAAGACAGTTGTTATGTGACGTTTGCCTCATTTTATGACCTTTCTTGCCATAGCTGTTAAGTGAATCAATGCAGTTGTTAAGTTAGTAACATGGTTGTTGAGGGAATCTGGCTTTCCCATTGACTTTGTCAGAAGCTTGCAAAAGGTGGTCACATGACCCTGGGACACTCCCACCAGGCTCAAGGTTGACTCAGCCTTCCATCCTTCTGAGGTAGGTAAAATGAGGACCCAGATTGTTGGGGGCAATAAGCTGACTTTGTAATAATGCCGCTTGGGGGGGGCGAAAGCCCTAATAAGCAGGCATATACATAGAATGAAGGCTATTGCTAAGCACATTGGTTTGTGCTTAAATTGTAAGCCGCCCTGAGTCTTCGGAGAAGGGCGGGATATAAATGGGATTTAAAAAAAATAAAAAAAAATAATATGAGTCAGTTGCCAAGCATCTGAATTTTGATCACATGACCATGGGGATTCTGCAACAGTCATAAGTGTGAAAAATGGTCATGAGTCACTTTTTTCAGTCCCGTTGTAATTTTGAATGGTCACTAAATGAATCGTTGTAAGTCAAGGACTACCTGTAAACACAATATCAATGCTATTTTCTTAGCAGTACTATTTATTATTGCTATCTTCTAGGTTTTCTTTTCTAAACTTCCCGGTAAAACATGACATCTTTTATTGTTCTTCTATCCAAATACCAACGGACGCTGAGCCTACTTAGTTTCTGAATTCACATACGTTTAGCTATGCACACTTGCTGTGGTACAAGCATTAGGAATAACCTTCAACTTGGATGCCATAAAAAAGAGGAAAGAAATTAATGGGTAGTTTTAAAAAGAGCAAAACCTGGCTATTGAGACTTGTACAACTTATCTGCAATGGGCTATTTGTGGAAAATATGAGTGGGATGGTGCTATTATTCTCAAAGCTTCCTTCCAGCTATCCCAGACAGATTTCTTTCCGCTGTGGAAAGAAAATGTTGGGGAAATGGATGTGTGGTTGGATCTAACAAGACTGTTTCTGTGTCCTGGAAAATCTCACTGCAGGTATTGTCCATCCAGAAAGAATTGTGTAATTATTAAACACTGATGACAAGGTTTGGTTGAAAGCCCAATAGAGGACTTCAGAGACAGCCTGCTTTGATTTGGAGTGAATTACAGACTGACTAGTTGATTTCAGACATGAGTTTGGCTAGATTCGTGCCTCCCACTGGCTAACTTAGAAAAAACAAAAGACTTGTAGAAAGAAGTAGACAATTATGGAGAAAAATTTCCTGTGACCGTAGAGCTGGAAAAGCTGAGTTAGGCTATTAAGTCCAACCCTGCTCAGGGTAAGAATTCAATCATCTCTTGCAGATGATGGTCTACTGTCTGCTTGGAGACATCACCATGTCCCTCCACAATAAGTTCATTAATGAGCTGTTCTTTTAGACCCAAAGGTGATTTTTTTTCTCAAAAGGTAAATGGACTTTCTTGGTTTTTTTTCTTTTCCTTTGAAAATATTTCACTTGTTATCCCAGAAGCTTCTTCAGTTCTAATTGACTGGTGGGGAATGGAAGGATTTATTTTCTTTGCAGTCATCCAGTTGTTAGTAGTATGAGGGTCCGATATTAGCTCTCTGAAAATTAGTTTTTAGCTCGCTGGGAGTCATTTAGGCCATTTGGAGGTTTATCTGTATCCTCAGAGTCCCCTGAATCGGAAGGGAAATGGCTATGAAAGAAGGACTGGTAACTCAGTTTTGCATTGTAAACAAGAGACAGGTGGTGGTGTATCCCTCCCCCTCTGTTGCAGGAGAGCTGTTCAATTTTCATATAGATAGTCTCCTTGACTCCTCTTTCAGATAGATGATCTGCTCTGTCCATGTGTGAATCTGGATAGTATATACAACTTTTTTGGGGGGGAAAGCACTTTTGGGATAACCATGAACTGGATGATTGAGACATTTAGTTATGTTCTTTTAAACAAATTTCTCTAACATTCAACTTGTTCTTCCAAACCGTAACTTAAAACTATTATTCTGAATCTTGTGTCTGTGAGGATTGAGAACAGTTGCTGAGTTTCCTCCAGATGATGCCCACCCCAGTACTTGAAGCGTACAATGCTATCAGATTCCTGCTTAGTTGTCTTTAACCTTTGAATGAATGCACAATTCCCATCCCTTTGTTCTACTGAAACTTGAACATCCTCCATAAAGATTTGGGTGTCTTCAATTTGTCCTTCGTTATTATTTTTTATTTTTTATTTATTTTAATTCCATTTATATCCCGCCCTTCTCCGAAGACTCAGGGCGGCTTACAAGCTTAGCAGTAGCCTTCATTCTATGTATATGCCTGCTTATTAGGGCTTTTACACCCCCCCAAGCGGCATTATTAAAAAGTCAGCTTATTGCCCCCAACAATCTGGGTCCTCATTAGCCTATCTACCATCACTTGAAGGTCCATCTCATGGTTGTTTCAGGATCTAATGCTTCAGAAATGATGAAAGAAGGCAAGCTGTTGCTGACAGATTGTAGCTGAGGATCACAAGCCCACATGGAGGGAAAGGACACTTCTGTTGCCAGGTTTACAGTATTATTGTTTGTTTGTTTCTGGGTTTTAATTACACCTTTCATAATAACAGTTATCCAAAGTGGCTTCCAAACCATGTAAACCATTTTAAATCAAAATGAACAATAAATGTTTTAAAACAAAGAAATATCTAGAGTTTTTCTATAGGAAATTGATGCCAGTGATTGAAGGTGTCAGTGGAAGAGTCCAACTGAGCAAGATTTTATGGCTTTTGTCCTCCTTCACCTCTCTGCAGCACCCTCCTGCTGAACTGTTGGAGGCAATGTTTCAGAAATGCTTACTTGCTGGTTCCAAGATAGGAGATTTTTCCATGGGATCAGATTTCTTTATGTGAGTGTAGATAGCTAAACTACTAGAGAATAACTACATTGTTTTCTCCGAATGCTCTCTCTGTACTGAAAGTATGAATTTATCATTTGTAAGCTGGAGAACTTGCTAGTCAACATTTCTCAGCCATCACATTTTCCGAAATTACTTGTTGGCCCAAACTAGAATGGGATTCTAAGTTGTTTAAAATGCTGCAACATAATGTAATTTGTTCTAAGGTTGAACATTTTTGAGCCTGGACTTGCTGATTGTATTATGTTTTTACTCTTTATGTAGAATCAAAATGGTGGAGTTTGGAACCTGTTGGAGATTGAGCAGTGAAACCTGCCTCCAGATAGACACAAGTGCTTTCATGTTTCCTGGTGATCATCCCTTGTTGTTGATGTTATTCAGTTGTCAAGTCAAGTCTGACTTTGCAACCCCATGGAGCATAACACACCAGGGCTCCCTGTCCTCCACTGTCTCCCCAGAGTTTGCCCAAATTCATTGTCATTGCATCAATGACGCTATCTAACCATCTCATCCTTTCCCACCCCGTTCTCCTTTTGCCTTCAATATTTCTCAACATCAGGGTCTTTTTCAAAGAGTCCTCTCCTTTCATTCGGTGGCCAAAGTATTTGAGCTTCAGTATCAGTCCTTCCAAAGAGCAGTAGGGTTGATTTTCTTTAGGATTCTGATCCCCTCCAATCCAAGGGACTCTCAAGAGTCTTCTCCAACACCACAATTTGAAAGCATCTACTCTTCAGTACTCAGCCCCCCTTATGGTCCAACTCTCACAGCCATTCATTATTTCTGGGGAAATTATAACTTTGACTATAGATCATCTCTTTGCCTTCCTTAAATTAAGATGGTGTCATGACAATTCATGCTGACACCAGTGATATAGTTAGGATCAGGGCATTACACTCCTTAGGGGGTATATTTTTCCCTCAAAAAGCTACTATTTCTGGATCGGCTTTGTTTCTGGTTATTACAGTAATTTTGTCTCTCTTCACTTTTCTCACCATTCTCTCTTCTGTTTCCCCCTTATCACAATATCTGGATATATACATAAGATACCATCCACCATGGTATCTTGCTGCGGCGTCTCAGGAGGTTGGGAGTGGGGGGCACTGTTCTACAGTGGTTCTCCTCCTACCTCCTGGGCCGCTCACAGTCGGTGTTGGCAGGAGGGCAGAGGTCGGCCCCGAGGCCTCTCGTTTCTGGAGTTCCTTAGGGGTCGGTCCTCTCTCCCCTCCTGTTCAACATCTATATGAAGCCGCTGGGTGAGATCATTTGTGGTTTGGGGGTGGGGTATCATCAGTATGCTGATGATACCCAGCTTTTTCTCTCTACCACGAACCAACCCAGTGATGCCCTCGATGTGATGTCCCATTGCCTGGAGGCGGTCCGGGTCTGGATGGGGAGAAACAGGCTTCGACTTAACCCTGACAAGACTGAGTGGCTGTGCATACCAGCATCTCGGATTGACCATTCTATTCCATCGTTAATTATGGGGGTGAAGTGTTACCCCCCCCCCCGTAGATAGGGCCCGCAACTTGGGCGTCCTCCTGGACTCATGGCTCAGTTTGGAAGATCATGGAACGAGGGTGAGCAGCCACCTGAGCTCAGGCTTGTGTATCTTAATGCCAGGTTCGTAGTCAATAAGGCTCCTCTCATCCGTGATCTGGTTGAGGAGGAGCATGCAGACCTGGCTTGCATTACGGAGACCTGGTTGGGCCCAGAGGATGGTGTCCCTCTGGTTGATCTCTGCCCACCAGGTTTCCGGGTGCTGCACCGGCCTCGGGCCCAGGGTAGGGGTGGGGGAGTGGCGGTAGTTGTGAGGGAGACCTTATGTCCGCGGGAGGCCACCGTTGTCCAAATAGCCGGGTGTGAGTCTCTCCTCCTGAGATGTGGCCCTAGGGCTCAGTTGGGCTTGCTGCTGGTGTACTTTTCACCTAGTCGTGTAGCAGCAGCCCTGCCTGAGCTTCTCGACATCCTCTTGGGGTTGGTGATTGAGTTCCCCAAATTTATGATCTTGGGTGACTTCAATCTACCATCCCTGGGGGGATCATCTGAGTTAGCTCGGGAGTTCATGGCTTCCATGACGGCCATGGACCTGATACAAGTAATTCAGGGCCCGACTCATGGGGGGGTCACACGCTCGATTTGGTTTTTCTATCTGGACAGTGGTTAGATGTCCTGGGTGGGGGTTCCCCAATTGTTATGCCCCTGTCATGGACTGATCATAATCTCCTGCGGTTGGTCTTCCATTTTGCCACTCCCCGTCGTGGGGTTGTTGAACCAACTAGATGGTTCCACCCTAGGCACTTAATGGACCCTGAGCGGTTCCAGGCGGCGCTTGGGTCCCCACCTGCCTCCTTCACTCACAGCTCGGCTGATGCCCTAGTGCAGGGGTCGGCAACCTAAAAAAGGAAAAGAGCCACCGGGAACCGGTTCCATCACAAATTAAAAAAACTGGGAGCCGCGTGCGTGTGTCCATGCACGTGCATGCGCAAAAAACGTTTTGCGCATGCGCACGCAGTTGCCATTTTTTAAAAAAGTGAGATGGAACCGGTTCCCGGTTGCCCGACGGCGACGGCCCGTCTGCAAAGCTGCCGCTTTCGGCAGCTTTGCAGACGGGCCGCGGCAGCTTCCTCAAAGAGCGGCACCGCTGCCCGTTCGCCCGGAGGTACGCGCGCACCTCTCCAAAGGTTTGGGGAGGTGCGCACGCACCTCCGGTCGTTCGGAGAGGTGCGCGCGCACCTCTCGGAACGGGCCGCGGCGTCGCTCTTTGAGGAAGCTGCCGTGGCCCATCTGCAAAGCTGCCACTTTCGGCAGCTTTGCAGACGGGCCACGGCAGCTTCCTCAAAGAACGACGCCGTGGCCCGTTCGCGCGGAGGTACGCGCGCACCTCTCCAAAGGTTTGGGGAGGTGCGCGCGCACCTCCGGTCGTTTGGAGAGGTGCGCGCGCACCTCTCGGAACGGGCCGCGGCGTCGCTCTTTGAGGAAGCTGCCGTGGCCCATCTGCAAAGCTGCCGCTTTCAAAGAGCGACACCGCGGCCCGTTCGCGCGGAGGTATGCACGCACCTCTCCAAAGGTTTGGGGAGGTGCGCGCGCAGCTCCGCCCATTCGGGGAGGTGCATGCGCACCTCTCGGAACGGGCCGCGGCGTCGCTCTTTGAGGAAGCTGCCGTGGCCCATCTGCAAAGCTGCCGCTTTCGGCAGCTTTGCAGACGGGCCGCGGCAGCTTCCTCAAAGAGCGACGCCGCGGCCCGTTCGCGCGGAGGTACGCGCGCACCTCTCCAAAGGTTTGGGGAGGTGCGCGCGCACCTCCGCCCATTCGGGGAGGTGCGCGCGCACCTCTCCAAACGGGCGGTGCCACTCTCCATTTGGAGAGGTGCGCGCGCACCGGGCGGCTGGGAGCCGCAGAAGACGGCTCAAAGAGCCGCATGCGGCTCCGGAGCCACGGGTTGCCGACCCGTGCCCTAGTGGAAGCCTGGGAAAAGGCAGCCATGGAGGCACTCGACCGAGTTGTACCCATGCGGCCCCTGACCCGGTGCAGATCCCAGTGGGCTCCATGGTTTTCTGTGGAGCTCCAGGAGATGAAGCGTCGGAGACGGGGCCTAGAGAGCTGTTGGAGATCCAGCCAGGTCTGAATCCAACCGATTGCGACTAAGGTCCTTCACAAGGTCTTATCTCGCGGCGATGAGGATGGCAAGGTCTAATTACTTTGCTACCCTCATCGCGTCTGCAGATAATCGCCCAGCCACCCTGTTTAGAGTGACCCGCTCCCTCCTTAATCAGAAGGTGAGGGAGGAGCCCTTGCAGGGTCATGCTGAGGAGTTTAGCCAACATCTGTCGGACAAAATCACTCGGATCCGGACCGGTTTGGACTCCGACTGGGCAGAGTCTGACGATGAGGACATGGGCAGTCTTGTTGATGTTATCTGGGAGGAGTTCGATCCTGTGACTCTGGAAGACGTGGACAGGATCATGGGGAAGCTGAGCTCCACCACATGTTTATTGGACCCGTGCCCCTCCTGGCTGGTTTATGCGGCTCAGGATGGGACACGAGGCTGGCTACAGGCAGTGATAACTGCTTCCTTCCCGCCGCCTTGAAGGAGGCGGTGGTGAGACCCCTCCTTAAGAAGCCTGCCCTGGACCCAGCTGTATTGAACAACTTTTGTCCGGTCTCCAACCTTCGCTTTCTCGCAAAGGTTGTTGAGAGCGTGGTGGCGCATCAGCTCCCTTTGTTCCTGGAGAAAGCTGATTATCTGGACCCGTACCAATCGGGTTTCAGGCCCGGGTACAGCACGGAGACGGCATTGGTCGCTCTGGTGAATGATCTCTGGCGGGCTCGGGACAGGGGTTGTTCCTCTGTCCTAGTCCTATTAGACCTTTCAGCGGCTTTTGATACCATCAACCATGGTATCTTGCTGCGGCGTCTCACAGGGTTGGGAGTGGGAGGCACTGTTTTTCAGTGGTTGTCCTCCTACCTTCTGGGATGTTCGCAGTCGGTGTTGGCAGGAGGGCAGAGGTCGACCTCGAGGCCTCTCGTTTGTGGAGTTCCTCAGGGGTCGGTCCTCTCGCCTCTCCTGTTCAACATCTATATGAAGCCGCTGGGTGAGATCATTCATGGTTTTGGAGTTGGGTATCATCAGTATGCTGATGATACCCAGCTTTTCATTTCTACCCCAAACCACCCCAGTGATGCCCTCGATGTGATGTCCCGTTGCCTGGAGGCAGTCCGGGTCTGGATGGGGAGGAACAGGCTTCGGCTCAACCCCGACAAGACTGAGTGGCTGTGCATGCCGGCACCTCAGGAAATTCAGATTATCCCACCTCTTACTATGGGGGGGTGAGTTATTACCCCCCGTAGATAGGGCTCACAACTTGGGTGTCCTCCTAGATTTACAGTTCTGCTTAGAAGATCATATAGGAGCTGTGACTAGGGGGGCCTTTGCCCAGGTTCGCCTGGTGCGCCAGTTGTGGCCCTATCTGGACCGGGATGCCTTGCGTACAGTCACTCATGCGCTCGTGAACTCTCGTTTAGACTACTGCAATGTTCTCTACATGGGGCTGCCCTTGAGGACCACTCGAAGGCTTCAGCTGGTGCAGAATGCAGCCGCGCGAGTTGTGTTGGGGGTCTCCCAATACTCCCATGTTACACCGCTGCTCCGTGAGCTGCATTGGCTTCCAGCTGCCCTCCGGGTGAGATTCAAGGTGTTGGTGATGACCTATAAAGCCCTAAATGGCATGGGTCCGGATTACCTACGGGAGCACCTGCTGCCAGCGTCAACTTCCCTTTGTCCAGTGCGCTCCCACAGAGAGGGCTTCCTCAGGGTGTCACCGGTCAGAGAATGTCGACTGGTGACCCCCAGGGGGAGGGCGTTCTCTGTGGGCGTGCCAGACCTTTGGAACCACTTACCGGTTGAGCTCCGGATGGCTCCCGACCTTCGCTCCTTCCGCCATGATCTAAAAACTTATTTATTTGAACAAGCCGGCCTGGTCTGATGGGTTTGGGGTTTTTAATATTGATTTTAATTAATTTTATTGTAACGGGCAGAATATTTAATTTTTTTAACTTTTGTATATTGTATTTTTATATTTATTGCCCTGTATACTGCCCTGAGTCCTTCGGGAGAAGGGCGGTATATAAATCAAATTAAATAAATAAATAAATAAATAAATATAGGAGCCGTGGCCAGGGGGCTTTTGCCCAGGTTCGCCTGGTGCACCAGTCGCGGCCCTACCTGGACCGAGATGCCCTACGTACAGTCACTCATGCGCTTGTGACCTCCCAGATAGACTACTGCAACGCTCTCTACATGGGGCTCCCCTTGAGGACCACTCGGAGGCTTCAGCTGGTGCAGAATGCGGCCGCGCAAGTTGTGATGGGGGTTTCTCGATACTCCCATGTAACACCTCTTCTCCGTGAGCTGCATTGGCTTCCGGTTGCCCTCCGGGTGAGATTCAAGGTGCTGGTGATGACCTATAAAGCCCTAAATGGCATGGGTCCAGACTATCTTCGGGAGCTCCTGCAGCCAGCATCAATTTCCCATCGTCCTGTGCGCTCCCACAGGGAGGGTCTCCTCAGGGTGCTGCCGGTCAGGGAGTGCCAGCTGGCGGCCCCCAGGGGGAGAGCATTCTCGGTGGGCACGCCTGCCCTTTGGAATCAGCTGCCGGTCGAACTCCAGATGGCCCCCGACCTTCGCTCATTTCACCGGGACCTAAAGACTTGGCTATTCGAGCTTGCTGGCCTGGACTGAGGGTTTTTAAGGTTTTTAAGGTTTTATTTTTTATTTTTTGGGGCTATCTAATTTAATTTCTATTTTAACTTGTATATATTGTATTGTTTTAATCTGTCCTGTAAACCGCCCTGAGTCCCTTGGGAAAAGGGAGGTATATAAATCGAAATAAATAAATCAAAATAAATAAATAAAATGCCTCCTTTCTCTGAGTATTGTGGCCTATATATCTGATCGATGAAAGGTTACAAGATAATAAATCTGTTGTTCTTTAAGATTCCAGAAGTCTCTTCTGCATTTTTAACTGGGTAGACTGAGGATGGCCAGCTTAGCAGGGTGCCATTATCTCAACATTTTCATAACCATCAGATTGTGCAGAAGGGCATTTAATTTGAGATATTCAATAAATAGGTAATAAAATGCCATCTAGCATTTACTTATTTTTCTTAAAGCTGCTATTAAAAAGATTATTAAAAATTTATTATTAAAATTATTATTATTAAAAATTTATTATTATTAAAATTATTAAAGCTGCTATTAAAAAGAAAGAACAAAATGTGAAAGGTAAATATTGTTGTAACCAAAACATTCCACAAATGTAAAATATTTGCATTTGCTACAATAGAGAAGATTTTGCAAAATGGTAATTTATTTAGAACAGTTTGGGCCCCCAGAAAAAAGAACATGAGGTGTCCGGTAATTTTAAGAGGAAGACTATGAGTTGAAGAAGTTAGAATTAACTCTGGAAAATAATTCATTTGATCAGAGGTGGACATCGAATACATCTCTTCTGAGAAGTTCTGAGTTCAGCATGTTTTAGATTAGCTTGAATTACCACACTACAGTACATTTAATGCTCAACTACATGTTATATGAAATTGCAAACAATTTCTTTCCAATGCTTTAAAATAAAAAAGGGAACTAGGCTCTAGTTAATACAGTTAAATGAGACATTTGTTAAGTGATTTTTGCATTTTACAACCTTTCTTATCACAGTTAATTGAATTTTTCAGTTGTTTACTTAGTAACACAGTTGTCAAGTGAATCTGGCTTCCCCATGGACTGTGCTTGTTGGAAAGTCTCAAAAGGGAATCACATGATCTCAGGACTCTGCAACCGTCATAAGTATGAGTCAGCTGCCAAGCGTTTGAATTTTGATGTGACCGTGGGGATGCTGCATTGGTCATAAATGGACATACCGGTAAGTCATTTTTTTCAGTACCATTGTAACTCCGAATGGTCACTAAATGAACTATTGTAAGTCAAGGAAAGAAGTGGGAAAGAAAAATAAAAAACATCCTGGTTTTTTTGTGGGGGCGGCGATATGTTTTTCTTTAAGAAGCGGCCACCAGATTGGTGTACTACTAAATAACCTGAAGAAACTTCTTGGATGAGAAGTGAAACATCTTCAAAGAAAAACAAGAAAGTCCAGTTGCCTCTTGATAAAAGCACCTTGGGGACTACTAATGGAAATCAGTGGCCAATTTTGTGGGTAGGGACCAGACTATTGTGAAAAGAAATGGCAGCTAATATTTGAAGCCATTGCAATGCACGGTATCTGATTTTAGAGCAGGGGTCTTCAGACGTGGCCCTTTCATGACTTGTGGACTTCGTCCCAGAATTCCTCAGCCAGGCACGCTGGCTGAGGAATTCTGGGAGTTGAAGTCCACAAGTCATAAAAGGGCCATGTTTGAAGGCCCCTGTTTTAGAGCATCATTGCTCGGAAAATAACTGCTTCTCAGGCCCGTGAGCCAGATCACAAAGCCCATTTAAGTGACTTGCTTTTCAATGTGACTCTTAAGCAATTTAATCAATTATTTGCTGTACCTGGTTTACACCTTGCTGTAATGAATGTGTTGGTTTTATGGTTGTAATCTGTGTTTGATTGCAAGTTGATTTGAGTAATGTAAATATTCATCTTCTAGGGCTTGCTAATGTACCATTTATTGGTGCTTAAGAATTCATTGGTATTGTGTTATGCCCTCTACTGGTCTCTTTTCTTGCTGTTTTAGGAGTCCAGTGGTGGAGTCCTTTGTCTGAGATTGAGCTGGAAACAATAGAGAAATATTAAAAAGGCAGGGAGATTTGTGAAACATCCTGGAACAATTTGGCATTATTCTGCCTCATTTCCTGCGACTGTATACAGTATTAGCAGAACAAACCAGGTACAAGATGTAAAGAGATAAAAGTCCTCATTTACTAAATCTCCTGGAATGTATGGGCTTCTGCAAACAGTGAATCACAAATAGCAGAGTTCTAAATAAAACTTAGCAATTCATTAAAATTGAAACTACTTACTTACATATTTTAAACAAATTCATTTAAAGGAAAGTATTTTAAGAATATCTATTAATAAGCTACAAGGTAGAAAATACATTGTTCGGACATCTGACTTCTGTTCATGTCTCTACATATTGTTATTGCTCTTGCTTTGGGTCATAACTTTTCAAAGGCTCATGCAAAAGTATAATAAAAATTGTAGATATGGTACAAAACGTTATCTTATCAAAACCCAGAGGGGGAGAGATTTTTTGTTTGTTTGTTTATATAACACCCAGGAGACTAAATAAGGGGGGAAAAGGTACCAATAAATGAAATTATTTGGAAATACTATTTCATGTTTTAGGAAAATATAATCATATGAGGCTGCCCTTGAGGACCACTCGGAGGCTTCAGCTGGTGCAGAATGCAGCCGCACAAGTTGTGATGGGAGTCTCCTGATACTCCCATGTAACACCTCTTCTCCGCGAGCTGCATTGGCTTCCAGTTGCCCTCCGGGTGAGATTCAAGGTGCTGGTGATGACCTATAAAGCCCTAAATGGCATGGGCCCGGATTATCTGAGGGAGCACCTGCTGCCACTGTCAATTTCCCATCGTCCTGTGTGCTCCCACAGGGAGGGCCTCCTCAGGGTACCGCCAGTCAAGGATTGCCAGCGTTCTCTGTGGGCGCGCCTGCCCTATGGAATCAACTGCCAACGGAACTCCAGACTGCCCCCGACCTTCGTTCATTTCGCCGGGACCTAAAAACCTGGTTCTTTGAGCTATCTGGCCTGGATTGAGGGGTTTTAATGATTTTAAATTGTGATTTTGACTTTTTGGGGCTATACCTAATTTAATTTAATTTTAATTTTATATTGTATTGTTTTTAAATTCTGCCCTGTAAACCGCCCTGAGTCCTTCAGGAATATGGCGGTATATAAACCAATAATAATAATAATAATAATAATAATAATAATAATAATAATAATAATAATAATAATAATAATAATAATAATAATAATAATAATAATAATAATAATAATAATAATAATAATAATATATGTCACAACCATGTTAGGAACTATTTACTGGTTAGATTTGAATAAATGGTACATTAGCAAGCCCTAGAAGATGAATATTTACATTACTTGAATCAACTTGCAATCAAACACAGATTAAAAAAAATAAAAGCAAGATTCATTACAGCAAGGTATAAACCAGATATAGCAAAAAAGTGATTAAATTCCAGGAGTGTTAAAAATTGTTTCAGCAATGGCACTAATAAGAAATCAGATATATATCCAGCCATAACGTGCAAAGACAAAGTCAGGAAAGCAAAGGCTCAGAATGAACAAAGACTTGCAACAGAAATCAAGGACAATTTAAAAAGTCAACATATTAACAACAAGAAAAAAGTCAAGGAAACTGTAGGTCCACTAAAGAGAGAAGATAAGGAAGTAACAGGCAGTAGGGAGAAAGCAGAGCTGCTTAACTCATTCTTTGCATCAGTCTTCACACAAAAAGATTTTTTTTAAGATAAGATAATCTTTATTGTCATTTTTTACTGTGGGCATAACAGCACACATGGAAAATGAAATTTAGTTGCCTGCTCTCAAAGTGACACACGCCTAAAACATACTTCATACAACATATGTATAGATCCACACCCCTACATATACGTAACAATAAAATATTTAATACTGTCCAACTTGAATATATAATGGAGGAGGAAGCCTGAGAGTTCACAAGGTTAATGCTGTATGGAATGAAACTATGGCTGAATCTGGATGTTCTGCTATGGATACCACGAAGCCCCCTCCTCCCAGAAGGTAACAAGGAAAACAGGTTGTGAAGAGAATGAGTAGTGTCCCAGATAATCTTATGGACGCTGTTCAAACAACGCTTCTGTGCTATGTCCTGGATGGGAGGGAGGGAGATGAACTAGAAGATCTCCAAGGTCACTTCCAGCTTCTACTCTACTCTACTCTACTCTACTCTACTCTACTCTACTCTACTCTATTCTTATCTTTATGCAAAGTATTTCATGGATGATCCCTGTTTTTCCCCCCCAACAAAATCAAGTTCTAGTCTGGCCTTTTGCAAATGGGCGGATGCCATCCAGATGTTCTATTTAGCTGGAGTGATGTTCTAACTAAGGAAATACATGCAGAAGGACCTGTTTCCTAAAATCTCAATGCAACTGCTATAACCTTCAAAGTCCTGATTAGGGCTGCCAAATCTCTAGCTTCCAGGCTCCAACTTTGGGGTGGTGATTATGGCCTCCGGTTTCTTTAAACTTTTGTTCTTGTGGTAAGCAGACCTTGTAATTTTTTTATTTATTAAGATGTTTTGGCATTTTCCAGAAGAGGTAAAATATACTATTTTTATACACCTCTGTTTCCCAACTTGGTATCCTCCGGATGTGTTGGTCTCCAACTCACACTGTCCTCCAGACAGCATGACCATTGGCCTTACTGGTAGTCTGGTACTTCAGCTTGTGCCAAGAAACTTATAGTCTTCCTGCAAGTCAAGAGCTATTGTTTCCTGCAGAGAAGCCCACACAGAGGATGTTGTATGAATCATACCGGGTGTGTGTTAGAGCAATGTCCTTATTAGGCTCTCAGTGGTTATAAAAACATGTAAACCTTTGGTATCTTTTTCTGTCCTCATTTAAGGATAGAAATTTAATAATCTTGAAAGAGGGTTTATGAAAATATAGTCATCCTCATGGACATTTTTACAGTGGTGGGATTCAAATATGTGAACAACCAGTTGTCTGTGTGGATGCCATTTCCAGAAGTCCATTCTGGGCCTGGGCAACAAAAAATTAGCTACTGGTTCTGCCAAAGTGGTGCGAACTGGCTGAATCCCACCATTGCATTTATATCAATAACTAAATAGGAAGTTAATCCTTGCATGGGATTTCAAGAATTTTTGTTACTCATCATTCTTTTATTTTGAGAGTGATTGGTAAGCGGTTAAAAATGAGGCTCGGTACCATGACATTTACTGATTTTATTCCTATATACAGGTAGGTTTCAGAAAATGATAAAATGCTTCATTAATCTGCAGGATATCTGGATTTCTGCAGCTTTTTTGAAAGGGGGGGATACACTATTTATATCTACTTTAAAAAGTAGAATTTTCCTAAATTTCTGGAATAAAATGTTAACAATCGTTAGAAGCCATCCACTATGGAAATTCACCAGATGACTTTGGCCAGTCACAGAATTATTGGGAAGAGAGAATGAAGGAGATCCCCATGAACTCCAGTTTGAACTTCTGGAAAGAAATGAGAATATAAATATAATAAATATTTTTTTCTATTTATGGCCAGAGAAGAAAGATAGATTTTGAATTAGTATGGAATAAGTGAAATCTGGATGTGAACTAATGCACTGAAAAATATACAGACAAGAAAGAACTCCTACTCATTGTTATAAATACAACTTGTTCAAAGCCTAAGAATTTTCAGGATCTGATTTTCTTCTTGGACAATTTGGTGGCAGTCTAGCCATATCAGTCACTTTCAGATCACATCAGGGTTGACTCCAAAACCAAAAATTGTTCTTTATATGGAGTGCAGCTCTCCAATTTATTGCGATCCCATTAGGTTTTATCATTCCACCTATTGTTTTTTAGCCTTGCCTGGAAATACTACCCCTTAAGGCTGCATAGCTCCCAAGCCAGATGTGGCTTGCCTTTTCTAGAGTACATAGACTCAGAAGAACACTTAAGAGTGCATGTTCCTCTACTTTTGCATTATAACAGCCTCAAGAATTTTAAGTATTCTCTCCCAGAGATGGAAAAGCCAGTAGCAGACCTATAGACCAGCCAGCCTTCATCTTAGGGGCTCAATAGTTCTTTGCACTGTGCTGAGGCAATTGCTCCGACCAGCATTTTCTATAATGCTCTGTCCAGGGTCCTGATGTGAGTTTGCCCTGTGATAAAGGCCTCACTTAATTTCCCCTCAGCTTTGACTTGTAATGGGACAGGATTTAACTTTATTTGTTATTCAAACTGTGGTTTCTTATTAGTTGCTGGTCCATATTTAAAACCCATATGATTACAGATTACAGTCAAGTTTCTTCTTGAAACATGGTCTGACATTTAGTGATAAACGTTTTTCCAATAAATAAATATGGTGCTCAGTTTTAATGTCCTTCTGTGCATACCAAGGAAAACGGAGGCAAGAATATCATCTCTGCATTTGGCAACTGATATTAAGGTGCTGGGTGGAAAATTGGCTTCATTTCTGGGTACTTGAATAACGCTCTCTTTCTATAACAGAATAACAGAGTTGGAACAGACCTTGGGGTCTTCTAGTCCAACCACCTGCTCAATCAGAAAACCTTATACTATTTCAGACAAACGGTTGCCCAATCTCTTCTTAAAAACCTCCAGTGGTAAAGCACCCACAATTTCTGGAAGCAAGTTGGTAGAATCCTCTAATCCAAATCATGTGGTCTAAGTGGAAGTAGAGTTTGCCATTACCTAGTCTAACTGAAGTAGAGTTTGCCATTTTGGTTAGTTAGCTCAATGTCATCTGGGGACTCTATAGACAAATGCCATTTTGACCTTTTTCCAGCGGTAGCATTTCCAAGAACAGACCTAGACCAGGAAGCCTTGCTCACAGTCACTCAACTCCCAGTTCGATTACTGCAATATACTCTACTTGAGGCTGTCCTTGAAGACCATCCAGAAATTATAATACTGTATGTGCAGTTCTGGTTTCTCCATGTGTAGTCCATATTACACTAATGCATTGGCTTTCATCTGCTCTCCAGGTCTAATTCACTTTTTAAAGCTTTGAATAGCATAGGCCATGGGGCTGCCCTTGAGGACCACTCGGAGGCTTCAGCTGGTGCAGAATGCGGCCGCGCGAGTTGTGATGGGGGTTTCCCAATACTCCCATGTAACACCTCTACTCCGCGAGCTGCATTGGCTCCCGGTTGCCCTCCGGGTGAGATTCAAGGTGCTGGTGATGACCTATAAAGCCCTAAATGGCTTGGGTCCAGGATATCTGATGGAACACCTGCTGCCGGCATCAAGTTCCCTTCGTCCAGTGCGCTCCCACAGGGAGGGTCTTCTCAGGGTGCCGCCGGTAAGAGATTGCCGGCGGACGACACCCAGGGATAGGGCCTTCTCAGTGGGTGCGCCTGCCCTTTGGAACCAGCTGCCAGTGGAGCTGAGGACTGCCCCCGACCTCCGTTCATTCCGCCGGGACCTGAAGACCTGGCTCTTCGAGCTCTCAGGCCCAGGCTGAGAATTAATCTTAATTTTAACTGGGGTTTTATTTATGCAGGGACAAATATATTTTTTTTTAAATTTGTTTTTAACTTTTGTATCTTGGTTTTTTAATCACCCTGTAAACCGCCCTGAGTCCTTCGGGAAAGGGCGGTATATAAATGTAATAAAATAAAATAAATAAAATAAATAAATAAATAAATATAGTGGGGTATAATCTTGTCTCTTGCCTTAAATGGAATTCTTGGTAGACCACAGATTAAACATGAGCCAGCAGTATGCCAGAGTGATCAAAAGAACCTTTGCAGTTTGGGGCTGCATCAACAGAGGTATAATCAAGATCACAAGAAATGATATAATCACTCTTTGCTGAATTGGTCAGACCACGCTTGAAATACTGTGTCCAATTCTGGTTGCCATCATACAAAAAGGAAAGGAAACTGACGAACTGGAAAGAATGTGGAGAACAGCAACAAAGATGATTCAGGGCATGGAAGTTAAGTCCTGTAAAGAATGATTACAGGAACTGAATAGGTTTAATCTAACAAAGAGAAGGCCAAGGGAAGATCTGATAACAGTCTTCTAATGCATGAAAGGATGTCACACAGCAGAGGTATGGATATATTCTTTATAGCAGCTGGATAAGATAACAACTAATGGATGGAAGCTTAACAGAGAGATGTCCAGGATTGAAATAAAGGAATTTCCTAATCCCTCAACACCTGTGAGAGGTGTTACATCTGTCTTCTGGAGTCATAAACACTTCATCACTGGAGACCTTCAAAGGAAAGATTGGCCAGCCATTTGTCTAGGATGATATGAAGATTCCTGCACTGAGCCAAATGACCTTTCAATTTAATAGGTCTATGATTCTAACATTCAAGATTTGGGGCATGTTCTCGTATCCTCTCTCCTAGTGAAACGTACATGCATAATTGAGTTATTTTAAAAGTCATATTTTATAATGTTTTCATGGGGGAAAATTAGAATCTCTATGACACATTCCTTTTTTCAATTTTGCCTCTGCAGCTGTGCCTCTCTCAGATTATAAAACTGGACCGATGCTACTTCGTTGTCTCTGAAAACAACAACATTGCTCCTTGGTCATGTGGCTCTGTGATGTTGCAAACAGAATGCCCCCACCCACCCACTCCCAGCAAGATATGAACAATGGAAAACTCCGCAATAATCAGCTGCTACAGAAATGACATACTGTATAGTGAGATATTATCCAAATGTTTCCTTCTAGCACTTTTGGGGGGTGGTGGTTGGCAAATATCCTCACCAAGCAGAAAAGAGTAATCTTACTCTCTTTAAAACTAGAACAAACATTTGTGATTATAATTCTCCAAATTCCATGCTGGTAGGATTTATATTGGTTGCATTTAAAAAAACATCTGGAGGGCATCATGTTCACATTTCAGCCTCTCTAAAACCCTGTCAACACATTTCCAGCGGCTTAAAAAAAGTATGGAAAATGTAGAAATGTTAGTGATGGGACAGGCATATTTATTCATACACTGTAATGGTAAGTGGGAAAGACCTTGGGTGATGGGGCAAAGAGATCCTGACTAGGAAATGGTCAGATAAGAGACAGCATAGCCCACAGCTGCATAAGGGGTGGAAAAAGAGGTTTAAAAAGGACTTTCTCCAAGTTCTTGGGGTGTAGAAGGAGAATTTTACCTTCAGACCTGCAAGTTTCTGTTAATGTAGCTTTCCAATAAAGTAGAATTAGTTAATCTGGTTGTATTTCCTATTTGGTCTACCTGGTAAGGCTGACATACACAGAAAGTTAAGATAGCAAGGACTTTTTTCTTCTTATTTTTAGCTTCAAAACTTCAATCAGGACTTGTTTACACATTCAGCAGGCATTTGAAACTGGAACCTAAAATGTTGTTGGAAATATAGCTACATGACGATGCAGCACCATTTCCAGGAAAATTCTTGGCTCCAGCTTCAAAGAAATCAGGGCCCCCGCAAAGCATTTAAAAAAAAACCTGTCTTCACTACTTAGTAATAACTTCCCTTGGCACCTAAAGAAGGTAATCCAGGTTTTTTCCCTTCACCTTCTCCATAAAGATGGTAGTGGGGAATAATGCCAACAGTGGCATCTCTAGCCCTTTCTATTCCCCACTCTATTCCAGCCATTTGAATTAGTTATGCAATGGCTGGAATAGAGCAAAGGCCCCTGACCTTTTGGGCACCAGGAACTGGTTTTGTGGAGAGAGTTTTTCCACGGACCGGAGTGTGCGTGGTTTTGTGTGCTGCCTCCATCTCGTGGATGGGGCTTTGCTTCTTTCTACGGACTGGTTGCTGGCATGCCACAGCCTGGTACTGATCCACGGACCAGGGATTGGGGACCCCTGGAATAGAGTATAAAATAGCCCAGTTGACACCCACTGAAGGACCGGGATTTCCTCTCTGAGAGATGTGGAAAGTAAAGGCAGGGAAAGAGGACAAGTAAATGTTTTATTGAAACGGGTGGAAAAACCATTGTTTTTCCTTAGACAGCACAAAAATCAATAGGCTGGACAGCTGGGGGTTGTCAATCAGCATTAGCCCCTCCCTTTGCTCCAGCCCAACTATTTCCTAATCAGCTAAGCAGATGGAGATTGCACCAAGCGGAGGTTTAAAACTCTCATATTTCACCCCTTCCAAGCTGGGAAACAAGTACCACAAGCAAGAGCAATAGCTCTTAGACTTATATACCGCTTCATAGTGCTTTACAGCCCTCTCTAAATTGTTTACAGAGTCAGCCTACTGCCCCAATTATCTAGATTCTCACTTTACTGACTTCAGAAGGATGGAAGGCTGAGACAGCTTTGAGTCAGTCAGGTTTCGAACTCTGGCTGTGAGCAGAGTCAGTCAGCAATACGGCATTCTAATCACTGCACCACCAGGGCTTTTTGTGTGTTAAATCAAGAATTCATCTCTCAGGAATCTCTTTAAAGGTAGGTATCATCAAGTAGTGATACCCAATGGAATCAGCTTTCGTCAGCTTTCATCCACCCCGTCTGGAGTAATAATTTTAGAAAGTGAACTTTAACGAGCTTCATGGGAAGCTTCACTAGCTAGAAACAGCCCTAAGCCAGCAATTGAGCCACTCAGAGTCACTTAAATGAGGTGGATAAATCAATTCTTTAAAAAATCCCCATTTCCGAACTGCTGTGCAATATATTAGGTTTACATACAATGTATGACAGTGGTGATTGCATGAATTCAACTCCGACTGAGTTGAAAAAGGTAAGTTGGGTTGGATCCAATCAGTGCTAGGTTTACCCCAAAAATTCTGGGATGGCAAACTGGTTTGAAAAATTAAAAAAAAAACAAAAAAAAACAGGCAAGAACAAACTTGCATTGCTGCTAAGAAGAAAACATGGACATCTTCTGTTAGCCAAAGGAGGGAGGGAAATTATTTTTCCATTATAAATTAGCCTGTTCTATAACTTCACTCTTTTTCCTCCTTAAAAAAAACTTGCCTCCCCCTGCAAAAAAAATCAATCTTTGTGATCTGAGTGACATTTCAGAACACTGTAAAAAAAACTCAAGTTCATCTTTATCCCATATTTGCCATTCTTTGAGATGCAACTTTTCAGGATACTTGCAGCTGAAGCAACAATGAAGAAACAAATTATAGAAGAATCCTTTAAAAGGTGATTTTTTTGATTCACCTTTGATTCACTGCCCAGGTGCTGTGGCAGAGAAATTTAATAATAATAATAATAATAATAATAATAATAATAATAATAATAATAATAATAATAATAATAATAATAAACATAATAATAATAAACCTTTATTGTCAAAGTACAACATGTGTACATTGAGATTAGCTGAGCCTCCCCCCCCCCGTGCTCTCTCCCCCCAACACACAGTGACAACAAACCCTCCATCCCACCACACCATGTGAACCAACTACAGCACATACCGGCTTCCCAAGTCAATTCTGCATAAGATTATGTCCCATTTAAAAACCTAACAGCCCACGGATAAAAGCTATTTTTCAGCCTGTTGGTACGGCTGGCTATATTCCTATATCTCCTACCGGATGGTAGGAGAGTAAAGAGATACCGTCCAGGGTGTGAGTCATCCCTGAGAATCTTCCTCACTCTTCCAAGGCAACGAGCCCTGGCGATGTCATCCAGTGGTGTCAGGGAACTAAGATGCCTCATCCAACTGTTATTGTTCCTAGGGGTTTTCCTTTGATGTAATAAGAAGTCTTAGTGTTGTCTATGAAATGGTGATGGTTACAAATACAGATTACTTATTAATAAGCAAACTATGAGTGAGAGGGTGTGTACAGTTCCAGGAACTCTTCTGCTGTTAGTAAAGGCTGAGGATATGTCAAAATAGAATCTCCTACGGAAAGTGTCCATTAAGCTTTCTCAGATTTGAGATTTTGTTGTAGTGTGCACATTTTCTTTGTAAAACGACTAATTAGAAGTCATCAGGGGAAACAGTATTCATTTCTTAATGTTAGTACTCTGAAAATAACCTAAAACAAAAGCACTGGGGGAAGAAAGTTAAAAGAGAAATGTGAGAAACTTCTTACCAACTCTCAGACGGGATCATCAATTATTAAATTCTAAGATACATCAGAACATCACTAGGGAGCAAGATTTAGGTCAAGAACTTAGCAGGAAAGATTTGGCAACTCCTAAGTCAACAACAATCAGAACTGAAAAACTAACTTGCTTGTCACCAATTTAAAGAATCTCATTGTGCCTCAAACAGAGCAAAAGGTTTAATAAAAAATAGACATATTTACAACCTGGATTTACAGCATGGTTTACAAACATCTTATTACTTAGAATCCAGTCTGTAGCCCTGGAAACTGGAAATGTCACTTTGTTGAGAAGATGGATTTTTTCACATAGATGCCTTGATCAAGTTTGCTATTTTGGTCAACCAAAAGGCAATTTACTATCAACAGAGTATATGCAAGCTTTGCAGTTATTGTAGAGTGCAAGAAAGTTTGAATGTAACTAAGTTTAATGCTGTGAGATAGCCATGATTAATATACAGTATATAACATGGTAAAGAATTCTTTGCTGGGTTGAACTTTAAGTCACAGGTGATTCCAGCTAAATGAGAATGTGATTTTTAAGGTTTAAGAATACCAGGAAGCCTGCACAAGAAGATCACACTCATTCATAGGCATCCTCTACAAGGTTGAAAAATAACAAATTGTGCATCGTTATGTCATGACATAGAGCCTGTATTTTCACACCGAAGTAAATAAAATATGGATTTTCCTCATGGCAAAAGGCCGCATATCTTTTCTCTTCACTCCTGATACTAACACTTCCATTCTTTCAAAGTCACCTCCACTTCTCTCTGGATCACTTCCATCAATATTGGAATCAAGAGTCATCAGTAACAATACACCAAGGCAAAGCTGCAGATCAAAATCCCAAAGATTTTGAGAGAAAGAAAAAAGGTTTGACCAGGACCTGCAACCAAACATTAGTATGCACTATTCCAGCTATTCAGTTCATCAGCCACAACCTCCTCTACACAGTTCTTTTCGATTCTTACCTTGTTTTCCTTCTCCTTCCCTTTATGAGTGCAAAAGTAGGACAGCCATAATTACATTTCGGTGAATTTACTCATGGAACTCACCAGCTGAGAAGCTTGTGCTACTCAAGAGTCTGCCTCTTGTCTTTTTTCTGTCACAGAAAACTATAACTGATTATACTTATAGAAACAGTGCTGAACTCTTTTAGATTAATAGACCTCGCCTGGAGGATTGGCATTCAATAGAAGGGAATATTTGTAGTTCAAGGTTGAACTATGGAGTCTTTGCTGCTTTCTGAGTTTCGGTGTTTGCGTGCAGATATTTCATTATATCAGCTTGTACTGATGATGTTATCTTGTTGGGTAAGGAAAGGGCTGCAGCAAAAAACAAAGCTCAGAGAGCGCCGACAGCTCCATGCCCACAGTCTAAGCTGAGCTTGCTTTAAGGTGGCACTGTAGAACCATGACAGTCCTGCACAGAGATCTTTAGCCTTTTGAGCTTTGGCTTCCCTTCCCTTCCTGGCCATTTTCACCATATGTTGTGACATCCAATTTGGATTCTTCTGGTTTTTTTTTTATCCTGGGTAATGTTTGTTTTTTTTACATTTACCCTCATCAATTTCTTTCTTTCCACAGTTCCTCTGGTTCCATATCAATGATATTCAAGACTTCAGAGTGATCCCTGACGATTTCCTTTAAAAGGACGATGCATTCTCAAGATGTACATACTGTAGATATACATAGAGCCATGGTGGTGCAGTGGTTAGGATGCTAGTATTGCAGGCTAACTTACTGATCACTGCGAGGAGTTCAGTTTTGACAGGCTTAAGGTTGACTCTTTCCGAGGTCAGTAAAATGAGGACCCAGATTGTTGGGGGCAATATGGTGACTCTGTAAACCACTTAGAGAGAGGTGTAAAGCACTGTGAAGCAGTATATAAGTCTAAGGCTATTGCGATGCTAAAGATCTTATTATGGCTTTCTTCTGGCACTTTAACTTAACTTGGAACTGTTACACAGTTAGCCCTGGCCATGCCTTTGCTGTTATAACTAATTTCTTCCATTTCCATGTACCAATAATATTTCCATCCTTGCTATTCCAATCTCCAGCCACAAGCAGCACAACCTGTTTGCTTGTGCTGTCAATTTTGGATTGAACTTGACCATAAAACTGGTCAACTTCCTCTTCCTCTGCATCAGTGGTTGAAGCATAAACTTGGATAACCAGCATATTAAAGAGTTGTCCGTGAAGTCTAACTGATATTATTTGGCCTCTGACTACACGGTACCCAAGTACAGTTTTTCTATATTCTTCCTGACTACGTAAACAACACCACTCCTTCTTTGATTTTATAACCTGAGTAGTAAACAGTATGATCTTCTGACTGAAACCATCCAATTCCAGCCTATTTGAATTTACAGATGCCTATAAGTTTCCATCAACAGGCACACTGACCTACAGTCTCAGAATCCAAATCAATTGCACAGCCAACCGGAGACAGCACCGACCCAAAACCAACCCACCGCAAGCCCCCTCTCCCCCCCACCAGCAGTTCACCTCCCAACGACCCTGACCTGGTGTAACCTCCCCATCACAAGACCCACTACAAGCCTCTCACTGATGAATCACACCTGACCCATCACAAGACCCTCACTTGACACACCCACACCTGAAGCTCTTATAAACAGAAGAACACTGACCCTGACATCCCCTAAATTCTGCTGAAGGTATTACCTAGCCTGGTAAAGAAACATTTGGGAACCAGCCCACAAGCTCAGCGAATGAACCTTCACCTTCATTCCAATTAATCTCAAGCATGATCTATCCATTATATCTTACTAAACATGTCAAGTGAAATTCCCTGCAATAACATCTGGATACTAAGTGGATTGTATTTGCATATCTTTCTCCGTTCTTTTGGCATATACATATATAGCTCAAAAATGTAAAGCTTGCTGACCTAGGTATGTTATCAAAGGAAACAGTTTTCCTTAAAATCTTGTTTTTGCCAACATATTTTGCAAAGTATTTGGACTGAAGTCAAACCACTGTGGTTCTCAGCTGTGTTTCCTCTTACTATTTCCCCAGGTAGTCTCGGCATAGCACTCTGAAACAGAATATTCTTTTAGGGAATGTAAAAAGAAGACAAGGAGTTCAGAAGACGGTTTATAGCTATAAAAATACTCCTAAGGGTATTAAGCCACAAATGTAACAGCCCTCAACTGCCATTTCTAAATTTCCAATGACTGCAAACTGTTCCCAGAAGCAAAAGAACAAAAATAAAAAAAATCCTGCATGAATTAAAATCAGTCACAAAACATTTGAAACATTATTACATGTAATTTTGTCTATTTTTTCTCTTTATCCAAAATTTCCCTAAAGTTCATTTTAGCTAACCCTGCATCAATGCCCATTTGAGAACATTTTAAAAGCTGAAACATTTCCAGTTTTGTAACCTTAAATATGAACCACCATCATGCCCAATCAAAACCAAATTTGATCACAATATAAGATGAATTATCTGTTTAATTGTGCTATGAAGCTGCAATCTTTTATAATAGAGGATTGTCGTCATCCGAATATATTATGAAATTTAGTTAATGCTCTCAAACTCTGTTTAATCTTGCCAGGCTAATATCTCAAAAACACATTTTCCATTTTAAATATTAAGATTTTAAACATATGAACACCACTGCTTTGGCACTGATAGTGCCGAATTCCTTCTTTCATTGCTTGCAATAAAATTTCCTTTAAAGATTCTGGGGTGACAGCTTAAAATGAAATTTGGAATGCAGAACTAATCTCCTTTTGGTTTTTAGTGGGGATTTATTGTAGCTCTTTTTAGCATTTAATAATTCATTACTGAACTCTTGTAGTATAATAAGCTAAATGGACCATGCTCAATAAAAAACATGAAATGCTGACAGCATGGCTTTTATTTTTATAAAAAGAAAAATAGTTTCTGGATCTAAACCATATTTCTCTGTCCCTTATTGGCACAGCATCTGGTTATATTAGGCAACATGTTGTCAAAATGAAATCTTCATATTCAGTGAGGACATTTAGGAAGGGCGTGTTGACAATTAGAGCACCTGTGAGGCATCTATGCAATCTCAAGTAAATTTTGAAATTCACATATCAGCTTTCAGCTGTTTATTTACCCAATTAAAATATTTTTAAAGAAAAGAACCAGGTAGAATCTGTTGATTACTGAAAAGGTGCACAGAGTGTCCTTTATTTATTTATTTATTTATTTATTTATTTATTTATTTATTTATTTATTTATTTATTTATTTATTTATTCATTTATTCATTTATTTATTAGATTTATATACCGCCCTTTCCCGAAGGACTCAGGGCGGTTTACAGGGTATATAAAACCAAACCAGTACAAAAGTTAAAAACAATTAAAAAACGATTAAATCAACCCTAAAAATAAAAACCCCATTTAAAAATTCTCAGCCTAGGCCGGAGAGCTCAAAGAGCCAGGTCTTCAGATCCCGGCGAAATGAATGAACGAAGCTCAGGGGCAGTCCTAAGCTCCACGGGCAGCTGGTTCCAGAGGGCAGGCGCACCCACAGAGAAGGCCATTTCCCTGGGTGTTATCCGCTGGCAATCTTTTACCGGCAGCACCCTGAGAAGACCCTCCCTGTGTGAGCGCACTGGACGAAGGGAACTTGATGCTGGCAGCAGGTGTTCCCTCAGATATCCCGGACCCAAGCCATTTAGGGCTTTATAGGTCATCACCAGCACCTTGAATCTCACCCGGAGGGCAACCGGAAGCCAATGCAGCTCACGGAGTAGAGGTGTTACATGGGAGTATCGGGAAACCCACATCACAACTCGCGCGGCCGCATTCTGCACCAGCTGAAGCCTCCGAGTGGTCCTCAAGGGCAGCCCGATGTAGAGAGCGTTGCAGTAGTCTAGACGGGAGGTCACGAGCGCATGAGTGACTGTGCGTAGGGCATCTCAGTCCAGATAGGGTCGCAACTGGCGCACCAGGCGAACCTGGGCAAAAGCCCCCCTGGTCACAGCTCCTATATGATCTTCAAAATTGAGCCGTGAATCCAGGAGGACGCCCAAGTTGTGAGCCCTATCAATGGGGGGTAACACCTCACCCCCCATCGTTAAAGGTGGAATAATCTGGTTAACCCGAGATGCCGGTATGCACAGCCACTCAGTCTTGGCAGGATTGAGACGAAGCCTGTTTCTCCCCATCCAGACCTGGACCGCCTCCAGGCAACAGGACATCACGACGAGGGCATCGCTGGGTTGGTTCGGGGTGGAGAAAAACAGTTGGATGATACCCCACCCCGAAACCATGAATGATCTCACCTTGTGCTTATTCTGAACCCATCTTCACCAGAACATATGAAAATAGACTTGGCTCCATAATGAAATAATATATCAGCCGTCTCAAGTAGACCAAACAAGAAACCTGACCAGATGAGCTATTTCTATTTTATTGTAAAGCTACATTAATAGAATTTTGCAAGTCTGAAAGTACAAATCTCCTGCTGTCTCTTTTACAGCCTGAGGAACTGGGGTCCCTTCTCAACCTCTTTCTCCACCCAGTATGCAGCTGCAGGCTATGCCCTCTCTTATCTGACCATTTTCTAGATAGCATTTCTTCTCTCCGGGTCTTTCTCACATACCATTACATGATGCCATCATGCAAATTACATGAATTAAGTAATTTGCAACAACTCACATAATATGTACACAGAGAGACACTACAGATGCCAATGATGGATCTGAAATCTCATATATTTGTAGGACTCCTTGAGGGCATCTGCCTGTCATATCTGGTTGGATAAATGAGCACACTCCAGGTTTCTTCTTTACAATGTTGTTATTTAGCAGAACATAAGGAATGTGCCCTCACCAAAGTGGTCCCTGCCCTCAGGAACACTTTCCAAACACATTTACTTACAGTAGCATGGGGATTTTCTCAGAGAAGTTTCTGTTTTTTCCAGTATTTCCTGGAAAAACCAAGAAGTACTGTTGCTACAGTCAGTTCAAGAAGTGCTAGAGAATCAGAATCTCTGTCAAAATAATATGTGGCATGTGGGGTATTTTATACATTTTTTTTCAATTTTATAAAAACTTAAAACAAGATTCTCAGTCATCTTATGCAATAACAGCAACAATACATTTATCCAACCTCCAAAATGATTAAGCATCTTTTCCATGTTTAATTTTATTTTGAAGAATCTGTGGAAAACTCTCCCATCCTAAAACTCTGCTCCAAAAATATATGGTGATTATCTTTATATGCTTATACCTATTTGTCTCATAGTCCTCATAGTGTCTGTCTCTGATCCTTAATATCTCTGCATTTTCTCTCATCAATTTTTTCTACTATTTAGACAGGAAATATAAGTTAGTGACCCTTACTTATGTTCAACTTCAGGGGGGGAAGAGATTGGGTTCCAAAGTAAATAAAAATGTAAAGTATTTCAAATAAATTTTGAGTACATCCACCATTTACCACCCACAGCTGAGTTCATTTCTAAGATGAAATCTTGGTCTGTTAAAAACATGTTAAAAGGATTAAGCATAACACACCCACAAAATGGAATGCTCAGACTTTTACCAACTATTCCAAAAAGCAAAGTGTTATGATATGCTGTTTTACACGGAATAATTGTCATCTCCAGATAAAGTTTGTATATATTCAGTAGCTAAATAAAACATTTAAAGTCACATCCAAGATAATTAATTATGTTATCATGTTGGAATATTTTTGAGAAGTAAATTTAGAGCACTTTTCATGTCCATAATTCTTTGGAACTGAAATCTTAGACGTCTCATCTAATAGATGTTTCCATATTTCTTACAAAATAAAAGGCATGGAAGCATCAAAGAGACCTAGTTTTCTAAGGCTCCTGGATGAGTGCCATTCCTTATCTTGATGACAATTCAGGCCTTGTTGACCCATAGTTTGTGCAAAGGCATTTCATTCTTTGGGATTTCTCTATGGACATTTGCTTTGGAATTTACTGAAAACATTGCGATGAATACTGTTGCAGGTAAAGCGATTTAAGATGGAAGGATGTGCAGAAGGAGCAGATGGGAAGTAGCACAGAGTAGCAGGAAACAGATGGGGCCTCCAAAAAAAACCAAGACACTCTTTGACCTAATTCAAACAGTGCTTTCCTGGCATCGGTTTTTACGTAGTCCAGTTCCATGCATTTCTGGTAAACATGGTATTGTGCATTTCTTGTATTGCAGCTCTTGTATTTTATACAACTACTCTAAGTTGTTCTGAAGTACAAGATCATTTGGAGAGGAGAGAGGACTGTGATCTGAAGGTTCCTAGTGAGGTCCTTGACTAGCAGTCAACATACAGGGAAACGTGTGCCTATCCTCCCCATTTCTTTTATAGGACATCAGTCTGTACCCATCTTTCAACATTTTTAGACAATGACTCAAGTCATTTCAACAATAAGAAATGTCTGAGGAAGCAGTTTCATTATTTATTTTTAATAAACAATGCATTTTTCCTACAGGCAAAGTATGCTAAAGTAACTATTGTTTCAGACCTAGGCTTCATTCATGCTTTCCTTTTTTGCTCATTCCCAATTCTTCTGATGGATAATAATTATGTTCCTTTTCTCTCCCCATGTTCTTCTTCTAGACTTAGCAATTTTTTTTATAATGTGATGGTGACAGTCTTAAAATGTTGCCTTTACCTCTTCTAATGTTGCTTGAAGGCAGATAGTAAATGAATGGTGAAGGCTGGTCTGTAATACAATGTTTGGAAGCAGAGTTTGCTTGTTCTCCAGAGAATAGGTAGAATAGAATGTAGAATGTAGAATACTTTATGGGCCAAGTATGATAGACACACAAGGAATTTGTCTTTGATGCATAAGCTCTCAGGGTACATGCAAAACAACAAAGTAATAATAATCATAATATCAAAATAATCATAATCATAATAAGGATACCAATAAGAGAAGGTAGTGGAACCGATGAGTAGAATAAAAGTAATACAGCCATAGTATATGGGGAAATATACATAGACATAAGACAGAGTTGTGGGAATTAGGTGTTCAGCAAAGAGACGGCACAAGGAAAACACAGCCAACTATGACTTTTTTGAAGTCATTCCATTTTGTTTGCCCTTCCTCTCTAGACAGTCTTTCTTCCCTGCTTCTACAACAAGAGACGCTTAAGATTCTGTAAACACCGAGTATGCAAAGTTGTTCTTGAAATGTTTTGTTTGGGTTGGGGTGGGCAGGGTTTGCTTTCTTCATGTTTTGGCTTTCCTGTAAAATTGTGGTTCCCCAAATCATGCAATAACTGCTTATCTTTCAGCACTCCTGGTTGACTTTATGTTGTTTGTGCTCTATAGCTATTTGAAGGGCATTTTGATTAAAACTAGATCTATTTGTGGGGTAAGTATTAGAATGAGCAAACCCGCTTGTGCCATGTAGGATCTAATTCAGATGGGTTACTCTCACTGACAAATACATACCAGCATTCAGTAGACCTAACTAAATCAAAGACAAATTAGTCCAAGAGCTACTTTAGATATTAGAGGGCCAAAGAGAACAAAAGAAAATTGGGTCCTAAGCAGCAAAGGGGTTGTAGACAGGCAGGTCTATCAGCAAATCAAAATGCAACGAAGCACTAACAGAAGGTTGCCTGCAGCAAACATTGCTTCCAGAAATAAGCTGCTCTCCAACAGCTTCTTGGGTACTGAAGGTTGTAAATATCTTCCTTTATCTCACCCGTGACTCATATGTTTCATGTGACTGCTCTTGTACCTGCTTTTAAACTTCAAGAAGGTGGTAGAAAACCTTTAATCTTCTGCATGCTATCTACTCTGGTCTCCAAGTACATGTGGAACTGATATACAGTATACCAGTCTCATGCTTGATATTATTTCCATAAGTGAAAATATGTAGTAAATTTCCACACCACCACCACCTCAAATCATAGTCTCTATATTTGTAGTACAGATGTTTGAAGCATGGTTGACAAGTTTTAGGTCCTTGAGATACTGTAGACAGGTAATCACTCAGTTTATCAATACAGGTAGTCCTCAATTTATGACTACAATTGGAATCAGAATTTCTATTGCTAAGCAATGCCATTGTTAATTGAGTTGTGCCCAATTTTGGGACCTTTTTTGCCATGGTTGTTAAGCAAATCACTGCCATTGTTAAGTGGATCATAGGGTGGTTAAATGACTCCAGCTCCCCTTTTGACTTTGCTGTCAAATGCCAGTTGAGAAGGTCACAAATAGCGATCATATGATCCCAGACAATGCAACCTTCATAAATACATGACAGTTGCCAAACACTCAAATTTTAATCACATGACTGTGGGGATGCTGCGACATTCAAAATGCAAGAATTGATTGTAAGCTACTATTTTCAGTATTATTGTAACTTGGAACAGTCACTAAACAAACGGTTGTAAGTTGCGGACTATCTGTACTCACCACATTGGATTAGGTGGGTCATTATTACAGAGTACAAGAAATGGAATAATAGACACATATATATTTACAGAAGCAGATTCCATCTGAATGTTAGGAAAATCTTTCAAACGGTAAGGATCTCACAGTGAGATCCATTTGAAGCACTGTTTTAGTTGATACGATAGGAGCCATGGGTGGCACAGTGGCTGGAATGCAGCATTGCAGGCTAATTCTGCCAACTACCAGCAGTTCAATTCTCACCTGCTCACTGACTCAGCCTTCCAACCTTTCAAGGTAGGTAAAATGAGGACCCAGATTGTTGGGGGCAATAGGCTGACTCCGTAAACTGCTCAGAGAGGGCTGTAAAGCACTGTGAAGTGGTATACAAGGCTAGGTGCTATTGCTATTGTACAAGAGGAGTTAGACCAGTGTTTCTCAACCTTGGAAACTTTACAATATGTGACTGGGGAATTCTGGGAGTTGAAGTCTACACATCTTAAAATTGCCAAGGTTGAGAAACACTGGGTTAGACAGCAGTTTGGCATCTTGTCATTGGAGTTCTCTGCTGAGCAGAGATGGACTCATTTGGATGGATGGCCCCTTCTAATTCTATAACTTGAATGTGATTCAGTCATAGCTCCTTGCACATATATTTCACTGATATGAAATGAAGAGAGATGGGTAAAAAATTAATTGAAACTTACATTTTAAAAAAAACAGTTGTGCATTAATGAAGTCTCCCACCAAGAAAATTATGTTATTACTTAGTAACTTGTCAAATGTTATTCCATTTTCAACCAAATTTTCTAATCATAAAAACATCATTTTATTTTTCTAACAGCTAAACCAACATAGTCATAATTTCAGTACAGTTCACTGAAGTACCTACATGTATCTGCAACCTTATTCCATTCCTACTTTCTAATTTTTTGCTTTCCATTCCCATTTCTATTTACCAAATATTTATCCTAGGAAGGTAAAAAGAGAATTTTTGCTTTGCAACCATTCCAAAAGTCCTGCAATCCCACAATTGGAATGAATGGAATCCCTTGATCAGAAATATTTTTAAAAACAGACTGCTGAACTCTTTTAGCAGAATGTTATATGGAGCTTTGTATGATTGCAGAGTGAATGATAAAATAATTAAAAACACTGTTCATCCAGGAACTCAAATTGCTAAAAGCATCAACAACACATTACTGCTAATCAAAGCACTGGAGAATAGGTTGGCAAAGATCTATTTGATTTGTGTTGGGGTGTTTTCAAACCATCTATGCATTGTGATGCAGAATTTCATTCATAGCAGTGGGAACCCCTTGGATTCATGTTTCTGCCTAAATACGAATAGTAAGCTGAAATTTTATCTACCTAATAGATAATTATGCATGAAACTGAGTCAGTGTAGGATAGAGGTTAAAATCAGGAGACCGTGAGTACTAAAGAGAGTGGGAGTAGGGTAATTACCGTAAGTGTCCTTGAGTCTGTGGGTTGGTGCTACTTCTCCAAAAATTTAATAACCCAATCTCTATTTTTAACAAATAGCAAACCAAGTGAATATGCAGGGTATACAGATCCTACTCAGAGTCTGAAGTCATGGATTCTCTTATGATTTCAGCATCCTTTATTTAATCCTTTAGGAGGCCAAGTAATATTCACTGTATTGTTCACAAAAGGTGAACAGAAACAAAGGAAGAGCAACTTATTTTGTAAAATTAGATTAATTTTAATATGCTACAATATAATTGAGCACAATTCATCCATAAATATGCTTTTTCATCTTAGGTCCAGTTAGTAGCAAGATATAATTCCAAAGACAGCAGCCAATGGAATTGACCAACTTATCGTTATATTTTCATAAATGAACTAAAGGCAGCTGAGCATTTTTTTTGAAGGAATCTTAGTTTTGATTTTTTATCTCCTCCTTTTCTAGGAATAGCTATATAAGAGAACTAACATCCCTCTTGTGATGTATAAAATTATGTGGTGTCTTTTTAATATAGATGAATGATATTTTATCTTTTCTTAGACAAGATCAATGTGTGGACAAGACAGAAATTGTAAGAATGAGGTCAAAAGAAAATGAAATGACCAGTGATAATTATCTTAGTGTTGATCATGCCCAATCTCGAGAAGTGAGAGTTGCCCCCCAAAATTCCCCCAGGTACAGTAATCCCAATTTGTAGAAACAATCCTATCTTTTGATATAAAAAAAAACCTAAGCTAAAACAAAATGGCATTTAATAAGTCAAGAAATTAAACCACCCTAGTTGTTCTTGCAAGATAGATAGATTTAAATATTATTTGTACATTTGTAAGAAGCACATTATGGCTTGTAAATGTCGCTGATAAACAAAGCCATCAGTTTAATACTGGAAAAAAATGTACCTTCCTGTCTTGAAAAGATCATTTAGGACAGGGGTATATATAAGAGGAAGTAGTCTACCACAATAAGAAGCCCAGACATAGAAAAGAGATTGAGCCCTTATCGCTGGTGCCAAAGACAACTGTTAGTTTAAGCAGAAATATGTCAAGCGCTTCACTTCACTCCATTCTAGGGCCAGATATGAGGCCCAGAATCTTTGGGGTGTGGTAGGGGGAACACAGCCCACATCTAATCGTGAACAGACTTTTTTTTAATGTTCCATTTGTACAATATCTGAATGCTAACAGGCCTGCAATATTTCAGAAATATTTCATTTTATGTATTTCCTTAATAGACACATTCATTGTCAGGAAATAGCTATTATTTAGCTTTTTTAAAAAAAAAAGTCATCTGTCTGTCTTCTTTTCCTCTCTTTTCAGGTTAGAAGGATTATCCAGAATAAAGAGGGAGTGTGAAAAGGAAGCCAAGAGCCAAAAGTCCTCAAAGTTGACATTTATGTAAACACTCAAGTGCAACTTAGCTTCAAGGCCTCAAGTGCTGTACAAAGAATCAAAGAAGCCATTCATTCATTGGAAGAAGAAAACAAGGAGAAGGAGGAGGAGGAGGAGGAGGAGGAGGAGGAGGAGGAAGAGGAGGAGATGATCTATAATGATGATGGGTAATCAACAACTTCAATTGGCTACACACTTGTTTGAGCTGATAGTTCTGATCTACACAAGCCATCCCATGAGAGCAAGGACTAGTTTAATGAAGCCATAGACCAGGGGTCTCCAAATTTGGCAGCTTAAAGACTTGTGAACATTGAGACTTGTGGACTTCAACTCTCAGATTTCCCCAATTCTGAGAGTTGAAGTCCACAAGTCTTAAAGTTGCCAAGTTTGAAGATCTCTGTTATAGAAGTTCAGCAGTCTGTGTTTTACATACAAATCCTGGTCAAATGATCCAGGCAGAGTGAGCCCTCAAGAGTGACTAAATCATAATGCCAGGGGCAACAATTCCATCATAGGAGCCTTAAAAGTGATTGAAAAAAAGATCAAGATGACAGCCCTGACTGCACAACTGAACTCTCCTCCTTTTTTAAGGGTATTGTACACAAAAAGAGGGGCAAAATAGGATGGTTGTGACTAACATCTTGATGTTTTATCTCCTCCCCCAATGGAGATACCCTTGTAAAACATTAATGGAAAACTATTTCCAGTGTCACGTATAAGTGAACAGCTGCAAATGCTGAAATTATAAATAAATCATGAAATATTAATCAATCATTTCATTTCTTCTCTGGAATTGTGGCCTTATTTGGACCAGCTCATTAGCAAGTGCAATGTGCTGTACGCAAACAAAGCAACCACTAACTCAGGGGTCTTCAAACTTGGCCCTTTTATGACTTGTGGACTTCAACTCCCAGAAATCTTCAGCCAGGCATGCTGGCTAAGGAATTCTTGGCGAATAATAATAATAATAATAATAATAATAATAATAATAATAATAATAATAATAATAATAATAATAATAATAATAATAATAATAATAGGAAAAGGCCTTGGAGGTCATCTAGCCCAACCCCCTGCTCAGGCAGGAAACCCTATACCATTTCAGACAAATGTCTGTCCGATCTCTTCTTGAAAGCTTCCAGTATTGGAGCATTCACAGCTTCTGGAGGCAGGTCATTCCACTGGTTAATTGTTCTGTCAGGAAGTTTCTCCTTAGTTCTAGGTTGCTTCTCTCCTTGATTAATTTCCATCCGTTGCTTCTTGTCCTGCCTTTGGATGCTTTGGAGAATAGCTTGACTCCCTCTTCTTTGTGGCAGCCCCTGAGATATTGAAACACTGCTATCATGTCACCCCTCGTCCTTCTCTTCATTAAACTAGACATACCCAATTCCAGCAACCGTTCCTTGTAAGTTTTAGCCTTCAGTCCCCTAATCATCTTTGTTGCTCTTTTCTGTAGTCTTTTTCAACATCTTTTTTACATTGTTGAAGTCCACAAGTCATAAAAGGGCCAAGTTTGAAGACCTCTGTATTAACTGGTTCTTCCTTTGCACTTCTCCCATTTTTAATATGTTAATAAACATTTATGTGCTAATTGGACCTTTTTTTTTCAAATTGTTCCCAGAGGCAAGGTTAATAAAGTTATACAAATTAAATTAATAAATAATAATAAATAAATAAATGATTTTAGTAGAATAAATTGGCTTGAGTTCATATACTGGAGTTATAGTGTGTCTGACAAAAACTGAAACAGAATTAAAAGTTCTGGATGACTGAACATTTCCACCGCCTCATGTGAAATATCTCTTATACACTGCATTGCTTCTAGCTTTGGGGAAATAAGTATTAATAGGTATTATTTGACACTTTCTATGCGGGAGATGGCAGTTTTAAAATAAAATTATTCTGGTATAAGTTTGCTGGCTTGAGATGCCCATCCTCAAATCTCAAACTTTGTGTCCTCAGCCTGTTTTCAGTCACGGAAATCCATCAGGGGACCATTCACTCTCTCTCAGGACACCCAATGTCACAAAGTTTGCTAAAATGTAGAGCTCCCAGACAAAAAATGGAATATATATCTAGTAACAAACTATTACTGTCTATTGATGGTTTCTGCAAAATTGTGCCCCACACTATCTTCAGTCTGAGCTTCATATCTACCTCCCATCTAAGTTTAAAATATTATCATCCTAAGATATTTTAAAAAGATATTTCAATTTATCTGAGGTATTTGCATAATTAGTTTTCAGAAATGATCAATTAGGTTTCCTACATTTCCTGCAGGTACTAGTAGATTTGGAAAGTCAGTGTTAGGAGGAGGAGGAGGAGGAGGAGGAGGAGGAGGAGGAGGAGGAGGAGGAGGAGGAGGAGGAGGAGGAGAAATAATTCAGCTAAATCTTCATAATTTTCTTATCTTTAAAGTTTTACAGTCTCCCTCAAAAGGATGATCCAGCTCTCCCAGATAGAAAAAATGTGTCTATCAAAATCTAAGCAACATAATTTCATATTATTGAAAGCAACTGCTTTTTTAAACACATCATAATGTGTATTTTATTTGGGAAACTAAAATCATCCTCTTGTGTAAATAATGTTTTTTCTTATACTCAGCTGTTTATTTTCTGCATTAAATAAGTCCAGCATTTATTCCTTTAACTGGAATAATAACAGGAAGACACTGAAAAATTAAAAACAAATTTAGGGAGGATCAGCTTTTAATTAGCTGTAATATGTTCAAATATTTCCAACATCAAAATTCATATTTTGTTTGCCAATGAAAAAATATAATTTCCCTTGTGATTCTTCTTCTGATATATTTTAAATTGATGATTTCATATTAGTCTTGACATTTCTTGGAATATTTTCTTGTAATACTGTTTAGACTGTGACTTGTAGTACTTTAATTTTAAGCCAGCTCTTTCTCAAAAATTATGTGGACCATTTTTCAAATTGGCAATAACTTTAGAAAGAAATTATGACATCAATAGAATATAATGTGCAAATAAAAGTTTTCAGTGAGCGCTCCCATACCAAATTCTTACCTGACTGAGTCCATCTAAACTGCTACAGGGACTACATCAAACAGAACTACTGTATTTTCTGGCGTATAAGACGACTGGGCGTATAAGACGACCCCCGACTTTTGAGAGGATTTTCAAGATTTTTCGTCTTATACGCTGGAAAATCCTTACATGCCAGTTGCCAAGTGTCCGACACAAGTCCGATTCAGACCCGTCTGATGCAGATGGTGCAAAGCCCTGCTGGTTCCCGCCCAATGCCAGATGGCTCCACCGGTGCCGCCTCGAGAGGGAAGGGCGTGAGGGGCCTGCCACAGCTCCCCGAGGACTCCTTAGCAGCCGGGGAGCGCGCGCGTGCGCAGGACTGCCCTGCCGGCTCCCGCCTGACGCCAGCCTGCCGTGCTTCCTCCACAGTGAGAGGGGAGGGCGTGCCTTCCCGGGCTCGTCGACTTGCAGCCACGCCAGAGCTGAAAGGGGCTTTTCCTTCCACCCACCCTTTGGAATAAACGCAAGAGCTCCCGGGGTCTGGCGTTTGCAAGGGGGAGGGGAAGGGGCTTAGAGGCTCTTGGGGGTGGGAAGGGAGAGTCACGTTGGAGGGGGGACTGGACTAAGGAGGCTTGAAGTTGCTTTGCAAGAACGGGGGTGCTCGATTGATTTATTTACTATTTTCCGGCATATAAGACTACTGGGAGTATAAGACGACCCCCCCAACTTTTGAGATTTTCATGGGTTAAAAAGTCGTCTTATACGCCGGAAAATACAGTAAATGTATATTTGATTGTTTCAATTAATAATTTAATTTTCAAAAACTGAACCTAAAACTCTTTGCAGGGGAAAAATCATATTAGCATATCAAGTACCATGAAAGTTTGTAGCAGCAGCAATTCACTGATGTTTAAATAAGGATTATTGTGTAGACTTGCATTTCTAATATGTATAATTAATAGAGGGAGGAAAGGAGGGGAGGAAATGTACCATTAAGATGTTGTTGACTCTTAGGAATCATAGATTTTCTCTAAGTTGTTCAGACTTGATTCTGTCCCTTCAAGGTCTCCTATTGCCTTTATAACAGAGCACATCTACGTTCTTGTTGGTCATTCTCTTTTCCTGGATGATGATGATGATTGTGATGATGATGATGATGATGATGGTGATGTTATCCGTTCAATCACATCCAACTCTTAGCAATTCTATGGACCAGTCTCCCTAAATCTTCTGATCTTGCACTGCTTCTTTAAGTTATTCTATGCTCTGGCTGGTGTCAGTTTTAATAGAGTCCAGCCACCATGTTTTTTTGGCAGCCTGGTTTCCTTTTACCGCTAACTTTTCTAAACATAATTGCTTTCTCTGGTGAATTCCCCCACATGACATGGCCAGAATAAGTGAGAGAAAACTTTGTGATTTTCCCTGGATGATAAACTTCTCAACTTCTCTTCACATAATGTCTCCAAAATATAATTTTAGCCTGCCCATTTGTGTCTTGAGTAAAAACTCTTGGTTAGTGTGTTCAATGATCTTTTTGTTTTTTTGTTTTTTTATGATTGTTCACAGTACTTAACTATGTCCAATAACAAGAGTCTGCTATTCGGCAATGAGATCTGTTTGATCTACAGTTAATAGAGTCAGGACATTTTTTTAAAAAAATTCCATTTATATCCCGCCCTTCTCCGAAGACTCAGGGCGGCTTACAAGCTTAGCAGTAGCCTTCATTCTATGTATATGCCTGCTTATTAGGGCTTTCACACACACACCCCCAAGCGGCATTATTACAAAGTCAGCTTAATTGCCCCCAACAATCTGGGTCCTCAATTTGCCTTAGATTATTTCTGAGATTGACAACATCAATATCTTTCTCTATAATACACTGTATTTTCAGTTTCAGTTTCAGTTTTATTTGATTTGTATACCGCCCTTCTCCCTAGGGACTCAGGGCGGTTCACAGGGCATATATAAATAACAATACAATACAATACAAAAGTTAAAAAAGATTAAATCAATGCCCAGTTAAAAACAGTAATACAATTCTAAAACAACAATTTAAAACCCAAATCCCCCGTCAGGCCAGACCAGCTAATTCAAATAAATGGGTCTTCAGGCCACGACGGAAAGTTCGGAGGTCTGATGCCATCCGGAGCTCCACCGGCAGTTGGTTCCACAAAGCCGGGGCACCCACAGAGAAGGCTCTCCCCCTGGGGGCCGCCAGTCGGCATTCCCTGACTGGAGGCACCCTGAGGAGGCCCTCTCTGTGGGAACGCACAGGGCGGAGGGGAGTTGACGCCGGCAGCAGGTGGTCCCCGAGGTAA